>NC_092708.1:266446274-267063774 GCF_047496885.1 Scyliorhinus torazame | reverse complement strand
TGTGTGTGTGTGTGTGTGAGAGAGAGAGATCAGGGTCTGTGTGTGTGTGTGAGATCAGGGTCCGTGTGTGTGTGTGTGAGAGATCAGGGTCTGTGTGTGTGTGTGTGTGTGTGTGTGTGTGAGTGAGATCAGGGTCCGTGTGTGTGTGTGTGAGATTGATCAGGGTCCGTGTGTGTGTGTGTGTGTGTGTGTGTGTGTGAGAGAGAGAGAGAGATCAGGGTCCGTGTGTGTGTGTGTGTGTGTGTGTGTGTGTGTGTGTGTGAGTGAGAGAGATCAGGGTCCGAGTGTGTGTGTGTGTGTGTGTGTGTGTGTGTGTGAGAGATCAGGGTCCGCGTGTGTGTGTGTGAGAGATCAGGGTCCGTGTCAGAGAGATCAGGGTCCGTGTGTGAGAGATCAGGGTCCGCGTGTGTGTGTGTGTGAGTGAGATCAGGGTCCGTGTGTGTGTGATCAGGGTGTGTGTGTGTGTGTGAGAGATCAGGGTCTGTGTGTGTGAGAGGTCAGGGTCCGCCTGTGTGTGTGTGTGTGTGTGTGTGTGTGTGTGTGTGTGTGTGTGTGTGTGTGTGTGTGTGAGAGAGAGATCAGGGTCCGTCCGTCCGTTTGTGTGTGTGTGAGATCAGGGTCCGTCCGTGTGTGTGTGTGATCAGGGTCCGTCCGTCTGTGTGAGAGAGAGAGAGAGCAGGGTCCGTCCGTGTGTGTGAGAGAGCAGGGTCCGTCCGTGTGTGTGTGTGTGTGTTAGAGAGCAGGGTCCGTCCTTGTGTGTGTGTGTGTGTGTGAGATCAGGGTCCGTGTGTGTGTGTGTGTGTGTGTGTGTGTGTGAGTGAGAGAGAGAGATCAGGGTCCGCCCGTGTGTGTGTGCCATCAGGGTCCGTCCATGTGAGTGTGAGATCAGGGTCCGTCCGCGTGTGTGTGTGTGTGTGTGTGTGATTAGGGTCCGTCCGTGTGTGTGTGTGAGATCACGGTCCGTCCGTGTGTGTGTGTGTGTGTGATCAGGGTCCGTCCGTGTGTGCGTGAGTGTGAGAGATCAGGGTCCGTCCGTGTGTGTGTGAACAGGGTCCGTCCGTGTGTGCGTGAGATCAGGGTCCGTCCGTGTGTGAGTGTGTGAGATCAGGGTCCGTCCATGTGTGTGTGTGTGTGTGTGTGTGTGTGTGTGTGTGTGTGAGATCAGGGTCCGTCTGTGTGTGTGTGTGTGTGAGATCAGGGTCCGTCTGTGTGTGCGTGAGATCAGGGTCCGTCCGTGTGTGTGCGTGAGATCAGGGTCCGTCTGTGTGTGTATGTGTGTGTGTGTGTGAGAGATCAGGGTCCGTCCGTGTGTGGGTTTGATCAGGGTCCGTCGGTGTGTGTGTGTGTTTGATCAGGGCCCGTCCGTGTGTGTGTGTGTTTGATCAGGGCCCGTCCGTGTGTGTGTGTGTGTGTTTGATCAGGGTCCGTCCGTGTGTGTGTGTGAGATCAGGGTCCGTCCGTGTGTGTGTTTGATCAGGGTCCGTCCGTGTGTGTGTGTGAGATCAGGGTCCGTCCGTGTGTGTGTGTGAGATCAGGGTCCGTTCGTGTGTGTGTGTGTGAGATCAGGGTCCGTCCGTCCGTGTGTGTGTGTGCGCGTGTGAGATCAGGGTCCGTCCATGTGTGCGTGTGTTATCAGGGTCCGTGCGCGTGTGTGAGTGTGAGTGATCAGGGTCTGTGTGTGTGTGTGTGTGTGTGTGTGTGTGAGATCAGGGTCCATCTGTGTGTGTGTGTGTGAGAGAGAACAGGGTACGTCCGTGTGTGTGTGTGTGTGTGAGATCAGGGTCCGTGTGTGTGTGTGTGTGTGTGTGTGTGTGTGTGTGTGTGAGATCAGGGTCTGTCAGTGTGTGTGTGATCAGGGTCCATCTGTGTGTGTGTGTGAGATCAGGGTCCATCTGTGTGTGTGTGAGAGAGATCAGGGTCCATCTGTGTGTGTGTGTGTGAGAGAGATCAGGGTCCGTCCGTGTGTGTGTGCCATCAGGGTCCGTCCGTGTGTGTGTGAGATCAGGGTCCGTCCGCGTGTGTGTGTGTGAGATTAGGGTCCGTCCGTCCGTGTGTGAGATCAGCGTCCGTCCGTGTGTGCGAGAGTGTGTGAGATCAGGGTCCGTCCGTGTGTGTGAGTGTGTGAGATCAGGGTCCGTCCGCGTGTGTGTGAGTGTGTGTGTGTGAGATCAGGGTCCGTCCGCGTGTGCGCGTGATCAGGGTCCGTCCGTGTGTGTGTGTGTGTGAGATCAGGGTCCATCCGTGTGTGTGTGTGAGATCAGGGTACGTCCGTCCGCGTGTGTGTGTGTGAGAGATCAGGGTCCGTCCGTGTGTGTGTGAACAGGGTCCGTCCGTGTGTGCGTGAGATCAGGGTCCGTCCGTGTGTGAGTGTGTGAGATCAGGGTCCGTCCGTGTGTGTGTGTGTGTGTGTGTGTGAGATCAGGGTCCGTCTGTGTGTGTGTGTGTGTGTGTGATCAGGGTCAGTCTGTGTGTGCGTGAGATCAGGGTCCGTCCGTGTGTGTGCGTGAGATCAGGGTCCGTCTGTGTGTGTGTGTGTGTGTGTGTGTGTGTGTGTGTGTGTGAGAGAGAGAGATCAGGGTCCGTCCATGTGTGTGTGTGTGTGTGTGTGTGAGATCAGGGTCCGTCCGTGTGTGTGTGTGTTTGATCAGGGCCCGTCCGTGTGTGTGTGTGTGTGTGTGTGTTTGATCAGGGTCCGTCCGTGTGTGTGTGTGAGATCAGGGTCCGTCCGTGTGTGTGTGTGAGATCAGGGTCCGTCCGTGTGTGTGTTTGATCAGGGTCCGTTCGTGTGTGAGAGAGATCAGGGACCGTCCGTGTGTGTGTGTGTGAGATCAGGGTCCGTCCGTCCGTCCGTGTGTGTGCGCGTGTGAGATCAGGGTCCATCCATGTGCGCGTGTGTTATCAGGGTCCGTGCGCGTGTGTGAGTGTGAGTGATCAGGGTCTGTGTGTGTGTGTGTGTGTGTGTGTGTGTGAGATCAGGGTCCATCTGTGTGTGTGTGTGAGAGAGAACAGGGTACGTCCGTGTGTGTGTGTGTGTGAGATCAGGGTCCGTGTGTGTGTGTGTGTGTGTGTGTGTGTGTGTGTGTGTGTGTGTGTGATCAGGGTCTGTCAGTGTGTGTGTGATCAGGGTCCATCTGTGTGTGTGTGAGATCAGGGTCCATCTGTGTGTGTGTGTGAGAGAGATCAGGGTCCATCTGTGTGTGTGTGTGTGTGTGTGAGAGATCAGGGTCCGTCCGCGTGTGTGTGTGTGAGATTAGGGTCCGTCCGTCCGTGTGTGAGATCAGCGTCCGTCCGTGTGTGCGAGAGTGTGTGAGATCAGGGTCCGTCAGTGTGTGTGAGTGTGTGAGATCAGGGTCCGTCCGCGTGTGTGTGAGTGTGTGTGTGTGAGATCAGGGTCCGTCCGCTTGTGCGCGTGATCAGGGTCCGTCCGTGTGTGTGTGTGTGTGAGATCAGGGTCCATCCGTGTGTGTGTGTGAGATCAGGGTCCGTCCGTCCCTGTGTGTGTGTGTGCGCGCGTGTGGGAGATCAGGGTCCGTCCGTGTGTGTGTTTGATCAGGGTCCGTCCATGTGTGCGTGTGTTATCAGGGTCCGTGCGCGTGTGAGTGATCAGGATCCGTCTGTGTGTGTGATCAGGGTCCGTCCGTGTGTGTGATCAGGGTCCGTCCGTGTGTGTGTGATCAGGGTCCGTCCGTCCGTGTGTGTGAGATCAGGGTCCGTCCGTCCGTGTGTGTGAGATCAGGGTCCGTCCGTGTGTGTGCGCGAGATCAGGGTCCGTCTGTATGTGTGTGTGAGAGATCAGGGTCTGTGTGTGAGAGATCAGGGTCCGTGTGTGAGAGATCAGGGTCCGCGTGTGTGTGTGTGTGAGTGAGATCAGGGTCCGTGTGTGTGTGATCAGGGTGTGTGTGTGTGTGAGAGATCAGGGTGTGTGTGTGTGAGAGAGATCAGGGTCCGTGTGTGTGTGTGTGTGTGTGTGTGTGTGTGTGTGTGTGTGTGTGAGAGAGAGAGAGAGAGAGAGAGAGAGAGAGATCAGGGTCAGTGTGTGTGTGTGTGTGTGTGTGTGTGTGTGTGTGTGAGAGAGAGAGATCAGGGTGTGTGTGTGTGTGTGTGTGTGTGAGATCAGGGTCCGTGTGTGTGTGTGTGTGTGTGAGAGAGATCAGGGTCTGTGTGTGTGTGTGAGTGAGTGAGATCAGGGTCCGTGTGTGTGTGTGTGTGTGTGTGTGTGTGTGTGTGTGTGTGTGTGAGATTGATCAGGGTCCGTCCTTGTGTGTGTGTGTGTGTGAGTGAGTGGGAGAGAGAGATCAGGGTCCGTGTGTGTGTGTGTGTGTGTGTGTGTATGAGTGATCAGGGTCTGTGTGTGTGTGTGTGTGTGTGAGAGAGAGAGATCAGGGTCTGTGTGTGTGTGTGAGATCAGGGTCCGTGTGTGTGTGTGTGAGAGATCAGGGTCTGTGTGTGTGTGTGTGTGTGTGTGTGTGTGTGTGTGAGTGAGATCAGGGTCCGTGTGTGTGTGTGTGAGATTGATCAGGGTCCGTGTGTGTGTGTGTGTGTGTGTGTGTGTGTGTGTGTGTGTGTGAGTGAGAGAGATCAGGGTCCGAGTGTGTGTGTGTGTGTGTGTGTGTGTGTGTGTGTGTGAGAGATCAGGGTCCGCGTGTGTGTGTGTGAGAGATCAGGGTCCGTGTCAGAGAGATCAGGGTCCGTGTGTGAGAGATCAGGGTCCGCGTGTGTGTGTGTGTGAGTGAGATCAGGGTCCGTGTGTGTGTGATCAGGGTGTGTGTGTGTGTGTGAGAGATCAGGGTCTGTGTGTGTGAGAGGTCAGGGTCCGCCTGTGTGTGTGTGTGTGTGTGTGTGTGTGAGAGAGAGATCAGGGTCCGTCCGTCCGTTTGTGTGTGTGTGAGATCAGGGTCCGTCCGTGTGTGTGTGTGATCAGGGTCCGTCCGTCTGTGTGAGAGAGAGAGAGAGCAGGGTCCGTCCGTGTGTGTGAGAGAGCAGGGTCCGTCCGTGTGTGTGTGTGTGTGTTAGAGAGCAGGGTCCGTCCTTGTGTGTGTGTGTGTGTGTGAGATCAGGGTCCGTGTGTGTGTGTGTGTGTGTGTGAGAGAGAGAGATCAGGGTCCGCCCGTGTGTGTGTGCCATCAGGGTCCGTCCATGTGAGTGTGAGATCAGGGTCCGTCCGCGTGTGTGTGTGTGTGTGTGTGTGATTAGGGTCCGTCCGTGTGTGTGTGTGAGATCACGGTCCGTCCGTGTGTGTGTGTGTGTGTGATCAGGGTCCGTCCGTGTGTGCGTGAGTGTGAGAGATCAGGGTCCGTCCGTGTGTGTGTGAACAGGGTCCGTCCGTGTGTGCGTGAGATCAGGGTCCGTCCGTGTGTGAGTGTGAGAGATCAGGGTCCGTCCATGTGTGTGTGTGTGTGTGTGTGTGTGTGTGTGAGATCAGGGTCCGTCTGTGTGTGTGTGTGTGTGAGATCAGGGTCCGTCTGTGTGTGCGTGAGATCAGGGTCCGTCCGTGTGTGTGCGTGAGATCAGGGTCCGTCTGTGTGTGTATGTGTGTGTGTGTGTGAGAGATCAGGGTCCGTCCGTGTGTGGGTTTGATCAGGGTCCGTCGGTGTGTGTGTGTGTTTGATCAGGGCCCGTCCGTGTGTGTGTGTGTTTGATCAGGGCCCGTCCGTGTGTGTGTGTGTGTGTTTGATCAGGGTCCGTCCGTGTGTGTGTGTGAGATCAGGGTCCGTCCGTGTGTGTGTTTGATCAGGGTCCGTTCGTGTGTGTGAGAGATCAGGGACCGTCCGTGTGTGTGTGTGTGAGATCAGGGTCCGTCCGTCCGTGTATGTGTGTGCGCGTGTGAGATCAGGGTCCGTCCATGTGTGCGTGTGTTATCAGGGTCCGTGCGCGTGTGTGAGTGTGAGTGATCAGGGTCTGTGTGTGTGTGTGTGTGTGTGTGTGTGTGAGATCAGGGTCCATCTGTGTGTGTGTGTGAGAGAGAACAGGGTACGTCCGTGTGTGTGTGTGTGTGAGATCAGGGTCCGTGTGTGTGTGTGTGTGTGTGTGTGTGTGTGTGTGTGTGATCAGGGTCTGTCAGTGTGTGTGTGATCAGGGTCCATCTGTGTGTGTGTGTGAGATCAGGGTCCATCTGTGTGTGTGTGAGAGAGATCAGGGTCCATCTGTGTGTGTGTGTGTGAGAGAGATCAGGGTCCGTCCGTGTGTGTGTGCCATCAGGGTCCGTCCGTGTGTGTGTGAGATCAGGGTCCGTCCGCGTGTGTGTGTGTGAGATTAGGGTCCGTCCGTCCGTGTGTGAGATCAGCGTCCGTCCGTGTGTGCGAGAGTGTGTGAGATCAGGGTCCGTCCGTGTGTGTGAGTGTGTGAGATCAGGGTCCGTCCGCGTGTGTGTGAGTGTGTGTGTGTGAGATCAGGGTCCGTCCGCGTGTGCGCGTGATCAGGGTCCGTCCGTGTGTGTGTGTGTGTGAGATCAGGGTCCATCCGTGTGTGTGTGTGAGATCAGGGTACGTCCGTTCGCGTGTGTGTGTGTGAGAGATCAGGGTCCGTCCGTGTGTGTGTGAACAGGGTCCGTCCGTGTGTGCGTGAGATCAGGGTCCGTCCGTGTGTGAGTGTGTGAGATCAGGGTCCGTCCGTGTGTGTGTGTGTGTGTGTGTGTGTGAGATCAGGGTCCGTCTGTGTGTGTGTGTGTGTGTGTGATCAGGGTCAGTCTGTGTGTGCGTGAGATCAGGGTCCGTCCGTGTGTGTGCGTGAGATCAGGGTCCGTCTGTGTGTGTGTGTGTGTGTGTGTGTGTGTGTGTGTGTGAGAGAGAGAGATCAGGGTCCGTCCATGTGTGTGTGTGCGTGTGTGTGAGATCAGGGTCCGTCCGTGTGTGTGTTTGATCAGGGTCCGTCCGTGTGTGTGTGTGTTTGATCAGGGCCCGTCCGTGTGTGTGTGTGTGTGTGTGTTTGATCAGGGTCCGTCCGTGTGTGTGTGTGAGATCAGGGTCCGTCCGTGTGTGTGTGTGAGATCAGGGTCCGTCCGTGTGTGTGTTTGATCAGGGTCCGTTCGTGTGTGAGAGAGATCAGGGACCGTCCGTGTGTGTGTGTGTGAGATCAGGGTCCGTCCGTCCGTCCGTGTGTGTGCGCGTGTGAGATCAGGGTCCGTCCATGTGCGCGTGTGTTATCAGGGTCCGTGCGCGTGTGTGAGTGTGAGTGATCAGGGTCTGTGTGTGTGTGTGTGTGTGTGTGTGTGAGATCAGGGTCCATCTGTGTGTGTGTGTGAGAGAGAACAGGGTACGTCCGTGTGTGTGTGTGTGTGAGATCAGGGTCCGTGTGTGTGTGTGTGTGTGTGTGTGATCAGGGTCTGTCAGTGTGTGTGTGATCAGGGTCCATCTGTGTGTGTGTGAGATCAGGGTCCATCTGTGTGTGTGTGTGAGAGAGATCAGGGTCCATCTGTGTGTGTGTGTGTGTGTGTGAGAGATCAGGGTCCGTCCGCGTGTGTGTGTGTGAGATTAGGGTCCGTCCGTCCGTGTGTGAGATCAGCGTCCGTCCGTGTGTGCGAGAGTGTGTGAGATCAGGGTCCGTCAGTGTGTGTGAGTGTGTGAGATCAGGGTCCGTCCGCGTGTGTGTGAGTGTGTGTGTGTGAGATCAGGGTCCGTCCGCTTGTGCGCGTGATCAGGGTCCGTCCGTGTGTGTGTGTGTGTGTGAGATCAGGGTCCATCCGTGTGTGTGTGTGAGATCAGGGTCCGTCCGTCCCTGTGTGTGTGTGTGCGCGCGTGTGGGAGATCAGGGTCCGTCCGTGTGTGTGTTTGATCAGGGTCCGTCCATGTGTGCGTGTGTTATCAGGGTCCGTGCGCGTGTGAGTGATCAGGATCCGTCTGTGCGTGAGATCAGGGTCCGTCTGTGTGTGTGTGTGTGTGTGTGTGTGTGTGTGAGAGAGAGAGATCAGGGTCCGTCCATGTGTGTGTGTGTGTGTGTGAGATCAGGGTCCGTCCGTGTGTGTGTTTGATCAGGGTCCGTCCGTGTGTGTGTGTGTTTGATCAGGGCCCGTCCGTGTGTGTGTGTGTGTGTGTGTTTGATCAGGGTCCGTCCGTGTGTGTGTGTGAGATCAGGGTCCGTCCGTGTGTGTGTGTGAGATCAGGGTCCGTCCGTGTGTGTGTTTGATCAGGGTCCGTTCGTGTGTGAGAGAGATCAGGGACCGTCCGTGTGTGTGTGTGTGAGATCAGGGTCCGTCCGTCCGTCCGTGTGTGTGCGCGTGTGAGATCAGGGTCCGTCCATGTGCGCGTGTGTTATCAGGGTCCATGCGCGTGTGTGAGTGTGAGTGATCAGGGTCTGTGTGTGTGTGTGTGTGTGTGTGTGTGTGTGTGTGAGATCAGGGTCCATCTGTGTGTGTGTGTGAGAGAGAACAGGGTACGTCCGTGTGTGTGTGTGTGTGAGATCAGGGTCCGTGTGTGTGTGTGTGTGTGTGTGTGTGTGTGTGTGTGTGATCAGGGTCTGTCAGTGTGTGTGTGATCAGGGTCCATCTGTGTGTGTGAGAGATCAGGGTCCATCTGTGTGTGTGTGTGAGAGAGATCAGGGTCCATCTGTGTGTGTGTGTGTGTGTGTGAGAGATCAGGGTCCGTCCGCGTGTGTGTGTGTGAGATTAGGGTCCGTCCGTCCGTGTGTGAGATCAGCGTCCGTCCGTGTGTGCGAGAGTGTGTGAGATCAGGGTCCGTCAGTGTGTGTGAGTGTGTGAGATCAGGGTCCGTCCGCGTGTGTGTGAGTGTGTGTGTGTGAGATCAGGGTCCGTCCGCTTGTGCGCGTGATCAGGGTCCGTCCGTGTGTGTGTGTGTGTGAGATCAGGGTCCATCCGTGTGTGTGTGTGAGATCAGGGTCCGTCCGTCCCTGTGTGTGTGTGTGCGCGCGTGTGGGAGATCAGGGTCCGTCCGTGTGTGTGTTTGATCAGGGTCCGTCCATGTGTGCGTGTGTTATCAGGGTCCGTGCGCGTGTGAGTGATCAGGATCCGTCTGTGTGTGTGATCAGGGTCCGTCCGTGTGTGTGATCAGGGTCCGTCCGTGTGTGTGTGATCAGGGTCCGTCCGTCCGTGTGTGTGAGATCAGGGTCCGTCCGTCCGTGTGTGTGAGATCAGGGTCCGTCCGTGTGTGTGCGCGAGATCAGGGTCCGTCTGTATGTGTGTGTGAGATCAGGGTCCGTGTGTGTGTGTGTATGTGAGAGATCAGGTTCCGTGTGTGTGTGTGTGTGTGTGTGTGTGTGAGTGTGAGTGAGATCAGGGTCCATCTGTGTGTGTGTGTGTGAGATCGGGGTCCGTGTGTGTGTGTGATCAGGGTCTGTCAGTGTGTGTGTGATCAGGGTCCATCTGTGTGTGTGAGATCAGGGTCCATCTGTGTGTGTGTGAGAGAGATCAGGGTCCGTCTGTGTGTGTGTGTGTGAGAGAGATCAGGGTCCGTCCGTGTGTGTGTGCCATCAGGGTCCGTCCGTGTGTGTGTGAGATCAGGGTCCGTCCGCGTGTGTGTGTGTGTGAGATTAGGGTCCGTCCGTCCGTGTGTGAGATCAGCGTCCGTCCGTGTGTGCGAGAATGTGTGAGATCAGGGTCCGTCCGTGTGTGTGTGTGTGTGTGAGTGGGTGTGTGTGAGATCAGGGTCCGTCCGCGTGTGTGTGTGTGAGATCAGGGTCCGTCCGTGTGTGTGTGTGTGTGTGTGTGATCAGGGTCCGTCCGTGTGTGTGTGTGTGTGAGAGATCAGGGTCCGTCCGTGTGTGCGTGAGATCAGGGTCCGTCCGTGTGTGTGCGTGAGATCAGGGTGTGTGTGTGTGTGTGTGTGTGTGATCAGGGTCCGTCCGTCCGTGTGTGTGTGTGTGTGATCAGGGTCCGTCTGTGTGTGTGTGTGTGTGAGAGTGATCAGGGTCCGTCCGTGTGTGCGTGTTTTATCAGGGTCTGTGCGCATATGTGTGTGATCAGGGTCCGTCCGTGTGTGTGTGTGAGATCAGGGTCCGTCCGTCCGTGTGTGTGTGTGTGAGATCAGGGTCCGTCCATGTGTGTGTGTGTGTGTGAGATCAGGGTCCGTCCATGTGTGCGGGTGAGATCAGGGTCCGTCCGTGTGTGTGAGTGTGTGTGTGTGAGATCAGGGTCCGTCCGCTTGTGCGCGTGATCAGGGTCCGTCCGTGTGTGTGTGTGTGTGAGATCAGGGTCCATCCGTGTGTGTGTGTGAGATCAGGGTCCGTCCGTCCCTGTGTGTGTGTGTGCGCGCGTGTGGGAGATCAGGGTCCGTCCGTGTGTGTGTTTGATCAGGGTCCGTCCATGTGTGCGTGTGTTATCAGGGTCCGTGCGCGTGTGAGTGATCAGGATCCGTCTGTGTGTGTGATCAGGGTCCGTCCGTGTGTGTGATCAGGGTCCGTCCGTGTGTGTGATCAGGGTCCGTCCGTGTGTGTGTGATCAGGGTCCGTCCGTCCGTGTGTGTGAGATCAGGGTCCGTCCGTCCGTGTGTGTGAGATCAGGGTCCGTCCGTGTGTGTGCGCGAGATCAGGGTCCGTCTGTATGTGTGTGTGAGATCAGGGTCCGTGTGTGTGTGTGTATGTGAGAGATCAGGTTCCGTGTGTGTGTGTGTGTGTGTGTGTGTGAGTGTGAGTGAGATCAGGGTCCATCTGTGTCTGTGTGTGTGAGATCGGGGTCCGTGTGTGTGTGTGATCAGGGTCTGTCAGTGTGTGTGTGATCAGGGTCCATCTGTGTGTGTGAGATCAGGGTCCATCTGTGTGTGTGTGAGAGAGATCAGGGTCCGTCTGTGTGTGTGTGTGTGAGAGAGATCAGGGTCCGTCCGTGTGTGTGTGCCATCAGGGTCCGTCCGTGTGTGTGTGAGATCAGGGTCCGTCCGCGTGTGTGTGTGTGTGAGATTAGGGTCCGTCCGTCCGTGTGTGAGATCAGCGTCCGTCCGTGTGTGCGAGAATGTGTGAGATCAGGGTCCGTCCGTGTGTGTGTGTGTGTGTGAGTGGGTGTGTGTGAGATCAGGGTCCGTCCGCGTGTGTGTGTGTGTGAGATCAGGGTCCGTCCGTGTGTGTGTGTGTGTGTGTGTGATCAGGGTCCGTCCGTGTGTGTGTGTGTGTGAGAGATCAGGGTCCGTCCGTGTGTGCGTGAGATCAGGGTCCGTCCGTGTGTGTGCGTGAGATCAGGGTGTGTGTGTGTGTGTGTGTGTGTGATCAGGGTCCGTCCGTCCGTGTGTGTGTGTGTGTGATCAGGGTCCGTCTGTGTGTGTGTGTGTGTGAGAGTGATCAGGGTCCGTCCGTGTTTGCGTGTTTTATCAGGGTCCGTGCGCATATGTGTGTGATCAGGGTCCGTCCGTGTGTGTGTGTGAGATCAGGGTCCATCCGTGTGTGTGTGTGAGATCAGGGTCCGTCCGTCCGTGTGTGTGTGTGTGAGATCAGGGTCCGTCCATGTGTGTGTGTGTGTGTGAGATCAGGGTCCGTCCATGTGTGCGGGTGAGATCAGGGTCCGTCCGTGTGTGTGTGTGTGTGTGTGTGAGATCAGGGTCCGTCCGTGTGTGTGTGTGATCAGGGTCCGTCCGTGTGTGTGTGTGTGTGTGTGATCAGGGTCCGTCCGTGTGTGTGTGTGTGTGATCAGGGTCCGTCCGTGTGTGTATGTGATCAGGGTCCGTCCGTGTGTGTGTGTGTGTGAGATCAGGGTCCGTCCGCGTGTGTGAGAGATCAGGATCCGTCCGCGTGTGTGTGATCAGGGTCCGTCCGTGTGTGTGTGTGAGATCAGGGTCCGTCCGTGTGTGTGTGTGAGATCAGGGTCCGTCCGTGTGTGTGTGTGTGTGTGAGATCAGGGTCCGTCCGCGTGTGTGAGAGATCAGGGTCCGTCCGTGTGTGTGTGTGATCAGGGTCCGTCCGTGTGTGTGTGTGTGTGTGATCAGGGTCCGTCCATGTGTGTGTGAGATCAGGGTCCGTCCGTGTGTGCGTGAGTGTGTGAGATCAGGGTCCGTCCGTTCGTGTGTGTGTGTGTGTGTGTGTGTGTATGTGTGTGAGTGAGATCAGGGTCCGTCCGTGTGTGTGTGTGTGTGTGATCAGGGTCCGTCCGTGTGTGTGTGTGTGTGTGTGTGAGATCAGGGTCCGTCCGTGTGTGCGTGAGTGTGTGTGTGTGTGTGTGAGAGAGATCAGGGTCCGTCCGTGTGTGTGAGTGTGATCAGGGTCCGTCCGTGTGTGTGAGTGAGATCAGGGTCCGTCCGTGTGTGTGTGTGTGATCAGGGTCTGTCCGTGTGTGTGTGTGAGATCAGGGTCCGTCCGTGTGTGTGTGTGTGATCAGGGTCTGTCCGTGTGTGTGTGTGTGAGATCAGGGTCCGTCCGTGAGTGCGTGTGATCAGGGTCCGTCCGTGTGTGTGTGTGTGTGTGATCAGGGTCCGTCCGTGTGTGTGTGTGTGTGTGAGATCAGGGTCCGTCCGTGTGTGCGTGAGTGTGTGTGTGTGTGTGTGAGAGAGATCAGGGTCCGTCCGTGTGTGTGAGTGTGATCAGGGTCCGTCCGTGTGTGTGAGTGAGATCAGGGTCCGTCCGTGTGTGTGTGTGTGAGATCAGGGTCCGTCCGTGTGTGTGTGTGTGATCAGGGTCTGTCCGTGTGTGTGTGTGTGAGATCAGGGTCCGTCCTTGAGTGCGTGTGATCAGGGTCCGTCCGTCCGTGTGTGTGAGATCAGGGTCAGTCCGTGTGTGTGTGAGGTCAGGGTCCGTCCATGTGTGTGTGTGTGTGTGTGTGATCAGGGTCAGTCCGTGTGTGTGTGTGTGTGTGTGTGCGCGTGGGAGATCAGGGTCCGTCCGTGTGTGTGTTTGATCAGGGTCCGTCCATGTGTGCGTGTGTTATCAGGGTCCGTGCGCGTGTGAGTGATCAGGATCCGTCTGTGTGTGTGATCAGGGTCCGTCCGTGTGTGTGATCAGGGTCCGTCCGTGTGTGTGATCAGGGTCCGTCCGTCCGTGTGTGTGAGATCAGGGTCCGTCTGTCCGTGTGTGTGAGATCAGGGTCCGTCCGTGTGTGTGCGCGAGATCAGGGTCCGTCTGTATGTGTGTGTGAGATCAGGGTCCGTGTGTGTGTGTGTGTGTGTGTGTGAGTGAGATCAGGGTCCATCTGTGTGTGTGTGTGTGAGATCGGGGTCCGTGTGTGTGTGTGATCAGGGTCTGTCAGTGTGTGTGTGATCAGGGTCCATCTGTGTGTGTGTGTGAGATCAGGGTCCATCTGTGTGTGTGTGAGAGAGATCAGGGTCCATCTGTGTGTGTGTGTGTGAGAGAGATCAGGGTCCGTCCGTGTGTGTGTGTGCCATCAGGGTCCGTCCGCGTGTGTGTGTGTGAGATTAGGGTCCGTCCGTCCGTGTGTGTGATCAGGGTCCGTCCGTGTGTGTGATCAGGGTCCGTCCGTCCGTGTGTGTGAGATCAGGGTCCGTCCGTCCGTGTGTGTGAGATCAGGGTCCGTCCGTGTGTGTGCGCGAGATCAGGGTCCGTCTGAATGTGTGTGTGAGATCAGGGTCCGTGTGTGTGTGTGTGAGATCAGGGTCCGTGTGTGTGTGTGTGTGTGTGAGTGTGAGTGAGATCAGGGTCCATCTGTGTGTGTGTGTGTGTGAGATCGGGGTCCGTGTGTGTGTGTGATCAGGGTCTGTCAGTGTGTGTGTGATCAGGGTCCATCTGTGTGTGTGAGATCAGGGTCCATCTGTGTGTGTGTGAGAGAGATCAGGGTCCATCTGTGTGTGTGTGTGTGAGAGAGATCAGGGTCCGTCCGTGTGTGTGTGCCATCAGGGTCCATCCGTGTGTGTGTGAGATCAGGGTCCGTCCGCGTGTGTGTGTGTGAGATTAGCGTCCGTCCGTCCGTGTGTGAGATCAGCGACCGTCCGTGTGTGCGAGAATGTGTGAGATCAGGGTCCGTCCGTGTGTGTGTGTGTGTGAGAGTGTGTGTGTGTGAGATCAGGGTCCGTCCGCGTGTGTGTGTGTGTGTGTGATCAGGGTCCGTCCGTGTGTGTGTGTGTGATCAGGGTCCGTCCGTGTGTGTGTGTGTGTGTGTGAGATCAGGGTCCGTCCGTGTGTGTGAGAGATCAGGGTCCGTCCGTGTGTGCGTGAGATCAGGGTCCGTCCGTGTGTGTGCGTGAGATCAGGGTGTGTGTGTGTGTGTGTGTGTGTGTGTGTGTGTGTGATCAGGGTCCGTCCGTCCGTCCGTGTGTGATCAGGGTCCGTCTGTGTGTGTGTGTGTGTGAGAGTGATCAGGGTCCGTCCGTGTGTGCGTGTTTTATCAGGGTCCGTGCGCATATGTGTGTGATCAGGGTCCGTCCGTGTGTGTGTGTGAGATCAGGGTCCATCCGTGTGTGTGTGTGAGATCAGGGTCCGTCCGTCCGTGTGTGTGTGTGTGTGTGTGTGTGAGATCAGGGTCCGTCCATGTGTGTGTGTGTGTGTGTGTGTGAGATCAGGGTCCGTCCATGTGTGTGTGTGAGATCAGGGTCCGTCCGTGTGTGTGTGTGTGTGTGTGTGAGATCAGGGTCCGTCCGTGTGTGTGTGTGATCAGGGTCCGTCCGTGTGTGTGTGTGTGTGTGATCAGGGTCCGTCCGTGTGTGTGTGTGTGTGTGTGATCAGGGTCCGTCCGTGTGTGTATGTGATCAGGGTCCGTCCGTGTGTGTGTGTGTGTGTGAGATCAGGGTCCGTCCGCGTGTGAGAGAGATCAGGGTCCGTCCGCGTGTGTGCGATCAGGGTCCGTCCGTGTGTGTGTGTGTGAGATCAGGGTCCGTCCGTGTGTGTGTGATCAGGGTCCGTCCGTGTGTGTGTGTGTGAGATCAGGGTCAGTCCGTGTGTGTGTGTGATCAGGGTCCGTCCGTGTGTGCGTGAGTGTGTGAGATCAGGGTCCGTCCGTTCGTGTGTGTGTGTGTGTGTGTGTGTATGTGTGTGAGTGAGATCAGGGTCCGTCCGTGTGTGTGTGTGTGTGTGTGATCAGGGTCCGTCCGTGTGTGTGTGTGTGTGAGATCAGGGTCCGTCCGTGTGTGCGTGAGTATGTGTGTGTGTGTGTGTGTGAGAGAGATCAGGGTCCGTCCGTGTGTGTGAGTGTGATCAGGGTCCGTCCGTGTGTGTGAGTGAGATCAGGGTCCGTCCGTGTGTGTGAGTGAGATCAGGGTCCGTCCGTGTGTGTGTGTGTGATCAGGGTCTGTCCGTGTGTATGTGAGATCAGGGTCCGTCCGTGTGTGTGAGTGAGATCAGGGTCCGTCCGTGTGTGTGTGTGTGATCAGGGTCTGTCCGTGTGTGTGTGTGTGAGATCAGGGTCCGTCCGTGAGTGCGTGTGATCAGGGTCCGTCCGTCCGTGTGTGTGAGATCAGGGTCAGTCCGTGTGTGTGTGAGGTCAGGGTCCGTCCATGTGTGTGTGTGTGTGTGATCAGGGTCAGTCCGTGTGTGTGTGTGTGTGTGTGTGTGTGTGTGTGTGTGTGTGTGTGTGTGTGTGTGTGTGTGTGTGTGTGCGCGCGTGGGAGATCAGGGTCCGTCCGTGTGTGTGTTTGATCAGGGTCCGTCCATGTGTGCGTGTGTTATCAGGGTCCGTGCGCGTGTGAGTGATCAGGATCCGTCTGTGTGTGTGATCAGGGTCCGTCCGTGTGTGTGATCAGGGTCCGTCCGTGTGTGTGATCAGGGTCCGTCCATCCGTGTGTGTGAGATCAGGGTCCGTCTGTCCGTGTGTGTGAGATCAGGGTCCGTCCGTGTGTGTGCGCGAGATCAGGGTCCGTCTGTATGTGTGTGTGAGATCAGGGTCCGTGTGTGTGTGTGTGTGTGTGTGTGTGTGTGAGTGAGATCAGGGTCCATCTGTGTGTGTGTGTGTGAGATCGGGGTCCGTGTGTGTGTGTGATCAGGGTCTGTCAGTGTGTGTGTGATCAGGGTCCATCTGTGTGTGTGTGTGAGATCAGGGTCCATCTGTGTGTGTGTGAGAGAGATCAGGGTCCATCTGTGTGTGTGTGTGTGAGAGAGATCAGGGTCCGTCCGTGTGTGTGTGTGCCATCAGGGTCCGTCCGCGTGTGTGTGTGTGAGATTAGGGTCCGTCCGTCCGTGTGTGAGATCAGCGTCCGTCCGTGTGTGCGAGAATGTGTGAGATCAGGGTCCGTCCGCGTGTGTGTGTGTGATCAGGGTCCGTCCGCGTGTGTGTGTGTGTGTGTGTGTGCGTGTGTGTGATCAGGGTCCGTCCGTGTGTGTGTGTGTGTGTGATCAGGGTCCGTCCGTGTGTGTGTGTGTGTGAGAGATCAGGGTCCGTCCGTGTGTGCGTGAGATCAGGGTCCGTCCGTGTGTGTGCGTGAGATCAGGGTGTGTGTGTGTGTGTGTGTGTGTGTGTGTGTGAGTGATCAGGGTCCGTCCGTCCGTGTGTGTGATCAGGGTCCGTCTGTGTGTGTGTGTGTGTGTGTGTGTGTGAGAGTGATCAGGGTCCGTCCGTGTGTGCGTGTTTTATCAGGGTCCGTGCGCATGTGTGTGTGATCAGGGTCCGTCCGTGTGTGTGTGTGTGAGATCAGGGTCCATCCGTGTGTGTGTGTGAGATCAGGGTCCGTCCGTCCGTGTGTGTGTGTGTGTGTGTGTGTGTGTGTGTGTGTGTGAGATCAGGGTCCGTCCATGTGTGTGTGTGTGTGTGAGATCAGGGTCCGTCCATGTGTGTGCGTGAGATCAGGGTCCGTCCGTGTGTGTGTGAGATCAGGGTCCGTCCGTGTGTGTGTGTGTGATCAGGGTCCGTCCGTGTGTGTGTGTGTGTGTGTGTGTGTGATCAGGGTCCGTCCGTGTGTGTGTGTGTGTGATCAGGGTCCGTCCGTGTGTGTATGTGATCAGGGTCCATCCGTGTGTGTGTGTGTGTGTGTGTGAGATCAGGGTCCGTCCGCGTGTGTGAGAGATCAGGGTCCGTCCGCGTGTGTGTGATCAGGGTCCGTCCGTGTGTGTGTGTGAGATCAGGGTCCGTCCGTGTGTGTGTGTGAGATCAGGGTCCGTCCGTGTGTGTGTGATCAGGGTCCGTCCGTGTGTGTGTGTGTGTGTGAGATCAGGGTCCGTCCGCGTGTGTGAGAGATCAGGGTCCGTCCGTGTGTGTGTGTGTGTGATCAGGGTCCGTCCGTCCGTGTGTGTGTGTGTGTGTGTGTGTGTGTGATCAGGGTCCGTCCGTGTGTGCGTGAGTGTGTGAGATCAGGGTCCGTCCGTTCGTGTGTGTGTGTGTGTGTGTGTATGTGTGTGAGTGAGATCAGGGTCCGTCCGTGTGTGTGTGTGTGTGATCAGGGTCCGTCCGTGTGTGTGTGTGTGTGTGAGATCAGGGTCCGTCCGTGTGTGCGTGAGTGTGTGTGTGTGTGTGAGAGAGATCAGGGTCCGTCCGTGTGTGTGAGTGTGATCAGGGTCCGTCCGTGTGTGTGAGTGAGATCAGGGTCCGTCCGTGTGTGTGAGTGAGATCAGGGTCCGTCCGTGTGTGTGTGTGTGATCAGGGTCTGTCCGTGTGTGTGTGAGATCAGGGTCCGTCCGTGTGTGTGTGTGTGATCAGGGTCTGTCCGTGTGTGTGTGTGTGTGAGATCAGGGTCCGTCCGTGTGTGCGTGTGATCAGGGTCCGTCCGTCCGTGTGTGTGAGGTCAGGGTCCGTCCGTGTGTGTGTGTGTGTGTGTGTGTGTGTGTGTGTGTGTGAGGTCAGGGTCCGTCCATGTGTGTGTGTGTGTGTGTGTGATCAGGGTCAGTCCGTGTGTGTGTGAGGTCAGGGTCCGTCTGTGTGTGTGTGTGTGTGTGTGCGTGTGTGTGATCAGGGTCAGTCCGTGTGTGTGTGAGATCAGGGTCCGTCCGTGTGTGTGAGATCAGGGTCCGTCCGTCCGTATGTGTGTGTGTGTGTGAGATCAGGGTCCGTCCGTGTGTGTGTGTGTGTGTGTGTGTGTGTGTGTGTGAGAGTGATCAGGGTCTGTCCGTGTGTGTGTGTGTGAGATCAGGGTCCGTCCGTGTGTGCGTGAGTGTGTGAGATCAGGGTCCGTCCGTCCGTGTGTGTGTGTGTGTGTGTGTGTGTGTGATCAGGGTCCGTCCGTGTGTGCGTGAGTGTGTGAGATCAGGGTCCGTCCGTTCGTGTGTGTGTGTGTGTGTGTGTATGTGTGTGAGTGAGATCAGGGTCCGTCCGTGTGTGAGTGTGTGTGATCAGGGTCCGTCCGTGTGTGTGTGTGTGTGTGAGATCAGGGTCCGTCCGTGTGTGCGTGAGTGTGTGTGTGTGTGTGAGAGAGATCAGGGTCCGTCCGTGTGTGTGAGTGTGATCAGGGTCCGTCCGTGTGTGTGAGTGAGATCAGGGTCCGTCCGTGTGTGTGAGTGAGATCAGGGTCCGTCCGTGTGTGTGTGTGTGATCAGGGTCTGTCCGTGTGTGTGTGAGATCAGGGTCCGTCCGTGTGTGTGTGTGTGATCAGGGTCTGTCCGTGTGTGTGTGTGTGTGAGATCAGGGTCCGTCCGTGTGTGCGTGTGATCAGGGTCCGTCCGTCCGTGTGTGTGAGATCAGGGTCAGTCCGTGTGTGTGTGAGGTCAGGGTCCGTCCGTGTGTGTGTGTGTGTGTGTGTGTGTGTGTGTGTGAGGTCAGGGTCCGTCCATGTGTGTGTGTGTGTGTGTGTGATCAGGGTCAGTCCGTGTGTGTGTGAGGTCAGGGTCCGTCTGTGTGTGTGTGTGTGTGTGTGCGTGTGTGTGATCAGGGTCAGTCCGTGTGTGTGTGAGATCAGGGTCCGTCCGTGTGTGTGAGATCAGGGTCCGTCCGTCCGTATGTGTGTGTGTGTGTGAGATCAGGGTCCGTCCGTGTGTGTGTGTGTGTGTGTGTGTGTGTGTGTGTGTGAGAGTGATCAGGGTCTGTCCGTGTGTGTGTGTGTGAGATCAGGGTCCGTCCGTGTGTGCGTGAGCAGGTCCGGGCTGCCATTGGGGACTATGTGGAGCTAAATGATACAGGGAGGTCACGGCCGCAATACTGTGGGAGGCACTCAAGACGGTGGTTAGGGAGGAGTTCATTTCAATTTGGATGCATAGGAAGAAAGCAGAATAGGCAGAGATGGCAAGACTGATGGATGGGACTTTGAGGGTGGACAGGGGATATTTGGAGGTGCCGGAGACAGGGCAGTTGAAGGAGAGGCAGAGGCCCCAGATGGAGTTTGGGCTAGTGTCTACGGGGAAAGCAGAGGCTCCAGATGGAGTTTGGGCTAGTGTCTACGGGGAAAGCAGAGGCTCCAGATGGAGTTCGGGCTAGTGTCTACGGGGAAAGCAGAGGCTCCAGATGGAGTTCGGGCTAGTGTCTACGGGGAAAGCGGTGGGGCAGTTGAGGAGGGCCAGAGGGGTAGTATATGGTTATGGGGAGAAGCGAGCAGGATGTTGGCCCATCAGTTGAGGAAGCAAGACGTGGCATGGGAGATTGGCAGAGTTGGGGACGTTAAGGGCAAGGTGGGGTGGACCCGAAGGGGTAAATGGCATGTTTGAGGTGTTTTACAGAAGGTTTTTGGATGGGCTGCAGTTTCCCACAGTAGGGGAGGGGCCGGGTCAGGGACTGGGGGCGATGCAGCAGAGAAGGCCGCAGAGCCGAACGGGTTTCCTGTGGAGTTTTACAAAACGTTTAGGGCGAACCTGGGGCCACTGCTGGTGGAGGGTGATAAATGAAGCAAGGGAGAGAGGGGAACACACCCTACATTATCGCAGGCTTCCATCTCCCTCTTATTAAAAGAGGGATAAGGATCCGGGGAAGTGTGGGTCATCCAGCAGAGGGCAGTAGAGCGGAGCTGCTGATTGGTGTTGCAAGGGAAATTTGCATACCTCCGTCGTGGTCACCCTAAATTGAAGGTGTACCTGAGCTAGAGACCCTAGCTGTTCGAGTGAAGACAAGCATCCAGCAGAGGGCAGTAGAGCGGAGCTGCTGATTGGTGTTGCAAGGGAAATTTGCATACCTCTGTCGTGGTCACCCTATTTTGAAGGTAGTTTGTGGAGGAGCTGTTGTCAAGTGACACTTAAACCTGAAACACTTCTTCAGTGTTTCCCTCCCTACCCCCTCCTCTAACCAAAAAAAACAACCGCTGTGAAGATCAAGAGGAAGGCTCGAGGTCAGTGACTGGTAAGTAGTGTTTCTGGTTTTTTTTCATTGGTATATTGATATATTTTTTTCTTCGTTATTTATTTATTTAATTTTTTTTTGGTAAATTGTAATTGTTGAAGTTAACCGAAGGTTTAAGACATGGCAGGAGATCTCAGACCCGTGTCATGCTCCTCGTGTGCGATGTGGGAGCTCAGGGACACGTCCACTGTCCCTGGCTCCTTCACGTGCAAGAAGTGTGTCCAGTTGCAGCTCCTGTTAGACCACTTGACGGCTCTGGAGCTGCGGATGGACTCACTTTGGAGCATCTGCGATGCTGAAGACGTCGTGGATAGCACGTTTAGTGAGTTGGTCACAGCGCAGGTGAAAAGTACTGAGGGAGATAGAAAATGGGTTACCAAAAGACAGAGCAAGAGTAGGAAGGCAGTGCAGGTGTCCTCTGCAGTCATCTCCCTGCAAAACAGATATACCGCTTTGGATACTGTTGAGGGAGATGGCTCACCAGGGGAAGGCAGCAACAGCCAGGTTCATGGCAACGTGGCTGGCTGTGCTGCGCAGCTGGGCAGGAAGAAGAATGGCAGGGTTATAGTGATAGGGGACTCAATTGTACGGGGAATAGACAGGCGGTTCTGCGGACGCAATCGAGACTCCAGGATGGTATGTTGCCTCCCTGGTACAAGGGTCAAGGATGTCTCGGAGCAGTTGCAGGACATTCTGGGGGGGGGGGGTGAACAGCCAGCTGTCGTGGTGCACATAGGCACCAACGATATAGGTAAAAAAACAGGACGAGGTCCTACAAGCTGAATTTAGGGAGTTAGGAGTTAAACTAAAAAGTAGGACCTCAAAAGGTAGTAATCTCAGGATTGCTACCAGTGCCACGAGCGAGTCAGAGTAGGAATGTCAGGATAGATAGGATGAATGCGTGGCTCGAGAGATGGTGCAAGAGGGAGGGATTCAAATTCCTGGGACATTGGAACCGGTTTTGGGGGAGTTGGGACCAGTACAAACAGGACGGTCTGCACCTGGGCAGGACTGGAACCGATGTCCTGGGGGGGGTTTGCTAGAGCTGTTGGGGAGAGTTTAAACTAATGTGGCAGGGGGATGGGAACCGATGCAGGAAGTTGGAAGGTAGTAAAACAGGGACAGAAACAAAAGGCAGTAAGGGGGAAAGTGTAAGGCAGAGAAGCCATAGTCAAAAATCAAAAAGGGCGACAGTACAAGGTACAGTGACTGAGGGGAGCTCAGTGAATAGGACCAGGAATACCAAAAGGAATAAAACGGGAAGTGAAAACATTAATGGTAAGCGACGCGGCAGGTTGTTACATGAAGATATGGGTTCAACGACAAGGAAAATTAGGAGAAAGGTTAAGAGGAAATATAACTTAGGGGAGGTTACTGATCGAGGTGTTATGATTCAGAACAGAGGTAAAAAAGCCAACATAAGTGTACTTTACCTGAATGCTCGTAGTATTCGGAATAAGGTAAATAAGTTGATGGCACAAATCATCGTGAATGACTATGATTTAGTGGCCATTACTGAAACATGGTTAAAGGATGGTCACGACTGGGAGTTAAATATCCAAGGGTATCAAACTATTCGGAAGGACAGAGTGGATGGTAAGGGAGGTGGTGTAGCTCTGTTATTTAAAGATGACATCCGGGCAACAGTAAGGGATGACATCGGTGCTATGGAGAATAAGGTTGAATCCATTTGGGTGGAAATCAGGAATAGTAAGCCGAAAAAGTCACTGATAGGAGTAGTCTATAGGCCACCAAATAGTAACATTATGGTGGGTCAGGCAATAAACAAAGAAATAACGGATGCATGTAGAAATGGTACAGCAGTCATCATGGGAGATTTTAATCTGCATATCGATTGGTTTAACCAGGTCGGTCAAGGCAGCCTTGAGGAGGAGTTTATAGAATGTATCCGCGATAGTTTCCTAGAACAGTATGTAATGGAACCTATGAGGGAACAAGCGGTCCTAGATCTGGTCCTGTGTAATGAGACAGGATTGATTCAGGATCTCATAGTTAGGGATCCTCTCAGAAGGAGCGATCATAATATGGTGGAATTTAAAAAAATATGGAGGGTGAGAAGGTAAAATCAAGCACTAGTGGTTTGTGCTTAAACAAAGGAGATTACAATGGGATGAGAGAAGAACTAGCTAAGGTAGACTGGGAGCAAAGACTTTATGGTGAAACAGTTGAGGACCAGTGGAGAACCTTCCAAGTGATTTTCAGTGCTCAGCAAAGGTTTATACCAACAAAAAGGACAGTAGAAAGAGGGAAAATCGACCGTGGATATCTAAGGAAATAAGGGAGAGTATCAAATTGAAGGAAAAAGTGGCAAAGATTAGTGGGAGACTAGAGGACTGGGAAACTTTAGGGGGCAACAGAAAGCTACTAAAAAAGCTATAAAGAAGAGTAAGATAGATTATGAGAGCAAACTTACTCAGAATATAAAAACAGATAGTAAAACTTTCTACAAATATATAAAACGAAAAAGAGTGGCTAAGGTAAATATTGGTCCTTTAGAGGATGAGAAGGGAGATCTAAAAATGGGAGATTAGGAAATGATAAAGATGCATGGCATTAAGGGGAAAGTAGTAGCATGGATAGAGGATTGGTTAATTAATAGAAAGCAAAGAGTGGGGATTAATGGGTGTTTCTCTGGTTGGCAATCAGTAGCTAGTGGTGTCCCTCAGGGATCAGTGTTGGGCCCACAACTGTTCACAATTTACATAGATGATTTGGAGTTGGGGACCAAGGGCAATGTGTCCCAAGTTTGCAGACGACACTAAGATAAGTGGTAAAGCAAAAAGTGCAGAGGATACTGGAAGTCTGTAGAGGGATTTGGATAGGCTAAGTGAATGGGCTAAGGTCTGGCAGATGGAATACAATGTTGACAAATGTGAGATTATCCATTTTGGTAGGATTAACAGCAAAAGGGATTATTATTTAAATGATAAAATATTAAAACATGATGCTGTGCAGAGAGACCTGGGTGTGCTAGTGCATGAGTCGCAAAAAGTTGGTTTACAGGTGCAACAGGTGATTAAGAAGGCAAATGGAATTTTGTCCTTCATTGCTAGAGGGATGGAATTTAAGACTAGGGAGGTTATGCTGCAATTGTATAAGGTGTTAGTGAGGCCACAGCTGGAGTATTGTGTTCAGTTTTGGTCTCCTTACTTGAGAAAGGACGTACTGGCATTGGGGGGTATGCAGAGGAGATTCACTAGGTTAATCCCAGAGCTGAAGGGGTTGGATTACGAGGAGAGGTTGAGTAGACTGGGACTGTACTCGTTGGAATTTAGAAGGATGAGGGGGGATCTTATAGAAACATATAAGATTATGAAGGGAATAGATAGGATAGATGCGGGCAGGTTGTTTCCACTGGCGGGTGAAAGCAGAACTAGGGGGCATAGCCTCAAAATAAGAGGAAGTAGATTTCGGACTGAGTTTAGGAGGAACTTCTTCACCCAAAGGGTTGTGAATCTATGGAATTCCTTGCCCAGTGAAGCAGTAGAGGCTCCTTCATTAAATGTTTTTAAGATAAAGATAGATAGTTTTTTGAAGAATAAAGGGATTAAGGGTTATGGTGTTCGGGCCGGAAAGTGGAGCTGATTCCACAAAAGATCAGCCATGATCTCATTGAATGGTGGAGCAGGCTCGAGGGGCCGGATGGCCTACTCCTGCTCCTAGTTCTTATGTTCTTATACCGCTCGATATCATTGCTGAATGTAGTCGCCAAGCTGCTGGCGAAGGTGCTGGCCTCCCGAATCGAGGACTGTATCCTGGAGGTGATAGGCGAAGATCAAACGGGTTTTGTGAAGCGGAGGCAGTTGATGGCGAACATGAAGAGGCTGGTTAATATAATCATGATGCCTTCGGAGGGGCTGGATGTGGAGGTAGTGGTAGAGGCAATGGACGCGGAGAAGGCGTTTGATCTGGTGGAGCGGGAGCATCTGCTGGAGGTGTTGGGGTGGTTCGGGTTCGGGCATGGGTTTGTAGATTGGGTCCAGTTGCTGTATAAGGCGCCGGTCGAGAGTGTACGGAAGAACCGAGTGAGTTTGGGGTACTTTGGGCTGCATCGAGAGAAGAGGCAGGATTGCCCGTTGCCTTGGCGATAGAGCCGCTGGCAATGGCACTTAGGGGGTCAAAGTACTGGAGGGGGATTGAGTGGGAGGGTGTCGAGCACAGGATCTCATTGTATATGGACGACCTGTTGCTGTGTATTTCAGACCTGTTGGGCAGTATCGGAGGCATCATGGGGATTTTAGAGGAATTTGGTCAGTTTTCGGGGTGCAAGTTGAATGTGGGAAGGAGCGAGGTGTTCCCGATTGAGACCAGAGGGCAGGAGAGGAGGTTCGGCGAATTGCCGTTTAGGGTGGTGGGGCGAGCTTTAGTGGGTATCCACGTGATGGATCCACGGGGCTGGGTGCAGCTGCACACGTTGAACCTGACTCGGCTGCTGGTACAGATGAAAGTGGATTTTAGGCGGTGTGATGTGCTGTCACTGTCGCTGGCAGGTCGGGGGCAGACAGTAAAAATGAAGGTGCTGCCAATGTTTCGGTTTGTGTTCCAGAACCTCCCAATCTTCGTCCCCAAGTAGTTTTTTCAAGAAGGTCAATGCGCTGATCTCTGGGTTTGTGTGGGCGGGGAAGACCCTGCGGGTCAGGAGGGCTTTCCTCGAGTGGGGGCGGGGGACGGGGCTGGCACTGCCAAACATGAATTACTACCGAGCGGCAACTACCGCTATGGTTAGGAAATGGGTCATGGGGACGGATCAGCGTGGGGTCAGGTGTAGACGGCATCGTGTCGGGGAACATGTTTGAGGGCTTTGTTGTCGGCGCCTCTGCCGTTCTCGCCAGCCTGGTACTCCGTGAGCCCAGTGTTGTGTCGGCTCCCAGGGTGTGGAGGCAGCACTTGGGGCTTGAGGGTGCCTTGGTGTGGGCACCAATCTGCGATAACCAAAGGTCTGCGCCGGTGAGGCTGGATGCGAGGTTTCAGTGGTGGGATTGAGCGATTTGGCGATCTGTTCATAGAGGGCAAATTTGCGAAGTTGGAGGACCTGGCGGAAGAGTACGAGTTGCCCAGGGGGAACATTTTAAGAACCTGCAGGTCTGGGACTTTGTAAGGGGAGAGATGCCTTCCTTTCCTTGGCTGCTGCCCCTGGGGCTGCAAGCCAAAGTGCTGTCAAGGGACGAGATAGGGGAGGGGAAGGTGTCCGATGTCTTTACGGAGTTGATGGATTGGGCGAGGACCTGGCAGGGGTTCTCAGATGTGATGTCTGAGGTGCTGGTGGATGTGGTCCCGAGTCAAAAGGTGGCGATATTTGGGGTATTGGAAGATCCGGGAGTCCAGGGGGTGAAAGTGGCCGATGTCTTGGCCTTTGCCTCACTGATAGACCGGAGATGGATCTTGCTTGGGTGGAGGGACTCCGAGGCACCAAAAGCATGGGGTGTGGGTGAGCGACCTGCCAGAAATCCTGAGGCTGGAGAAGGTCAAGTTCGTCTTGAAATGAAATGAAATGAAATGAAAATCGCTTATTGTCACAAGTAGGCTTCAATGAAGTTACTGTGAAAAGCCCCTAGTCGCCACATTCCAGCGCCTGTTCGGGGAGGCTGTTAAGGGAATTGAACCATGCTGCTGGCCTGCCTTGATCTGCTTTCAAAGCCAGCGATTTAGCCCTGTGCTAAACAGCCCCTTGAGGGGGTCCCGGGTGTGGCAAATCTGCTGGTTACCAAACCCGGCGGAAAGACCTGGCCAAGGTGTTGGAAGAACCTTGTGGAAAGATGGCGGAGGAGGGAAGAGCCAGTGCAGTTTGGAAAACCCCAGATGGAACAGTTAATGGCTTTCATCGTGTAAGAGTTCCGTCAACAATGGAAAAAGATGCAGGAGGAGCGCTCAAAGGCCTTCAAAGGGGCTGTGGCACCCCTGAAGGGCTCATTGGAAAGGGTTGAAAAGTGTCTGGAGTCGCAGGGGTCGCAGATCCGAGAGATAGGGAGGGTGATGTCGGACCACAGCGATCAGGTGGTGGCATTGGAGGCGGAGGTGGGGCTCTGAGGAGACCTTTGCAAGATGCTGAGAGCAAAGGTGGAAGAACAAGGGAACAGGTCGAGGCGGCAGAACGTGCGAATTGTCGGCCTGCCTGAATGAGTGGAAGGCACGAGTGCAACAAGATATATCTCGAGGGTGTTGGCAGGGCTGGTGGCAGAGGGGGGGCTGGACAAGGCCCCAGAGGTGGATAGATCGCACAGGTCTCTGAGGCAGAGGCCTAGAGCGGGGGAGCCGCCACAGGCAGCGATTGTAAGACTCCACAAGTTTGTGGAAAAAGGGAAGATCCTGCAGTGGGCCCGGGAGAAACAGAACTGTGAATGGGAGGGGAACACGGTCCGAATATACCAGGACATTGAAGTTGAATTGGCAAAACGGCGTGCCGGATTTAACAGGGCCAAGGCGGTGCTGTATCGACGACAGATCAGGTTCGGGGTGCTCTACCCGGCAAAACTGTGGGTGACTTATGAAGGCCGGGAATTTATTTTGAGACCCAGAAGGGGCCAATGACTATATTAAAGAGCACAAACTGGGGGGAGAACTGAACTTTCTTGGGAGTTGGAGGATCTGGCACTTTGGAGCACAGAAGAGACGGGTAGAGTGTGGGTTGGAAAGTGGGGGTTCGTTATCTTCCAGGTGGAGGGTTTTTTGTCGAGGGACAACCGTTTCCCACCCTTCCCACTGCCTGTGGCAGTAGTTTCTTTTTTCGGAGGAGGCAACCTGTGGTTTGGGATGTGTCTTTGTTTGGGTTGGGGAAGGGGAGGTCTGCGGGGAGCCTTCTGCACAGAACAAAGGGAAGAGGGTGGGGGCATCAGTAGGAGAAGCCTATGGGCAGGAGTTGCCACACTGCCAGATATTGCTGATGAACGGAAGTGATGTGGGGGAGGTGGCCGCTGGAGACGGCCGAGGGGGTGGGGGACAGGGACAGGGGGAGGGGGAAAGGGGGAGGGGGAGGGAAGGGAGGGAGATGCGACGTGGCAGGGTTAGAGAAGAATCGTGCTCAGGGGTGGAGAAGGGGGCCATCTTGGACGGGTCCGGTACAGGGTGAAATTAGAGAGGGCAGAGCCGAAAGGAGAGGATGGTGGATGGTAGAGGGGAAATGGAGGGGTAAGCCCCCGGTAAGGCTTATAACATGGAACATGCAAGGGCTCAATGAACTGGTGAAAAGATCTCGGGTTTTCGCGCACTTCAGGAGTTTAAAGGCGGGGGTGGTCTTTCTGCAGTATACGCATATCCGCGTGAAGAACCAGGTTAGGTTGAGAAAGGGATGGGTGGGTAAGGTATTTCACTCAGGGTTTGACTCAAAGTTGCGGGGGGTGGCCATCTTGATGAGCAAGAAAACGGGGTTTGGGAGTGTGAAGGAAGTGGGGGGGGGGGTGTATGTGATGGTGAGCAGGGTATTGGAGGGGGCGCTGATGGTGAATACATACGCACAAGATTGGGACGATGTAGGGTTTATGAGAGGGTTGCTGGTAGCAATCCCGGATTTGGCCATGCACCAGTTGATCATGGGAGGAGACTTCAATTGTGTACTAGAGCCAAGGGAGGACAGGCCGAGCCCCAGGTCAATGGGAAGGCGATGAATGGCAAAGGAGCTGGGAGGATTGATAGAAAGGATGGGCATACTGTGAGCAATTTTGGGCCCCACACCTCAGGAAGGACATACTGGCACTGGAACGGGTCCAGCGGAGATTCACACGGATGATCCCAGGAATGGTAGGCCTAACATATGATGAACGTCTGAGGATCCTGGGATTATATTCATTGGAGTTTAGGAGGTTGAGGGGAGATCTAATAGAAACTTACAAGATAATGAATGGCTTAGATAGGGTGGATGTAGGGAAGTTGTTTCCATTAGCAGGGGAGACTAGGACCCGGGGGCACAGCCTTAGAATAAAAGGGAGTCACTTTAGAACAGAGATGAGGAGAAATTTCTTCAGCCAGTGGTGGGTCTGTGGAATTCATTGCCACAGAGGGCGGTGGAGGCCGGAACGTTGAGTGTCTTTAAGACAGAAGTTGATAAATTCTTGATTTCTCGAGGAATTAAGGGCTATGGAGAGAGAGCGGGTAAATGGAGTTGAAATCAGCCATGATTGAATGGTGGAGTGGACTCGATGGGCCGAATGGCCTTACTTCCACTCCTATGTCTTATGGTCTTATGGACCTCCGGAAGCGACCATGGAGTGAGTGATCGCACATTTGGTGGCTCCTGCTAGTGGTGGACTTTTTGGACATTTTCCCCAGCTATCGGCAGAGCTGAGTGATTGTATAAGGTGCAGGAGAGGTGGAAGAAGAGATTATCCCACCAGTTTATGAATTCATGGACCAGAGGTGGTCGCAAAATGAGGGAACAACTGTTGAAAGCTGGTGCGGAACCTGCGACACGGGGGAAGATGGCGGAGGGTCAGGGTCCGAGTCTGCCGGCCCAGTGGTCAACGGAGCAGTTAGTGACCTTTCTCCATGAGAAATTTGCCCAGCAGAGTAAGAACTTGGTGGACCTGGCCAAGGTGGTGGATCCTATAAAGGTGGAGATCGAATGCATGGAAATGAGGTTGGAAGCCCAGGGCCAGGCGATTCGGAAGGTGGAGGAGAGCACAAGGAGCAGCTTGCCTCAATGGCTGCGGAGATGGGGTTGATGAGAGAGCAACAAAAGAGGCTGCAGGATGAAGAGGAGGACCTGGGTAATAGGTCGCGCAGGCAGAATTTGAGGAATGTGGGCCTTTCGGAGGGCAGTGAGGGAGTGGACGCCTGTGCATATGTGGCACGAATGTTCAAAAAACTGCTGGGGGAAAGAGCGCTTGCTCAGCCCTTGGAGGTGGACCGAGCGCACAGGGCGCTTATGAGGAAGCCGCAGAGAAACTAGCCGCCGAGGTCGATGGTGGTGCGATTGCACCGGTTCCTGGATAAGGAACAGATCCGGAGGTGGGCCAGGCAGACGAGGCGCTGTCTTGGAAAGGCAGTGAGCTGTGTGTCTACCAGGACCTGGGTGCGGAGCTGGCCAAAAGGAGAATGAGCAAGGTTAAGTCGGCTCTCTTTAAGAAGGGGATGAAGTTCGGCACGTTGTACCCAGCACGTCTGTGGGTAAAGTACGAAGGCCAGGAACACTAGATCATCAGAGGAGGCGATGGAATTTATTAGAGACAGTGGACTGGTAGGAGAATGAGGATATTGAACTCTGGAGAGAGTGTTTATATCTTGTATTTTGGTTTTCCTCTGGTTTGTATGGATCACTTTTGCACTAGGTTTGGGGCCGTTGCTCTGTTCTGTTTTGAGTTTGTTTCGTTCTTGATGGGGGGGATGATGGGTTGCTTTTCCTTCTTTGTGTTTGTTGGGGATTGTAAAGTTCGCACTGGGAGGATTCATTTCATTTCATTTCATGGTCCAGCCGGGGTGGAGGGGAATCAGTGGGGGATAAGATGCTTGGCGCCATGGGCGGGGGCTACCAGAGCAGGCTAACTCACAGAAGCGCAGTGGGGGGTGAGCAGGTGAGGAGTGTGTTGATGGGGGTTGGGGCTGTTATTTTGTTATGGGGAGGCGGGGGGGGGGGGGGGGGGATGGCAGAAGTTATGAATATTATTATATTCTATCCAATTAGCTATAAAGGCCAAAATTCCACTTGTCTTCCTTACTACCTGTGTACCTGCATACTAATTTTCTGAGATGAAACTGCTTTTACAAGGGCAGCACGGTAGCATTGTGGATAGCACAATTGCTTCACAGCTCCAGGGTCCCAGGTTCGATTCCGGCTTGAGTCACTGTCTGTGCGGAGTCTGCACATCCTCCCCGTGTGTGCGTGGGTTTCCTCCGGGTGCTCCGGTTTCCTCCCACAGTCCAAAGATGTGCAGGCTAGGTGGATTGGCCATGAATTGCCCTTAGTGTCCAAAATTGCCCTTAGTGTTGGGTGGGGTTGCTGGGTTGTGGGGATAGGGTGGAGGTGTTGACCTTGGGTAGGGTGCTCTTTCCAAGAGCCGGTGCAGACTCGATGGGCCGAAAGGCCTCCTTCTGCACTGTAAATTCTATGAAAGTCTGCTGACAGGGTAGGGACTGACGAAAGGTGACAGGGAGGGGGTCGATAATGGTGGGTGCGGGACGCGGGCTGGAGGCTGGCCTAGGAATTGTGATGGTTGATCGGCGGGGGGGCTGACCAGGCTGCTCACATGGAATGTGAGGGTGGAATGGGCCAGTCAAGAGGGCCCGTGTGTTCGCGCATCTGAAAAGCTTAAAGGCGGACGTGGCAATGATACAGAAGACACACCTGAGGGTGGTGGATCAGATCAGGCTGAGGAAGGGGTAGGTAGGGCAGGTATTCATTTCAGGGCTAGATTCTAAAATAAGGGGAGTGGCGATTCTGATTATTACGGGGTGGCGTTTGAAGTGGGAAGTATAGTGGCGGACTTGGGGGGCAGATATATCATGATGAGCAGGAAGTTGGAGGGGATACTGGTGATGCTGGTGTACATTTATGCACCGAACTGGGACGATGTGGAGTTCATGAGGCGGGTATTGGGGAAGATCCCTGATCTGGACTCGCATCGGCTGATTATGAGCTTCAATACGGTTATTGATCCAAGACTGGATCGGTCAAGTTCGAGGACAGGAATGTCAGCGGCTGCGAAGGAACTAAAGGAGTTTATGGAACAGACGGGAGGGGTGGATCCATGGTGGTTTGGGCGGCCGAGAACGAAGGAGTTTCCCCCCCCCCCCCCCCCGGTGTACACCCGGATTTACTTTTTCGTCATGGTTAGGACTTTGCTGGCGGGGGTGGTCGATGTTAAGTACTCGCCGATAGTACACTGGGTGGATTTACGGGTGAGCAAGGAGGGGGACCGGCGTCCGCACTAGAGATTAGATGTAGGACTATTAGCAGAGGAGGTGGTGTGTGCAGGTGAGGGAGGCCATTCAGAGATATGTGGAGATAAATGATCCTGGAAGGTTTCGGCAGCCACGGTATGGGAGGCGTTGAAGGCAGTGGTGAAAGGGGTGTTTATCTCGATACGGGCACACAGGGAGAAGGTGGAGCGGGTGGAGATGGATAGACTAGTGAAGGAGATTCTCCAAGTAGCCAGGAGGTACTCAGAGACCCCGGAGGCAGGGCTGTTGAAGGAGCGGCAGGAGCTGCAGATGGAGTTTGGGTTGCTATTTACAGGGAAGGAGGTGGGGCAGTGAGAAAGGTGAGAGGGGCAGTGTATGAATATAGGGAGGAGGTCAGTAGGATGTTAGCAGCTAAGGAAACAGGAGGAGGGTAGGGAGATAGGAAGAGTGAAGGATAGAGGGGAAAACACAACCTTATACCCAGCAGGGGTAAATAGGGTGTTTAGGGAATTGTATAGTAGGCTGTACGAGTCAGAACCCCCCAGCCGGGATGGAGGGAATGAGGCGGTTTTTGGAGGGACGGAGTGTTCTAGGGTGGAAGATGAGGTAGTGGAGGACCAAGGGGCCCGATTGTGCTGTTCAAAGTGGTGGAGGGGCTGGAGGCGATGCAGTCGGGCAAGGCCCCGGGGCCGGACGAGTACCCGGTGAAGTTTTATAAAAAGGTTTTCAGGAGTGCCGGGCGCTTGCTGGTAAGGGCGTTTAATGAGTCTCGGGAGCGAGGGGTGCTCCCCCCCCTGACGACGTCACAGGCCTCGATTTCTCTCATCCTGAAGCGGGCTAAGGACTCGGAACAATGCGGGTCGTACAGGCCAACTTCCTGCTAAATGTAGACGCCAAGCTATTGGCCAAGATCTTGGTCTCAAGAATAGAGGATTGTGTGCCAGGGGTGATAGGGGAGGCATGATAGGGGCGGACCAGACGGGGTTTGTGAAAGGGGGGCAGCTAAAGGCCAATATCAGAAGGCACTAAACGTGATTATGATGCCCTCCGAGGGAAGGGAGGTGGAGGTGGTGGTTGCCATGGATGCAGAGAAGGCCTTTGATCGGGTAGAGTGGGAGTACCTGTGGGAGGTCCTGGAGCGGTTTGGGTTTGGGCAGGGTTTTGTGGACTGGGTCTGGCTGCTGTACCAGGCACTGGTGGTGAGCGTGCGGACAAACTGAGTGAGCTCGGATTATTTTAGGCTGCACCGGGGGGGCGAGGCAGGGATGTCCACTCTCCCCACTGTTGTTTGCTTTGGTTATAGAGCCACTGGCGATGGCGCGGAGAGCGTCAAAGGACCGGGAGGAGATAGTGCAGCAGGGGTGGAGCACAGGGTCTCGTTATTTGTGGACAGCCTACTTTTGTATATTTCTGAGCCACTGGGGGGGGATTGGAGAGATTATGGGGATCCTAGGGGAATTCGGCCTGTTTTCTGGGGTACAAATTAAATATGGGCAAAAGCGAGATCTTTGCGATTGAGGCGAAGGGGCTGGAGAGGAGATTGGGGGGTTGCCATTCAAGGTGGTGGGAGAGTTTTCGGTATTTGGTAATCCAGGTGGCACGGGAATGGGAGCAGCTACACAAGTTGAATTTGGCACAGTTAGTGGAGCAATGAAGGAGGACTTTCGAAAGTGGGATATGCTCCCGTTGTCACTGGCGGGGAGGGTGCAGACGGTAAAGATGGCGGTTCTCCTGAGGTTTTTGTTTGTATTTCAGTGCCTGCCTATTTTTATCCCGAAGGCTTTTTTTAAAGAGGGCGAACACAGTGATCTCTGAGTTCGTATGGGCGGGTAAAACCCCGTGGGTAAAGAAGATGCTGCTAGAGCAGGGCCGGGTTGGGGGGGGGCATTGCCATTCTCGCCGGCTCGGTACTCCACAAGCCTGGCGGTAGTGGCGGCTTTGAGGGTGTGAGGACAGTGATGCAAGCACATGGGAGTGGAGGGAGCGAAGGTATGAGCTCCAATTTGTGGCAATCACCGGTTTGTGCCAGGGAGGTTGGATGGGGGGTTTCGGAGGTGGCAGTGAGCTGGGATTGAGCGTTTAGGGGACCTGTTTATTGATGGCAGCTTTCTGTGCTTGGAGGACATGGAGAGGGCATTTGAGATGCCAGGTGGGAATGGGTTCCGCTATCTGCAGGTGAGGGACTTTGCACGGAGGCAGGTTTCTACCTTTCCGCTCCCACCCCCCAGGGCATACAGGATAAGGTAGTGTCGAAAACGGGGAGTGGGGGGTGGAAGGTCTCACAAATTTATAAAGAGCTCATGCAATTCGAGGAAACCCCGATAGGAGAGGTAAAGCGAAAATGGGAGGAAGAGTTGGGCAAGGAACTAGAGGCGGGATTGTGGGAGGATGCCTTGAGTCGGATTAACGCGTTCCCATCATGTGCCAGGCTCAGCCTGATACAATTCAAGGTGATCCAAAGGGTGCATATGACTGTGGCCCGTATGAGCAGGTTCATTGAAATGGTGGAGGATAGGCGAGGGCGGTGTGCGGGAGAGCCCGCGAATCATGTCCATATGTTTTGGACATTTCTGAAGTTTAGGGGATTCTGGCAAGGATTTGCTGATATCATGTCCACGGTATTGAAGGTAGGGGTGGTTCCATCCAGAGGTGGCGATTTTTGGGTGTGTCGGAAGATCCGGGTGTCCAGTGGGTGGAAGAGGCGGATGTTTTTGCCTTTGCCTCCTTGGTAGCCCGGAGACGGATCTTATTAGCGTGGAAGGACCTGGAGCCCCTGAAATCAGGGGTATGGGATAATGACATGGCTGGATTTCTCAGGCTTGAGAAAATTAAGTTTGCCCCGAGAGGATCAACGTTAGGGTTCGTCCGGAGGTGGCAGCCATTTATCGACTTCTTCGGGGAAAACTAAACTGTCAGCAGATACAATAAGGGGATGGTTAGGGTGGGATTAGTTAGTGGGGAGGGGGACTGGGGAACTGTGTGTGTAAGGCATGGACGTGGTTGTTGGTTGGGTGGGTGTTACTTACTTTGTTGTTTTTCCTCTTGAAATTAATGTTAAAAATTTATAAATGTCTTATCAAAATGTTTTTTTTAAAAAAAGGATGGGCATGGGGGACTCTTGGCATTTTAAGAACCCGGGTGGGTTAGGGTCCTTTTTCTCACATGTGCACAGTGTATACTCCAGAATTGATTTTTTCGTAGTGAGCCGTGAGGTGCTGGTGGGGGTGGAGGGGGCAGCGTACGCAGGGATACTAATTTCGGACCATTGTCTGGAGGTTCGGCTTAGATCGGGACGGAAGCAGAGACCGGGGTGGAGATTCGGGGTTGCTAGCAGACGGAGAGTTTTGTGATGGTGTGGTGGGTGATTAAAGACTATGTGGAGTTAAATCAAAATGGGGAGGTGCTGGCGGCCACATTCTGGGAGCCACTGAAGGCGGTGGTTCAGGGGAAGATTATCTTGTTTAAGGCACATGAGGATAGGAAAAGGAGGGAGGAGTACGAGCGATTATTGGGCGAAATAGTCGAGGTGGACAGGGAGTATTCAAGGGTACCCACCACGGATGGATTGGCGAGAGGGAAAAAGCTACAAGGGAAATTCGATAGGTTGACGACAGGGAGGGCGGTGGGACAGCTGTGCAGGGCAAGGGGGCTGCAATATGAGTACAGGGAGAAGGCAAGTTGAATGTTGGCACACCAGTTATGGGAAATTTTGAGTGTACAGACAGAGACAGGGGAGGTGGTGTCAGAGCCGGGATGATAAAGGAGGCATTTAGGGAATACAATAACGACCTGTACAGGGCAGACGCAGGCCTGAAGAGGGGGACACGGGGCAGTTTTTGGATGGACTGGAGTTCCTGCAGCTGGAGGAAGAGAAGAGGAAGGCGCTAGAGGAGCCATTGGAGCTGAGGGAGGTATTAGAAAGTATAAATCGGGAAAGATCCCGGAGCCAGATGGTTACCCAGCGGAATTTTATAAGGAGTTTGCGATGGAACTAGCACTGTATCTGCTGGGGGCGTTTAGTGAGGTGCTGGAGAAGGGGCAGCTGCCGGAGACAGTGATACAGGCGATGATTCCATTAATATCGAAGAAGGGAAGGACCCATTAGGATGTGGGTCGTATAGGTCTATAATCGCTGTTAAATACCAATATAAAGGTGCTGGCCAAGCTGGTGGCGGGGAGGATGGAAGGTTGTGTCCCGGGGGTGGTTGCGGAGGACTACACAGGTTTCGTAAAGCGCAGGCCACTCTCCAGTAATATAAGGCGACTGTTAAACCGGAGGTGGTGGTGGTGTCCATGGACGTGGAGAAGGAATTTGACTGGATGGAGTGGTGCTGCTGGGAAGGTTTGGGTTTAGGCCCAAGTTTGTGGCATGGGTTCGCCTGTTATATGTGGCACCAGTGGCGAGCGTACGGACCAATGATATGAGCTGACAAAGTTTTCGGTTACACAGGGGAATGAAGCAGGAGTGTCCGCTGTCGCTGCTGCTGTTCCTGCTAGCAATATAGCCCTTGGCAATGGCTCTTAGGGGGTCGGCAGAGTGGCAAGGGGTCCCAAGGGGACGTAAGGAGTATCGGGTGTCGCTATAGCTTGACAGGCTACTTGTCAGCTGGCGTGCAAAAAATGGAATAGCAATCTTCCATGCTGTAAACTACTGTGATTCTATAATACTGCGATTCTTGCCTTTGACATTTGCCTGTGTATTTACCTCCGAAAAGGCCAGACAATATCGATACCAGCAACCATCAGCATAACAATGTAGCAGCCATCTGCATATTGATGAGCAATCCCCGGGAACAATAAGTAACATTTTGGACACACAAAGCAAAGCCAGACTCCTCGGCGCCAGCAGGAGCCAACACAAAGGAGGTGAACGAGCACCTCAAGACCGCCCATCGATCAGGGAACCGCTCCAGTATTGGAGAAAATCGAACCAAGCGATTGGGACAAAGTCCAATCACTTGGGACCAGATACAGGGTCCGCCCCGAAAGGCGGGAAGCCCCTGGGGACTATAAGAATTGAGCCCCAAGTTCAAATCGCTCTCTTCACCTCTGCGTCCTGCTCAGGTCACCCAGCAACACGAACCAACATTGACCGTGACCGGTGCAGTACTCCTGAACAACGCAAGTCTTAATTCAACGCTCGCTACGAGATAGGCGCTCCTAGCTACCAATCCGTACCAACTTCGAATCCCGCAGACTCAGAACCCGAACGAAAGGCCATTTGTTCCCCTGACCTGGTGGGCCAGTCCGAAGTCAAGTATAGACCTGTTAGTTGTAGAAGTAGCTTAGACGTAGAATTTGTGCATGAGTAGCGATTACTGTGTATAATAAATGTGCTTTGATTTAAATCTTACTAATCGGTGTATTGGGTTATTGATCATTACTCGGACTTGAACCTCGTGGCGGTATCATAAAGTTCCCTGGCGACTCGAGAGCAAAGGTAATAAAACAGAGCAATTGAACCAAGGAGAAAATCAGCAACATTATTTGGCGACATCTGACGGGATCCGATCTAGAAGTGGAAAACCACTCCGGGAGAACCCAGAATTTGAATTAGAGATCCAATTGGAAACAGAAAACCACAAGTGTTCAAGCAGTTCTGATCAATACTCATAATTCGGAAGTGTGTGTATGCATGCGTAACTAACAGGGCGATAAGGTAAAACTGATAGATTTTTTTGTTGCGACAAAACTGTCGGAAGTTTGTATATCGGAAAGTAGCGAAAGCCGTACCCGTATTTACAGCACTGCCTTAATACCCATGTCCCAAATTTGAAGAGCAGCATTCAGATAGGAAAGATGGCAATGCAGGGCCTCATGAACCCAGAGGAATTTGCGGTCGCAGCGACCAACAGCAGTAGAGTGGGACAATGTCCCATTTGGGAGGAAGAGATCAGGAAATATCTCAAAGGGAAAGGATGGCCCCTTTGGAATGAATTCTGTGACAACGAGGAATCAGGTCCCGGGAGTATAGGACATACTTGGTGGGAGAACCTGAGTGAGATCCACAAAAAGAGCTTAGGGAAAGCTCGCAAGCCGATGGCAATCGTGCCTTCTTGGCACAATTGCGAGGCACAGAGGAGGTCGTTAGGACGCTCCGGAAAGAGGTAGAGGGCATACATCGAATGAGTACGGTCGATGTAAGCGAGGTAGAGTGAGAAAATTTAGAATGGAGAAGGAAGTTGGCAGCAAAAGATGGAGAGGTGGAGGATGCCAAAAGGGCACACCAGTCTTGTCTGGCGCACTTGAGCAGCTTCCAGTTTCAATATGAAAAGGCCTATCAGGACACGCAACGTGCAGTCCTGGTACGTGAAGAAACAGAAAAGCAGGTAGAAGCGTTGCAGAGACAGTGCAGCAATCTAAAGGCAGCATTGAGAGCACTCCATGCTGCCACCACAGAACAAAGACAAAGCACATTAGATCACGCAAAGTGCCGGAATCAGATTGCAGAGCTGCAATCGCTGCTTTCAGTTCAGAAAGGCTTCCAGGAAACCTTTGGAGCGAAATTAGATCAGGAAGACGGCCCTGATTGGGAAGAATTGAATGAAACAGCGTAGAGATATGTTTAGGGAACATGTGCGCATGGAAAGCCACAAAAGAGAAAAGCGCCCCAACCCCCCACAGAGCAGATAGTTCAGGCTCCAATGAGCCCAGTCACCACCCGCCGCACAGCCATAGTGGACGATACGGAATTTCTATACTACACCCCTTAACAGTGACCCAATTACAGGACGCGTGCGATAAGATCACACCGTTCCTCCCACCTCAGACCCCCACCATTTCTTTGCCACCGTTAAGCAGCAGGCAACCATGTACGGCCTGGATGAGCGAGAGCATGTAAAGCTCACAGTTTTAAGTTTAGACCCTTCAGTAGCAGCAGCCCTTCCCGACCCACAGAATGTAGGAGGAGGCACCCTTGCAGAAATGCATACCGCGATCCTGGATGCGATCGGGTATAACCGGGGTGACCCCGTAGATGGCCTCAACAAATGCAGACAAAAGAAAGCCGAGCACCCCACAGCGTTCGCTGGGCACCTGTGGATCCACTTTACAGCAGTCTTTGGAGACTTAGACCGCGCCCATTTGTCCCCAGACAACATGGCCAAATGGACCCGCACCCTTATCTCCCATGCTACAGAAACAGGACAGAAAGCTTGTGCGAGTTATGGTCCCTTGCCATAACGAAAAGTGGGTAGTGAAAAGATTGTCCCGTGCTTGGGAGCAATCTATACAAAGCAAATCCGCAGTCAAGACTCCCGAGGAAAAGCAGGCCGCCGTGATATACAGGCAGTTACAACCCACCAGAACCCCGCATGGGTGAATGAAGGAAAGAACAGCTCCCCACCCAAGTCACAGGAGTGTTACAACTGTGTCCATTTGGGACACTTCGCAAGAGAGTGCAATGCCCCTAGAAAGCCACAGAGAGCCCAGCAGACTGGCACTCTGAGTAAGAAGAAGACAGAGCCCATTCATAGTGTTAGCGCCCGTTCAGATCAGACGGACTTGACCGGAACGGACTGACGGTGTTCAGGCTCCCCCAGTTGGGTCTGCGACACCCTTGGGGAAAGATCCGGACATCCGGTAGTTGCAGCGAAAACTCGGGGACAGCCCATCGAGTTTCTATGGGACACAGGAGGGTCCCGCACCACAATAAATTCCTCCACCATGTTCCAAAAGGACACGTGGCCCACTACAGCCATTATCACCCTCAGCGGCTTTACAGACCACTCACAGCAGGGACACATCACAGCCCCTGTACCCATTCAAATCGGTACCAATACCACCAAGCACCTCGTAGTTTTAGTTGACCTGCCCCACACAGCAGAACACATTCTGGGAATCGATTTCATGAATTCCCACAATCTTTCATTTGATCCAGTCAACCAGTGTGTCTGGAAAATGGTGAAATCTGCAAGAGCCCCCGCAACGCTCAACATAGGTGAATACGCGAACAAAATTAGCGCAGTAGGCAAATTTTGGTTCAACCCGACCACGCTTAGTACGGACAAGCAGGTTAGGGCAGTTCTGCAAAAGAACAGGGCAGCATTCGCGACCCACTAGCACGACTGTGGACGGATGACTGGCTCCGTACAGATAACAGGACCTGACCCTAGACCCCAAAAACAGTATGGATTTCCCCAAGAGGCAAAGGAAGAAATCTCAAAGGTAATAGAAAGCTTATTAGAGCAGGGCGTACTTAGATCAGTAGCCTCCACTAATAATGCCCCGATTTGGCCAGTGAGAAAGCCCGATGGATCATGGCGACTGACCATTGATTATCGGGAACTCAACAAAATCACCCCCGCAGCAGCCCCCACAGTAGCAACAAGTCCCGAGACCATGCTCAAGCAGGGACTCAATTCCCGATTCTTCACGGTTTTGGATGTCAGTAATGGATTCTGGTCCATTCCATTGGCAAAGGCGTGCCAGTACAAATTTGCCTTCAGCTTTAAAATTCAGCAGTACACGTGGACATGCCTTCCACAAGGATTCCACAACTCCCCCTCCATTTTCCACCAAAATGGTTTAACCAAATTCTCTCGCCCTGAATGTTTGGTTCAGTATGTAGACGACCTACTACTGCAGACAGACACCAAGGAAGAGCACATTGAGCTTCTGTCCAAATTCCTGGAACTCTTACACTCAATTGGTTGTCAAGTTTTTGGAAGATAAGGTGATATATTTGGGAACAATTATCACACATGGTAAACATGAGATCGAGCATAAAAGGATTGACTCGATTGCTAAATTGCCCCTTCCCCAGAATGTTTCAGCCCTCCGGTCGTTTTTAGGACTGGTTAGCTACTGCCGAAACCACATTGACGGTTTCGCCAGCAAGGCAGCACCCCTCTCAGACCTCCTAAGAAAGGAGCCCCCTGGGAATGGCTTCCACAGCATACGGATGCTGTGGATGCGTTGAAGCAATCACTCATAGCAGCCCCCGCACTACAAGTTCCAGACCCGCTTTCCCCTGACATCACTGTGAAACGGACAACGACCCACACTTTTTTAGCAGATAACCTACAGAACCCCGGAACCTCCCATGAATGTGAAATTATCTCTCCACACCACAACACAGGCCCCTTTATCGCGAAAACACCCCCCAGAAAGATAGGTAGTTCAACCCAGAGCCCCCAGCACACAGACACGCGTGAGCCCATAAGGATATTTGTGGATGGATCTTCCACAATATTGGATGGGAAGCGCATAACAGATTGCGGTATATATGTCGAGGATGCGCAGGGACGCGCCCTAGAGGAAATATCGTTAAAACTGCCAGGCCACTTAGGCGCGCAGGCAGCAGAACGTGCAGCCATCGCATATATAGTGGAACACCCAGATTCCTTCCCCAGCCCAGCAGACATCTACTCGGACAGCCTCTATGTCTGCAACAGCCTCACGGAATTCCTGCCCCTGTGGAAAGCAAGAGGATTTGTTTCCGCAGACAGAAAACCCCTCCCCTCAGCCCCATTGCTCCGTCACATTTTTAGAGAGAGCACAGAACAGGACTTTTGGGATAGTCAAAGTTCGAAGCCACCATCGTTCCTCCCCCCCTGGAAATATAAAAGCCGACGCACTGGCTAAAGCAGGTTCCAGGCACGGATATTTTTGGACATCCCCCGAAAGCGCACCAGTGAATGCAGTTCAGGTCTCGCAGACAAAGATCGAGGATCTAGTGGAGACCCAGAAGCAGGACAGCAATCTCTGGGAGATTGTAAAAGGAAAATATCCAGCTCCCGATGAGAGGTTCAAAAATGCACTGACCACACATGACAGTGTGGTGTTAAAAGACACCCTTTATGTGGTTCCTGAACAGGACAGGAATCAACTGATTTGTTTGTTCCATGACGGTCATGGACATCAGGGAATCGATCCCACTACAGACCACCTCAAGCAGCTTTGTTGGTGGCCGAATTTAAAGGACGATGTAAATCACTACATCGAGAATGGTCTTATCTGCGCCCAGAATAATCCGGACAGATATGCCAAAAAGGCTCAACTCAGTCACACCCGACCCGTTAATGGCCCCTGGACTAACCTCCAGATTGATTTTATAGGACCATTGCCCCCTTGCAGGAATGGCTACAAATATGTACTCGTGGTGATAGACACGTTTACGAAATGGGTGGAAGCATTCCCAGCCCGAACAAACACTGCAAAAACCACAGCCAAGATTTTGACCCACCACATCTTTACAAGATGGGGACTCCCCCGCAGCATCGAATCCGACCAAGGTTCCCATTTTACGGGACGTGTCATGCAGAACGTCCTCACGATATTTGGCATCACCCAAAAATTCCACATAGCATACCACCCACAGTCGAGTGGTATCGTGGAGCGCATGAATCGGACCCTAAAATCCACCCTCAGAAAAATGGTCCAGCAAAACAACACCACTTGGGACTCAGTCCTCCCTTTTGCGCTGATGTTTTTGCGTAATACAATTTCAACTTCCACAGGTTACACCCCACACACCCTCATGACCGGACATGAAAGGCACAGAATTTTTATTAGGTTTAGACTTGACCAGCCCCGAAGTGACGGCCCTCACACACGAGAAAGCAGTAGAGCAATTAGTGGAAAATGTTAAAACGGCTCAGCTAGCAGCCGCAGTGAAATTGGGCACAAGGAAGAAACAGAGCAAGGATTGTTTCGACAAGACAGTGCATGCGACTGAGTACAGTGTAGGACAGCAAGTCATGCTCTCCGTTTACAACCCCAGCACATTCCTGTCACCAAAGTACTCGGGTCCGTACTCCATTGCGGACAAAGTAAGCCCTTCCGTATACAAGATAAACTATCCCAACGGTAAGACTGCGTGGTTCCATATCAACCAGCTGAAGGCATATGGAACACAGTCTAACCACGCACACCACGTCATGCTCGACGCAGCACACCACACCCCGCCCACAGCCAACGTAACCCTACCATCCCCCAACACGTCCAGCCCAGCCACGGACTCAACCTCGACCCCACCCCCGAAATATACACTCCGCCCCGAAACGCCCACCGACTGCAGCAGCAGAGACAGCGACTGTGACTCGGACGATAGCCACAGCACGCCTCCCTACTATCCCCATGCAACAGGACCCACACCCAGCGAATCCGACTACAATTCGAGTGATCCCTTCATGATCACTTTCCTAAACAAACCCCACCACCGAACTACCATGACGACCCCGATTCCATCCCCACACAACTAGACACCAACTACTGGCACAGAGACAACTCGTTCAGACTCGTCCGAAACGACAAGAGCGACCCCAAGTCACACCATGCAGCCCTATCAACCTTAATACATTCAAGAGTTTGGCACCCGGGAGAAGATGACGACCTTGAGTCTGACTCCCAAAATGAGAACCCCTTTGCGACCCTGTTCGCAACCGATAACGGAGATGTCCAGATGATGTTTTAAAAGGAACTGCTTGGGAGAAGTGGTGTCCTTTTGATGGAACCTGCAGCATGTTTTATGTTGTTTGTAAGTTTGTTAAATGTTGTTTGTCAGCCAAAAAAAATTTTTCACGGCCCCACGCCTTTTCGGCCGAAACCTCTGAGGACTTGCCCAGAGACTTGCTATTGGCCAGACGCTAGTTCAGAGGAACTAGTTTGTCTGCAGAGACTTGTTAAGGTCCCAGACGCCAGTTCAGCGGAACTAGTCTGTCGACAGATACCACACTCATTCGAAACTGCTCTTCTGGTTCAAGGAAGGAACCAATACGGCAGCCCCACCATGATGACTACATTTCTTGCCCGTTCTTGTCGGTTGCTCAGGCAGTGGAGAAACGGCTTGGGACCCGCCCTGCCTGGGAACCCCCCTCTGGTCAGCTACGCTCGGGTAGGGGAGACACGGCATTGGTCGCCGTCCTACCCGGGGACTCCATCCAACTCTTACCCGTCGTGGCCCATACGCACCTCATTTTGGAAATTTTATTTCAAAAAGTTTTGGTTTGTTTCAGGTAACCCTTAGGTTGCCAAACACATGCCATTTACATCCTCAAACATTTGGATGGTAGATCGCACAGTCTGCGAGACGGCTCGCACTGGTTCATTATTTGGAAGTGTGTCTTGTCCTAAAATTCGGTTTTTGGAGGAAAAAAAATGAGGGAGTCACACATAGTGACTAATTATAAAGGGAGTAATTGGCACTAAAGGACAGACAGACTATCGTACAAGATGTTAAACAAAGATAGTTACAGACACTATGCTTGTTTCCATAGAACTCCAGAACCGGAGAAGAGAAGTGAAAGACGAACAGCCATGAAGACTTCCTTCACATGGTCCATCATCGTGATAATGGACATTTGGTTGCGCGTGAACGCGAACCCCATGACTTCAAGCCACCCAGCCGTTAATGTTTCACTTCCCCACAGTACCCAGAGCCCAGTCACCAGCGACACCACACCACCTTGGTGTGCCAGGTTTATAACCTGGTACTCCCTGTCCTATGTAATAGAATCCTTACTGGTATTGGCGATACTCTGCTGCATCGTGCAGACTATGTGTCCATGAAAATGGAGGAGAGCCTACCGCGCTCGAACCCCGGCATATAGGATCAGATCCCCTATTTTCGGATACGACCAGACCCCAGCGATCTATAATAAAGAGCATTCGTTTGCGTTTTTGTTGTAAATAAAGAAACGTTCATGAGCAATTGTATGATCCTGAGCTTGACTGCCAAGCCAGGAAAAATGTGTATAAACTGCTATGATTTTGTTTGTATGGTTGAGGAAGTTAGAGTGATGAAATGTTTAAGTGAGTGTAGTGTATTAAGGATAGTTAGAGGTTCCCATTTTTTTGTTTTGTAATGCATGTCCCTGTTTGACATAGCGCCCCTTAGAAGTGTCAGTTAAAATTTTTTGCATAGTTACGGTCAGTGTAGAGGCCATGAAAGAAGTGCTCCCCAGGTCAGGGAATGGAAAGCAACGTAGTTATGTGATCCTTCACGCTTCGCATTAGGATCACAAGGAGGGTGTGTAGCCACCTAAATTGGCCAGCTCCCGATTTAAAATAGCGAATGGCAAAGGCTGATGGGAAAGTCAGCCAACATAGACAGAAACCAGCAGCTGCAGGTTTGCTGTGTATTTACCTCTGCAAAGGCCAGACAACATCGATGCCAGCGACCATCAGCATAACAATGTCGCAGCCACCTGCATACTGATGAGCAATCCCCGGGAACAATAAGTAACATTTTGGACACACAAAGCAAAGCCAGACTCTTCGGCGCAAGCAGGAGCCAACACAAAGGAGGTGAACGAGCACCTCAAGACCGCCCATCGATCAGGGAACCGCTCCAGTATTGGAGAAAATCGAACCAAGCGATTGGGACAAAGTCCAATCACTTGGGACCAGGTACAGGGTCCGCCCCGAAAGGCGGGAAGCCCCTGGGGACTATAAGAGTTGAGCCCCAAGTTCAAATCAGCTCTCTTCACCTCTGCGTCCTGCTCGGGTCACCCAGCAACACGAACCAACATTGACCGTGACCGGTGCAGTACTCCTGAACAACGTAAGTCTGAATTCAATGCTCGCTACGAGATAGGCGCTCCTAGCTACCAATCCGTACCAACTTCGAATCCCGCAGACTCAGAACCCAAACGAAAGGCCATTTGTTTCCCTGACCTGGTGGGCCAGTCTGAAATTAAGTATAGACCTGTTAGTCGTAGAAGTAGCTTAGACGTAGAATTTGTGCATGAATAGCAATTACTGTGTATAACAAATGTGCTCTGATTTACATCTTACTAATCGGTGTATTGGGTTAGTGATCATTACTCGGACTTGAACCTCGTGGCGGTATCATAAAAATACCTGGTGACTCGAGAGCAAAGGTAATAAAACAGAGCAATTGAACCAAGGAGAAAATCAGCAACAACAGGTTCAGTCAGCAGTTAAGAAGGCAAATGCAATGTTAGAATTCATGTCAAGAGGGCTGGAATATAAGACCAGGGACGGACTTCAGAGGTTGTATACGGCTCTGGTTAGACCCTATTTGGAGTATTGTGAGCAGTTTTGGGCCCCGTATCTAAGGAAGGATGTGCTGGCCTTGGAGAGGGTCCAGAGGAGGTTCATAAGAATGATCCCTGGAATGAACAGCTTGTCGTATGAGGAACAGTTGAGGACTCTGGGCCTGTACTCATTGGAGTTTAGAAGGATGAGGGGTGATCTTATTGAAACTTAACAGGATACTGCAAAGCCTGGATAGAGTGGCCGTGGAGAGGACACCATCTCAGACTAAAGGGACGATCCTTTAAAACAGAGATGAGGAGGAATTTCTTCAGCCAGAGGGTGGTGAATCTGTGGAACATTTTGCCGCAGAAGGCTGTGGAGGCCAAATCTGAATGTCTTTAAGACAGAGATAGATAGGTTCTTGATTAACAAGAGGATTAGGGGTTATGGAGAGAAGGCAGGAGAATGAGGATGAGAAAAATATCAGCCAAGATTGAATGGCGGAGCAGACCCGATGGGCCAAATGGCCTAATTCTGCTCCTATGTCTTATGATACTCACTTCTAAGGTTCTGGACTAGCTGCGAGTGCGAGTTTCCAGAGGAAGTCCACGCCATAGTCCTCACAAGCAACACTCCTACTGGAAAAATAACCGAGAGCCTCAGCATGGTCAGCATATCCCTTAAACTGAACCAAAGCACATTGATTAGCTCCAACATTAACTACCATTCAACCGAGAGATACACACATGCCCACAGTTACACTCTCTCTCTCTACCTTTCTCTAACCCCAAAGGGTTGGCGATGATCCATCGTTGAGTAAATTTAAGGCTGAGATTGACAGCTATTTTAGTCTGTCAGGGGATCAAGAAACATGGGGAGTGGGTGGGAAAGTGCAGGGGGTTAAGGCCATGATCGTGCTGATTGGCTGCAGGGGCTGAATGGTTTATTCCTGCTTTTTCTTATCAGTCAGTCCAAATCTCCCTCTTTCAGTGTCTCAGTCTTTTTCTTTCTCCATCACCCTTCCTTTCCCTGCTTCTCTCTCACCTACACGCTCTCGTTCCCTGCTTCTCTCTCATTCACACTCACTCTTTCCCTGCTTCTCTCTCATTCACAATCTCTCTTTCCCACTCTCTCTCACTTTCCCAGCTTCTCTCACTCACTCTCTTTCCCTGCTTCTCTCTCACACTCTCTCTTTCCCTGCTTCTCTCACTCATTCTCTCTTTCCTTGCTTCTCTCACTCTCTTTCCCTGCTTCTCTCACTCTTTCCCTGCTTCTCTCACTCTCTTTCCCTGCTTCTCTCACTCTCTTTCCCTGCTTCTCTCACTCTCTTTCCCTGCTTCTCTCACTCTCTTTCCCTGCTTCTCTCACTCTCTTTCCCTGCTTCTCTCACTCTCTTTCCCTGCTTCTCTCACTCTCTTTCCCTGCTTCTCTCACTCTCTTTCCCTGCTTCTCTCACTCTCTTTCCCTGCTTCTCTCACTCTCTTTCCCTGCTTCTCTCACTCTCTTTCCCTGCTTCTCTCACTCTCTTTCCCTGCTTCTCTCACTCTCTTTCCCTGCTTCTCTCACTCTCTTTCCCTGCTTCTCTCACTCTCTTTCCCTGCTTCTCTCACTCTCTTTCCCTGCTTCTCTCACTCTCTTTCCCTGCTTCTCTCACTCTCTTTCCCTGCTTCTCTCACTCTCTTTCCCTGCTTCTCTCACTCTCTTTCCCTGCTTCTCTCACTCTCTTTCCCTGCTTCTCTCACTCTCTTTCCCTGCTTCTCTCACTCTCTTTCCCTGCTTCTCTCACTCTCTTTCCCTGCTTCTCTCACTCTCTTTCCCTGCTTCTCTCACTCTCTTTCCCTGCTTCTCTCACTCTCTTTCCCTGCTTCTCTCACTCTCTTTCCCTGCTTCTCTCACTCTCTTTCCCTGCTTCTCTCACTCTCTTTCCCTGCTTCTCTCACTCTCTTTCCCTGCTTCTCTCACTCTCTTTCCCTGCTTCTCTCACTCTCTTTCCCTGCTTCCCTCACTCTCTTTCCCTGCTTCTCTCACTCTCTTTCCCTGCTTCTCTCACTCTCTTTCCCTGCTTCTCTCACTCTCTTTCCCTGCTTCTCTCACCCTCTTTCCCTGCTTCTCTCACTCTCTTTCCCTGCTTCTCTCACTCTCTTTCCCTGCTTCTCTCACTCTCTTTCCCTGCTTCTCTCACTCTCTTTCCCTGCTTCTCTCACTCTTTCCCTGCTTCTCTCACTCTCTTTCCCTGCTTCTTTCTTACTCTCTCTTTCGCTCACATTCTCTCTTTCCGTTTCTCTCTCACTCACTCTCTTTCCCTGTTTCTCTCACACACTCACTTTCCCTGTTTCTCTCACACTCACTCTCTCTTTCCCTGTTTCTCACACACTCATTCCCGGTTTCTCACACACATTCCCTCTTTTTCTCACACACTCACTCTTTCCATTTCTCTCACACTCACTCTTCTCTTTCCCTGTTTCTCACACTTTCTCTTTCCCTGTTTCTCTCACACACTCACTCTCTTTCCATTTCTCCCACACACACACACACTCTTCTCTTTCCCTGTTTCTCTCACACTCACTTTCTCTTTCCCTGTTTCTCACACACTCACTTTCTTTCCTTGTTACTCTCAGACACGCACTCTCTTTCCGTTTCCCACACACTCTCTTTCCCTGTTTCTCTCTCACACACTCACTTTCCCTGTTTCTCTCACACTCACTCTCTCTTTCCCTGTTTCTCACACACTCATTCCCGGTTTCTCACACACATTCCCTCTTTTTCTCACACACTTACTCTTTCCATTTCTCTCACACTCACTCTTCTCTTTCCCTGTTTCTCACACTTTCTCTTTCCCTGTTTCTCTCACACACTCACTCTCTTTCCATTTCTCTCACACACTTACTCTTCTCTTTCCCTGTTTCTCACACTTTCTCTTTCCCCGTTTCTCTCTCACACTCACTCTTTCCATTTCTCTCACACACACACTCTTCTCTTTCCCTGTTTCTCTCACACTCACTTTCTCTTTCCCTGTTTCTCACACACTCACTTTCTTTCCTTGTTACTCTCAGACACGCACTCTCTTTCCGTTTCCCACACACTCTCTATCCCTGTTTCCCTCACACTCACGCTCTCTTTCCCTGTTTCTCTCACAGACTCATTCTCTCTTTCCCTGTTGCTCTCACACACTCATTCTCTCTTTCCCTGTTTCTCTCACACACATTCTCTCTTTCCCTGTTTCTCTCACACACACACTCCCTCTCTTTCCCTGTTTCTTTCACACACACTCTCTCTTTCCCTGTTTCTTTCACACACATTCTCTCTTTCCCCGTTTCTTTCACACATTCTCTTCCGGTTTCTTTCACACACTTTCTTCCTCCCCCCCCCCCCCCCCCCCCCCCCCCCCGTGTTGCTCACACTCACTCTCACCCTGTTTCTCTCACACACTCACTCTCTTTCCCGGTTTCTCCCACACTCACTCTCTCTTTCCCTGTTTCTCTCAGACTCATTCTCTCTTTCCCTGTTTCTCTCACACACTCTTTCCCTGTTTCTCTCACAAATTCGCTCTCTTTTCCTGTTTCTCACACACGCTCACTCTCTTTTCCTGTTTCTCTCACACGCTCACTCTTTCCCTATTTGGCTCACACACTCACTCTCTCTTTCCCTGTTTCTCTCACACGCTCACTCTCTTTCCCTATTTGTCTCACACACTCACTCTCTCTTTCCCTGTTTCTCTCACACACTCACTCTCTTTCCCTGTTTCTCTCACACACTCTTTCCATTTCTCTCACACACTCACTCTTTCCGTTTCTCTCACACACTCACTCTTTCCGTTTCTCTCACACACTCACTCTCTCTTTCCCTGTTTCTCTCACACACATTCTCTCTTTCCCTGTTTCTCTCACACACACACTCTCTCTCTTTCCCCGTTTCTTTCACACACACTCTCTCTTTCCCTGTTTCTTTCACACACATTCTCTCTTTCCCCGTTTCTTTCACACATTCTCTTCCGGTTTCTTTCACACACTTTCTTCCTCCCCCCCCCCCCCCCCCCCCCCCCCGTGTTGCTCACACTCACTCTCACCCGGTTTCTCTCACACACTCACTCTCTTTCCCGGTTTCTCCCACACTCACTCTCTCTTTCCCTGTTTCTCTCAGACTCATTCTCTCTTTCCCTGTTTCTCTCACACACTCTTTCCCGGTTTCTCTCACAAATTCGCTCTCTTTTCCTGTTTCTCACACACGCTCACTCTCTTTTCCTGTTTCTCTCACACGCTCACTCTTTCCCTATTTGTCTCACACACTCACTCTCTCTTTCCCTGTTTCTCTCACACGCTCACTCTCTTTCCCTATTTGTCTCACACACTCACTCTCTCTTTCCCTGTTTCTCTCACACACTCACTCTCTTTCCCTGTTTCTCTCACATACACTTTCCGTTTCTCTCACACACTCACTCTTTCCGTTTCTCTCACACACTCACTCTTTCTGTTTCTCTCACACACTCACTCTCTCTTTCCCTGTTTCTCTCACACACTCACTCTCTTTCCGTTTCTCTCACTCACCCTCGTTCCGTTTCTCTCACTCACTCATTCTCTCTTTCCCTGTTTCTTTCACACTCACTCTCTTTCCCTATTTGTCTCACACACTCACTCTCTCTTTCCCTGTTTCTCTCACACACTCACTCTCGCTTTCCCTGTTTCTCTCACACACTCACTCTCTTTCCGTTTCTCGCACACGCTCACTCTTTCCGTTTCTCGCACACACTCACTCTCTCTTTCCCTGTTTCTCTCACACACTCACTCTCTCTTTCCCTGTTTCTCTCACACACACACTTTCCCTGTTTCTCTCACACACTCACACTCTTTCCCTGTTTCTCTCACACACTCACACTCTTTCCATTTCTCTCTCACACTCACTCTTTCCCAGTTTCTCTCTCACACTCACACTTTCCCTGTTTCTCTCACACTCACACTCTTTCTCTGTTTCTCTCACACACTCACACTCTTTCCATTTCTCTCACGCACTCACACTCTTTCCCTGTTTCTCTCAAGCACTCACACTCTTTCCCTGTTTCCCTCACACACTCACACTCTCTTTGCCTGTTTCTCTCTCACACTCACACTCTTTCCGTTTCTCTCACACTCACCCTCTTTCCGTTTCTCTCACACACTCACCCTCTTTCCGTTTCTCTCTCACTCACCCTATTTCCGTTTCTCTCTCACTCATTCTCTCTTTCCCTGTTTCTTTCACACTCACTCTCTTTCCCTGTTTCTCTCACACACTCACTCTTTCCGTTTCTCTCACACTCACACTCTTTCCGATTCTCTCACGCACTCACACTTTCCCTGTTTCTCTCACTCACTCATTCTCTCTTTCCCTGTTTCTTTCACACTCACTCTCTTTCCCTATTTGTCTCACACACTCAACTCTCTCTTTCCCTGTTTCTCTCACACACACTCACTCTCTCTTACCCTGTTTCTCTCACACACTCACTCTCCGTTTCTCTCACACTCACACTCTTTCCCTGATTCTCTCACACACTCACACTCTTTCCCTGTTTCTCTCACACTCACTCCCTGTTTCTCTCACACACTCACACTCTTTCCCTGTTTCTCTCACACACTCACATTCTTTCCCTGTTTCTCTCAAGCACTCACACTCTTTCCCTGTTTCTCTCACACACTCACACTCTTTCCCTGTTTCCCTCACACACTCACACTCTTTCCCTGTTTCTCTCACACACTCACACTCTTTCCGTTTCTCTCTCACACTCACTCTTTCCGTTTCTCTCTCACACTCTTTCTCTGTTTCTCTCACACACTCACACTCTTTCCCTGTTTCTCTCACACACACACTCTTTCCCTGTTTCTCTCACACTCTCACTCTTTCCCTGTTTCTCTCACACTCACTCTTTCCGTTTCTCTCACACACTCACACTCTTTCCCTGTTTCTCTCTCACACTCACACTCTTTCCCTGTTTCTCTCAAGCACTCACACTCTTTCCGTTTCCCTCACACACTCACACTCTCTTTGCCTGTTTCTCTCTCACACTCACACTCTTTCCGTTTCTCTCACACACTCACCCTCTTTCCGTTTCTCTCACACACTCACCCTCTTTCCGTTTCTCTCACTCACTCACCCTATTTCCGTTTCTCTCACTCACTCATTCTCTCTTTCCCTGTTTCTCTCACACTCACTCTCTTTCCCTCTTTCTCACACACACACTCTTTCCGTTTCTCTCACACTCACACTCTTTCCCTGATTCTCTCACGCACTCACACTTTCCCTGTTTCTCTCACGCACTCACTCTTTCCCTGTTTCTTTCACTCACTCATTCTCTCTTTCCCTGTTTCTTTCACACTAACTCTCTTTCCCTATTTGTCTCACACACTCAACTCTCTCTTTCCCTGTTTCTCTCACACACACTCACCCTCTCTTTCCCTGTTTCTCTCACACACTCACTCTCTTTCCCTGTTTCTCTCACACACTCACTCTTTCCGTTTCTCTCACTCACACTCTTTCCCTGATTCTCTCACACACTCACACTCTTTCCCTGTTTCCCTCACACACTCACACTCTTTCCCTGATTCTCTCACACACTCACACTCTTTCCCTGTTTCTCTCACACACTCACACTCTTTCCCTGTTTCCCTCACACACTCACACTCTTTCCCTGTTTCTCTCACACACTCACACTCTTTCCCTGTTTCCCTCACACACTCACACTCTTTCCCTGTTTCCCTCACACACTCACACTCTTTCCCTGTTTCTCTCACACACTCACTCTCTCTTTCCGTTTCACTCACAGTCTTTCCCTGTTTCTCTCACGCACTCACTCGTTTGTTCTGTTTCTTTCACACACACAGTCTCTCTCTCTTTTCTTGTTTCTTTCATACACACTCTCTACGTTCCCCTGTGTTTCTCTCACACTCACTTTATCTTGCCGTCGCGTTGTTATGACAGCCTCAGTGTGCGCGGGCTGAGTCCCGGATGCAGGGGGCGGGGCTGGCCGGGTCGCCCAGGGAGACGGGCCTGAGGCGGCGGTGGGGCCCGGGCAGCGCGGAGTGAGGGGATGGATCCGGGCGACATGGTGTCCGGCCAGGAGCTGTGGGAGCGGATTTGCTCTGGGCTGGCTGCTCAGCCCAGGAACGGGAATGAAGCCCAGTCGCCGCCTGGATGCTGCTGTGCGGAATCTTTCTGGGAGACGTTCAGCCCGGTCCCCGAGGAGGAGCAGGACATGGACTCGGGCAGTAGCAGCAACGGGGATCCGGTCAGGGGCACTGCTTGGACTCCCATGCCCGATTCGCAGCAATATTTAGCAGCACTGGGTAAGTGTGCGATTTAAAACTTTCTATTCCAGCCCGACGGCCCCGCCCAGCAGTCCAGTCAGTCCGCTGACCAGGGGTCACTCGGGGCCAGAGCACAGTGAAGAAAAATATAAATCGCTTATTGTCACGAGTAGGCTTAAAATCAAGTTACTGTGAAAAGCCCCTAGTCACCACATTCCGGCGCCTGTTCGGGGAGGCTGGAACGGGAATTGAACCGTGCTGCTTGGTCTGCTTTAAAAGCCAGCTCTTTAGCCCTGTGCTAAACCAGCCCCTATAGTTGTCAGCCTAGCTGTCCAGCAACGGATTAGCAACACAGCCAGCTGGCGATGTGCCCCCTGCTCTCTTCCCATCAGGCAGATCCCTAAAACACAACACACTCACCACACACTCACCGACAGACCCAATACTGGTCACACAGTCCCACATCCTTCAGTGTATCTCCTGCACTGTGTGTAGCGCCCTGCACTGTATGTGTTTATCTGGTACAGTCTGTGTACTGTCCTGCACTGTGTACCGCCCTGCACTGTGTGTGTTTATCTGGTACAGTCTGTGTACTGTCCTGCATTGTGTCTATTGTCCTGGCCTCTGTGTGTTTATCTGGTGCAGATTGTGTACTATAAGACCATAAGACATAGGAGCAGAATTAGGCCACTCGGCTCATCAAGTCTGCTCTACCATTCAATCACGGCTGATATTTTTCTCACCCCCATTCTCCTGCCTTCTCCCCATAACCCCTGATCCCCTTATTAATCAAGAACCTATCTATCTCTGTCTTAAGACACTCAGTGACTTGACCTCCACAGCCTTCTGCGGCAAAGAGCTCCACAGATTCACCACCCTCTGGCTGAAGAAATTCCTCCTCATCTCTGTTTGAAACGATTGTCCCTTTAGTCTGAGATTGTGTCCTCTGCTTCTAGTTTTTCCTACAAGTGGAAACCTCCTCTCCACGTCCACTCTATGCAGGCCACGTAGTATCCTGTAAGTTTTAATAAGATCCCCCCCTCATCCTTCTAAACTCCGAGTACAGACCCAGAGTCCTCAACCGTTCCTCATACGACAAGCTCTTCATGTACTGGCCTGCACTGTGTTTGTTTATCTGGTGCAGACTGTGTACTGCCCTGCACTGTATGTGTTTATCTAGTGCAGTCTGTGTACAGTCCTGCACTGCGTGTACAGTCCTGCACTGCGTGTACAGTCCTGCACTGCGTGTACAGCCCTGCACTGCGTGTACAGCCCTGCACTGCGTGTACAGCCCTGCACTGCGTGTACAGCCCTGCACTGCGTGTACAGTCCTGCACTGCGTGTACAGCCCTGCACTGCGTGTACAGCCCTACACGGCGTGTACTGTCCTGCACGGCGTGTACTGTCCTGCACGGCGTGTACTGTCCTGCACGGCGTGTACTGTCCTGCACGGCGTGTACTGTCCTGCACGGCGTGTACTGTCCTGCACGGCGTGTACTGTCCTGCACGGCTTGTACTGTCCTGCACGGCATGTATGTACTGTCCTGCACGGCATGTATGTACTGTCCTGCTCTGCGTGTGCTGTCCTGCGCTGCGTGTGCTGTCCTGCGCTGCGTGTGCTGTCCTGCGCTGCGTGTGCTGTCCTGCGCTGCGTGTGCTGTCCTGCGCTGCGTGTGCTGTCCTGCGCTGCGTGTGCTGTCCTGCGCTGCGTGTGCTGTCCTGCGCTGCGTGTGCTGTCCTGCGCTGCGTGTGCTGTCCTGCGCTGCGTGTGCTGTCCTGCGCTGCGTGTGCTGTCCTGCGCTGCGTGTGCTGTCCTGCGCTGCGTGTGCTGTCCTGCGCTGCGTGTGCTGTCCTGCGCTGCGTGTGCTGTCCTGCGCTGCGTGTGCTGTCCTGCGCTGCGTGTGCTGTCCTGCGCTGCGTGTGCTGTCCTGCGCTGCGTGTGCTGTCCTGCGCTGCGTGTGCTGTCCTGCGCTGCCTGTGCTGTCCTGCGCTGCCTGTGCTGTCCTGCGCTGCCTGTGCTGTCCTGCGCTGCCTGTGCTGTCCTGCGCTGCCTGTGCTGTCCTGCGCTGCCTGTGCTGTCCTGCGCTGCCTGTGCTGTCCTGCGCTGCCTGTGCTGTCCTGCGCTGCCTGTGCTGTCCTGCGCTGCCTGTGCTGTCCTGCGCTGCCTGTGCTGTCCTGCGCTGCATGTGTTTATCTGGTGCAGTCTGTGTACTGTCCTGCATTGTGTGTATTGTCCTGGCCTCTGTGTGTTTATTTGGTGCAGATTGTGTGCCCTAAGATATAGGAGCAGAATTAGGCCACTCAGCTCATCAAGTCTGCTCCGCCATTCAATCATGGCTGATATCTTTCTCATCCCTATTCTCCTGCCTTCTGCCCATAACCCCTGATCCCCTTATTGATCAAAAACCTTTCTATCTCTGTCTTAAAGACACTCAGTGATTTGACCTCCACAGCCTTCTGCGGCAAAGAGTTCCACAGATTCACCACCCTCTGGCTGAAGAAATTCCTCCTCATCTCTGTTTTAAAGGATCGTCACTTTAGTCTAAGATTGTGTCCTCTGCTTCTAGTTTTTCCGACAAGTGGAAACCTCCTCTCCATGTCCACTCTCTCCAGGCCTCACAGTATCCTGTAAGTTTCAATAAGATCCCCCTCATCCTTCTAAACTCCGAGTACAGACCCAGAGTCCTCAACCGTTCCTCATACGACAAGCTCTTCATGTTCTGCCCTGCACTGTATTTGTTTATCTGGTGCAGACTGTGTACTGCCCTGCACTGTTTGTGTTTATCTGGTGCAGTCTGTGTACTGTCCTGCACTGCGTGTACTGTCCTGCACTGCGTGTACAGTCCTGCACTGCGTGTACAGTCCTGCACTGCGTGGACAGTCCTGCACTGCGTGGACAGTCCTGCACTGCGTGGACAGTCCTGCACTGCGTGGACAGTCCTGCACTGCGTGGACAGTCCTGCACTGCGTGGACAGTCCTGCACTGCGTGGACAGTCCTGCACGGCGTGTCCTGTCCTGCACGGCGTGTCCTGTCCTGCACGGCGTGTCCTGTCCTGCACGGCGTGTCCTGTCCTGCACGGCGTGTCCTGTCCTGCACGGCGTGTCCTGTCCTGCACGGCGTGTCCTGTCCTGCACGGCGTGTCCTGTCCTGCACGGCGTGTCCTGTCCTGCACGGCGTGTCCTGTCCTGCACGGCGTGTCCTGTCCTGCACGGCGTGTCCTGTCCTGCACGGCGTGTCCTGTCCTGCACGGCGTGTCCTGTCCTGCACGGCGTGTCCTGTCCTGCACGGCGTGTCCTGTCCTGCACGGCGTGTCCTGTCCTGCACGGCGTGTCCTGTCCTGCACGGCGTGTCCTGTCCTGCACGGCGTGTCCTGTCCTGCACGGCGTGTCCTGTCCTGCACGGCGTGTCCTGTCCTGCACGGCGTGTCCTGTCCTGCACGGCGTGTCCTGTCCTGCACGGCGTGTCCTGTCCTGCACGGCGTGTCCTGTCCTGCACGGCGTGTCCTGTCCTGCACGGCGTGTCCTGTCCTGCACGGCGTGTCCTGTCCTGCACGGCGTGTCCTGTCCTGCACGGCGTGTCCTGTCCTGCACGGCGTGTCCTGTCCTGCACGGCCGGTCCTGTCCTGCACGGCCGGTCCTGTCCTGCACGGCCGGTCCTGTCCTGCACGGCCGGTCCTGTCCTGCACGGCCGGTCCTGTCCTGCACGGCCGGTCCTGTCCTGCACGGCCGGTCCTGTCCTGCACGGCCGGTCCTGTCCTGCACGGCCGGTCCTGTCCTGCACGGCCGGTCCTGTCCTGCACGGCCGGTCCTGTCCTGCACGGCCGGTCCTGTCCTGCACGGCCGGTCCTGACCTGCACGGCCGGTCCTGTCCTGCACGGCCGGTCCTGTCCTGCACGGCCGGTCCTGTCCTGCACGGCCGGTCCTGTCCTGCACGGCCGGTCCTGTCCTGCACGGCCGGTCCTGTCCTGCACGGCCGGTCCTGTCCTGCACGGCCGGTCCTGTCCTGCACGGCCGGTCCTGTCCTGCACGGCCGGTCCTGTCCTGCACGGCCGGTCCTGTCCTGCACGGCCGGTCCTGTCCTGCACGGCCGGTCCTGTCCTGCACGGCCGGTCCTGTCCTGCACGGCCGGTCCTGTCCTGCACGGCCGGTCCTGTCCTGCACGGCCGGTCCTGTCCTGCACGGCCGGTCCTGTCCTGCACGGCCGGTCCTGTCCTGCACGGCCGGTCCTGTCCTGCACGGCCGGTCCTGTCCTGCACGGCCGGTCCTGTCCTGCACGGCCGGTCCTGTCCTGCACGGCCGGTCCTGTCCTGCACGGCCGGTCCTGTCCTGCACGGCCGGTCCTGTCCTGCACGGCCGGTCCTGTCCTGCACGGCCGGTCCTGTCCTGCACGGCCGGTCCTGTCCTGCACGGCCGGTCCTGTCCTGCACGGCCGGTCCTGTCCTGCACGGCCGGTCCTGTCCTGCACGGCCGGTCCTGTCCTGCACGGCCGGTCCTGTCCTGCACGGCGGGTCCTGTCCTGCACGGCGGGTCCTGTCCTGCACGGCGGTTCCTGTCCTGCACGGCGGTTCCTGTCCTGCACGGCGGGTCCTGGTCCTGCACGGCGGGTCCTGTCCTGCACGGCGGGTCCTAGTCCTGCCACGGCCGGTCCTGTCCTGCACGGCGGGTCCTGTCCAGCACGGCGTGGACCTGTCCTGCACGGCGGGGTCCTGTCCTGCACGGCGGTCCTGTCCTGCACGGCGGTCCTGTCCTGCACGGCCGGTCCTGTCCTGCAGGCGGCGTCCTGTCCTGCACGGCGGGTCCTGTCCTGCACGGCGGGTCCTGTCCTGCACGGCCGGTCCTGTCCTGCACGGCCGGGTCCTGTCCTGCACGGCCGGTCCTGTCCTGCACGGCCGGTCCTGTCCTGCACGGCGGTCCTGTCCTGCACGGCGGGTCCTGTCCAGCACGGCGGTCCTGTCCAGCACGGCCGGTCCTGTCCCGCACGGCCGGTCCTGTCCCGCACGGCCGGTCCTGTCCGCACGGCCGGTCCTGTCCCGCACGGCCGGTCCTGTCCAGCACGGCCGGTCCTGTCCCGCACGGCCGGTCCTGTCCCGCACGGCCGGTCCTGTCCCGCACGGCCGGGTCCTGTCCCGCACGGCCGGTCCTGTCCCGCACGGCGGTCCTGTCCCGCACGGCGGGTCCTGTCCCGCACGGCCGGTCCTGTCCCGCACGGCCGGGTCCTGTCCCGCACGGCCGGTCCTGTCCCGCACGGCCGGTCCTGTCCCGCACGGCGGGTCCTGTCCCGCACGGCCGGTCCTGTCCCGCACGGCCGGTCCTGTCCCGCACGGCCGGTCCTGTCCCGCACGGCGGTCCTGTCCCGCACGGCGGGTCCTGTCCCGCACGGCCGGTCCTGTCCCGCACGGCCGGTCCTGTCCCGCACGGCGGGTCCTGTCCCGCACGGCGGGTCCTGTCCCGCACGGCGGGTCCTGTCCCGCACGGCGGGTCCTGTCCCGCACGGCGGGTCCTGTCCCGCACGGCGGGTCCTGTCCCGCACGGCGGGTCCTGTCCCGCACGGCGGGTCCTGTCCCGCACGGCGGGTCCTGTCCCGCACGGCGGGTCCTGTCCCGCACGGCGGTCCTGTCCCGCACGGCGGGTCCTGTCCCGCACGGCGGGTCCTGTCCCGCACGGCGGGTCCTGTCCCGCACGGCGGTCCTGTCCCGCACGGCCGTGTCCTGTCCCGCACGGCGTGTCCTGTCCCGCACGGCGTGTCCTGTCCCGCACGGCGTGTCCTGTCCCGCACGGCGTGTCCTGTCCCGCACGGCGTGTCCTGTCCCGCACGGCGTGTCCTGTCCCGCACGCGTGTCCTGTCCCGCACGGCGTGTCCTGTCCCGCACGGCGTGTCCTGTCCCGCACGGCGTGTCCTGTCCCGCACGGCGTGTCCTGTCCCGCACGCGTGTCCTGTCCCGCACGGCGTGTCCTGTCCCGCACGGCGTGTCCTGTCCCGCACGGCGTGTCCTGTCCCGCACGGCGTGTCCTGTCCCGCACGGCGTGTCCTGTCCCGCACGGCGTGTCCTGTCCCGCACGGCGTGTCCTGTCCCGCACGGCGTGTCCTGTCCCGCACGGCGTGTCCTGTCCCGCACGGCGTGTCCTGTCCCGCACGGCGTGTCCTGTCCCCGCACGGCGTGTCCTGTCCCGCACGGCGTGTCCTGTCCCGCACGGCGTGTCCTGTCCCGCACGGCGTGTCCTGTCCCGCACGGCGTGTCCTGTCCCGCACGGCGTGTCCTGTCCCGCACGGCGTGTCCTGTCCCGCACGGCGTGTCCTGTCCCGCACGGCGTGTCCTGTCCCGCACGGCGTGTCCTGTCCCGCACGGCGTGTCCTGTCCCGCACGGCGTGTCCTGTCCCGCACGGCGTGTCCTGTCCCGCACGGCGTGTCCTGTCCCGCACGGCGTGTCCTGTCCCGCACGGCGTGTCCTGTCCCGCACGGCCGGTCCTGTCCCGCACGGCGGTCCTGTCCCGCACGGCCGGTCCTGTCCCGCACGGCCGGTCCTGTCCCGCACGGCCGGTCCTGTCCCGCACGGCCGGTCCTGTCCCGCACGGCCGGTCCTGTCCCGCACGGCCGGTCCTGTCCCGCACGGCCGTCCTGTCCCGCACGGCCGGTCCTGTCCCGCACGGCCCGGTCCCTGTCCCGCACGGCCGGTCCTGTCCCGCACGGCCGGTCCTGTCCCGCACGGCCGGTCCTGTCCCGCACGGCCGGTCCTGTCCCGCACGGCCGGTCCTGTCCCGCACGGCCGGTCCTGTCCCGCACGGCCGGTCCTGTCCCGCACGGCCGGTCCTGTCCCGCACGGCCGGTCCTGTCCCGCACGGCCGGTCCTGTCCCGCACGGCCGGTCCTGTCCCGCACGGCCGGTCCTGTCCCGCACGGCCGGTCCTGTCCCGCACGGCCGGTCCTGTCCCGCACGGCCGGTCCTGTCCCGCACGGCCGGTCCTGTCCCGCACGGCCGGTCCTGTCCCGCACGGCCGGTCCTGTCCCGCACGGCCGGTCCTGTCCCGCACGGCCGGTCCTGTCCCGCACGGCCGGTCCTGTCCCGCACGGCCGGTCCTGTCCCGCACGGCCGGTCCTGTCCCGCACGGCCGGTCCTGTCCCGCACGGCCGGTCCTGTCCCGCACGGCCGGTCCTGCCCCGCACGGCCGGTCCTGCCCCGCACGGCCTGTCCTGCCCCGCCGGCCTGTCCTGCCCCGCACGGCCGGTCCTGCCCCGCACGGCCGGTCCTGCCCCGCACGGCCTGTCCTGCCCCGCACGGCCTGTCCTGCCCCGCACGGCCTGTCCTGCCCCGCACGGCCTGTCCTGCCCCGCACGGCCTGTCCTGCCCCGCACGGCCTGTCCTGCCCCGCACGGCCTGCCCTGGGTGTCCTGCCCTGCCCTGGGTGTCCTGCCCTGCCCTGGGTGTCCTGTCCTGCACTGCTTGTCCTGTCCTGCACTGCTTGTCCTGTCCTGCACTGCTTGTCCTGTCCTGCACTGCTTGTCCTGTCCTGCACTGCTTGTCCTGTCCTGCACTGCTTGTCCTGTCCTGCACTGCTTGTCCTGTCTGCACTGCTTGTCCTGTCCTGCACTGCTTGTCCTGTCCTGCACTGCTTGTCCTGTCCTGTCCTGCGTGTCCTGTCCTGCCCTGCACTGCGTGTCCTGTCCTGCCCTGGGTGTCCTGTCCTGCCCTGGGTGTCCTGTCCTGCACTGCTTGTCCTGTCCTGTCCTGCACTGCTTGTCCTGTCCTGTCCTGCCCTGCGTGTCCTGTCCTGCCCTGCGTGTCCTGTCCTGCCCTGCGTGTCCTGTCCTGTCCTGCACTGCTTGTCCTGTCCTGTCCTGCACTGCTTGTCCTGTCCTGTCCTGTCCTGCACTGCTTGTCCTGTCCTGTCCTGCACTGCTTGTCCTGTCCTGTCCTGCCCTGCGTGTCCTGTCCTGCACTGCGTGTCCTGTCCTGCACTGCGTGTCCTGTCAAGCACTGCGTGTGTTTATCTGGTGCAGTCTGTGTACTGTCCTGGACTGTGTGTTTATCTGGTGCAGCGTGTGTACAGTTTTGGACGGTGTGTTTATCTGGTGCAGTATGTGTACTGTCCTGGACTGTGTTTTGGTGGTGCAGTCTGCATACTATCCTAGACTGAGTCTGTATTTTTCTAACAGAAAATCGCCTGCGAAAATTGAAGGGTCTGAATGAAGAACCAAGTTCAAAAGAGATGCTACTCAGCCTATCACAGACAAAGAAGGAATGTTGGGATCGGTTCCTACATGAACAGTACGCATCTGATGTGTACAGCAATGGATATGAAATGGACCAGAGGTAATGTGTGGTCTGTAGTATGCTTCGGTTTACACCACGTCTCAAAAAGCAGACAGTCTAATAACACTAGCCTGCCAAACATTGTTGCGAGCGTATTCTCCTGCTGGAGCTAACTTTCCCGTATCTGCGTGATGATACAGGTGATTGAGGTTAGGGTGATGCTGATACCTGCCCACCTCCTGGCAGTAGCTCACTGACATTAGGAAAGCACGAATGAACATTTCCAATTCTATATTTTGGGGCAGCAAGGTACCACAGTGGCTAGCACTGTGGCTTTACAGCGCCAGGGTCCCAGGTTTGATTCCCCGCTGGGCCACTGTCTGTGCGGAGTCTGCATGTTCTCCCTGTATCTGCGTGGGTTTCCTCCGGATGCTCCGGTTTCCTCCCACAGTCCAAAGACCTGCAGGTTAGGTGGATTAGCTACGCTAAATTGCCCTTCGTGTCCAAAAAGGTTAGGAGGGGTTATTGGGTTATGGAGACTGGGTGGAAGTAAGGGCTTAAGTGGGTCGTTGCAGACTCGATGGGGCCGAATGGCCTCCTTCTGCACTGTATGTTCTATGTAAGAAAATGGCCACATAAGTTCAGATATGTATGCAGAAGTTCAGGTATATATGTAATCACGCAGATGTATTTGCACACACTCGGGTCCATATGTAAACATGCATAGGGGTATTTGTAAATACACGCAGGGATATATATGCACACACTCAGGAATGTATGTAAACACACTCTTAAGTCTAAGTGTAAATGAGGGCAGCACGTTGCGCCGTGGTTTGCACTGCTGCCTCACAGCGCCGAGGACCAGGGTTTGATCCCGACCCTGGGTCACTGTCTGTGTGGAGTTTGCACATCTCCTCCTATCTGTGTGGGTTTCATCCCACAACCCAAAAAAGATGTGCAAGGTAAGTGAATTGGGCATGCTAAATTGCCCCTTAATTGGGGGGAAAAAACTAGGGTACTCTTAAAAAAAATTTGTTTTAAAGTTTTATATGTCAACACACACTCAGATATAGATGTAAACACACACTTGGGTATATAATAAACATATACACTCAGGTATAGATGCAAACACATACACTCAGATATATATGTAAACACATACACTCAGATATATGTGTAAACACACACACATGTATATGTGTGAACACATGCACTCGGGTACATGTGTAAACACGCACTCGGGTATATGTGTAAACACACGCACTTGGGTATATGTGTAAACACACGCACTCAGGTATATGTGTAAACACATACATGTTGCTCTATTAACAATGTTGGTGAACCACAAGGCTTCCCTTATATCGATCAAATGACCACACAACCAGTTAGTTAGTTCAAAAGATGGTTTATTTACATACACAAGAGTTATCTCGACATGCAAACACAATATCTACTACGAGTTAAACTACACCTATCCGCTACAATAACCTATACTTAACTTCAGGGCGACTGGCAGTGTGCAAATGGATAAGGCCTTTATCTGGATTTCACTTGGCTCGAAGGAAGTGGCTCTCTCTCTGCTGGGCTTATCCGTCAGGCAGCGATCGTTGGTCTTGAACTTAGCTGGCTGTTCCTGCTGCAATTGGGTTGGCACAGGCCGGATCCAAAAGAGACAGAACACATGGCTGTGCTCTCTTTTATCCCTTTGGTATTTCGCGCTCTTTGGGGCGGTCCTTAACCTTGGACCCAATAGTTCGACAGATCTTCGATTTCGGCCAATAAAGGGGCGGGTGCCTTGGTAGCTGGGCGGGTCCTTAGCGATCATTGACCTTGACAGTTGGGCTTTCTGAGTAAGGGGAGTGGTGCCGATCAGTCTGTGGCTGTACCGGTTGCTTGATTGGAGTTCTATTGTCCTGGGGAAATAGGCCATTAAAATGCAAATAAGCGGGGGTTTCGATCAGGCCTGGTTACCTGTGTTTCAGATACATAATAGGCTCTGTATCTGTCTGAGTCCCGGGTTGGCCATAATTCCCATGGTCCTTTGCAGGTGGCCATCTTAGATGGCTACATTCCACCCTCTTGATCCTGAACGCGAAGCGTGGTGGATCACACTATTGATCCCTGTTCACCCTTGGTGGCCCGGTCACCCTTGATCAAGGCAAGATTCTACTCTACTCTATCTTATGGTTTGGGACATTTACCTAATATTCCATTAATATATCCATAAATTAATTCATCTCTAACGGTCACTCTAATCAGATCACTATAAAACATTTAATTTATCCGCACAGTTGATCTCTAGCTAACACTATCTAAGCTACTCTCATGCAGCTGGTGAATATCAAAGAACTTATATACAGTACAAAATTTAAAACAGCAGCATCACATTTCTACTTAATCCTAATAAAGTTAAAGAGGTACATGGTTTATTTTTGGCAGTGATTGTTACATGAGTTCAATTTTGTTGAATTCCAAAGAAGGGGGCTCAGACTATATAGATCGGGGAGCGGGAGGCTTTTGCTCGCCATTTACAGAGACAAAGTGTCTGAATGACACTGCAGATTATTGCAATTACCAGAAGGGCCTCTTCTATGAATGAAAGGGGGTTCCATTTGGCAATGTTTTCGCACCAAGTGGGGGTTTTGATGTCTGTCTTTATGTGTGGTGCAGTGTCCGGGCTGGGGGTGGCCTGTTGTGTGGTAGTGTTCGGGGCTGGTGTGGGGTTTGTAACAAACGTCTGTTGCAAAAGTCCAGCGATGATCCAAACGCATGTCAGCAGTCCTTGCTTCATCCTGTGTTTTCTGTTTTGCGGGTGATCCTGGGGGTGCAAGCATAGTATCTGTTATTATCTTTGGTTAATATCTCGTTTTATTCGTCTTTCTATCCTTACTCCAATTACCCATTATGATTGTCATCATATGTGATTCCCTCACGTTTTTTTTGAAGTACCATTTTGAGAGACAAGAAATGCAAATTTTTAAAGTACAGAGACTCTCGCAGCTTGTGACCGATGCAGGGAGTGGGCGAACAATTTCTTCGACCAGTCTTTTCTTTACTTGCAACCAGTGATGGTTGAGGCTTATCTTAACCAGCCGAATTTCAGGGTAACCAGTTTATAGAGTTTCGTCCCAGGGTTCAGAGGTAGTTTGCATGTATAGCAACCAATTGTGTCATATGTGTAAATTGCAGGTGGGGAGCGACCAGGGGGTCGCGGAAGGTAAAGGAAAGAAGGGGTGAGCATACGGAACATGGCAAAATGCATTCTTTATACCACAACCAAAGGGAGAGTAGAGAAGGTGAAACTAAGGTCTGCCAAAGGCAATGCAGAGTGTAGAGAACCATTCCAGAGCATATGAAGTGAAGGGAACACGAGGTGCGTGTGGGCCGCTGCAGTATAAGAATCGGTGGAATCCCGGGTAGGGCAGGGGTTAGTGCCGTTACTCCACTACCCGAGCTTAACTGACCGGATGCATTTGGGGTCCTCATGTAGGGCGGGGATCAGTGCTGTTACTCCCTACCTGGGTGGACGGTAGGAGTTTGTAGTCGTGTGGAAACTTGTCAGAAAGACTGGGAGAACAGTGATCTGTTTCTCGACAAACTTGTGCCTTTAACTGACATTGTGTATCGTACCCTCGAATCTGAAGAGTAATTTTGTGTCGGGCGACATAAATTAAATCCATGTAGTAGAAAAAAGAAGAAAAAAGGCGGGCAGGCTCCATCAGAACTTTGGACACCTTAATACTTAGGCGGTGTCTCTTTCTCATCATCTGGACACCTCAGGGTTCTGTCCCAAACAGTGTTGTAAAAGCATGACCGAAATGAGAGTCAGTATCTGAATCATCACCATCTCCCGGTTGCCAGACTCGTGTCAGCCGTTTCTGTGCCTTGGCCGCGTGGGCTGTCAGATAATCCGAATCGTCGTGCCTTACTAGTCTGCAAGAGTTGTCGCGATGCCAAAGAGGGCTTGTTTGTTGTGAGGCGTAGGGGTAGTGGGAGTGGAGGGCAAGTTACTGTTGTCGGGCAGTGGATGTGGCGGTGGCTGGGGGAGGGCATATAGGGGGTCAAAGATATCTAAGTCGTGTTTCCGGGGGGTGGGGTGACTGGGGGCAAAGAGATTGCGCCTTGGTTCAGGGATAGTAATCAAATCCGGGAGGCTCTCGCTGTCGTCGGAGTCAAGTTCAAGGTGAAAGTCCGTACCTGTGGGCGGAGACAAGTTCGGGTCTGTGTACGTGGACAAGGGATAAATGCCGGCATGGCTGGGGGAGGGTTTGTGTAGGGGTCGGACTAGGTTGTCGATGGGCGGGACGTGATCATCTCCTATTGCCAGAGAGATGTGGTGGGAGTGGCTACATTGTGATCCGTAGACTTTGAGTTGGTTGATGTGAAACCAACCAGTTTTACCGTTGGGGTACGTTATCTTGTACACGGAGGGGCTCATTTTGTCTGAAATGGAGTAGTGTCCTGCAAATTTGGGGGAGAGGAAAGAACTGGGGTTGTAAAGTGAAACCATTACTTGCTGACCGACTGTGTACTCTACGGGGTGGACGGTTTTGTCAAAGCAGGCCTTACTCTGCTTCCTTCTAGCGCCTAATCGGACAGCTGCAGCGAGTTGTGCCGCTTTAATGTTATCTGTAACCTGTTGGATTGCTTTCTTTGAGTAACGTTCAGGATTGTACTGAGCATAGATAAGGGCAATTCTCGACATAATGGGTTACATCGCTTTTTAAATCGAGCCACCAACACAAAGGTCTTAAATGGGCAATGGTATTGTCTATCCCCTGATGTCCGTGTCCGTCGTGAAATTGTTAAATTAGCTGGTTTCTGTCCTGGGTGGGGACCACATAAATTCCGTTTTTTAAAACTATGCCGTCCTGTACAGTCAGTGCGTCCTTCCATTCATCATAGGGGGCTGGGAAGTTGCCATCTAAAACCTGTTTGAGGATGTTGTCTGCTTGTTGGGCTTGAGATAGATCCTCAATATTGGTCTGAGAAACCTGGACTGAGTGTATCGGTTCACTTTCGGGTGGCTGCCAGAAGTGACCATGGCGGGATCCTGCTTTGGCTAAGGCGTCTGCCATTACATTTCCGGGTGGAGACGAGCGATGATGGCTTCTTACTTTAACGATACCGTATGTGCAATCTGAGGCTGTCTTGAGAATGTTCTTTAACAACGGGGCAGAGGGTAGGGGTTTTCCGTCGGCTGAAACAAAACCTCGAGATTCCCACAGGGGCAGGGATTCTGTTAAGCTATCGCACACATACAGGCTGTCTGAGTGTATGTCTGCGGGAGTTGGAAAAGAGTCGGGGTGCTGAATTACAAAGGCTATGGCTGCGAGTTCTGCTGCTTGTGAACCTAGGTGGTTGGGCAATTTTAAAGAGATCTCTTCTAGTGGGCGTCCCTTCGCGTCTTCCACGTAAATTCCACAATCATTAATTCTAACTCCATTTTCGATGGTGGAGGAACCGTCTACATAAATTTTTTAAGTATTCCCTGTGGTTTGGGAATCCTGTGTCTTACTGCCTGCTCGTAGGTGTAGTGACTTTGGGATAAAGGGTCCTGTGTGGTGTTGGGCTGCTATGATCTGGCACTCGTGGGGTCCCTGCATATTGGAGATTATCGGCCAGAAATGTGTGGGTCTTGGTGCGTTTTACCGTAATGTCCCTGCCTTGTAACAGTAGTGTCCAGCGAGCTGCTCTGATTTGGCTGACTGAACCGTCCTTTAATCTACCGTCTAGTAATAGTTGCGTGGGGGTGTGCTCGGTCAAGATCGTTACTGAGTTGAGGCCTGTGATGTACACAAAGTACTGTACTGCCCAAAAGACTGCAAGCAAGTGCCTTTCGCATGCTGAGAATCCTTGCTCTACGGGGTCTAATACTCTTGAGGCATAGGCTACAGGTTCTAAGTGATCGTGTCGTTCTTGCAGGAGTACTGCTGATAGGGTTCGGTCGGTGGTTGCTACTTCTATGGCATAGGGCAAGTCTGGGTCTGGAACTTGTAAAGTGGGGCTGTGCCTAGGGCGCGTTTTAAATCATCAATGGCGCCTGTGTGCTGCGGAAGCCATTCCCATGGGGCATTCTTTTTAAGGAGCTCTGAGAGTGGGGCTGCTTTTGTGGCAAAACCATCTATATGATTTCGGCAATATCCTACCAAACCTAGGAATGACCGGAGTGCAGTGACATTTTGGGGCAGGGGCAATTTAACGATGGACTCGATCCGTTTTTGCTCAATTTCTCTCTTCCCGTGGGTGATGATGGTACCTAAATAAAGAACCTTTTCCTTTAAAATCTGGGCCTTTTTGGGGTTGACCTTGCATCCGATGGATTGCAGTAGGCCTAGTAATTCCGATAAGAGCTCTACGTGTTCCTTTTTTGTGTCCGTTTGCAAGAGCAGATCGTCTACATATTGCATTAGGCATTCGGGTCGGGAAAATTTAGAAAGTCCGTTGGCCAATTGTCGGTGGAAAATGGAGGGGGTGTTATGGAATCCTTGTGGGAGGCATGCCCACGTGTACTGCTGCCCTTGAAACGTAAACGCAAATTTATACTGGCAGGTCTTGTCTAACGGGATGGACCAAAAGCCATTGCTGATGCCCAGCACTGTGAAGTATTTTGCCTGTACTCCCTGTTTGAGCATGGTCGCGGGACTCATGGCAACAGTGGGGGCTGCTAAAGGGGTTACCTTATTAATTTCTCGGTAGTCGATCGTTGGTCGCCATGAACCATCGGGCTTTTTTAGGGGCCAAATTGTGGCATTATTTGTGGATGCTACGGGTCGAATAACTCCTTGTTCTAACAAACTTAATAACCTTTGAAATCTCACCCTCGGCTTGTTGTGGGAAACCGTATTGCTTTTGCGGCTTTGGATCGGGACCTGAAATCTATACTGTACCTGGGATCTTCCCACAATCGTGTTTATGTTGTGCGAAGGAAGCTTTGTGTTTTATGAGGACCTCTCTAATCGTCTGTTCTGCACTAATTGTTTGCGGATTAAACCAATAGTCCCCTACTGAGCAAATCCTGTTTTCATAATCCCCTAATATGAGCATAGCGGGGGCCCTAGCTGTTTTGGCCATTCGCCATACACATTTGTTCACTGCGTCAAACGAAAGGTTATGGGGGCTCATAAAATCAATGCCTAAAATGTGCTCTGTGGTTTGGGATAAGTCAACTAAAACGATGGTGTTTGGTGCTAATGTTCCCCATGTGAATGGGTATGGGAGCTGTGATATATCCTTGCATTATGGGGCCAGTAAATCCACTCAGGGTGATGGTGTCTGTGGTGGGCCATTTGTCCTGTTGAAACATGGTGGAGGAGTTTAAAGTGGTGCGGGATCCTCCTGTGTCCCAAAGAAAATCGAATGTATGTCCCCGGACTGTACCTGTAACTAGTGGTCTGCCTGATTTATCCCAGCGTGTGTCACAGACCCAAGTTGGGGAGTCCGAACACCGTCAATCGAGGGAATTAAACGCTAAGTCGTCTGAATGGGCACTAACATTATGCATGGGCCTAACATTGTTCCTAGGTGGGGGGTTTGGTTGTTGGTAACCTTGCTGGTTCGGGGGGTTTTGTTGGCAATCGCGGGCCTAATGTCCTACGTGGCCACAATTGTAACCAGCTCGTGGTGCCTGTGCTCTCGTGTCTACCCTCGTTTATCCATGTTGGGTCCTGGCTAGTCCTAAGTGGGTACATGTTTGCTTCCATATCGTCCTGATCTGTCTGTTGGTGTAGGGTTTGTTCCCATGCTCTAGAAAGTCGTTTCAATACCCAAACTTCATTGTGTGTGGTCTGTGGGGTCGTAGTTCACACAAACCTTTTGACCTGGGTCTGTGGCATGCGAGACTAAGGTGCGGGACCATTTAGTGGTGTCCTTCTCATTTAGGTGTGCGCGGTTCAATTGTCCGTAGACTGCTATGAAATGAATCCATAGGCGACCAGAGAATGCGGACGGATGTTCTCCCTTCTTTTGCCTGCAGTGATTGAAACCCTCGACTGGATCTCCTTTGTTATACCCAATGGCATCTAATGTGGCTGTTTTCATTTTCTGTAGGGTTCCTCCTGCTACAATTTGGGGTTCGGGCAAAGCTGATCTTACAGATTGGCTAAGGCTCATAACTATTAGCTTTACTTCCTCTCTCTTGTCTCGGGCGTACATAACCTTTTGTTGGCGTACCTCCTCAAAGGAGCTGTGCGGGTCTGCGGTGGGCTGGAATTGAATAATTTTCGTGCAAGCTTCTCTTAATTGGGTTATGGATAGTGGGGTGGTGTAAACAATATCAGGCTCATCCTGATCCGATGACTTGCGTTGTGTGGTAACCGGATTCATGGGGGTCGAATTGTGAGTGGGGGGGAGTGCTGCCTGTGCAGTCGGTGGTGCGGGTGCTTTTCTTTTTGGGGCGTGGGGGGCGCGATTTTGATTTCCCGTGTCCTCTACATATCTTTGGGCGCTTTTGTTTAACTCTTGCCAATCGGGAGCATCTTCCGCATCTAAATCCTGCCCAAAAGTGTATCTGTAGCCATTCTGTACTGTGAGTAGCGACTGTAACTTTTCTATCTTCTGTCGGCATTTAGCATGGTCAACGGTACTCTGCCTCTGTTCCTTAGTAGAGCTGTGGAGCGCTCTCAAAGCTGCTTTTAAATCTGCGCATTTGCTAGTTAACTGGGCGACCTGTTCTGTTTCCTCTCTTACCAGGACTGCGCGCTGTGTATCTTGGTAGGCTTTATCATACTGGGTCTGGAAGCTACTAAGGTGAACTAATCAAGATTGATGTGCACGTTTTACATCGGCCATTTCCTTATCCTTAGCTGCTAACTTGTTGCCTCAATTATCTTCTCGCTTTCATTACTGTTTCCCTCGCTCTTTTCTTCCTTCTCAATTAACTGCCTACGGAGCGTCTTCACAACCTCCTCTGTGCCTCGCAACTGTGCCAAACAGGACACTATTGCCATCGGCTTTCTGATTTTCCCTACATTTTCCTTGTGGACCTCCCACCAAGTTTGTCCTATCTTTCCTGGACCTGCTTGCCTTCATTGGCCGGGGCATTGAGTATAAGAATTGGCAAGTCATGTTGCAGCTGTATAGAACCTTAGTTAGGCCACACTTGGAGTATAGTGTTCAATTCTGGTCGCCACACTACCAGAAGGATGTGGAGGCTTTAGAGAGGGTGCAGAAGAGATTTACCAGAATGTTGCCTGGTATGGAGGGCATAAGCTATGAGGAGCGATTGAATAAACTCGGTTTGTTCTCACTGGAACGAAGGAGGTTGAGGGGCGACCTGATAGAGGTATACAAAATTATGAGGGGCATAGACAGAGTGGATAGTCAGAGGCTTTTCCCCAGGGTAGAGGGGTCAATTACTAGGGGGCATAGGTTTAAGGTGAGAGGGGCAAAGTTTAGAGTAGATGTACGAGGCAAGTTTTTTACGCAGAGGGTAGTGGGTGCCTGGAACTCACTACCGGAGGAGGTAGTGGAGGCAGGGACGATAGGGACATTTAAGGGGCATCTTGACAAATATATGAATAGGATGGGAATAGAAGGATACGGACCCAGGAAGTGTAGAAGATTGTAGTTTAGTCGGGCAGTATGGTCGGCACGGGCTTGGAGGGCCGAAGGGCCTGTTCCTGTGCTGTACATTTCTTTGTTCTTTGTTCTTTGATTCATCATTAGCGCAAAAATTCGACCATCCTTTCCTCTTTAAGTATTTCCTTAACTTTTCCTCCCATATGGGACATTGCTCTGTTGGTTGCTGCGGCCTCGGGTTCCTGTGGATTCATCAATCTTTCCATTGCTTTAGTGGCCATTACTTCTCTTATCTCTTTCTCTACTTTTAATTTGGGACAGGGGAATAAGGCGGCGATTTGAACAGCAGGTATGGCTTAAGCCATTTTCCGGCTCACAATCCCTCGATAGTTGTACACAGTTCTAACGCGTTTACCTTACTCTTCCTGTTAGGTACGCATGCGGGTTAGTACACACTTCCGAAATTCGGTTATTTGGTCGTTTTGGGACTTGTACTTGTGGTTCTTTCTCTTTCTCGCAATTGGATTCAAAGTTTGTGGGTTCTCTCTTCCTAATCGAGTCCTGTCAGAGTTCGCTCTATTAATAATGGTGAACCACAAGCCTTCCCTTATATCGATCAAATGGCCACACAACCAGTTAGTTAGTTCAAAAGATGGTTTATTTACATACACGAGAGTTATCTCGACATGCAAACACAATATCTACTACGAGTTAAACTACACCTATCCGCTACAATAACCTATACTTAACTTCAGGGCGACTGGCACTGTGCAAATGGATAAGGCCTTTATCTGGATTTCACTTGGCTCGAAGGAAGTGGCTCTGTCTCTGCTGGGCTTATCTGTCAGGCAGCGATCGTTGGTCTTGAACTTAGCTGGCTGTTCCTGCTGCAATTGGGTTGGCACAGGCCGGATCCAAAAGAGACAGAACACATGGCTGTGCTCTCTTTTATTCCTCTGGGGCGGTCCTTAACCTTGGACCCAATAGTTCGACAGGGCTCTGATCACTGTCTTCGATTTCGGCCAATAAAGGGGCGGGTACCTTGGTAACTGGGCGGGTCCTTAGCGATCATTGACCTTGGCAGTTGGGCTTTCTGAGTAAGGGGAGTGGCGCCGATCAGTCTGTGGCTGTACTGGTCGCTTGATTGGAGTTCTATTGTCCTGGGAAAATGGATCATTAAAATGCAAACTAGCGGGGGTTTCGATCAGGTATGTTGCCTGTGCTTCAGATACATATAGGCTCTGTATCTGTTTGAGTCCTGGGTTGGCCATAATTCCCATGGTCCTTTGCAGGTGGCCATCTTAGATGGCTACACAGACCCAGGTATATACTCAGCGAGACCTTGGATATTCAGCGAGACTTTGATGTCCTCCTGCATTAGTCGCTGAAAGTAAGTGGAAGGTACAGAAGGCAGTAAAGAAGGCAAATGATATGTTAGCACTCATAGCAAGAGAATTTGAGTATGGGAATAGAGCTGTTTTACTGCAATTGTATAGGGCATTGGTGAGGCCACACCTGGAATATTGTGTGCAGTTTTGATGTCTTTATCTGAGGAAAGATGTTCTTGCTATGGAGGGAGTGCAGCAAAGGTTTACAGGGCTGATTCCTGGGATGGCGAGACTGTCATATGAGGAGAGACTATACAAGTGGCTGGGGGGGAGGGAGTCGAGTGGGTGATGAAGATCAGGGAGAAGTTGGGAGGGGAGATCAATTGGGGAGTATGGAGTGAGGCACTGCGTAAGGTAAACGGGACCTCCTCTTGTGCAAGGATGGGCCTGATACAGTTCAAGGTGGTGCACAGGGTTCATATGACTCAGGCGAGAATGAGTGGGTTCTTCCAGGGGGTAGCAGATGAGTGTGAGAGGTGTGGACGGGGGCCAGCGAATCACGCATACATGTTTTGGGGTTGTGAAAACTTGGGAAGATTCTGGACGGGTGTGTTCGCGGTCTTAGCCAGGATAGTGGAGGAGAAGTGGCCTTCGCCTCTCTGATTGCACGGTGACGAATTTTACTGGAGTGGCGGTCGGCATTTCCATTGGGATTGGGGGGGGGGGTGGTGAAAAAGGGGAAAGATTTGTACAGACTATATAGTTGATTGCTGGGAAGAAGTATGTTTTCCAGGATATTTATGTGTTGTAACCTGTTTTGATACATGTTTGTAATAAAATACATTTTTTTTAAATGAGGAGAGACTATGTTGGTTAGGGTTATATTCACTGGAGTTTAGAAGAGTGAGAGGGGATCTCATAGAAACTTACAAAATTCTAACAGGATTAGACAGGGTAGATTCAGAAAGAATCGGCGGGATTCTTTCACCCCGGGGCCGGGCCGGAGAATCGCTGCGGCTGGCACGAATCGCGCCTCGCCACCCCGACACCGGGACGCGGTTCTCGGTCGGGGTCCACTCTACGGGGCACCCCCGGCGATTCTCCACCCGGGATGGACCGAGTGGCCGTACAAAAAAACCCGAGTCCCGCCGGCGCCCTTCTAACCTGGTCTTACCCGGCAGGACCTCGACAGGGGAGGCCTGTGGGGGGGGAGGAGGTCCGACCCCGGGGGGTGCCTCCGCTGTGACCTAGCCCGCGATCGGGGCCCACCAATCGGCAGGCCAGCCTCTCAGGTTGGGGGCCTCCTATGTTCCGCGCCGGCCCCTGTAGCCCTATGCCATGTTGCGTCGGGCCGACGCAGACAAGGGAGGCACTGTGCATGCGCAGACCCGCGGCGCCCATCTGACGCCGGTAACGACTTGGGTCACTCCAGGGCCGTACTGGCCCCGTGTAGGGGTCAGAATTGCTGCTCCTGAGGCCATGTTGACGCCGTCGAGAAACGCAATGGCATTTACGACGGCTTCAACACTTAGCCTCAGGATCAATGTTCCTGATGGTGGGAAAGTCCAGAAGTAGGGGTCGTAGTTTGAAGATAAGGGATAAACCTTTTAGAACTGAGGTGAGGAGAAATTTCTTCACCCAAAGAGTGGTGAATCGGTGGAATTTGCTACCACAGAAAGTAGTTGAGGCCAAAACATTGTCTAATTTCAAGAAATAATTAGATATAGCTCTTGGGGCTAAAGGGATCATGGGATATGGGGGGAAGGCAGGATCAGAGTATTGAACTTGATGATTAGCCATGATCGTAATGAATGGCTGAGTAGCCTCGAAGGGTGGAATGGCCTCCTACTTCTCCTTTCTATGTTCCTATATGTAATCATACACTCAGGTATATATGTAATCACACACGCAGATATATATGTAATCATACACGCAGATATATATGTAATCACACACGCAGATATATATGCATACATGCAGGTATATGCACACACTCAGGCATATATGGAATCACACTCTGGTATATATGAAATCGCACTCGGGTATATATGGAATCGCACTCTGGTATACATGAATCACATATTTTAAAAATATATTTTTATTCTCCTCGTTTTCAACATTTTCATCAAATAATCAAAAGAAAAAACAAATACAGTAACAATTCCCCCCAAAAAATCAGCACTCCCCTCAATGTACAGGGGCTTAGACGGGGCAGAGTTTGTAAGGAGCATCCAGGAGGACTTCTTAAAACAATATGTAGACAGTTCAACTAGGGAAGGGGCTGTACTGGACCTGGTATTGGGGAATGAGCCCGGCCAGGTGGTAGAAGCTTCAGTAGGGGAGCATTTCGGGAACAGTGACCACAATTCAGTAAGTTTTAAACTGCTGGTGGACATGCATAAGAGTGGTCCTAGGGTGAATGTGCAAAATTGGGGGAAAGCTAATTATAACAATATTAGGCGGGAACTGAAGAACCTAGATTGGGGCGGATGTTTGAGGGTAAATCAACATCTGACATGTGGGAGGCTTTCAAGTGTCAGTTGAAAGGAATTCAAGACCGGCATGTTCCTGTGAGGAAGAAGGATAAATACGGCAATTTTCAGGAACCTTGGATAACGAGAGATATTGTAGGCCTTGTCAAAAAGAAAAAGGAGGCATTTGTCAGAGCTAAAAGGCTGGGAACAGACGAAGCCTGTGTGGAATATAAGGAAAGTAGGAAGGAACTTAAGCAAGGAGTCAGGAGGGCTAGAAGGGGTCACAAAAAGTCATTGGCAAATAGGGTTAAGGAAAATCCCAAGGCTTTTTACAAGTACATAAAAAGCAAGAGGGTAGCCAGGGAAAAGGGTTGGCCCACTGAAGGATAGGCAAGGGAATCTATGTGTGGAGCCAGAGAAAATGGATGAGGTACAAAATGAATACTTTGCATCAGTATTCACCAAAGAGAAGGAATTGATGGATGTTGAGTCTGGAGAAGGGTGTGTAGATAGCCTGGGTCACATTGAGATCCAAAAAGACGAGGTGTTGGGCGTCTTGAAAAATATTAAGGTAGATAAGGCCCCAGGGCCTGATGGGATCTATCCCAGAATACTGAAGGAGGCGAGAGAGGAAATTGCTGAGGCCTTGACAGAAATCTTTGGATCCTCACTGTCTTCAGGTGATGACCCGGAGGACTGGAGAATAGCCAATGTTGTTCCTTTGTTTAAGAAGGGTAGCAAGGATAATCCAGGGAACTGCAGGCCGGTGAGCCTTACGTCAGTGGTAGGGAAATTACTGGAGAGAATTCTTCGAGACAGGATCTACTCCCATTTGGAAGCAAATGGACGTATTAGTGAGAGGCAGCATGGTTTTGTGAAGGGGAGGTCGTGTCTCACTAACTTGATAGAGTTTTTCGAAGAGGTCACAAAGATGATTGATGCAGGTAGGGCAGTGGATGTTGTCTAAATGGACTTCAGTAAGGCCTTTGACAAGGTCCCTCATGGTAGACTAGTACAAAAGGTGAAGTCACATGGGATCAGGGGTGAGCTGGCAAGGTGGATACAGAACTGGCTAGGTCATAAAAGGCAGAGAGTAGCAATGGAAGGATGCTTTTCTAATTGGAGGGCTGTGACTAGTGGTGTTCCGCAGGGATCAGTGCTGGGACCTTTGCTGTTTGTAGTATATATAAATGATTTGGAGGAAAATGTAACTGGTCTGATTAGTAAGTTTGCAGACGACACAAAAGTTGGTGGAATTGCGGATAGCGATGAGGACTGTCAGAGGATACAGCAGGATTTAGATTGTTTGGAAACTTGGACGGAGAGATGGCAGATGGAGTTTAATCCGGACAAATGTGAGGTAATGCATTTTGGAAGGTCAAATGCAGGTAGGGAATATACGATGAATGGTAGAACCCTCAAGAGTATTGAAAGTCAGAGAGATCTAGGTGTACAGGTCCACAGGTCACTGAAAGGGGCAACACAGGTGGAGAAGATAGTCAAGAAGGCATACGGCATGCTTGCCTTCATTGGCTGGGGCATTGAGTATAAGAATTGGCAAGTCATGTTGTAGCTGTATAGAACCTTAGTTAGGCCACACTTGGCGTATAGTGTTCAATTCTGGTCGCCACACTACCAGAAGGATGTGGAGGCTTTAGAGAGGGCGCAGAAGAGATTTACCAGAATGTTGCCTGGTATGGAGGGCATTAGCTATGAGGAGCGGTTGAATAAACTCGGTTTGTTCTCACTGGAACGAAGGAGGTTGAGGGGAGACCTGATAGAGGTATACAAAATTATGAGGGGTATAGACAGAGTGGATAGTCAGAGGCTTTTCCCCAGGGTAGAGGGGTCAATTACTAGGGGGCATAGGTTTGAGGTGCGAGGGGCAAGGTTTAGAGTAGATGTACGAGGCAAGTTTTTTACACAGAGGGTAGTGGGTGCCTGGAACTCGCTGCCGGAGGAGGTGGTGGAAGCAGGGACGATAGTGACTTTTGAGGGGCATCTTGACAAATACATGAATAGGATGGGAATAGAGGGATACGGACCCAGGAAGTGTAGAAGATTGTAGTTTAGTCGGGCAGCATGGTTGGCACGGGCTTGGAGGGCCGAAGGGCCTGTTCCTGTGCTGTACTTTTCTTTGTTCTTTGTACAGACCAAAACATCCACTCGTGTGTTCCAGGTAAAAGAATTAACAATCAATCAGTAAACAATGTAATCAAACAACAATAACCTCCCCACTCACACATCGCCCCCCCCCCCCCCCCCCCAATGTTCAATAGCGACTAGTTCTCAAAAATGCATAACAAACAGTCCCCATGAATTGTAGAACCCTTCCTTCATTCCCCTCAGCTCAAACTTCACCTTCTCGAGAGTCCGAAATTCAAGTAGATTCCCCCCTCGCCGAGGCACAGGGTGGAGAAGCTGAACTCCACCGCAACAGGACCCGCCTCCGGGCAATCAGCGAGGTGAAGGCTGAAACATCTGCCTCCGCACCGCCTACAGCTCGGGTCGGTCCAACACCCCAAAAATGGCTTCTAGGGGACCTGGTTCCAAGTTCACGTGTAATACCCCCGAGATGACACTGAAAACCTCCCTCCTAAACCTCTCCTGCTTCGGACAGGACCAAAACATATGTATATAGTTTGCGGGGTCCCTCCCACAATGCTCACAGACGTGCTCCACTCCCTCAAAGAGTTGACTCATCCTTGCCCTCGTGAGGTGTGCCCTATACACGGCCTTCAGCTGCATCAGCCCCAACCTCGCTCATAAGGTTGAGCCGTTCACCCTTCGGAGCACCTCACACCACAGACCTTATTCCATAACCTCCCCCAACTCTTCTTCCCACTTGGCTTTAATACCCTCCATGGACACCCCATCCTCCCCCCAAATCCTCCCGTAGATTGCCAACACCACCCCCTTCTCCATTCCCCCAACCGTCAATACCTCTTCCAACAACGAGAGGGTTAGCGCTATTGGGAAGCTCTGAACCTCTTTCCAGCAAAGTCTCGGAGCTGCAGGTACATAAACCCTTCCCCTTGCCCCAGTCCATATTTATCCCCCAACTGTTCCAACCTCGCAAAACGTACCCCCAGGAACAAGTCTTTTAATACCCTGATCCCCCTCTCCTCCCATCTCCGAAACCTCCCATCCAGCCTCCCTGGCTCAGACTTGTGATTCCCCCTAATCAGCATCTCTCCTGACCCAGCCCCCAGCTTAAAGTACTGCCTCAACTGCCTCCAAATCTTCAGTGTCGCCACCACCACTGGACTCCCAGAGAACTTGCCCGCGGCCATCGGGAGTGGCACCGTTGCCAGTGACCTCAAGCCTGACCGCCTGCACAAACCCTCCGCCATCCTAACCCACCGGGACTCCCTCCCCCGCCCCCAACCCAACTCCTCACCTTTTCCGCATTCGCCGCCCAATAATAATATAATAAATTCAGCAAGCCCAACCCCCCACTCCCGCCTGCCGCCCTCTCTGCAGGACCACCTTCCTGACCCTGACTAAGGTATATATGGAATCACACTCTGGTATATATGGAATCACACTCTGGTATATATGGAATCACACTCTGGTACATATGGAATCACACTCTGGTACATATGGAATCACACTCTGGTATATATGGAATCACACTCTGGTATATATGGAATCACACTCTGGTATATATGGAATTACACTCTGGTGTATATGGAGTCACACTCTGATATATATGCACACACTGAGGTATCTATGTAATCTGACACATATATATGCACACAGGTATGTATGCAGACACTTGGGTATATATGTAATCACACACTCGGGTATAGATCATAGAATTCACAGTGCAGAAGGAGGCCATTTAGCCCATCAAGTCTGCACAAGCCCTTGGAAAGAGCACCCCACTCAATCCCCACGCCTCCACCCCATCCCCTTTATCCCCGTAATCCACCTAACCTTTTTTTGGCAACTAACGGCAAATTATCATGGCCAATACACCTAAACTGCACATCTTTGGACTGTGGGAGGAAACCGGAACACCCAGAGGAAACCCACACAGACACGGGGAGAACGTGCAGACTCCGCACAGACAGTGACCCAGCAGGGAATCGAACCTGGGACCCTGGTGCTGTAAAACCACAGTGCTATCCACTTGTGCTACCGTGCTGCCACCAAGTAGGGTGCTCTTGATGTGTAGGTACACCCATGCAGACATGGGGAGAAAGTGCAAAACTCCACACAGACAGTTACCCAAGGCTGGAATTGAACCCAGGTACCTGGAGCTGTGCGGGAGCAGTGCTAACCACTATGCCACCCAACATCTTGTAGATGGTACACACGGCTGCCACTGTTTGTCGATCATGGAGGGTTTGAATGTTTGTGAAAGGGGGAGCAATCAAGGGGGCTGCTTTGTCCTGGATGGTGTCGAGCTTCTTGAGTGTTGTTGAAGCTGCACTCATCCAGGCAAGTGGAGAGTATTCCATTACACTCCTGACTTGTGCCTTGTAGATGTTGGACAGGCTTTGGGGGGTCAGGTGATGAATTACTCACTTGTCCTGTCTTCACATTGAGGATACACAACATTGTGTTGTGTGGCACTAGCAACCCCCCTGGGTTGCTGCTGCTGTCTTTTCTGTTTTTCCATTATTGTTCCGCGAGATAGTCAAGGAACGGTTGCCACCGCCTGGTGAACCCCTGAGCCGAATCTGAAGCATTTGTAATAGTCTTCAACCAGAAGTGCAGAGTGGATGATCCATCTCGGTCTCCTCTGTAGGTCCCCAACATCACAGACGACAGTCTTCAGCCAATTCAATTCACTCCACGGCTGAAGGCATTGGATACTGCCAAGTCTATGGGTCCTGACAATATTCCAATGGTATTGAAGACATGTGCTCCAGAACTTGCCGCACCCCTAAGACGAGCTGTTCCAATACACCTACAACACTGACATTCACCCAGCAATGTGGAAAATTGCCCAGGCATGTCCTGTACGCAAAATCCAACCTGGCCAATTACTGCCCTGTCGCAGTAAAGTGATGGACGGAGTCATCAACAGTGCTATTAAGCAGTACTTACTAAGCAATAACCTGCTCACTGATGCCCAGTTTGGATTCCTCCAGGGTCACTCAGCTCCTGACCTCATTACAGCCTTGATGCAAAGGTGGACAAAAGAGCTGAACCTCAGAAGTGAGGTGACGGTGACTGTGGTTTAATATAAAGGCAGCATTTTACTGAGTGTGGCATCAAGGAGTCCGAGCAAAACTGGAGTCAATGGGAATCAGGGGGGAAACTCTCCACTGGTTGGAGTCATATCTAGCACAAAGGAAGATGGTACTGGTTGTTCGAGATCAATCAGCTCAGTCCTGAGACATCACTGCAGGAGTTCCTCAGGGGAGTGTCCTAAGCTCAACCATCTTCAGCTGCTTCATCAATGAGCTTCCTTCCAACATAAATTCAGATGTTGGAATGTTCTCTATGATTGCACAATGTTCAGCACCGTTTGCGACTCCTGAGATACTGAAGCAGTCCATGTTCAAATGCAGCAAGACCTGAACAATATGCAGACGTGGGCTGACAAGTGGCAAGTAACATTCACACCACGCAAGTGCCAGGTAATGTCTATTTCTAATAAGAGAGAATCAAACCTTTGACATTCAATGGCATTACCATCACTGAATCAGCCCCCCCCCCCCATCAACATCCTGGTCGTACCATTGATCAGAAAATGAACTGTTTTAGCCATATAAATACTGTGGCTACAAGAGTAGGTCAGAGATTAGGAATCCTATAGTGAGTAACTCCCTCCTGACTCCCGAAAGCCTACCCACAATCTATGAGGACAAGTCAGGAATACTTGCAGCTCACTCAAGAAGCTCAACACCATCCAGGACAAAGCAGCCCGTTTGATTGCTCCCCCTTCCACAAATATTCATTCCCTCCACCACCAACGCACAGTAGCAGCAGTGTGTACCATCTACAAGATGCACTGTAGAAACTCACCAAAGTTCCTTTGGCTGCACTTTCCAAACCCCGACGACTGCCATCCAGAAGGATAGGAGCAGCAGATACATACGAACACCACCAACTGGAAGTTCCCCTCCAAGTCACTCATCATCCTGACTTGGAAATCGATCGCCGTTCCTTCACAGTCGCTGGATCAAAATCCTGGAACACCCTCCCTAATAGCACAGTGGGTGTATCTGCACCATATGGACTGCAGCAGTTCAAGAAGGCTGCTCACCACCACCTTCTCGGGGGCAATGAGGAATGGGCAACAAATGTTGGTCTAGCCAGCGAAGCCCACATCCAATATAAAGACATTTTCAAAAACACACTCGGGCATACATGTAAACACACAAACATACTGATATACATGCACGCACTGAGGTATATATGTAAACACGCACACGGATATTTACGCGCGCACAGGTATATATGTAAGCACACACATACGGATATATATGCCGCACTGAGGTAAATATGTAAACACACATATGTACACAACACTCCGATATATATATATATATATATATATAATACAAACACATTGTAATGCACACACTTGGGTATATATGTAAACACACATATACATATGCACTCGGGTATAAATCTAAACACACGCATGGTTATATATACACACACTCAGCTACAGATGTAAACACACATGCAGATATATATGTACACAGGTATATATGTAAACCAAGATACAAATGTTTATGCAGGCATTCAGGGCTACATGTAAATACACACAGATATAAAGATGCACGCACTCCAGCATATAGATAAACACGCACACGCACATGAGTTCCTATGGACACATTCGGGTATATATGTAAACAAACACGCACACACTGATATATATGGACACACTCCGATATATATGTAAACGCGCACACAGGGATATATATGCACACAATACAGTATATGTGTAAACAAACAAGCACACACCGAAAAGTAGGCATATACTAATGTTCAAATGCACACACTTGTAAACATACAAACACATACATATGCACACACTTGGATATACATGGGGCTCAGTTAGTTCAGTTGGCTGTTTCGTGATGTGAAGCAACAGCATGGGTTCAATTCCCGTACTGGCTGAGGTTATTCCCCACCATCTCAACCTTGCCCCTTGCCTGAGATGTGTTGACCGTCGGGTTAAATCACCACCAGTCAGCTCTCATAGGGGGAGCAGCCTATGGTCCTTTGGGACTATAGCAACTTTCATTTTCATATATGTAAACATGCACTCACACGGATATATAGGCAAACACTCGGGAATATATGTAAACTTACGGATGCTCATGTCTATATGTTAAAAAAATGTAAATACATTGTTATGGGCCAGGGTTTAGAGAACCCCAAAGAGTATCATGGAGTTCACCTGACCCACAACTTTTACTAGATTGTGATATGGGGAGCACACGGCCCACTCTGCAGGTGTGGTACAGCAGAAATGGAAAAGTAATTTTAAAAACAAAACAATGTTTATTCTATGAACTCAAGTTAACCTTTTTGAAACATGCAGTGAACATCTTAGCAACCATCAATTCAAAGACAACCCCCAAAGAATACAACACTAAGTAATCCTTAATAACTTCCCAAACAACATCCAGAAGACAGAAGAAACACCTTTTAACAGAAGCACATCAGGTTTACATTCACTACTGAAAACATTTATAATTCTGAATTCACCAAATGATCAAGAAATAGCCTTTTCATGGCAGAGAGAACAGCAGTACACCTGCTTGGTCTAGCTTCAGCTCCAACACTGAAAACGAAACTAAAACACGCTGCAGCAAACAGAAGTAAAAAGCTGACAGACAGCCCAGCTCCATCCACACTCTGACATCACTGATAAACACCCATTTCTTAAAGCACATTTCTTAAACACCCATTTCTTAAAGGTACTCTCACATGACACCTCCCCCGAAGAAGAAAAAAATAAACCATCAACTTCAAGATGGTTTCATTTTTCACCTTTTCACTATCCTTTAAGAAATGCACAAAGTAAATACACTTTTTCATTTTAAGAAACAACACACGCAAACCGATATAATAATATAGTCCATTTTTGTTTCGTTCGTCTTCCTCCAACTGAAATCCTTCTTGGTTGACAGTCTCTTTGAACAACAAGGTCTCTGCACGATCCGTCCATTTCTCTACGCCTCGGCGTTTCTCTTTAAAGTCAGATACTTTAGTTCAATCTGATCACAGAGTCCCTTGTAATTCTCCAACACAGGAGATTTGGTTATCACAGCTTTCAGGCAGTAAAATGTCTGTTGAAACTCCGCTGTCCATTGAAATTTTTGACGTTTCTTCATCAGTGGACGCAACAAAACATTTGCACAAATGTTCGATCAAATCCACTCATGCCAAGAAATCGCATTATTTCCCTTCGTCTTGAGGGTATCGGAAACTCCTCAATAACTGTTGGTTTCACATCCCGTGTCACCATTCGACCCTGTCCGATTGTATGGCCAAGGAAAGTGACTTGGGCTTTTCCAAATTCACCAAACCCGCCTCCTGAAGTCGATCAAATAACTCCATCAGATGTTTCAAATGTTCTTTCCATGTCTGGCTGAAAATTACCAGATCGTCGTTGTATACCGCACAATTGGGTAATCCTGAAACAACTTTGTTAGTTAACCGTTGAAATGTGGCTGGGGTGTTTTTCATGCCAAATGGCATAACTTTGAATTGGTATATACCATCTGGAGTCACAAAAGCTGAAATCTCCTTAGCCCTTTCGGATAAAGGTACCTGCCAGTAACCTTTAAGTAAATCCAGTTTGGAAATAAAAGCTGATTGTCCCACTTTCTCAATGCAATCCTCCAAACGTGGGATAGGATAAGAGTCCGTTCTTGTAACTGCATTAACCTTTCTATAGACCACACACAACCGTTGGGTACCATGTGGTTTTAGTACCATCACTATGGGTGAGCTCCATTGGCTGCAACCCACTTCAATTATGCCATTTTTAAGCATACTCTCAATCTCTTGTTAACCTGTGCCAATTTTGAAGGGTTAAGTCTGTATGGATGTTGTTTGATTGGAACAGCATTTCCCACATCTACATCATGTATAGCCATTTTAGTACTTCCCAATTTATCTCTACTAACTTGCCCATGTGATATCAATAACTCAGGTCAGTCCGTTTTTCCTCTGGAAGGTAACTCAACAATTTATCCCAATTTTTAAGAACATCCTCGTTTTCCAATTTAATTTGAGGTATGTCAAATTCACAGTCATCTGGATTTGTTTGTCACTTTGAGTTAGAATCATTAAAACCTCCTCCTTTTTCTCTCCTTCCCTTTCAAAGTACCTTTTAAGCATATTCGCATGACACACTCAGTGAGTCTTCCTTCTATCTGGTGGTTTTACCACATAATTCACCTCACTTAATTTCCTTTCAATCTGATAAGGTCCACATAACCTTGCTTTACTAAAACTTTATCTCCAATGGCAAAACTACGAACTTTGGATTTCTTGTCCGCTACCCGCTTCATCACATTTTGTGCAACTTTTAAATGTTGTCTAGCCAATTCACCTGCTCTATTTAATCATTCCCTAAAATTTGACACGTAATCCAAAAATGTAATTTCCGATTTCTCACTTACCAATTTTTCCTTAATTAATTTAAGTGGTCCTCTTACCTCATGACCAAAAATTAGTTCAAAAGGACTAAATTTGGTTGATTCATTAGGTGCATCCCTAGTTGCAAACAGTACGAATGAAATTCCTTTATCCCCATCCTCTGGACAGCCATGACAATAAGCCCTCAACATTGTCTTTAATGTCTGATGCCACCTTTCTAACGCTCCCTGCGATTCTGGATGGTACACAGTTGATTGAAATTGTTTATTCCTAAACTGTCCATAACTTCTTTGAATTACCTTGAGGTAAAATTCAACCCTTGATCCGATTGTATTTCTGTGGGTAGTCCATATCTAGTAAAGAATTTAAGTAACTCCTCCACAATCCATTTAGCTGCAATATTACGTACTGGAATGGCCTCTGGAAACCTAGTGGATGCATCCATTATAGTCAAAAGATATTGATTCCCACTTTTCATTTGAGGAAGCGGTCCTACGCAATCAATTAGGACCCTTGTAAATGGTTCCTCAAATGCCGGAATAGGTATTAAGGGCGCTGGTTTTTTTTAATAAATATTTTATTGAAAATTTTTGGTCAACCAACAGAGTACATTGTGCATCCTTTACACAATATTATAACAACACAAATAACAATGACCTATTTTATAAACAAAAAATGAATAAATAATAAGTAACAAAAATGAAAACTAACCCTAATTGGCAACTGCCTTATCACAAGTAACACTCTCCAAAAATATAATTTAACAGTCCAATATATAATTATCTGTCGCAACGACCTATACATATTATACAGTATATATTAACAACCCTGAGAGTCCTTCTGGTTCCTCCTCCCCCTCCCCCCCCCCCCCCCGATCCTGGGCTGCTGCTGCCTTCTTTTTTCCATTCCATCTATCTTTCTGCGAGGTATTCGACGAACGGTTGCCACGCCTGGTGAACCCTTGAGCCGACCCCCTTGGAACGAACTTAATCCGCTCTAGCTTTATAAACCCTGCCATGTCATTTATCCAGGTCTCCACCCCCGGGGGCTTTGCTTCTTTCCACATTAACAATATCCTGCGCCGGGCTACTAGGGACGCAAAGGCCAAAACATCGGCCTCTCTCGCCTCCTGCACTCCCGGCTCTTGTGCAACCCCAAATATAGCCAATCCCCAGCTTGGTTCGACCCGGACCCCCACTACTTTTGAAAGCACCTTTGTCACCCCCATCCAAAACCCCTGTAGTGCCGGGCATGACCAAAACATATGGGTATGATTCGCTGGGCTTCTCGAGCACCTCGCACACCTATCCTCCACCCCAAAAAATTTACTGAGCCATGCTCCAGTCATATGCGCCCTGTGTAATACCTTAAACTGAATCAGGCTTAGCCTGGCACACGAGGACGACGAGTTTACCCTGCTTAGGGCATCTGCCCACAGCCCCTCCTCGATCTCCTCCCCCAGCTCTTCTTCCCATTTCCCTTTTAGTTCATCTACCATAGTCTCCCCTTCGTCCCTCATTTCCCTATATATATCCGACACCTGACCATCCCCCACCCATGTCTTTGAGATCACTCTGTCCTGCACCTCTTGTGTCGGGAGCTGCGGGAATTCCCTCACCTGTTGCCTCGCAAAAGCCCTCAGTTGCATATACCTGAATGCATTCCCTTGGGGCAACCCATATTTCTCGGTCAGCGCTCCCAGACTCGCGAACTTCCCATCCACAAACAGATCTTTCAGTTGCGTTATTCCTGCTCTTTGCCACATTCCATATCCCCCATCCATTCCCCCCGGGGCAAACCTATGGTTGTTTCTTATCGGGGACCCCCCAAGGCTCCAGTCTTTCCCCTATGCCGTCTCCACTGTCCCCAAATCTTCAGTGTAGCCACCACCACCGGGCTTGTGGTGTAGTTCCTCGGTGAGAACGGCAATGGGGCTGTCACCATAGCCTGTAGGCTAGTCCCCCTACAGGACGCCCTCTCTAATCTCTTCCACACCGCTCCCTCCTCCTCTCCCATCCACTTACTCACCATTGAAATATTAGCGGCCCAATAATACTCACTTAGGCTCGGTAGTGCCAGCCCCCCCCCTATCCCTGCTACGCTGTAAGAATCCCTTCCTCACTCTCGGGGTCTTCCCGGCCCACACAAAACCCATGATGCTCTTTTCAATCCTTTTAAAAAAAGCCTTCGTGATCACCACCGGGAGGCACTGAAACACAAAGAGGAATCTCGGGAGGACCACCATCTTAACCGCCTGCACCCTCCCTGCCAGTGACAGGGATACCATATCCCATCTCTTGAAATCCTCCTCCATTTGTTCCACCAACCACGTTAAATTTAACCTATGCAATGTGCCCCAATTCTTGGCTATCTGGATCCCCAGGTAACGAAAGTCCCTTGTTACCTTCCTCAACGGTAGGTCCTCTATTTCTCTATTCTGCTCCCCTGGATGCACCACAAACAACTCACTTTTCCCCATGTTCAATTTATACCCTGAAAAATCCCCAAACTCCCCAAGTATCCGCATTATTTCTGGCATCCCCTCCGCCGGGTCTGCCACGTATAGTAGCAAATCGTCCGCATACAAAGATACCCGGTGTTCTTCTCCTCCTCTAAGTACTCCCCTCCACTTCTTGAAACCCCTCAACGCTATCGCCAGGGGCTCAATCGCCAGTGCAAACAATAATGGGGACAGAGGGCATCCCTGCCTTGTCCCTCTATGGAGCCGAAAATATGCAGATCCCCGTCCATTCGTGACCACGCTCGCCATCGGGGCCCTATACAACAGCTGCACCCATCTAACGTACCCCTCTCCAAAACCAAATCTCCTCAACACCTCCCACAAATAATCCCACTCCACTCTATCAAATGCTTTCTCGGCATCCATCGCCACTACTAGCTCCGTTTCCCCCTCTGGTGGGGCCATCATCATTACCCCTAACAGCCTCCTTATATTCGTGTTCAGCTGTCTCCCCTTCACAAACCCAGTTTGGTCCTCGTGGACCACCCCCGGGACACATTCCTCTATTCTCATTGCCATTACCTTGGCCAGGATCTTGGCATCTACATTTAGGAGGGAAATAGGTCTATAGGACCCGCATTGTAGCGGGTCCTTTTCCTTCTTTAAGAGAAGCGATATCGTTGCTTCAGACATAGTCGGGGGCAGTTGTCCCCTTTCCTTTGCCTCATTAAAGGTCCTCGTCAATACCGGGGTGAGCAAGTCCACATATTTTCTATAGAATTCGACTGGGAATCCATCCGGTCCCGGGGCCTTTCCCGCCTGCATGCTCCTAATTCCTTTCACCACTTCTTCTACCTCGATCTGTGCTCCCAGTCCCACCCTTTCCTGCTCTTCCACCTTGGGAAATTCCAGCCGATCCAAGAAGCCCATCATTCTCTCCCTCCCATCCGGGGGTTGAGCTTCATATAATTTTTTATAAAATGTCTTGAACACTCCATTCACTCTCTCCGCTCCCTGCTCCATCTCTCCTTCCTCATCCCTCACTCCCCCTATTTCCCTCGCTGCTCCCCTTTTCCTCAATTGGTGTGCCAGCAACCTGCTCGCCTTCTCCCCATATTGGTACTGTACACCCTGTGCCTTCCTCCATTGTGCCTCTGCAGTGCCTGTAGTCAGCAAGTCAAATTCTACATGTAGCCTTTGCCTTTCCCTGTACAGTCCCTCCTCCGGTGCTTCCGCATATTGTCTGTCCACCCTCAAAAGTTCTTGCAGCAACCGCTCCCGTTCCTTACTCTCCTGCTTCCCTTTATGTGCCCTTATTGATATCAGCTCCCCTCTAACCACCGCCTTCAGCGCCTCCCAGACCACTCCCACCTGGACCTCCCCATTATCATTGCGTTCCAAGTACTTTTCAATGCACCCCCTCACCCTTAGACACACCCCCTCATCTGCCATTAGTCCCATGTCCATTCTCCAGGGTGGGCGCCCTCCTGTTTCCTCCCCTATCTCCAAGTCTACCCAGTGTGGAGCGTGATCCGAAATGGCTATAGCCGTATACTCCGTTCCCATCACCTTCGGGATCAACGCCCTTCACAGCACAAAAAAGTCTATTCGCGAGTAGACTTTATGGACATAGGAGAAAAACGAGAACTCCTTACTCCTCGGTCTGCTAAATCTCCACGGGTCTACACCTCCCATCTGCTCCATAAAATCTTTAAGTACCTTGGCTGCTGCCGGCCTCCTTCCAGTCCTGGACTTCGACCTATCCAGCCCTGGTTCCAACACCGTATTAAAATCTCCCCCCATTATCAGCTTTCCCATCTCTAGGTCCGGAATGCGTCCTAGCATCCGCCTCATAAAATTGGCATCATCCCAGTTCGGGGCATATACGTTTACCAAAACCACCGTCTCCCCCTGTAGTTTGCCACTCACCATCACGTATCTGCCCCCGTTATCCGCCACTATAGTCTTTGCCTCGAACATTACCCGCTTCCCCACTAATATAGCCACCCCCCTGTTTTTCGCATCTAGCCCCGAATGGAACACCTGCCCCACCCATCCTTTGCGTAGCCTAACCTGGTCTATCAGTTTCAGGTGCGTTTCCTGTAACATAACCACATCTGCCTTAAGTTTCTTAAGGTGTGCGAGTACCCGTGCCCTCTTTATCGGCCCGTTCAGCCCTCTCATGTTCCACGTGATCAGCCGAGTTGGGGGGCTTCCTACCCCCCCCCCCCCCCCTTGTCAATTAGCCATCACCTTTTTCCAGCTCCTCACCCAGTTCCCACGCAGCTGTATCTCCCCCAGGCGGTGCCCCCCCCGCCCATCCTCTCCCATACCAGCTCCCCCCTCTCCCCAGCAGCAGCAACCCAGTAATTCCCCCCTCCCACCCCCCCCCCCCCCCCGCTAGATCCCCCGCTCGCGTAATTACTCCCCCCATGTTGCTCCCAGAAGTCAGCAAACTCTGGCTGACCTCGGCTTCCCCCCGTGACCTCGGCTCGCACCGTGCGACGCCCCCTCCTTCCTGCTTCTCTATTCCCGCCATGATTATCATAGCGCGGGAACCAAGCCCGCGCTTCTCCCTTGGCCCCGCCCCCAATGGCCAACGCCCCATCTCCTCCACCTCCCCTCCTCCCCCCATCACCACCTGTGGAAAAGGGGGCTGGTTTTATTACTGCTTGAGGTTTCCCTATCACTTGACATGTGTGACATGATTGACAAAATGTAACTACATCTTTATGTAGTCCAGGCCAATAAAAATGTTTTTGGATTTTAGCTTGAGTTTTCCTTATTCCCAACTGACCTCCCACTGGTACCTCATGTGCAACTCGCAACACCTCCTTTCTATACCCTACTGGCAATACTACTTGATGAACTTCTGCCCACTTTTCATCCGCCTGCATATGTAAAGGTCTCCATTTTCACATCAAGCCATCACTTTAATAACACTCTGGTATGCACTCAGATTCCTCTTCCGTGTATGCTTTCTGATACATCTGTTTTATTTATATATCTATCTGTTGTAACTCCGCCAATTTTCCTGAACTAAAAATATCCGCCTCATCCTCCACCTGTTTTTGTTCTTTTTCAACCATCTGATCAAAAATCGTTTCTGATAATTGCACTTCAACTTCATCTTCACTCTTTGATTTCTCCTCTTGTCCTAACCTGTGACTTTGCGACCTTGTTACTCCACAATCCGGAAAAATCCCAGGATATTCGTCCTTCAACACTTCAGTTGTCTGATTTTCTGCTGGCTTATCAACCACAGTAAGCATCACTTCCACCTGCGATCCAGCAGTATCATTACCCAAGATAAACTGTATTCCTGGACAAGATAGTTTCTCTATTACTCCTACTACCACTTCACCACTCTTCACTGGACTTTCCAACCTTACCTTATATAATTAAACGCTACAGACTTCCGGTTGCGGCTATGCCTAGGTAGGTCGCACGTTCGGTAGCTCCCGCCGGGAACGGACTTTTGGGCTCTTCAGAGGGGGAAAAGCAAGATGGCGGCGGGTGGAGACCAAGCAGCGTGGGCGCAGGAGCAGCAGGAGTTTCTTAAACGCTGCTTTGAGGAGCTGAGGACAGAAATGTTGGCGCCAATGGAGGCGGCGATTGAGAAGCTTGTGGAGACCCAGTAGGCCCAAGGGGCGGCGATCCGGGAGGTGCGGCAAAAAGCTTCGGAGAACGAGGACGAGATCTTGGGCCTGGCGGTGAAGGTGGAGGCGCACGAGGCGCTGCACAAGAGGTGGGCGGAAAAATTCGAGGACCTGGAGAATGGGTCGAGGAGGAAGAATCTTCAGATTCTGGGTCTCCCTGAAGGAGTGGAGGGGCCCGGTGCCCGGGCATATATGAGCACGATGCTCAATTCGCTGACGGGCGCGGGAGCTTTCCCGAACCCCCTGGAGCTGGATGGGGCTCATCGAGTCCTGGCAAGGAGACCCAAAGCCAACGAGCCGCCAAGGGCTGTAGTGGTGAGGTTCCACCGCTTTATGGACAGAGAGTGTGTCCTGAGATGGGCCAAAAAAGAGCGGAGCAGCAGGTGGGAGAACACGGAGATCCGAATTTATCAGGACTGGAGTGCGGAGGTGGCTAAGAAGAGGGCTGGTTTCAACCGGGCTAAGGCGGTGCTCCATTGGAAGGGGGTGAAGTTTGGGATGCTACAGCCAGCGCGATTGTGGGTCAAGTTCCAAGATCGGCACCACTATTTTGAAACGCCTGATGAGGCATGGAACTTTATACAGACTGAAAAGTTGGACTCAAATTGAGGGTTTGTCGTGGGGGGGATGTTTACTGTGTTTACCGCGTTTGGGGAATGTTCTTTTTGTTTGAGTGCTGGGTGGGGATGGGTGAATGGATTTGATGTGGGGGCTGTGGGAGAGTGTGGGCGTCGGTGTTGGAGGGGCAGGGCCCCACGGAGGAAATGGGGGGTGGAGGCCCGGGGATGGGGAGTTGGGGTAAGGCCGCAAAAAGGAGCTGCGCCAGAGGGGGCGGGGCCGGCTCAGGAAAGCGCGGGCTTTTTCCCGCTTTAGGGAATGATGGGGGCGGGCTGGGGGGGGGTAGGGCGGTGCTGGAGAGGAGTGCACACTGACTGGCAAGGGGTGGGGGGATTCTCACACTAGGGGGTCGATGGAATGGCGGGAGAGGCTGGCGTCAGCAGGAGTCAGCTGACTTACGGGAGTGTCATGGGGGGAGCACAATGGCTAGATGAGGATCTAGAGGGGGGGGAACTGGGTTGCTACTGCATTGGCCAAAGGGGAGCTGGAAGTAGGAGAGGTAGTCGTGGCGGGGGTCCGCCGCCTGGGTGACTGGAGGGTGCGGGATGCGCGGGCACGTGGCTGGCCTAGGAAAGGAGATGGCTAGTCGGCGCCGGGGGGGGGGGGGGGGGGGGGGGGTAGCCCCCCGATCCGGCTGATAACTTGGAATGTGAGGGGCCTGAACGGGCCGGTCAAGAGGGCCCGGGTGTTCGCGCACTTAAAGGGACTGAAGGTAGATGTGGTTAGGCTCCAGGAGACACATCTGAAGGTGGCAGATCAGGTTAGGCTGAGAAAGGGATGGGTAGGGCAGGTCTTTCATTCAGGGCTGGATGCGAAGAACAGAGGGGTTGCAATACTGGTGGGGAAGTGGGTGTTGTTCGATGCACTGAATATTGTAGTGGATAATGGAGGTTGGTATGTGATGGTGAGTGGTAGGTTGCAGGGGGTGCGGGTGGTACTGGTGAATGTATTTGCCCCGAATTGGGATGATGCCGGATTTATGAAACGCATGCTGGGTCGGATTCCGGATCTGGAGGTAGGAAGCTTGATAATGGGGGGGGGGACTTCAACACGGTGCTGGACCCAGCACTGGACCGTTCTAGGTCCAGGACGGGTAAGAGGCCGGCTGCGGCCAAGGTGCTCAGGGGGTTTATGTACCAGATGGGGGGAGTGGACCCATGGAGGTTTGCCAGGCCGCTGGCCAGGGAATTTTCCTTCTTTTCCCACGTCCATAGAGCCTACTCCCGGATAGATTTTTTCATTTTGAGTAGGGCACTAATCCCGAAAGTGGAGGGAATGGAATATTCGGCCATAGCCATCTCAGACCACGCCCTCCATTGAGTGGAGCTGGAGTTGGGGGAGGAGAGGGACCAGCGCCCGCTGTGGCGCCTCGATGTGGGGCTGTTGGCGGATGAGGGGGTGTGCAGGTGGGTGCGAGGGTGTATTGAAAGATATTTGGAGGCCAACGACAATGGGGTGGTGCAGGTGGGGGTAGTCTGGGAGGCGTTGAAGGCGGTGGTCAGGGGAGAGCTAATCTCCATTAGGGCCCACAGGGAGAAGAGAGAGGGGAGGGAGAGGTTGGTGGGGGTGATTTTAAGGGTAGACAGGAGGTATGCAGAGGCCCCCGAGGAGGGGCTACTAAGGGAGCGACGGAACCTCCAGACGGAGTTCGACCTGTTGACCACAGGGAAAGCAGAGGCACAGTGGAGGAAAGCGCAGGGGGCGACGTATGAGTATGGGGAGTAGGCGAGTCGGATGCTGGCACATCAGCTTCGTAAGAGGGAGGCAGCGAGGGAGATAGGTGGAGTTAAGGATAGGGGGGGAATACGGTGCGGAGTGCGGTGAGAATAAACAAGGTATTTAGGGACTTCTATGGGGACCTGTACAGGACTGAGCCCCCAGCGGGGGAGGAGGGGATGCGACGATTGCTAGATCGGCTGAGGTTCCCGAGGGTGGAGGAGGAGGAGGTGGCTGGTTTGGGGGCGCCGATTGGGCTGGAGGAGCTGGTTAAAGGATTGGGGAGCATGCAGGCGGGGAAGGCCCCAGGGCCGGATGGGTTCCCGGTTGAATTCTACAGGAAATACGTGGACCTGCTGGGCTCGTTGCTACTGAGGACTTTTAAGGCGAGGGAGGGGGGGACCTTGCTCCCGACAATGTCCAGGGCGCTGATTTCTTTGATCTTGAAACGGGACAAGGATCCATTGCAATGTGGGTCGTATAGACCGATCTCGCTCCTCAATGTTGACACTAAGTTGCTGGCGAAGGTGCTGGCTACGAGAATTGAGGACTGTGTCCGGGGGTGATTCATGAGGACCAGACGGGATTTGTGAAGGGTAGGCAGCTAAACACAAATGTGCGGAGGCTCCTCAATGTGAGAACTCAGTGGCGTGTGTGGCTACGAATCGGCGGAGGTCGGAGTACTTTCGGCTGTACCGGGGGACGTGCCCCTTATCCCCCTTGTTGATTGCACTGGCAATTGAGCCGCTGGCCATGGCACTGAGGGAGTCCAGGAAATGGAGGGGACTGGTCCGGGGGGGGAGAGGAACACCGGGTGTCATTGTAATGTCGACGACCTGTTGTTGTATGTGGCGGATCCAGTGGAGGGGATGGCGGAGGTCATGCGGATCCTTTGGGAGTTTGGGGACTTTTCGGGGTATAAACTCAACATAGGGAAGAGTGAGCTCTTTGTGGTGCATTCAGGGGACCAGGGAAGGAAGATAGACGAGCTACCGCTGAAGAGGGTGGAAAGGATCTTTTGGTATCTAGGGATCCAAGTAGCTAGGAGTTGGGCGCTGCACAAGCTCAATTTGACGCGGTTGGTGGAGCAGATGGAGGAGGATTTTAAAAGATGGGATATGCTGCCACTCTCACTAGCGGGCAGGGTGCAGTCGGTCAAAATGACGGTCCTCCCGAGATTTCTCTTTGTGTTCCAGTGCCTTCCCATTATGATCCCCAAGGACTTTTTCAAATGAGTAAGCAGGAGCATCATGGGATTTGTGTGGGCGAATAAGACCCCGAGGGTGAAGAGAGTGTTTCTGGAGCGTAGCAGGGACGGGGGGGCTGGCGCTGCCGAATTTGTGTGGCTATTATTGGGCAGCCAATGTGGCGATGATCCGTAAGTGGGTAATGGAGGGAGAGGGGGCGGCTAGAGATGGCGTCCTGTGTGGGCACGAGCCTGAGGGCGGACAAGGTACACCACGAGTCCGGTGGTGGCGGCGACGTTGAAGATCAGGTGGCAGTGGAGACGACACAGGGGCGAGGTGGGAGCCTTGGTTTGGTCCCCGATTTGGGAGAATCATCTGCTCGTCCCGGGAAGGATGGTTTCCCGGGGGGTTTCGGAGCTGGCATCGGGCAGGGATTTGAAGAATGGGGGACTTGTTCATCGATGGGACGTTTGCGAGCCTAGGGGCGCTGGAGGAGAAGTTTGGGCTACCCCTGGGAAACGCTTTCAGGTACATGCAAGTGAGGGCATTTGTGAGGTGGCAGGTGATGGAATTCGCGTTGCTTCCGGCACATGGGATTCAGGACAGGGTGATTTCGGGTGTATGGGTTGGAGAAGGCACGGTTTCGGCAATTTACCAGGAGCTGAAGGAAGAGGAGGAGGCCTCGGTGAAGGAGTTAAAGGGCAAGTGGGAAGAGAAGCTTGGGGAGGAGATAGATGAGGGTCTGTGGTCTGATGCCCTGGGTAGGGTTAATTCTTCCTCCTCTTGCGCCAGGCTCAGCCTAATGCAGTTCAAAGTTACTCACAGAGCGCATATGACAGGGGCAATTTTGAGTAGGTTCTTTGGGGTGGAGGACAGATGTGGGAGGTGCTCAGGAAGCCCGGCAAATCACGTCCATATGTTCTGGTCGTGCTGGATGGGTTTTGGGGGGGTTTTGAGAGCATTATGTCCAAGATGGTGAACGCCCGGGTCAAGCCGAGCTGGGGATTGGCATTATTTGGTGTATCGGACAAGCCGGGAGTGCAGAAGGCGAAAGAGGCCGGGATTCTGGCCTTTGCGTTCCTGGTAGCCCGGCGGACAATTTTGCTACTATGGAAAGATGCGAAGCCCCCTAGTGGGGAAGCTTGGATCAATGACATGGCAGGGTTCATCAAGCTGGAGAGGATAAAGTTTGCCTTGCAAAGGTCTGTGAAAGGGTTCCCCAGGCGGTGGCAACCGTTCCTAGACTATCTCGCGGAGCGTTAGGAGGAGGTCAGCAACAGCAGCAGCCCAAGGGAGGGGGGGGGGGTTCTTTTGGGGTGGTGGTTGGGTGAAGGTGTTTTTTTTTTTCTCCCTATTTGTGTTTTTAAATGTTATATGGGGGGTTATTGTATATGGGGGAAATCCAATGTATAATTTCTGATTGTTGTGTTCTTGTTTCTTTCTTGTCGTTGAGGTGGTTTTGTTGAAAATTTGTTGAAAAATTTGAATAGATAGATTTTTTTTTTTAAATAATTGAACGCTACTCCTCTCTCCCTGAATTCCACATATTACCACCTTGTCTGGCTACATTCTTCCCAAACTACATAACTCCTCATCTCTTACCATTAAAGATTGACTAGGTCCCGTATCTCTTAAAATTGTGACTTCTTTACCTGCTCCTCCTGATACACGAGTAAACTTTACCCACACAAGTAAATTCTTTAAATACATCTGGCACCTTCTTAACAATTACTTCTTGAACAGGCTGTACAATTGTTTGCACCTCCTTCGCTTCCCTTGGGCTTTCCTTTACCACTCTAACAAACCCCACTGTTTAATCCTGTTTTACCACATCAGCCTTCCCAGTGCTTTTCTTCAACCACCAACACTGTGACTTTACATGGCCCAGTTTATTACAGGGAAAACATTTGAAACTTTTCATTTCTTTTCCACCCTCCTGGATTTTTTTTTTAATCTGAGGTATACTCTCTTTATTATCTCCCATCAGATCACCTTTACCTTACCACTTGAGTATTTCTCATGTCCCCAGTTACTATCCCTCACAGGCTGAAACTGATGTTGGAAACCAAGCTTTGATTTATGAACTAATTCATAATCATCTGCCATTTCTGCTGCTAACCTCGCAGTTTTAACCCTCTGCTCTTCCACATGAGTTCTCACTGCATCAGGAATTGAATTTTTAAACTCCTCCAAAAGCATAATTTCTCTGAGAGCTTCATATGTTTGGTCTATTTTCAAAGCCCTTATCCACCTATCAAAATTACTCTGTTTGAGCCTTTCAAACTCCATGTATGTTTGACCAAATTCTTTCCATAAATTTCGAAACCTTTGTCTGTAGATTTCAGGCACCAGTTCATATGCACCCAAGATGGATTTTTTCACCTCATACGTCTCAGATACCTCCTCCGGTAGTGATGCAAACACTTCACTAGCCCTACCTATCAGCTTTGTTTGAATCAGTAATACCCACATGTCCTGTGCCCATTTCATTTGTTTAGCCACTTCTCAAATGAAATGAAAAAGGCTTCGACCTCCTTCCCATCAAACCTTGGCAATGCTTGAACATATTTAAGTAGATCACCACCAAGCCTTCGACTATGACGCTCTTTCTCACTATCCTCATCACTATCATCCAACTGTACGTTTCCCTTTACGTCTGCCAATTTTAACTGACTGTCATGTTTCATGGCCATTTTCTGAAGTTTAAACTCTCTTTATCTTTTTCCCTGATCTGTATCTCCCTTTCTCTTTCTTTTTGTTCTACTAGGGCTATTTTTTCTGTTTTCCTTTCTTCTCTCTCTTTTTCCTCTCTCTCTCTTTCTCTTTCTCTTTCGTTTTCCTCTTTCTCTCTTTCATATTCAAGCTGCTTTAATTCTTTCTCATTTTCCATTTGTTTAATTTGCAACTGAATTTTTGCCATTTCCAATGAGTCATTTGTTTAATTTGTAATAGAATTTTTGCTATTTCCAATGAGTCAAACTGTATCTCAGACAACTTTAAATGCTTAACCACTGCCATAATGACCTCAGCTTTTCGCATTTTGTCAGGTAATGTTAACTGCCATGTTTTTGCCAAATCTTACAGTCTGCTTTTAGTCTCTGTCCGTAAGGTATTGCGTGTGACCGTCTCCACCCCCAAAAACTTCTGAGCCTCAGAAAGAGCCATTGTCCACAACACACTCCCTACTTAAACAAAAATACCACACCTGAAAAGTACCCACAATATGCTCACCCCTCACTGTCTTTACGTTCACAAAGCCAATCCAATAGATAGACTTTTATCCCCCTCGAGCCCCCAGTTTGTTATGGGCCAGGGTTTAGAGAACCACAAAGTGTATCATGAGTTCACCTGACCCACAACTTTTACTAGATTGTGGTCTGGGGAGCACACGGCCCACTCTACAGGTGTGGTACAGCAGAAATGGAAAAGTAATTTTAAAAACAAAACAATGTTTATTCTATGAACTCAAGTTAACCTTTTTGAAACATACAGTGAACATCTTAGCAACCATCAATTCAAATACAACCCCCAAAGAATACAACACTAAGCAATCCTTAAAAACTTCCCAAACAACATCCAGAAGACAGAAGAAACACCTTTTAACAGAAGCACATCAGGTCAAAGTCACTATTGAAAACATTTATAATTCTGAATTCACTAAATGATCAAGAGATAGTCTTTTCATGGCAGAGAGAACAGCAGTGCACCTGCATGGTCTGGCTTCAGCTCCAACACTGAAAACGAAACTAAAACACACCCTGCAGCAAACAGCCTAAAATGAAAGTAAAAAGCTGACAGACAGCCCAGCTCCACCCACACTCTGACATCACTGATAAACACCCATTTCTTAAACACCCATTTCTTAAAGGTGCTCTCACATGACAACATGTACACACATGTATATATGTAAACACGGATGTATAGGCAAACACTCTGGTATATATGTAAATACACAATCAGGTACATATATATTTAAACATAAACTAATACAAATATACCTGATGAGCAGTTTTTAAACCCTGTGGGCACAGGACTGAAACACGTCGCTGTGAGTACTGGATCTCCAGAATTCGCTCTGGTCTATCCAGCCCCATTTAACTATCGCTCTGTTTGTGTTTCCATTTGGTGTGAAAAGGTTCTCGGTTTGTGGCACTCTGTGTACGTTTACAAAGTCCTGCCTGTATTCATTCCAATCTGTAACCATCTCCTTTGTTGATCCAGCGCCATTGACCATTTCAAGCGGTGGCTGCAGCCAGAGAGAGTTCCGCTCAGTTCCGAGGAAGTTCAATATCTGATCAACCTTGAAGGGCAGTCTGCCAGCCAAGAAGAACTGGAGAACGAGAGCTGCTCAGCCTGTGAGCAGTGACTACCTGTACAATCCTTGTGTCCTGCTGAAACTCCCAGTTGGGGCAGGATCCGGCTGAGTGCCTCCCGTCACCCAAACACTGAGCTGTCGAGCCGCTTAATGTGACATTTAGTGCCAGCTGGAAGGGTGAAATATGAACCTCGATGATCTCAACAGCTAAATCCAGTACTTTAATGTTGTCTTGTGTGTATTTTAAAATGGTGACACCCCAGGAATCTTCTCGGGTCTTCTTGCAGTCCACTGTAACCAACAGCAATCATCTTGACCTGTGAAAACCAGCAATCCAGCAGAGCTGGAGGGGCCTGGGGGACATTACCGACAAGTAAGAGCGGCTCAGTGTTCCCTAAGCAGATGATCTGTGTTCCCTTCTGCACGTTAATGGACCTGTACCATCGAGAATTACCGGCTGCTCTTTGTCAAGAGGTTTGCACTCGAGGACAAGCCTCATGTGTTTCACCAATCACAATACTTATTCAACAGCACATTTTCTCTCTGCTCCTCAGCAACAGTGTCTAAACTGTGGCGGGTTCTAACTACAAGCTGACCGTCTCCCTTCAGCCGATCGCAGCTCTCATGTGCTTGCACATCTCTGTTTCAGAATACAGAACAAATTAAAACTCTGCTGAGGTTTCCTTTGTTTCCTTTGGTAGTGATCACAGCGACCCCATGACACTCTGGGGGTCATGAGGGTAACCCTTCACACTGGATCAGGCTGCACTTTTCCTGCAGTGTGAGCAGAGCTGTCAACTCAGTCCCTCATTGTCGGGAACTTGGGCAAGCCACGGGGAAGTGGGAGCGGGAACCGCTGTTCCCAGTCTTTTTATCCTTAATTGTGTAAATATGGCTCTATAATCATTTATCAGCCCAGCACGACACAGCCAGTCTTCCTCGCTCACCTATCACACACTGACACCATTTTTATTAATCAGGAGAGCAAACCCTCCCCAGGCCGAGGCAGAAGACGATTGTCATGCTCCAACCTCAGTCCTGACGGCTGCCAGCTAATTCAGCACAGACCGCACATTAAAGCCAGCTCTTCAGGGTGTGAGTGTTACACAGGCCACTGAATCGTCCTGACAGCCACAACATCTTGCAGCACAGGAGGAGGCTAATCGGCCCATCCTGTCTGTGCTGAAATTAATCCCAGCATCCTGTTCTCCCCATGGTGGAACCATAGATTAACATTTTATTGTTTGACCTTGTCTCACGCTATCCTGTTAGAATTTTTCAACATTTTTAGCAATTCTGAGCTAATACCTGTTGAATTGTCCTACAAAATGTATAGAGCTCTGAGTATAGGTAAATGCACCTCCATGTAGATTTATGCCTTGATTTGAGGGACCCTGCAGCAGCATCGCTCCACGTGTAGCTGTGCTGCCCCACCTGTGACAGAATTTAGGCTTCGCCGAATACAAAATAAAATCAATACAAAATCCTATTTTAGCAGCATCTGTGGAAAAAGAAACAGAGTTGAAGAGAGGGAATTGACAGCAGGGTGGGAAAAGGACAGAGAATTTATTCTCCTTTTCGTTAACTCTCTGCTTGGAGTTTATATGAATAATTGTTTGGTCCTGCAATATCGGATTGAAAGCCTGAATTATGTCTCCTAAATGACAGATGGAAACTGAACTGTAGCCCTGAGTGTGAGCCTTCAGGACAGAAGAAGTTGAACTGAAAGAGTAGTGAGTTCCGAGGGGTGGAGTGGATAGGAACGTGCTGCATGCCTCGGTTGAGGTGTTCTGAAATCACTGTCTGAAAGGGTGGTAGAAACCCTCACAGCATTGAAAAAGGACTTGTAAGTTAAGGCAGTTCAAGTCCAAGGCTTTGAACCAAGAGTCAGAATGTGGGACACGGTTGGGTGGCTTCTAGTTGGCCGGCACAGAGACGCTGGGCTGAATGGCCTCCCCCTGTGCTGTAATGATTCTATGATGCCATGAAGATGGGAAATAGTAGGGGGGAAAGCATAGAACCTTGGGGGAATCTAAGTCAATGATGGCAATTCTCTGGTTACGATTAGATAGACGAGAACAAAATCAGTGGCTAACGGTTGGAGGAATTTGGTGTGTTGAACTGCGTCAAAGTCTGTAGATTGGCTGATATAGATGAAGAAGGAAAATATCTGGTTGTCACGAATGGAATGTTATTTGTGACATTGTTTAAGAGACATTGTGGCAGGTCAGAAACCTGATTGGAGAAATTCTTACGTGGCATTCTTGGAATGTGGGCATTGGTTTCGGAGGTGACAGCACGTTCAATGATATTGGAAAGCAAAGGGAAGCTGGGGATGGGTTGAGAGTTTACAAGGAAGGAGGGGAGTAACGGGCTGTTTCTTTTTAGGAGAGGGATGACGACGGAAGATTTGAAGGAGAGAGAGAGACAGTTCATGTTCAAATGCAGCAAGAACTAACTGGACAATATCCAGGCTTGGGCTGACAAGTTACAATTAACATTTGCATCACACAAGTGCCAAGCAATGACCATCTGCAACAAGAGTGAATCAAACCATCACCCCTTGACACTCAATGGCATTACCATTCCTGAATACCCCACTATTAACATCCCGGGGTTTACCGTTAACCAGAAACTGAACTGGTCTAGCCATATCAATGCCAGAGCAGGTCATAGGCTAGGAATCCTGCAGTGAGTAACTCCCCTTCTGACTCCCCAAAGACTCTACCATCTACAAGGCATAAGTCAGGAATCTGATGGAATTCTCGCCAATAACCTGGATTAGCTCCAACAACACTCAAGAAGCTTGACACCATCCAGGACAAAGCAGCCCACATGATTGCTCCCTCTTTCGCAAACATTCAATCCCTCCACCACCGACGCTCAGTGGCAGCTGGTGCACCATCTACAAGATGCACTGCAGGAACTCACCAATGCTCCTTAGACAGCACCTTCCAAACCCAAGACCACTACCATCTAGAAGGACATGGGCAACAGATACATGGGAACCCCACCACCTGGAGATTCCACTCCAAGTTACTCACCATCCTTCGCTGTTGTTGGGTCAAAATCCTGGAACTCCCTCCCTAACAGCACTGGGTGTAGCTACACCACATGGGCTGCGATGGTTCAAGAAGGCAGCTCATCACCACCTTAAGGGCAATTAGGGGTGAGCAATAAATGCTGGAAAACATGAAAGAGAAAGATTGATAAAGTAGAAGGTGAATCTCTTGATGAGTTTGGAGACTGCAGGAGAAATATTACAGCAGCCTTCTTGTAAATGAGAGTTGCAAACAATTAAAGGGGACAATTCTGAAACAATATCTGTTGAAATGTCCTCCAAAATGTATAGAGTAGTTCCATCTGCATTGAGAATTGGGAGTCGAGGGATATGATGGGCTGGCAGGAAAATGGGAGTGAAGGCCATAATCAGATTAGCCATGATCTTATCGAATGGCCCACTCTAGCTCATTTCTTAAGATCTTATGAATGAGAATGAAATGAGTGGCATAGTGGCACAGTGGTTAGCACTGCTGCCTCACATCTCCAGGGGCTTGGGTTCAATTCTGGCCTTGGGTGACTGTCTGTGAGGAGTTTCTCCCCAATTCTGCATGGGTTTCCTCCGGGTGCTCTGGTTTCCTCCCACAGTCCAAAGATGTGCAGGTTAGTTAGATTGGCCATGCTAAATTGCCCCTTAGTGGCCAAAAGGTTCGGAGGGGTTACTGGGTAACGGGGATAGGGTGGAAGTGTGGGCTTAAGTAGGGTGCTCTTTCCAAGGGCCGGTGCAGACTCAACGGGCCGAATGGCCTCCTTCTGCACTGTAAATTCTATGATTCTGTGAAACGGGACAGTGTGAAGCTGCAATAACTCACTCCACCTGCTGGTGTCCCCATAATCCACAGAACTGAGGGAGCAGACCCTGAAAGAGTCCTCGCTTTCATACTGGTGGCGGTCTGAAATAATTCACTCAGAGATTCCGAGTTGCTGTAGCAACACGCACCTTTACACGCATATTGTAGTCTGAAGCTGTGGATAGTGATGATAGAGGCTCCAACATTCTTTCCACCACATGGCTTCTGACATAACGTCCGCAAATCCCTGCCAGAATCCCTTCAATTTCGGACATGCCCAAAACATATGTAGATGGTTCGCTGGGCTACCCCCACACCGCCCACACCTGTCCTCCACCTCCTCAAAGAACCTGCTCATCCGGGCTGCCGTCATATGGGCCCTGTGGACCTTGAACTGGATCAAGCTAAGTCTGGCGCATGACGTGGATGAATTAACTCTTCAAGGCTTTTTCCCACATCAATTTCCAGCTCTCCTCCCAGCTTCTCCTCCCGCTTCCACTTCAACTCCCTGATAGGGACCCCTTCCCCTCCATCAACTCCTTGTATATCTCCGAAACCCTCCCCTCTCTAACAACTGTTTTTGATATCACCTTATCCTGTCGTCCCCTCAGGGGGAGACGAGGAAAGCTTGGAACCTGCCTCTGTACAGAGAGAGTCCCGCATACCGAAACCCTTTCCTACACAGCATCTCAAACTCCTCTTCTAGTGCCTCCAAGGTTGGAAAGCCCTCCTAGGTGAATAGGTCCCCAAATCTCTCAATCCTTACCCGCTGCCATCTCTTAAAGCCCCCATCCAGCCCCCTGGAGCAAACCAACGGTTGTCACAAATCGGAGACCACTCTGACGCCCACTCCAATCTCATGTGCTGCCTCCATTGCCCCCACACCCTCAGGGCTGCCACCACCACAGGGCTTGTAGAGTACCGAACCGGCGAGAACGGCTTCCAAACTCGTACCCGTGCAGGGTGCCGCCTCCACTCGCTCTCAAACGGACCCCTCCCCCACTACCCACTTCTTGACCATCGATATGTTGGGCGTCCAGCAATAGTTAATAAAGCTCGGGAGGGCAAAGTCCCCCTCTCCGCGATCCCGATCCAGGAATGCCTTCTTTACTCTCGGGGCTTTACCTGCCCACACATAACCCGATATTGTCACGTTTATTTTCCTGAAAAAAGCCTTTGGAACAAAAATCGGAAGACATTGAAAAAAGAAGAGCAGCCTCGGCAGGACCGTCATCTTCACCGTCTGGACCCTCCCCACCAGCGTCAGCGGGAGCATGTCCCATCTGCAGAAGTCCCTTTTCACTTGATCGACCGCTTTGCCCAGATTTAATTTATGAAGCTGCCCCCAATCCTTAGCCACTTGAATCCCCAAATATCTAAACCTCTGAGCTATTTTAAAAGGTAACTCCTTCAGTCTCCTTTCCTGCCCCCGTGCCTGAATCACAAACATCTCGCTCTTTCCCATATTTAACTTGCAGCCTGAAAATTCCAATAGCCAAATTCTCCTAGTAACCCCATGATTTTGGCCATCCCCTCCCACCTATGTCTGCGACATAGAGCAGCAAGTCGTCAACATAGAGAGAGACCCTGTGCTCCACCCCCCCCCCCCCCCACCCCACCCTTCTCACTATCCCCCTGCCAGGCATTCGATGATCTAAAGGCCATTGCTAAGGGCTCTATGCCCAGGGCAAACAGTAATGGGAGAGCGGGCATCCCTGCCTTGTCTCCCGACAGAGACTAAAATATTCTGACCGGACTCGGATGGTTCTTACATTTGCCACCGGAGCCTGATATAACAACCGGACCCAATCCACAAATCCCTGCCCGAACCCAAACCTGCCTGAAATATCCCACAGGTACTTCCACTCCACCTGGTCGAAAGCCTTTTCCGCGTCCATGGCTATTGCCATGTCAACATCGTGCCCCTCTGCTGGTATCATTATAACATTAAGAAACCGTCTAATATTGGACGTCAGATGCCTGCCTTTCACAAATCCCGTCTGATCCTCCCCGATTACCTCCGGGACACAATCCTCTATTCGAGTGGCCAAGGTCTTTGCCAGCAATTTAACATCTACATTCAAAAGGGAAATTGGCCTGTACGATCCACAGCTCTCTGGGTCCTTGTCTCGCTTCAGGATGAGAGAGATTGATGCCTGTGATAGCTTACGGGAAGCACTCCCAGCTCCTTGGACTCGTTAAAAGCCTTGTCCAGAAGCGGCCCCAGTAGCCCAGAAAACCTTTTATAAAATTCCACTGGGAATCCATCAGGTCCTGGGGCCTAACCCGATTGCATCGCCCCCAATCCATCTATCACCTCCCCAAGCCCAATTGGGCCTCCCAGGACTTCCACCAGCTCCTCAGCTACCTTCGGAAACTCTAGTCTCTCCAGGAATTGATTCATACCCTCCTCCCCGACCGGGGGTTCCACTCATTTGGGCAACTATAGAATTCACGGAACACGTTGTTAACTGCCCCCGGGTCCATCATTATCTTCCCCTTCATATCCGTTATTTTCCCTATTTCTCTCGCCGCCTCCTGCTTCCTCCAGCATCCTGCTAGCTTTCTCCCCATATTCATATATTGCCCCTTTTACCCTCCTCAGCTGTCCCTCCGCCTTACCTGTGTATAGGAGCCCAAATTCCATTTGGAGCCTCTGATGCTCATTTAGGAGCTCCTCATTTGGAGACTCCACATATCTCCTGTCCACCTGTAAGATTTCTCGTACCAACCTGTCCAGCTCTGCCCGTTCAGTCTTCTCCCTATGAGCCCGAATCGAAATACATTCCTCTCTAATAACGCCTTCAATGCCTCCCACACCACCCCAGCCGCGGTCTCTCCCGTGTCGTTCTTTATATACCCTCAAATGGCCTCGCTCACAGACCTCGTCGTTCGCTAACAGCGCTGCATATAATCTCCACTGCGGGCACTGGGACTTTCCTGTGCTTATCCGCAGGTCTACCCAATATGGCGCATGGTCTAACACCACAATTGCTGAGTACTCCGTGTCCTCCACCCCCGCTAACAGTGTTTTATCCAGTATAAAGAAATCTATCCTGGAGTATACCTTGTGTACGTGGGAGTAGAATGAATATTCCTTGCTCCATGGCCTCTCGAATCTCCACTGTTCAACCCCTCCCATGCGCTCCATGAACCCCCACAGTTCTTTCGCCATTGCTGATACCTTCCCTGGCCTAAAACTCAACCGGTCCATTCTCGGAAGTTGAAGTTACCCCCCATAATCAACCGGTGCGAGTCAAGGTCCGGGATCTTTCCCAGCACCTTCCAGACAAATGCGACATCATCCCAGTTTGGGGCATATATATTTACCAACACCACTGCCATTCCCTCCAGTTTCCTGCTAACCATATTAAATCTGCCTCCCGGGTCTGCCTCTATCTTCCCCACCTCAAATGCCACCCTTTTGTTAATCATGATGGCCACCCCCCCCTTGTTTTAAAGTCCAGTCCCGAATGGAATACCTGTCTGACCCATCCCTTTTTCAGTCTAACTTTAAATGTGTCTCCTGTAGCACGGCCACGTCCGCTTTTAGCTGTCTCAAGTGTGCGAACACATGGGCCCTTTTGACCGGCCCATTCAGTCCATGAACATTCCACGTAACCACTCTGGTCGGGGGGACTCTTGCCCCCCCCCTCCCCTGTCGATCAGCCATAACCTTTCTTAGGCCAGCCCTTAGCCCATGTCCCGCACCTCCCCTGGCCTGCCCCTTGGCAGCCGCCGCCACCCGGTCTCTATCTCCAACCTCCTCAAAGTCCCCTTGTCGTCAGCAGTCCCCTCCCACCCACCCCTACTCCATCGCTCTTCAGCTCTTCCCCCACTTTGCTCCTGTGAACCAGCTCTCCCAACTAGCCAAGCAGCTCTCGCCCCTGGTGCCTAGCATCCTACCACCTGCTGGATCCTCACCCCCCCCCCCCCCCCCCCCCCAAACGTAAGTTCTCAAAACAATAGCAACAAACACAGAAAGTAAACAAACAATCTCCCAAGCTCCAGCACAGAGGCCACCCCTCCTCCCTTTACAACACCTTATCAGTCCCATCACCTTCAAACAGAGCCGAAAACAATAGAAACAGAATCAAACAGGATAAGGAAAAAGTTATGCATGCAAAAACTCAAACATCTTTTCTTTTTTCTTCCCCCCCCCCCCCCCCCTCCCCCCCCCCAGAACATCGCAACCTAACATCTTTTTTTTTACCGTACGTCAGTACATACAGCAACGGATCAAAATCAAACTCATCCGAGAGATCCTTCTTTTCCCGATCACCGCAACTTAAGTTAAAGTGAAAGGCTGAGATTTTTTAAATATGAAGCAACAGTCATTATGCCTTTACCAGATTATTGTCCTTCATAAAGACTGCCACTTTGTCCGATGAGCCAAAATATAATTCCCAGTTCTCGTAGGTCAGCCAAATTCGGGCCGGGTAGAGCAGTCCAAATTTTATTCCCTTCGCATACAGGGCCGCCTTAACCTTATTAAAACTCGCCCTCTTTGCGAGTTCTGCTTCCAAGTCTTGATACACCCGGATCTCAGAATCTTCCCACATGAACCGTTTTGTCTGCCTGGCCCACCTCATAATGCGTTCCTTGCCCAGGAACCGATGCAGCCTCACCACCATCACCCTCGGGGGGGCTCACGACCCTGAGGCTTACGCATGAGCACCCTGTGAGCCCGGTCCACCTCTAACAGCCTGCCGAACGCATCTTCCCCGAGCATCTTCTCCAGCATATTCCCCACATACTCACCGACATCCGATCCCTCCTTTCCCTCTGGCAGACCGACGATCCGGATATTCTGCCTGCGAGAGCGATTCTCCAAGTCCTCCACCTTCTCCAACAGCCGTTTCTGCCGATCCTGCAGGCTATTAATTTCCATTGCCGTCGCAGTGGACTGTTCCTCTTGTTCCGCCGCCAGCTCCTGCAACTTTTGGATCGCTTGTCCCTGGGTCGTCACTTTCTCCTCCACCCGGTCGACCACCTCCTTAATCGAGGCCACCGCCCAGGTCAGACCCTCCGCTCACTCCTTACGATGCCGGGCAAACTTCTCGTCCAAGTATTTAACCCACTGATCCATCGCCCATTGAGCTGGCGCGGTCGAACTTTGCTTCTCTGCCATTGCATCCACCAAATTCTGAACTTCACTCCCAACCAATGTTTGATTTCTTCTTTTATGATTGTTTCTTGGGCGCAGCTCCATAAACTAGGGGTTGTCTTCCCCTCTCGTTTTATCCACTTATGTTGAAAATTTCCCTCGGAAATCCAGTTTAAAAGCCGTTAAAAGACCACTAAGAGCGGGAGCTGCTAAATGTGCGACCGTTCACTCCATGGTTGCCACCGGAAGTCGAACCTGGTACTTCTGGCTCAGAGGTACTCTATACACCACAAGATTTCTACTGTGTTCATATTGCACATTCACAAATCATTAAAAGTAGCCACTCAACTTAATAAGTTCATTAAAAAATGCAAACAAAGCACAAGGATTTGTTTCGAGAGGAATAGAATTCAAAAGCTGAAATATTATCTTAAACCTGTATAGGATCTTTGTTGAGCCACGCTTGCATACTGCTCACACTTCATTGCTCCAGACTATTAAAGAACATCGAGGCATTGAAGAAGGTGCAAAAAAGATTTGCAAGGATGGTTCCAGAACTGATAGGATACACCATCAGCAAAAGTCGAACAAGGTGGGACTCTTCTCTCTAGAACAGAGAAGGCTGACCTGATTGAGGCCCTCAGGATAACAAAAGGGCTTGATAGGGCAGATGTAGACAAAATCTTTCCATTTATGATAAGAGTCCAAAACTAGGGGATCATAAATAAAAGATAGAACCATAGTATCCCTACAGTGCAGAAGGAAGCTATTCGGCCCATCGAATGCACCAACCCTCCGAGAGAGCACCCTACCCAGGCCCACTGCCCCGCCCAGTCCTCGTAATCTCACCTAACCTGAACATCTTTGGACACTGAGAGGCAATTTAGCATGGCCAATCCACCTAATCTGCATGTCTTTAGGTTGTGGGAGGGAACCAGACCACCCGGAGGAAACCCACACAGACACGGAGAGAACGTGCACATTCCACAGAGTCACCCAAGGCCGGAATCGAACCGGGGTCTCTGACACTGTGAGGCAGCACTACTAATTATTGTGCTGCCCATAAATAATGAACAATAATGTAATAAATATAATGAATGCAGCATAACCGCATTTAAGAAGCTACACAAGGGAGAACAGAATAGAGGATATGCTGATCATGTGCGATGTTGCACAAAGGGAAGAGCTTATGTGAGGAATAAAAACACCAGTATAGACCACTTGGACTGAATGGCCTGTCTCTGTGCTATACACTTAATGTAACATTACATCCTATTACTCAAGGTGAGCATTTCTCTCAACCCCCATATGTAACCTGTATGAGTCTCAGTGCCCAGATAACCCAGTAGACTCTCATCCCAGGTTCTCCAATAGACTGCCATCTCCCAGATACTGTATATCGTGTCTATAGACTCGCAGTATTTAAATAAGCCATCCCCCAACCCCCATTGATTTGTCAGGCCCCAGATGCATCTCTATAGACAGTCAGCCGCCAGTTACCCCCCCCCCAAATAGATGGTCAGCCTCTAGATATCTTGTATACAATCAACCTGCTCTGATGATCTAATTGTGTTATCTCGCTCACTCTGTCTCACACACTTGCTCTGTTTTGATTCTCTATCATTGATGTTGTATAATAATAAAAAGCTACTTGTTAGGTTTAAATTTATTCCTGTTTTGAATGCCCGTATATAAATCATGAATAGAGCCTTTCTCTGCCACGGATATTCTACATGTCTCCAGTGTTGAGGCTGAATGATAAACATTTTACCAATTCATCCGCATTTAGCAGGATAAAAATCTGAGTTAGTATTGAGAAACCTTCAGACTTATCCTCCCTGTGTCAGTAAACACGCTTTTGGTGGTTTTGCTGTTCTTGGAGATTCAGAGACAATGAGATGTGGGTTATCCCTTTATTCTGGATGCAGTCTTTTGTCCCATATTAATCCCCTAATGCTGCAGGTTTAATAGAGAACATGCAATCTTTACGAGCCAGTTCTGCGCACTGAGGTGATCACACTGGTCTGACTTGTGAAATGATTGATGTCAGACTGCTGGCAGGCTGGTGCCCCTGACCCTACCTTTGAAAGTTTAGCCTGTGATTTAAAGGTACTTACTGCTACTGGTGTTTCTGGTAAATCAATTTTGCATCAGGACACTAAATGGAAGAGCTGCGCCAACTGAGTCCTCAACAGCACCAGGCAGCTGTGCAAGCTCTCGCCTTATCCAGGCCTGACTAATGTAGATTGAGCACAGTGCCACATTCTGTTCTGCCAAGGCAGGCGATCTGGGCAGCAGCCAACAACAAGCAAAAAAAACATTGCAGTCTTGCTGCACAGAGTGATCCCACAGATATACTGAGGCCAATGCAGGATCAGAGCTGTAAATTATAGGCTCACACACAAAGTAAACCACGCCAATGGTGGCACAGTGGTTAGCACTGCTGCCTCACAGCTCCAGGGTCCCGGGTTCAATCCCGGCCTCGGGTGACTGTGTGGAGTTTGCACTTTCTCCCAGTGTCTGTGTGGATTTCCTCCGAGTGCTCCGGTTTCCTCCCACAGTCCAAAGATGTGCAGGTTAGGTGTATTGGCCATGTTAAATTGCCCCTTAGGGTCCAAAAGGTTCGGTGGAGTTACTGGGCTACTGGGATAGGGTGGAGGCATGGGATTAAGTAGGATGCTCTTTCCAAGGGCCAGTGCAGACTCGATGGGCCGAATGGCCTCCTTCTGCACTGTAAATTCTATGATCATCTCCCTTAACCTTTTTTTAAAATAATTTTTATTAAAGGTTTTCATAAAATATCAATAACAAAATGAGAAAGAAAAAAAGAACCCAACAGGGTTAAGTACAAAACACAATCTAAAAAAGCAACCTCCCAAACCCCTCCCCCCCCCCCCGTACCTAAATAATAAATTAACATTAACACCCCGACTTAAGACACAGTTGTATACACCCCCTCAGACCCTTCCAGTGTAAATAACATAGACAAAAATAAAGTTAAACCCCCCCCCCCCCCGAGCTGCTGCTGCCATTGACCAATGTCTAGCGTTCTGCCAGAAAGTCTAAGAACGGTTGTCACCGCCTAAAGAACCCTTGTACCGACCCTCTCAAGGCGAATTTCACCCTCTCCAATTTAATGAACCCTGCCATATCGCTGATCCAGGATTCCACGCTTGGGGGCCTCGTATCTTTCCACTGAAGGAGAATCCTTCGCCGGGCTACCAGGGACACAAAGGCCAGAATTCCGGCCTCTTTTGCCTCCTGCACTCCCGGCTCCTCTGCCACCCCAAATATTGCGAGCCCCCAGCCCGGTTTGACCCTGGATCCTACCACCCTCGACACCGTCCTCGCTACGCCCTTCCAAAATTCCTCCAGCGCTGGGCATGCCCAGAACATATGGGTGTGATTTGCTGGGCTCCCTGAGCACCTACTCCCTTAATCTTCTTAGTGTCCCTCCACACCCACTTTACATTGTCCCATCATATATTTCCAAGGTAGGTAAAGCATTGATTATTTATAGAATAAAGCTCCCTCTCCACTGTCTCATCAAATATGATGAGGGCAGGTACTGTACAATTGGATACAGGGTAAAACTCCCCCTGCACTGTCCTAAATGCTTCAGGGCAGGTATAGCATGGGGTTGATACAAATACATAGGGTAATGGACAGTGAGGGACGTTGGCAAAGAATAATGCATAAGTGCTATTCCCCCATCTGAAAGGCTTTCAGCAAATGGATTGTCTTACATTTTAAAAATGTACCTGCATATTTATGTTAAATGACCCCATGATGCTTGTGCTTTTAAGCCAAATATGTAGTTTACAAGTGTAATTACTGTTACAATGTAGGGAAATGCAGAAGCCAGTGAGATCCCACGATCAGAGACAGTCACTTCTGTCTTTACTTTATAAATGAAGTAATGACCAGATCATCCATATTTCAGAAGTTATTGAGCGATAAACATTGTCCAGGACATTGGAGAGAATTCCTGTTTGTCAAAATAGTGCTCTGGTATCTTTTACTTCCACTTGAGTTGGCCTCATCTGCAAGACCTCTGACAATGCAGCACTCCTTCAGTACTGCACTGAAGTGTCAGTCTGGATGATGTGTTCAGAGCTCTGGAGTGGGAAACCAAGAAAAAGTCATGAAGTCAGTATAACAGAGAAGGAAGCCATTTGGTCCAGTGGGTCTATGCCAGATCTCTGTGGAACAATCCACCAATCCCATTCCCCACTCCAGCCCTGTAGTCCTGTAAGTTTGCTTCTTTCAAGTACCCATCCAATTTCCTTTTGAAATAATTTCCATCACCCTACTAGGCAGCGAGTTTCAGGCCATAATCAGTCTGCAAAAATGTCCTTCCTCAATCACCCCATATCTCTTGTCCAACATTTTAAATCTGTGTCCATTAGTTCTTGTACCACCTGCTCATGGGAATAGCCTTTCTTTCTGTATCTTATTTAAACCTGTCATAATCGTCTATAAACCCATCATATTTCCCCTCCTTTGCCCTAAGGAGAACAACCCAAGTTTCTCCAACTTAACCTTGTAGCCAAAGTTTGTCATCCCTGCAACCATTCTGGTAAATCCCCTTTACATGCTATCAAGGACGCCTGAACTCAACAGGTGAGATGAGAGTGACTGTCCTTGATATTAAGGCAGCATTTGATCAAGAATGGCATCAAAGGGCCCAGGCAAAATTGAAGTCAATGGGAATCGAAAAACTCCACTGGTTGGCGTCACATCCAGCACAAAGTTATAGTCTTTGGAGTTCAATCATCTCCACTTCGGGGCATCGCTGCAGGAGTTCCACAGGATAGTGTCCTAGGCCCAACCACATTCAGCTCTTCATCAATGACCTTCACTCCTTCATAAGGTCAGAAGTGGAGATATTTGCTGATGATTGCACAATGTTCAGTACTATTCACAACTCCTCAGATACTGAAGGTGACCATGCCCAAATGCAGCAAGACCTGAACAACATTCAGACTTGAGCTGAGTCATGGTAAGTAACGTTTGTGTCACACAAGTGGCAGGCAATGACCATCTCCAACAAGAGTGAATCTAACCATCTCCCGTTGACATTCAACGGCATTACCATCATTGAATCCCACTAATAACATTTTTGGGGTTACCATTGACCAGAAACTGAACTGGACTAGCCATATAAACACTGTACAAGAGTAGATTAAAGGCAGCAAATTCTGCAGTAATTTACTCCCCCTCTTAATTCTATACAGCCTGTTTATCACCTATAAAGCACAGTCAGGAAATTAATGGAATGTTCCCCACTTGTCTGGATGAGTGCAGCTCCAGCAGCACTCACGCAGTTCAACACCATCTCGGACAAAGCAGCTGCTTGATTAGCACCTGATCCACCACCTGAAACAGTCACTTCTTCCACCGCTGACACACAGTAGCAGTGTGTACCATATAAGACGCGCTGCAGGAACTCCCCAAACTTCCTACAACAGTACCTTTCCAAACCACTATTTGGAAGGACAAGGGCAGCAGACACATGGGAGCACCATCATCTAGAAGTTCCCCTCCAAACCACACCCATCCTGACCCTTCACTACCACTGGGTCAAAATCCTGGAACCCCCCCTCCCTCACAGCACTGGGGGTGTACCTACCACATGGACCCCAGCAGTTCAAAAAGGTGTCTCACCACCACCTTCTCAATGGCAATTAGGGATGGGCAATAAATGCTGGCTGAGCCAACGAAACTCGCATCCTGGGAAAGATTTTTTTTTAAACTATCCTGAACTGTGATGAGCAGCACTGGTTGTGGCATATTTGTGGCATAACCAGAGCCTCATACAGACTCAGCATAGCGTCCCTCCTTTTGTACACAATACCTCTATGTGTGAAGCCCAAGATCCCATTTGCTTTCTTAGTATGTTCGGCCATCATCAAAGATCTATGTTTATGAAGAAGAGGAAAATGCAGGAGGGGGCGGGGGATTTCAGCATGTGAATTGCCCTTCAAAGAGTCAGCAATGGTCCAAGTGGCCTTCTGTGTTGTAATGATTTTATGAACAGCGAGATCCCTCTGTTCCTGCACACTGTAGAACGGTGCCGTTAAGTATATATTGTTTCAGGGCAGCTCGGTGGTGCAGTGGGTTAGCCCTGCTGCCTCACGGCACCGAGGTCTCTGGTTCGATTCCGGCTCTGGGTCACTGTCCGTGTGGAGTTTGCACATTCTCCCCGTGTTTGCGAGGGTTTCGCCCTCACAACCCAAAAGATGTGCAGGTTAGGTGATTGGCCACGCTAAATTGCCCCTTAATTGGAAAAAATGAATTGGGTACTTTAAATTTATTTTTTAAAAGTATATATTGTTTCTCCTAATTCCTTCCGCCAAGAGCATCACCTCACACTTCTCTGTATTAAATTCTATCTACCACTTGTCTGGCAGTTTTGCTAGCCTATGCATGTTGCTATTGGTTGGTATCCTCACTGTTTGCCACACCTCCAAGCTTGGTATCATCTGTGGCAATATTTTGAAATTTTACTCAGTACTCCAGTAACCAAATCATTTGTGTATATCAAAAAAAGCAGTAATCCTAGTCCTAACCCTTGAGAAAAATCACCAAACCAACCAACCTTCAGACCGAAAGACAACCATTGACAGTGAGTTGCTGTATTCTGATCTTAAACCCATTTTTTACTCGAGCTGACACTGGCCCACCTATCCCATGAACCTTAATTTTGTGGTACTTTATTAAACATTTTCTTAAAATCCAAATAGAAAATATCCATTGCATTCCCTTCATCAACCTTGTCTGTTATTTCACCAAAAACCTCAATTCAATTAGTCAGACATGATCTGCCTTTTACAAATCCGTGTTGACTCTCCTTAATTAACTCAAACCTTTCCAAAGGCATGTTCATTTTTCCCCCTGATTAGTGTTTCTGAAAGCTTACACACCATTGTTGTTAAACTGGCCAGCCTGTAGTTACTAGGAACGCCCTGACATCATTTCTGAAATAAAGGTGTCATATTTGTCTCCAATCCTCTGGCAACTTCCCTGTATCATGGAAAGACTGGGAGATAATAGCAAGCCCTTCCACTATCTCCATTCCCACTTTAGCCACCTGCAGTACACGTTTCCGGGCCAGGTAACGTATTCATTCTGAACATAGCCAGCCTTTCCATTACCTGTCGCCTCTCAGTTTTCATCCCATTCATTACCTCTACCACCTTTACTTCCTCCAATATTTTGTCAGCATTGTCTTCCTTCATGAGCACTGATATCAAGTACTCATTAAGGATTCTAGCCTTGCCCTATGTCTCTGATCTTTTTTTTAATTAAATATTTTATTGAAAATTTTTGGTCAACCAACACAGTACATTGTGCATCCTTTACACAATATTATAACAACACAAATAACAATGAGCTATTTTATAAACAAAAAATGAATAAATAATAAATAACAAAAATGAAAACTAGCCCTAATTGGCAACTGCCTTGTCACAAGTAACACTCTCCAAAAATATAATTTAACAGTCCAGCAAAGGCCAAAACATCGGCCTCTCTCGCCTCCTGCACTCCTGGCTCTTGTGCAACCCCAAATATAGCCAACCCCCAGCTTGGTTCGACCCGGACTCCTACTACTTTTGAAAGCACCTTTGTCACCCCCATCCAAAACCTCTGTAGTGCCGGGCATGACCAAAACATATGGGTATGATTCGCTGGGCTTCTCGAGCACCTCGCACACCTATCCTCCACCCCAAAAAATTTACTGAGCCGTGCTCCAGTCATATGTGCCCTGTGTAATACCTTAAACTGAATCAGGCTTAGCCTGGCACACGAGGACGACGAGTTTACCCTGCTTAGGGCATCTGCCCACAGCCCCTCCTTGATCTCCTCCCCCAGCTCTTCTTCCCATTTCCCTTTTAGTTCATCTACCATAGTCCCCCCTTCGTCCCTCATTTCCCTATATATATCTGACACCTTACCATCCCCCACCCATGTCTTTGAGATCACTCTGTCCTGCACCTCTTCTGTCGGGAGCTGCGGGAATTCCCTCACCTGCTGCCTCGCAAAAGCCCTCAGTTGCATATACCTGAATGCATTCCCTTGGGGCAACCCATATTTCTCGGTCAGCGCTCCCAGACTCGCGAACTTCCCATCCACAAACAGATCTTTCAGTTGCGTTATTCCTGCTCTTTGCCACATTCCATATCCCCCATCCATTCCCCCCGGGGCAAACCTATGGTTGTTTCTTATCGGGGACCCCCCCAAGGCTCCAGTCTTTCCCCTATGCCGTCTCCACTGTCCCCAAATCTTCAGTGTAGCCACCACCACTGGGCTTGTGGTGTAGTTCCTCGGTGAGAACGGCAATGGGGCTGTCACCATAGCCTGTAGGCTAGTCCCCCTACAGGACGCCCTCTCTAATCTCTTCCACGCCGCTCCCTCCTCCTCTCCCATCCACTTACTCACCATTGAAATATTAGCGGCCCAATAATACTCACTTAGGCTCAGTAGTGCCAGCACCCCCCCTATCCCTGCTACGCTGTAAGAATCCCTTCCTCACTCTCGGGGTCTTCCCGGCCCACACAAAACCTATGATGCTCTTTTCAATCCTTTTTAAAAAAAAAGCCTTCGTGATCACCACCGGGAGGCACTGAAACACAAAGAGGAATCTCGGGAGGACCACCATCTTAACCGCCTGCACCCTCCCTGCCATTGACAGGGATACCATATCCCATCTCTTGAAATCCTCCTCCATCTGTTCCACCAACCGCATTAAATTTAACCTATGCAATGTGCCCCAATTCTTAGCTATCTGGATCCCCAGGTAACGAAAGTCCCTTGTTACCTTCCTCAACGGTAGGTCCTCTATTTCTCTACTCTGCTCCCCTGGATGCACCACAAACAACTCACTTTTCCCCATGTTCAATTTATACCCTGAAAAATCCCCAAACTCCCCAAGTATCCGCATTATTTCTGGTATCCCCTCCGCCGGGTCCGCCACGTATAGTAGCAAATCGTCCGCATACAAAGATACCCGGTGCTCTTCTCCTCCCCTAAGTACTCCCCTCCACTTCTTGGAACCCCTCAACGCTATCGCCAGGGGCTTAATCGCCAGTGCAAACAACAATGGGGACAGAGGGCATCCCTGCCTTGTCCCTCTATGGAGCCGAAAATATGCAGATCCCCGTCCATTTGTGACCACGCTCGCCACTGGGGCCCTATACAACAGCTGCACCCATCTAACATACCCCTCTCCAAAACCAAATATACTCAACACCTCCCACAAATAATCCCACTCCACTCTTATCAAATGCTTTCTCGGCATCCATCGCCACTACTATCTCCGTTTCTCCCTCTGGTGGGGCCATCATCATTACCCCTAACAACCTCCGTATATTCGTGTTCAGCTGTCTCCCCTTCACAAACCCAGTTTGGTCCTCGTGGACCACCCCCGGGACACATTCCTCTATTCTCATTGCCATTACCTTGGCCAGGACCTTGGCATCTACATTTAGGAGGGAAATAGGTCTATAGGACCCGCATTGTAACGAGTCCTTTTCCTTCTTTAAGAGAAGCGATATCGTTGCTTCAGACATAGTCGGGGGCAGTTGTCCCCTTTCCTTTGCCTCATTAAAGGTCCTCGTCAGTACCGGGGCGAGCAAGTCCACATATTTTCTATAGAATTCGACTGGGAATCCATCCGGTCCCGGGGCCTTTCCCGCCTGCATGCTCCTAATTCCTTTCACCACTTCTTCTACCTCGATCTGTGCTCCCAGTCCCACCCTTTCCTGCTCTTCCACCTTGGGAAATTCCAGCCGATCCAAGAAGCCCATCATTCTCTCCCTCCCATCCGGGGGTTGAGCTTCATATAATTTTTTATAAAATGTCTTGAACACTCCATTCACTCTCTCCGCTCCCCGCTCCATCTCTCCTTCCTCATCCCTCACTCCCCCTATTTCCCTCGCTGCTCCCCTTTTCCTCAATTGGTGTGCCAGCAACCTGCTCGCCTTCTCCCCATATTGGTACTGTACACCCTGTGCCTTCCTCCATTGTGCCTCTGCAGTGCCTGTAGTCAGCAAGTCAAATTCTACATGTAGCCTTTGCCTTTCCCTGTACAGTCCCTCCTCCGGTGCTTCCGCATATTGTCTGTCCACCCTCAAAAGTTCTTGCAGCAACCGCTCCCGTTCCTTACTCTCCTGCTTCCCTTTATGTGCCCTTATTGATATCAGCTCCCCTCTAACCACCGCCTTCAACGCCTCCCAGACCACTCCCACCTGGACCTCCCCATTATCATTGAGTTCCAAGTACTTTTCAATGCACCCCCTCACCCTTAGACACACCCCCTCATCTGCCATTAGTCCCATGTCCATTCTCCAGGGTGGGCGCCCTCCTGTTTCCTCCCCTATCTCCAAGTCCACCCAGTGTGGAGCGTGATCCGAAATGGCTATAGCCGTATACTCCGTTCCCCTCACCTTCGGGATCAATGCCCTACCCAGCACAAAAAAGTCTATTCGCGAGTAGACTTTATGGACATAGGAGAAAAACGAGAACTCCTTACTCCTAGGTCTGCTAAATCTCCATGGGTCTACACCTCCCATCTGCTCCATAAAATCTTTAAGCACCTTGGCTGCTGCCGGCCTCCTTCCAGTCCTGGACTTCGACCTATCCAGCCCTGGTTCCAACACCGTATTAAAATCTCCCCCCATTATCAGCTTTCCCATCTCTAGGTCCGGAATGCGTCCTAGCATCCGCCTCATAAAATTGGCATCATCCCAGTTCGGGGCATATACGTTTACCAAAACCACCGTCTCCCCCTGTAGTTTGCCACTCACCATCACGTATCTGCCCCCGTTATCCGCCACTATAGTCTTTGCCTCGAACATTACCCGCTTCCCCACTAATATAGCCACCCCCCTGTTTTTCGCATCTAGCCCCGAATGGAACACCTGCCCCACCCATCCTTTGCGTAGCCTAACCTGGTCTATCAGTTTCAGGTGCGTTTCCTGTAACATAACCACATCTGCCTTAAGTTTCTTAAGGTGTGCGAGTACCCGTGCCCTCTTTATCGGCCCGTTCAGCCCTCTCATGTTCCACGTGATCAGCCGAGTTGGGGGGCTTCCTACCCCCCCCCCCTTGTCGATTAGCCATCACCTTTTTCCAGCTCCTCACCCAGTTCCCACGCAGCTGTATCTCCCCCAGGCGGTGCCCCCCCGCCCATCCTCTCCCATACCAGCTCCCCCCTCTCCCCAGCAGCAGCAACCCAGTAATTCCCCCCTCCCACCCCCCCCCCCCCCCCCGCTAGATCCCCCGCTCGCGTAATTACTCCCCCCATGTTGCTCCCAGAAGTCAGCAAACTCTGGCTGACCTCGGCTTCCCCCCGTGACCTCGGCTCGCACCGTGCGACGCCCCCTCCTTCCTGCTTCTCTATTCCCGCCATGATTATCATAGCGCGGGAACCAAGCCCGCGCTTCTCCCTTGGCCCCGCCCCCAATGGCCAACGCCCCATCTCCTCCACCTCCCCTCCTCCCCCCATCACCACCTGTGGGAGAGAGAAATGTTACCACATCGCAGGATTAGTACATAAAACCCCTCTTTGCCCCCCACATTCGCCCCACCACTTTGTTCGAACGTTCTTTTTAATAACCCGCTCATTCCAGTTTTTATTCCACAATAAAAGTCCACGATTCATCCGCCGTCTCAAAGTAGTGGTGCCTCCCTCGATATGTGACCCACAGTCTTGCCGGTTGCAGCATTCCAAATTTTATCTTCTTTTTATGAAGCACCGCCTTGGCCCAATTAAAGCTCGCCCTCCTTCTCGCCACCTCCGCACTCCAGTCTTGATAAACGCGGATCACCGCGTTCTCCCATTTACTGCTCCGAGTTTTCTTCGCCCATCTAAGGACCATTTCTCTATCCTTAAACTGGAGGAATCTCACCACTATGGCTCTGGGAATTTCTCCTGCTCTCGGTCCGCGCGCCATCACTCGGTATGCTCCCTCCACCTCCAACAGACCCGCCGGGGCCTCCGCTCCCATTAACGAGTGCAGCACGTGCTCACATATGCCCCGACGTCCGCTCCCTCCACACCTTCAGGAAGACCAAGAATCCTCAGGTTGTTCCTCCTTGCGTTGTTTTCCAGTGCCTCCAACCTTTCCACACATCGTTTCTGATGTGCCTCCTGCGTCTCCGTCTTCACCACCAGGCCCTGTATATCGTCCTCATTCTCGGCTGCCTTTGCCTTCACGACCCGAAGCTCCCGCTCCTGGGTCTTTTGTTCCTCCTTTAGCCCTTCGATCGCCTGTAGTATCGGGGCCAACAACTCTTTCTTCATTTCCTTTTTGATCTCTTCCACACAGCATTTCAAGAACTCTTGTTGTTCAGGGCCCCATGTTAAACTGCCACCTTCCGACGCCATCTTGGTTTTTGCTTGCCTTCCTTGCCGCTGTTCTAAAGGATCCACTGCAATCTGGCCACTCTCTCCTCCTTTTTCCATCCGTATCCAGGGGGGATTCCCTTCTGGTTTACCGCACAGTGTTTTTAGCCGTCAAAATTGCCGTTGGGGCTCCTATCAAGAGCCCAAAAGTCCGTTTCACAGGGAGCTGCCGAAACGTGCGACTCAGCTGGTCATCGCCGCACCCGGAACCCCATGTCTCTGATCTTTAATCACCCTTTGTCCCCAATAGGACTCATCCTACTATTTAGTACCCACTTACTGGATTTACTATTCACATGCTGGGAGAAGGTATTTGGGTTCCTTTTTATGTTAACTGCCATTCTACTGTCATATTCTTTCTTTGCCGGTCTTATTTTCTTTTTCACTTCCATGCTCAATTTATTGTACTTGTCTGTTGCTTGAAGAATTTACCTGACATGCCTCATATTCTCTCTATCTCCCATCATCCAATGAATTTGAATTTGGCTTTGGTTCCCCTGCCTTTCCCTCTTGTTGGAATGTGCCTGGCCTCTACCCCCCCCCCCCCCCCCCAAAAAAAATCATCCACTGTTCTGTTCCAGTTTTTTCTGTCAGGCTTACATTCCATTTTACCCTGGCTACATCCCCTCTCATCCCATTGAAATTAGACCTCTTCCAATCTAGGCGTTCTACCTCAGATTGTTCCTTGCTCTTTGCTGTTACTAACCTAAACCTCATGATGATCACTCTTAGCCAAGTGCTCCCTCAAAGACACTTGATCCACTTGGCCCACTTCATTTCCCAGAAAGAAAATAAATTAAAAAGTGGGCCTTGAAGGGTAACGGCCTGACCAGCCTAACTCTAATTTGAGGGACTTGCCCACTGGAGGGAATAGTTTTTCTCAATCTACCCTATAAGTTGCACTTCCTCAGCCAACCCCAGCCAGCTCGCAACAATGCTGCCCAGGAGTCCGTCCCAAGATTTGGGGATGCTGACCTGGGGAGACTGCTAGAAGTTGTAGCGGTCAGGAGGAATGTCCTTATCCCCTGAGGGTCCAGGAGGGTCAGCCAGTGCTCACTGGGACAGGGTGGCAGCGGCTGTGAGCAAAGGGAGTCTACCCAGAGGAGCATCCACCCCCAACTTGCCATGCGACCCCCAACCTTCCCTTTAACCCCAACCCATCTGTCAATCCCCCCCTCCCACCTCTGTGAACCACATGTGTGGCTAACGATGCCCTCTCTGTGTCTCCTCAGGAAATGCTCTCCCACAATCGCCAAGAGAGGGCCCAGACTGGCGGTGAGGTGCCAGATATCAGAATCCTCACCACCTTCGAGAAGCGTGCCCTGCCCTGGAGGTGACCAGTGTGGCAATGACAGTGCGGTCACCAACGTGCAGGTTGGCAGACTCCGCAGAGGTGAGGAATTACCGGGCTCCACCCGGAGGACCTGTCAGACATAAGTTGTTATTACCTTACTGACTGACCCATCCCTCCCACTGACCACATGTCCATTCTCCCACAAATCTTCCAGCCAATGGCGCCGGCCCATCCTCGGTGGAACCCTCTCCAGCCTCCCAGAGACCACCTCAGAGAAAAGCTCTGAAGAAGACACGATTGATGCGTCACAGCTGTAATCTCCACCCTCGACCAGCGCAGATGCACCTCAGTGGGAAATGTTAGTGGATAGGCTTCTGGGTCACAATCTGGTGAGCACCACACTGCTGCTGATGTACATCAGGTGGAGGCAGGAATTCCCAGGCGAGACAGCAGTCGGAGGTCTGCTGGATCCCAGGACCCAGCTGGGTCCCAGCCTGATGCTGAGTCTGGTACAGAGTTACCCGGAGCTGATGGAGACGTTAAGAAGCAGCCGGGACATTCAGAGGGAGATGTCAGCATCACTCCAGCAAATCCATAAGCCCTTTGAGGAGTCCCAGAGGCTACGAGCGCAGGAGATGTCGCTGGCAATGTGTGACACCAAGGTCAACACTGCTAGGGTGGCGACCGCAGTGGAGAGCCTGGTGCACAACATCCTGCAGCAGGAGTGAAAATGTCCAAGGCGTCGCTCAGTCGGTGACGGCCATGGCTGAGGGTCTCGGCAGGATATCTTCCTCACTGGGTGATGTCACCCAGTACCAGGCTGACCTTGATGAGGTTCGGCGGGACATGTCCCACTCTCTGGGCACGGCCGTGGCGCTGCAAACTTGTCCCAGTCGCAGTGGGCATTGCAAACGCGCTGCAGAGCATGGCCCAGTCACTGAGGAGCATCACCGAGGGCGTCGACAAGATGGTGCAGATCATGGGGATCCAGGGCAGCCAGGGCTCGAACCAGCTGCCCCTCCGTCCCAATGTGAACCCCAGGGCCCTATGGGCACTGACCGGAAGGAGGGGGCACTGGGTGACTATCCGGACCCGTCCCATGGAGTGGGGATGGTGGCCATCAGCTTCTCCGCATTCCACCCCTCTGATGAGGTTGTGTCTTGTAGGCAGCACACGGGACAGGACGGCACGGCTGTGCATGTGCCACTGTTGCTAACTTTTGGTTGGTTCAATTGGCTCTGTTTTATAACCTTTGCTCTCGAGTCGCCAGGTATCTTCATGATACCGCCACGAGGTTCAAGTTCAAGTAATGATCAATAACTCAATACACCGATTAGTAAGAGTAATCGCCAATCATGCACAAATTCTACGTCTAAGCTACTTCTACGACTAACAGGCCTATACATAGCTTCGGACTGGCCCACCAGGTCAAGGGAACAAATGGCCTTTCGTTCGGGTTCTGAGCCTGCGGGATTCGAAGTTGGTACGGATTGGTGGCTAGGAGCGCCTATCTCGTAGCGAACGTTGACTTAAGACTTACTGGATATCGGCGGCAGTTGAACCGGTCACGGTCAAGGTTGGTTCGCGTTGCTGAGTGACCCGGTCAAGAAGAACAATTTGAACTTGGGGGCTTAACTTTATAGTCCCCAGGGGCTTCCCGCCTTTTGGGGTGGACCCTGTACCTGGTTCCATGTGATTGGACTTCGTTCCAATCGCTTGGTTCGATTTCTCCAATACTGGAGCGGTTCCCTGATCGATGGGCGGTCTTGAGGTGTCCGTTAACCTCTTTTGTGTTGGCTCCTGCTGGCGCCGGCGAGTCTGGCTTAGCTTTGTTTGTCACAAATGTTGCGATTGTTCCCGGGGATCGCTCATCAATATGTAGATGGCTGCTATATTATTATGCAGATGGCTGCTTGTATCGATGCTGTCTGGGCTTTTGCAGAGTTCAATACACAGTAAACTTGAACCTGCTGGTTTCTGCCTGTGTTGGCTGAATTTCCCTGCAGCCTTTGCTGTTCTCCCTTTTGCATCGGGAGTTGGCCAACCCAGGTGGTTACACCACCGACAAGTGAGCCGGGGCCCTCTGGCCCCAGAGGACGCCCACCAGGGGCATCGAAGGCCACGGGACGGGGTAAGCAGCTGGCTGCCTCCACATCAGAAATGCATCCTGGGAAGACACCTAGACGTAGTGGTAGAGCTAGGAAGGCAAAGCACATCAAGGATCACTGAGGGAACTGGGCGAAGGGGTGGGGTTAGGTAGGGGGTGGGGGGTGACACAGCACCTTCGGGAGAGTGGGGAATTGGAAAACACAATAAACACCAGTATGACAACCAGAATGATGCCTCTGTCACTTTCTTCCACAATGTGGGCCGACCTCCGTACCTTTGGCCCATCTCTCTGGGTATCCCCCCCCCCACGAAATCTCACGCAGGTGATGGGCATGAGAGGAGTGTGGTGGAGCACAGGGTCTCTCTCTCTCTGCAGACGACTTGCTGCTTTATGTCACAGACCCGGTTGGGGGGGGTGGCCGAAATCATGGAGATACTAGGAGAATTTGGGCAATTTTCAGGCTACAAGTTAAATATGGGAAAGAGCGAGATGTTCGTGATCCAGGCACGGGGGCAGGAAAGGAGACTGAAGGAGTTACCTTTTAAAGTGGCTGAGAGGAGTTTTAGATATCTTGGGATTCAAGTGGTTAAGGATTGAGAGCATTTTCATAAGTTAAATGGGCAAGGCGGTTGATCAAATGAAAAGAGACTTCCGCAGATGGGACATGCTCCCGCTGGCGCTGGTGGGGAGGGTCCAGACGGTGAAGATGACGGTCCTTCCGAGGCTGCTCTTCTTTTTTCAATGTCTTCCGATTTTTGTCCCAAAGGCTTTTTTCAGGAAAATGAACGCGGCAATATCGGGTTCTGTGTGGGCAGGTAAAACCCCGAGAGTAAAGAAGGCATTCCTGGAACGGGGTCGTGGGGAGGGGGGCTTGGCCCTGCCGAGCTTTATTAACTATTACTGGGCGACCAACATATCGATGGTCAGGTAGTGGCGGGAGGGGTCGGTTTGGAAGCGAGTGGAAGCGGCATCCTGCAAGGGTACGAGTTTGGAGGCTTTACCAACGGCGTCTCTGCTGTTCTCGCCGGCTCGGTACTCTACAAGCCCGGTGGTGGTGGCAGCCCTAAGGGTGTGGGGGCAATGGAGGCAGCACATGAGATTGGAGGGGGTGTCAGTGTGGTCACCGATTTGTGACAACCGCCGGTTTGCTCCAGGGGGCTGGATGGGGGCTTTAAGAGATGGCAGCGGGCAGGGATTGAGAGGTTTGGGAGCTCTTCATCCAGGAGGGCTTTCCGACCTTGGAGGCATTAGAGGAGGAATTTGAGCTGCCGGATGGGAACGGGTTTCGGTACCTTCAGGTCCGGGACTTTGTACGGAGGCAGGTTCCAAGCTTTCCTCGCCTCCCCCTGAGGTGACTACAGGATAAGGTGATGTCAAAAACAGGGGCTGGAGAGGGGAGGGTTTCAGAGATATACAAGGAGTTGATGGAGGGGAAGGGGCCCCTATCAGAGAGTTGAAGAGGAAGGGGGAGGAGGAGCTGGGAGGAGAGCTGGAAACTGAACTGGGAAAAAGCCTTGAAGAGAGTTAATTCATCCTCGGCATGTGCCAGACTTAGCTTGATCCAGTTCAACAGGGTCCACATGACGGCAGCCCGGGTAAGCAGGTTCTTTGAGGAGGTGGAGGACAGATGTGGGTGGTGTGGGCGTAGCCCGGCGAACTATGTACATATGTTTTGAGCATGTCCGAAATTGAGGGGATTCTGACAGGGATTTGTGGATGTTATGTCAGAGGTCCTGGAAGGGAGGGTAACTCCGAGTCCAGAACTGGCAATATTTGGGGTATCAGAATATACGGGGGCCAAGGTGGGGAGGGAGGCCGATATCCTGGCCTTCTGCTCCCTGGTGGCCCGGAGATGGATTTTGCTGGGATGGAGGAACTGGAGCCCCCGAAGGCAGGAGTGTGGGTCAGCGATATGGCAGGGTTTCTCAGTCTGGAGAAAATCAAGTTCGCTCTGAGAGGATTGACTCGGGGTACGCCCGGAGATGGCAGCCGTTCATCGACTTCTTCAAAGAAAATTGAACATCAGCCTTAAGGGGGGAGGGGAAAAGTGGGGGGGGGGAGGAAAACAGGAGGCTTGGCAATATTAGATAAGGACAGGGAGCTTAGTAAATGGATAATTAAGGAATAGGGCGGAGGTAGTAGGGGACGTTGTTTTCTGTTGTTTGTTCGTTTAGGTGTTTTGTGTGTGTCGGCCCGCACAGTTGTTGAAGAAATGTTCATGTGTTAAATTGTGAAAATTACAAATGCTTCAATAAAATACTTTCTAAAAAAAAAAAGGTGATGGGTGTGAGCGAGCACTCAGCAGACAGGCAGGGATCAGACTATGGCATCGATTGAGGAGCACCGGCACTTTGCTCTCTGCAGGTTATCATCCCCTCCCTGCCCTCAACAGTGACCCGCTGACGGTGCCAACACAGTCCCAGCACCGTGGAGTGATGTGACATTTACTCTGGGAGGGTGGGAAATGGGAGTGAATTGGGCGACTATGAGAGCCTCCCAGGCCCTCTGGGCTTGCTGGAAGCTCGCCGCTGCTGCCTGTCCTGCAGCCTGTGGCTGGTCCTCAGGTTCCTCCCCGGCCTCGTCCTCCAGCCCCTGCTGGTCCAGCGCCAACTCATCGTCCTCCTCCTCGGCGGCCACATGTTCCTCATCACCAACCTCCAGCTCTACGCCTCACTGCTGTGCCAGGTTGTGGACACAGCTGACCACCACAAAGCGGGCAACCCTCTGCGGGGTGTACTGGAGCGCACCACCAGAGCGGTCGAGGCATCGCATCGGAACTGCATCTTAAGGAGTCCGATGCACCGCTCAATCACAGCCCGGGTGGCCACATGGGCCTTGTTGTACCGGGTCTCCGCTTCGGTCTCCGGCCTCCGTACTGCCGTCATTAGTCAGGTCCCCAGTGGATACCCCTTAACACCCAAGAGCCAGCCGCCCATCCTGGGGTGGTCCTCGAAGAGGCCATGGATGACTGACTGCCCCAGGATGTAGCTGTCATGGACATTCCCCGGGAAGCATGCGCACACGTGCATTACCTTTAGCTGGTGGTCGCATATGAGTTGTATGTGCAGGGAGTGGAACCCCTTTTAGTTAACATAGGGCACCCACAGATAGCCCAGTGAATGCAGGCAGCATGCATGGCATCTCTTACCCCCTGGACCCGGCGATGGCGAAGAAAGCTGCAGCCCAGGCATCTTGCTGGACTTGGTCCATGTCAAAGATGATGCAGTTTTCCTCCCGGGCATACAGGGCATCCGTGACCTGTCGGATGCACCCGTCGGCTGTTCACAGGCCCCTGCTCAAGCCCTGGAATGATCCTGAGGCATAAAAGTTCCGGGCTGCGGTGACCTTAACGGCCACTGGGAGTGGGTATCCTCCTCCTCCTCCCCCTCCACTTGGTGCCAAGTCCGTGAGGACATGGCACAGGTGCCGCACCATCTCCTTGTTGAGTCGGAGCCTCCTATGGCACGCACTGTCCATCATCTGCTCGAGCGACCAGCGACGCCTATACACCGTGGACCGTCACGGGACGTCCTCCAAGGCCTGATGGGCGGCCGGGTCCTCAGGGTGTGGGGGCGGGGTCCAGCACATGGTCCGCCGCCTCGAGCATCCACTGACGCTGCTGCTGCCGCCGTCTCCGATGTCGGGCCACCCGGCCTAGCGGCAGCACCACTAGGGCAAGCTCTGCTTCCAATATCCCTGCCATAACATTCAATATCTGTAAGGCATTAGGAGAGGATGTTAGACTGACAAAAAATGGTGGCTCCCACCCCGGGACCCTCCATTCCCCATTGATCCCCCACTCCCCACCCACCCGGAACACCCTGCCCACACACACTTGCCCACAGCAGGTCTCCCTCACCGGACCCCAGACCCTGTACCCCAGACACTCACTCATAACGTCACCTGGACCTGGCACTGGGTCTCTCCCCATGGCATCACCCACCCTCCGGGTGTGGACAAGTCCCCGGAGCTGTGTCCCATCCCCTGGGTGTTCGGATGGTGGCTGCTGCATGTGTGATGTTGCTTCCCAGAGTGTTCAGGCACAGTGTCAAGACATTGTGGTCTGATTGGGATGCTGGGCAATGACTCCCATATGCTACATGGCCCGCCCACACCGGAAATCCACTTGGGTTGTGTGAAGCGTTCACTTAACCATGATTGCCAATTCCCTATTAGCAATAGCTTTCAGCCGTGCAGCCAGAGGCCTCAGCAGTCGGTGGGGGTTGTGGGTGGTCTGTGAGATAGAGGGGCAGGGACAAGGGTTGCCCCGGAACATGTAAATATGATCCATGGGTTGGCATGGTGGTGCCGCGTGGTTGACCCCCCCCCCCCCCACATGACGGCCCACCCCAGCAGGGACTGTCTCCCCCCCCCCCCCACCCCCAGCTGAGGGTTCCCCACCCTCTGCTGAGCACTGGGGTGGCAAGCCTAGCGGTCCTGGCCTCTTTGCCTGTGAGCAAAGATGGCTACTCAGCTCCCCAGGTTCACGTTTTCAAAAAGGAGTACTAATCGGTGCCAGCGTGGCCACTTGCTGGGGAGGCCGCTGAATGACGGGAGGCGATTGGATATGGGGTGGCTCTCATTAATTATATGGAAATAGGGCTTAAGTGGTGATAATTGGTTTCTCGCCACGCTACAGCGAGATCCCGATTTCACCTACGGGAGCCGGCCGGTTGCATCGTAAACTGTTTGCCGCCTGGCGCGGCTCTTGTTTTTGGCTTCTCCAGCTATTTATTGGCCTCGTTTTGCTTGAGCGGGTGCATAACGAGGCCAGAGAATCTCACCCTATGTCTTTTAGGGAAGGGAATCTGCCATCTTTACCTGGTCTGGCCTACGTGTAACTCCAGACCCACAGCAATTCGGCTGACTCCAAATTGCTCCCTGCAATGACCAAGCAAGCCGCTTAGTTCAAGGACAATTACGAATGGACAACAAATACTTGCCTTGCCAGCCACAATCACATCCTGTGAGAGAACTTAAAAACAAATCCGATCTGAGCCAGGCTATAGCTCAGGAAAGTCCCAAAATGCTTACAGCCAGTTAAGTACTTTTGAAATCTATTCACTGATGTAAGAAATACTGGAAGCAAATTAAGTAAGATCTCACAAAAAGGAGATCACAATGCCCCAGGGGTAGCTTTCCTATCTCTGGGGCAGAAGCCCTGGGTTCAAGTCCCACTTCAGGCTTGATGGCCCACGGAGGTTGTGCTCATAACCTTAAGGAGGAGTAGGAAGATCCCACAAACAAGCAATGTGACAATGGCCGGATCCTATTTTGTTTTCAGTCCCGTTGGTTGAGGGATGAATACTGGTTAGCACATCAATAAAAATTCCAATAATGCCGTGAAATCTTTTGCATCCACCTTAAAGGGCAGACGGGGGTTCAATTCAACATCTCATCTGAAGGACAGAGACTGCAACAATGCAACATTCCCTCTAGATGTGGCTGACAAATGACAATTTGATTTGGGCTCGGCTGTGCTGCCCTCTTGTGGTGAAGAGCTGATGATGTTCTAATTCTGCCATGTCTTAAAGGAGGTCTTGTGACACAGTGGCAGTGCCCCTACTGCTGAACCAGAAGCTCTGGCTTCAAGTTCAACGGCAGGACATGATGGCCACCGAAGGAGCATTCAAAGAGCTGATAATCATTTTCAAAATCCTTTCCCCTGCTATTCCCCAAAAAGGGTTTTTTAAAAAACAGTATATGGATGTGAAGATATGCTAACAACAACAACCTTGTCTTAATTTGCAAGTCCTGTTCCCCGACACCTCTGTGCTCATTAACTTACCTTTGCACCCAGAAAAGCAAGTGTTGGTTTTAAAATCCTTATTTTGAAGTCCCCCCATGGCCTCACCCCTGTAATCACCTCCGAACCCACAACTCTTTGAGATATCTGCACTAACTTAATTCCAGCCTCTTGTACACCCCGATTATAATAGCTCTACTATTTGGGGCTGTGGTTTCAGTTGCCTAGGCCCAAGGCACTGGCATACCCTCACTACAGCTCCCCACTTCCCTACCTCACTTTCCTCTTTTAAGATACTCATTAAAACCTACCTCTTTGACCAGTTTCTGGTCAATTGACCTGATACCTCCTTATGTGGCCCAGTGTCATACTTTGATTTATAATTCTGTGAAGCGCCTTGAGATGTTTAATTACGTTAAAGGCCCTACATAAATGCAAGTCACTGTCACTGTGTCAGAAGGGAACCAAATGATTCCTCCTCATCCTGCTTCTCCCAAATACATTTTCCAGTAGAGATTACTGTTAGGATTCTCCCAAACCCCCACCTGCCTCCTTCTATCCCCACAGCCGTGGAGGGTGACCGAGCCTGGCTGTTGTATACAGCAGTCAGCAGAGAGTGGGGTTGGAACCTGGCAGCTCAGCAGCTACTACATGTACTCAGTGGGGCACCGGGCAAGAGATAACCGGATAAGCAGCGATGGCTGGATAGGGACCCAGGGGACCGATACATCACCTGGCACCGACAGGGTGGAAATCAGAGTGCGGCTGGATTGTCCAGTGATGGGGGAGTGGATTAATGGGGGGGGGTGGGGAGAGGAGGAGGTCACACTGGGGGCCTCAGTAAGAAAAACAGAGAAGCCACCTGATGTTCTGTGAGTCAGCTTCCAGGACAGATAAGAGGGAACCGCTGCGAGGGCAGGTGTTTCCTGAGCTACGCACTTACTCACACGTTAACATGAAAGGAAGCAGGCCAAGTGCAAAGGAGAATGAGCTGACCTTCCAGCAAGCAATAGGAGGACAGGCTGGGAGCAGACTGAGAGAACGGAGCTCTCTCTCTCTCTCCTGCCCAAAGTACTTTGTTTGTCATTCAAAGCTCTGAGGAAGGAACTCTTTGTGGGAAAGTGCTTGTTTTTTTGGGAGCTAACAGGAACTGGCAAAGATCCAAGCAGTTCCTTGCTTGAACAATGTAAATGGGACACACCCAACGCTGGATGCTGAAATTTCACATGGAAAACCTTCCCAGTATTTCACTCCCAGGCCTGGTGGAGCTGGGAAGGGGGGGGGCGGGGGGAGACACAAGTGGAGGAGGGGAGGACACACAGCCTAGAATTGCTGACAGGGAACCTGTTGCTAATGGGGGCTGTTTCTATAGCAACTAGCGGTGCTCCAAAGCAATAAGGAATACAGACATTATCGAAGGAGAAAGAGCCATTAACACTGGGTTGCCTTTTCAGACTCATTGTGTCACCATTCTGCGAGAACCAACATCCTCCATTCCCAGGGGAGAACCTTTCAAGCGATCGTATCTCTCAGCTACAGCACGTTTTGTGTTGTTGTTGATCATTTTTGCTATTTCCAGTTGCTGCTCTCCCCCACTCTCCTCCCACCACCCCCCAACTTAGAATTCTCCAGCAACCAATTGCAGTTTGTCCACCAGGAGGCATCATTGGCTGAGGTGCCTGAGCTTAAAGCCTGAAGATAGGGTTTCAGTCTCATGAAGCAGGCTGGTATGGTTTGAATGTGACCTAGACCTCCTTGGATGAAATTTTATCTCTCTCTCTCTCTGTCCCAACTATGGGGGTCAACGATCAAGCAGGCTTAGGCTGCATATCTTCCCAGTCATCATTTGGTGCAGTTCTGGCCCATCGATTGAGAAAGTTATGGTTAAAGAACCAATGAGACCAGCTGCCACAGCATTGGTAGATGCCAGCTGGTAGGGGAGGTGAAAACTGTGCAGTATGACTGGCAGCGTGTGCACACATCCTGTGCCAGAATTGCATTGAGCGCCATATTGGTAAAGACAGACAAAGAAACAGCCAGAGACCTTGCTAGAAACCTGCCTGAAGCCTTTATTTGCATGTAACATGCATTTGTGTCACCCTTTCCAAAGTGGACTATCCTGAATGTAGCCAATATTAGGCTTGCTACTTTCAGGAAAACGTGCTCGACACGCACGGCCTACCATAAGACCATAAGACATAGGAGCAGAATTAGGCCACCCAGCCCATCGAGTCTGCTCCGCTATTCAATCATGGCTGATATTTTTCTCATCCCCATTCTCCTGCCTTCTCCCCATAATCCCTGATCTCCTTATTAATCAAGAATCTGTCTCTATCTTAAAGACACTCAGTGATTTGGCCTCCTCAGCCTTCTGCGGCAAAGAGTTCCACAGATTCACCACCCTCTGGCTGAAGAAATTCCTCATCTCTGCTTTAAAGGATCGTCCCTTTAGTCTGAGATTGTGTCCTCTGGTTCTAGTTTTTCCTACAAGTGGAAACATCCTCTCCACATCCACTCTATCCAGGCACCGCAGTATCCTGTAAATTTCAATAAGATCCCCCTTCATCCTTCTAAACTCCGAGTACAGACCCAAAGTCCCCAACCGTTCCTCATACGACAAGCTCTTCATTCCAGGGATCATTCTTGTGAACCTCCTCTGGACCCTTTCCAAAGCCAGGACATCCTTCCTTCGATATGGGGCCCAAAACTGCTCACAATACTCCAAATGAAATCTGACCAGAGCCTTATATATCCTCAGAAGAACAACCCTGGTCTTGTATTCTAGCCCTCTCGACATGAATGCTAACATTGCATTTGCCTTCCTAACTGCCGACTGAACCTGCACGTTAACCTTAAGAGAATTGTGAACAAGGACTCCCAAGTCCCTTTGTGCTTCTGACTTCCTAAGCATTTCCCCATTTAGAAAATAGTCTATGCCTCCATTTCTCCTTCCAAAGTGCATAACCTCATACTTTTCCACATTGTATTCCATCTGCCACTTCTTTGCCCACTCTCCTAGCCTGTCCAAGTTCTTCTGCAGCATGCCTGCTTTCCCAATACTATCTGTCCCTCTATAGATCTTTATATCATCTACAAACTTAGCAACAGTGCCTTCAGTACCTTCTTCCAGATCATTAATGTATATTGTGAAAGGTTGTGGTCTCAGCACCGACCCCTGAGGCACACCACCAGTCACCAGCTGCCATCCTGAAAAAGACCCCTATATCCCCACTCTCTGCGTCCTGCCAGTCAGTCAATCCTCTATCCATGCCAGGATCTTGCCTTCAATACCATGGGCTCTTAATTTATTTAAGTCTCCTATGCGGCATCTTGTCAAAGGCCTTCTGGAAATCTATATAAATCACGTCCACTGGTTCTCCTTTGTCTAACTTCCTTGTTACTTCTTCAAAGAACTCTAACATATTTGTCAGACATGACCTCCCCAATATAGCGATCCTGTACCGCTCCATGCTATCGATTTAACTTAATTCCTTACTAACAATGCAACCCCGCCCCCTTTGCCCATTTGCCTGTCCTTTCGATAGGACACATATCCTTGGATATTTAGATCCCAGCCCTGATCCCCTTGCAGCCACGTCTCTGTGATGCCCACAACACCGTACCGACCAATTTCAATGTGCGCAACAAGCTTATTTACCTTGTTCCGTATACTGTGCGCATTTAGGTACAACACCCTCAGTCCTGCATTGACCACCTCCTTTCTCACACTTGTCACCTTTTTTTGCTCTGCCTGAGGGTGATGTTGTTCTCTTATTTTGGTTCTCTATTTCCCCTTCAGTTATTAAACCTTGTAAGCTAACATTTTGGTGCCCAGCCCCCTGCCATATTAGTTTAAATCCTCCCGAGTGACTCTAGCAAACCTCCCAGCCAAGATATAGGTGCCCCTCCAGTTTAAATGCAACCCGTCCTTCTTGTACAGGCCCCACCTGCCCCAGAAGAGATTCCAATGGTCCGGAAATCTGAAACCCTCCCTCCTACATCACCAGTTTAGCTACGTATTTAGCTGCACTATCCTCCTATTTCTAGCCTCACTGGCAACGGGCCCTTAAATAGTCCACTGCAGCCAGGCCAACAGCAAGACGTTTTGTGTGTTGTAAAATATACAGAAGCTGAATGTAGAGCTGGGTGCTGTCGGAGGGCTTCCTGTGCCCCCCCCCCCCCCCCCCCCCCCAACCACCACAGGATTCCGCTCGGATCCCTCCTCTAAATCACCCTGCCACCACCACTGCAGCGGCTGAAATTACTGCGCTGATTTGCCAGAGAACTTTCCAACCTGAGGCCCAATATCAAATGTACATCTGGCCAGGGTGAACCACTTTCTGGTGTATGAGTGTGAGCTTAAATGATGAGTGTGTAAATGTGCATGTAAATATGCATTCTTTTATTCACTCGTGGGATTTGAACATTGCTGGCAAGGTCAGCATCTATTACCCATCCCTTGGTTGTCCTTGAGAAGGTGGATGTGAGCTACCTTCCTGAGCTGCTGCACCTCGTGTATTACAGGCGTACCCACAGTGCTGTGAGGGAGGGTGTCCCAGGTGATAAAGTCAGCATGGTGTGTGGCTTGGAGGGAACTTACAGATAGAAAATCTCCCCTAGAACTGGTCACAATGTCCCAGGAATGTGAAGCTCCCTCTCCTGCAGCATCTCTCCAGCCATGCATTCATATGTTCTGCTCTACCCCCCTATTTCGATACTCACTCACACATGCACCAGGTGTAATCCAGAGATGAGGTCCTGCTTGCAAGTTTCATTCCTAGCTCCCTAGAAAAAGCCTGTTGAACCACATCACTCTTTCTTTCTGTGTCATTGGTACTAATCCTGACCGCCACCACTGACTGTTCACTCACCCCTCAAAATGTCCTGCTCAGTGACACCCTTGACCCTTGCACCAGTGAGACAACGTACCACCCTGGATTACCGTGTCTGGCCACAGAAACACCTGCCTGTTCTCCTAACTTATCAAATCTCTATCACTGTTGCTTTTCCAATCTTTGCCCTAACCTCCCCCATGCACAGCTGAGCCAACTGTGGTGCTGTGGACTTGGCTCTGACTGCACTCCCCAGACGAATCATCACTCTCACCAATACTCAGAACCCGAATATTGGTTGGAAAGTGAGTTGCATTGAGGGGACTCCTGCATCATTCTTCCTGGTCCACTTTGGCGGTCACCCATTGTAATGTTCTTGTCAGGTGGCCTGATTTATATTACAAGCATACTTGTATCTAAAACTAAATGATTTATTGACATTAACTGAGTCAAATATATATAAAACAACAGATGAATAATAATATGATCAAGCACAAGCAACCTCTCTCCCAGCTCCCTAGTCGGTCTGAGATCACCTGACTCTAACATTGACTTACATACTAATGAGACTCCTAGTGGTCAGTTGGTGAATTAAAACACAACCATGATATCACTACATCCCTTTTCTTTGAAGGAATAAATTAATACATTATCATCAGTATATTTACATGTGATATCATTGGCCTGTGAGTCTAACAGTATTAATGTTTTTCTTCAAAATTTTCAAAACTGATTTAACAAGTATATATATATTTATGTATATATAGATACAAGAACAGCACGCACAGTATGTACAAATAGTCCAAATCTACAAGTTTGACCTTGCTGCTCAGAACTTGTAGATTCAATGTCCTCCATGACATTCTCATGCTCAGGAACTGCTGAACTATCTGACACTGCAACTGACATTGATTCTGACGTAGATTAGTCATCCATCACGTTGTTATGAAAGTCTTCTCTAGTTTTCAAGAGCGCGCAACGATTTCTTCTTAAAACCAACCCTTCCTCTGTCTGTATATTGTAGGAATGAGGTGCTACTTCTTCAAATACAATGGCTTTTCTCGACTAATTGCCTGAATTTTCTATTCTCACAATGTCATCACTACTCATAGGTGGTAAAGTTCTAGACACTCTATCAGAGAACTGTTTTTGTTTGGCTTTAATGTTTTGCATTTCCTGCAATACCATTGCATTCTCCTCTTTCTTTTCCAAGTATGGAAGTGTAGTCAGCAACCTTCTATTTATGAATAACTCTGCAGGCGATCTACCATGTGACAATGGTAACACTTTGAAACATGTCTTTGTGAGATATGGATCAGATTGTCTGTCCATTGCGTTCTGTAATGATTGTTTTCCAATAGATCTGTGGGATCCATGCCTGTAAGAGCATCACCATAGTTTTGTTTCATACATACCATGGAATTTACCCCATTGGTAGGTTATTCTATCTCCTTGATAAGTTGTGGTTTTGTATCTGATACAGGTGATCAAATAAAAATGAGATTCACATGCAGATCTACATCTTCAGCAATTTTGCTACTAATAGTTTCTTTGGATAATGCATCTTCTTTAAATTGTATCGAATGGTAGTGCACTAAAATCAGTGAACACAGCATTGAATTTGCTGATAATGTTCTCAGAATCATTGGAGTGTTGATCCAATCTGTTGTGGATGCTATATACCAACTGCACTAGACCTAATTCTTCACACGACTGATCACCTAATAATGAATCCAAGCCCTCGGATACAATACAGAATGGGATGGAATAAACTGTGTTCTTCACCACCACACTCCGGTCACAAGCATCATGACGTTTAATGCTTGAACCATTATAATCTCTCAGAGATATTTTGTGATTTCTTCTAATCGGCTGAATTTTTAGATTTTGTAAATCAGTCATACTCATTAAATTGGCTTTGGCACCAGTGTCTAACTTCAATTGGACTACTGTACCATTCACTTCAAGTGGTACCATTCATTTGTCCTCATCAACTGCATTTATTTTAAATGGAGCATCAGTTTGCATTTTTTGAAGTACTGGAGAATTTTTTGATGTCTCCAAAAAATTCTTCTTCTTTGTTACTACTCCAACAAACAGTGATGTTTCATCACTGGAGATGTCTTCCACTGTGCTGACTGATCTGGGTTCAGCTTAGAGTAACAATTCTGAGCAAAGTGATTTTTTTCCTTTGCATCTGGAGCAAAACTTGCCAAATGCTGGATGGACACTGCCTTAATTTGTGCCTTTGACCACATCCTTTACACAGAAATACTTCATCCTGATCTTTAATCTGTTTGTTGGTGTGAGATGTGCTGCAGGAATTTTCTCACCTTTTTTTGGAAGTTTCCCACCTTTTTGGAAAAAGGGCGGCAACCGGAGTGTTTTCCTCCTAGAAGACGCCGCCATTACTGAGAAACATTTTAGAATGCTGTGCTGCTAGCTCGTGAGCATAACAAATCTCAACTGTTTGTTGCAAATTCCCTAAGCAACCGTTCCCTCAGCTTATTTTCATTCACACCAAACACAATTTGGTCCCGAATCATGGAAGATTCCACTGCAGAAAAATTACAGGTTTTAGCTTTTAATTCTAAATCAGTGATTAAATGATCTATGGACTCTTCTGTAAATGTGATCTAAACGCATAGCGTTCATAAATTTCATTCTTTCTATGGGTGCAATGTTTATCAAATCTTTGAAATATTTTGCTAAAATTTTTAATATCTTCATTGTTTGCAAATTTAAACATATTAAATACAGCAATTGCTTCAGGCCCTGCTGCTGTTTTTAAAAAAAATATTTTTATTCTCCTTTTTCACATTTTCTCCCAAATTTATACCCACCAACAATAAACAATAAGCAGTAATGAATATAATGTCAATCCCCATATCAACAACAACAATCCCATCCTCTCACCAACCCCCAAACAACTGCCCGCATGTTAACATAAACAAATAACAAAAAGGAATCAAGAATCACCCATAGTCACCATTAACACATACAGTCCCCCTCCTCCCAAACCCCCTCGAGGGCCCCGGGTCCAGTTTCATGTGCACCACTTTAAAGATTACTCTAAAAACCTCCTTCCAGTAATCCTTCAGCTTCGGACACAACCAAAACATATGAACGTGATTTGCGGGCACCCCCCCCCCCCCCCCCCCCCCCCCCGCCCGCAATGTTCATACACATCTTCTACCCCCTCAAAGAGCCGGCTAATCCTCGCCCAGCTGGTACCATGTAATGTTCTTCTCGGATGGCCTGATTTATATCATAAGAACACTTGTAGCTAAAGCTACAAACAATTTATCAACATTAACTGTGGGTCAAATATATACAAAGCAACAGATGAATAATAGTATGATCATGCACAAGCAACCTCTCTCAGCTCCCTCGTCAGTCTGAGGTCACCTGACTAACATTCATTTAAATACTAATGAGACTACTAGTGCTCTATACACCACCTTCAGCTGTATCAGCCCCAACCTCGCGCAAGAGGTGGAGGCATTCACTCTCCGGAGCACCTCACTCCTTCATACCCTCTCCCAACTCTTCCTCCCACTTTGCTTTGATCCCTTCCAGTGGTGCCTTCTCCTCTTCCAAAATAGACCCGTAAACCGCTAACACTACCCCCTTCTCCAGTCCCCCTGTCATCAGCACCTCCTCCAGCAATGTGGAGGCCACCTCCACCAGGAAACTCTGGATCTCCTTCATGGCAAGTTCTCGAACCTGCATGTATTTAAACATTTCCCCCTGCTCCAGCCCTTTCTTCGCTCCCAGCTCCTTCAATCCTGCAAACCGACCCCCAAGAAACAATCTTTTAGTGTCTTATTCCCCTCCTCCTCCCATTTCTGAAAATTTCCGTCCCACTTCCCCGGCTCAAATCTGTGGTTCCCCCGAATCGGCATTTCCCTTGACCCTGCCCATAGCCCAAAGTGTTGGCGAAACTGCCTCCAAATTCTCAATGAGGGCCCTGCTGCTGTTAGGAGCATCACTACCCTACTCAAATCTAATTGATTTCCTAAATGTACTGCAGTAAAAAGCAGATTAGATTGTTGTTTAAACACACGGCAGTTGCTGTCCACATCACCAAGAAATCTGAGACTCCTTGGTGGCTTCAACGACTCCATGTAGTTCATTCGTGCATTCTGCAAAATCTTCAAATCTCTGTGGACCTTGTGGCTTCACTCGATGATACAATAGTTTTTTCTCAGTGTTTAATACCATCCAGCTGGTACCATGTAATGTTCTTCTCGGATGGCCTGATTTATATCACAAGAACACTTGTAGCTAAAGCGACAAACAATTTATCAACATTAACTGTGGGTCAAATATATACAAAGCAACAGATGAATAATAGTATGATCATGCACAAGCAACCTCTCTCAGCTCCCTCGTCAGTCTGAGGTCACCTGACTAACATTCATTTAAATACTAATGAGACTACTAGTGGTCAGTCGGGGAATTACAACACAATCATGATATCACTGCACCCATAACCTATCTGTCTGCATAAGTTTAAGCTGCAGAGTTGTTACATCAAGAAACATGCTAGCCACAAAACGCTGAACCTCAGGGATGTGCCACTGTGACGCCAACTGCTGCTGAAGCACCAGTTGACAACATTTCCTGCACTCCTGGAGAAGCATCCTGGAATTCCCAAATGGAAACATTAAAAATAGGAGCAGGATAAGCCATTCAGCCCTTAGAGCCCGCTTCGCCATTTAATATGATCATGGCCTATCCTCTTACTCAAGGCCACACTCTCCCCATATGCCGTGATGCACTTAGAAACTAGAAATCTATTTTGTTCTTAAATATAGAATCATAGAGTTTTACAGCACAGAAAGAGGCCTTTCGGCCCATTGTATCTGTGCCGGCCATCAAGCACCTATCCATTCTAATCTCATTTTCCATTGTCTGTAGCCTTGTATGCTATAGTATGTCAAGTGCTCATCTAAATGCTTCTTAAATGCTGTGAGGGTTCGTATTCCGTGATTGGACCTCCACGGCCTTTAGTGGTAGAGAATTCCACAGGTTCACCACCCTCTGATTGAAGACATTTCTCCTCATCTCAGTCCTAAATGACCTATCCCGTATCCTGTGACTGTGACCCCTTGTTCTAGATCACCCCCCCAGCCAAAGGAACCCGCATCCCTGCATCCAGTCTGTCCAGCCCTGTCAGAATTATGTGTGTTTCAATGAGATCCCTTCCCATTCTTCTAAATTCCACTGAATACAAGACAAGTCGACCCAATCTCTCTTCACACGCCAATCCTGCCATCCCAGGAATCAGCCTGGTGAACTTTGCTGCATTCCCTCTATGGCAGGTATATACTTTCTTAGGTAAGGCGATCAAAGGTGCACACAATGCTCTAGGGGTGATCTCACGATGACCCTGTACAGATGCAGTAAGACGTCCTTATTCCTGTACTCAAATCCTCTTGTAATGGAGGAACATTTGCCTTCCTAACTGCTTCCTGCACCCACATGCTTTCTTTCAGTGACTCGTGTACAAGGACACAGAGGTCCCTTTGTACGTCAACATTTTCCAATCTATCACCATTTAAATATTACTCTGCCATTCTGTTTCTTCGTCCGAGGTGGATAACGTCACATTTATCCACATTATACTGTATCTGCCATGTGTTTGCCCACTCACTCAATTTGTCTAAGTCACCTTGAAGCCTCATAACATCCTCCTCGCCACTTTCATTCCCACCAAGTTTCCTGTCATCAACAAACTTGGAAATATTACATTTGTGCACTACACGGGGCAAGCCTATGCAATTTTCCATATTGTTAGGTAGATACCAGTGTTGTAGCCTCACTGGAACAGCTTGGCTCGAGACATGGTTAGTTCATGAACACAGTTCTACTGCCGGGATGTTGTCAGGACCTTTCCTGTACCCAGTGCCATCGGCTGTTTTTTGACATCATATGGAGTGATGTCAGAAATTCAGGAGGAGGCTGAAATGAATCATCCGCTGAGCAAATCTGGTTGAAGATGTGTGCGAATGCTTCAGTCTCGTCATGCTGGGATCTGCTATCACTGGGAATGAAGAAGGTCAGGGAGCAACCTCCTCCAGTCAGTTGTTTAATTATCCGCCACCATTCACGACTGGATTTGGCATGATTTTGGTTGGTTATGGAGTCACCTAGCTCTGTCTCTTCCATACTACTTCCACTGTTTACCATGCATGTCGTGTGGTGTTGTAGCTTCACCAGGTCGGCACCTCATTTTTAAGAATGTTTGGTGCTATTACTGGCATGCTCTCCTGCACTCCTCATTGAAATAGGATTGATCCCCTGGATTGAAGGTAATGGTGGAGTGGGGGATATCCTGGGCCATGAGCTTACAGATTGTGGCTGAATATACTTCTGCAGCTACTGCCGGCCCATGGCCCTCATGGCTGCCCGGTGTTGAGCTGCTCAATCATTCTAAGTGTATCCCATGCAGCAGAGTGGTAGTGCCACACATTATGGAGGGCATCCTCAGTGTGATAATGGGTCTTCATCTCCACAAGGACCGTGCGGTGGTCACTCCCACCAATACTGTCATCGACAGATGCATCTTTGGCAGGTAGATTGGTGAAGGCGAGGTCAAATAGGCTTTTCCCCCTTGTTAGTTCCTTCATCTGCGGTAGGCCCAGTCTGGCAGATATGTCTTTCTGTACTCAGCCAGTTGGGTCAGTAGTAGTGGTGCTATCAAGCCGTTCTTGGTGATGGTCATTGAAGTATGGTATCACGGTAGCATTGTGGTTAGCACAATTGATTCACAGCTATTGGGTCCCAGGTACGATTCCCGGTTTGGGTCACTGTCTGTGCGGAGTTTGCACGTTCTCCCCGTGTGTGCGTGGGTTTCCTCCGGGTGCTCCGGTTTCCTCCCACAGTCCAAAGATGTGCGGGTCAGGTGTATTGGCCATGATAAATTGTTCTTAGTGTCCAAAATTGCCCTTAGTGTTGGGTGGTGTTACTGGATAATGGGGAGAGTGTGGAGGTGTGGGCTGGGTAGGGTGCTCTTGCCAAGAGCCGGTGCAGACTCGATGGGCCAAATGGCCTCCTTCTGCACTGTAAATTCTATGAAACGTCAGCTGCTATCTCACTCTATCTATGAAGTATAGTATGTTCCCTTGCTACCCTCAGTACCTCTTTTAAGTGGTGTTCAACATGGAGGAGGACTGTTGTGGGGTGGTATGTGGTAATCAGCAGGAGGTTTCCTTTCCCATGTTTGTTTGATGAAATGAGATTTTGTGAGATTCAGAGTCAGTGCTGGGGACTCCCAGGGAAACTCTCTCCTGACTGTATACTTTATACCATTGTCCCGACACCTCTGGTGCGTCTATCCAGCTGGGTGGGATGTGCTCAGGAATAGTGACAGTATGTTTAAGGTACGATTTGGAGATTCTGACTGAGTCAGGTTATTGCTTGACTAGCCTGTGGGACAGCTCTCCCAATTTTGGCACAAGCCCCCATTGAATAAGGAGGACTTTGCATGATCAACAGGGCTGGGTTTGCTGTTTGTCATTTCCAGGGCCTCGGTTTTGAACTTTTTATAGTTGTTTGGTACAACTGAGTGGCTTTTAATAGGCCATTTCAGAGGAGAGTTTTGAGTCACTATCATTGTTGTTGACACATGTGCTAGACTGGGTAAGAGAGGCAGAATTCCTTCCCTAAAGAACATTAGAATGTACCTGACGGTAAGAGTATAAAAGTGTATGTGCGTAAAGCATGTATGTTTGTAAGTGGCTATGTTAGTAAATCTGAATACAGCGTGTAAATGTGTAGGTTGGATTCTCCGCTCCCCGACACCAAAATCACGTTCGGCGACAGGGCGGAGAAACCGTTTTGGCGCCGAAATCAGAAGCGGCACCGGGTTTTTAATTCTCCGCCCCCTGAAAATCGGCGTACTCATGGAGCCATTGCCTGAGACTCTCCCCGCGAAGCTCCGTCCCCGACTGGCCGAATTCCCGACGGTGTGACTCTCTCTTGGTCCCACCGCCTGGGGTTCTCGCGTGGCGGCTGCAGAATCAGTCCGGGGCTGCCACAGTCGGGGGGGAGGGCCGATCAGCAGGCAGAGGGTGCTTCATTCGGGGCTGGGGGCTATATGTATGGGCGGTCCGGGGTGCACGAGCGGCCGATGCGGGGCACAGTTTTGGCGTCCAGGTCCACGGGCTGAGTCTGCCATGGAGCACAGCGCGGCCGCTCAGGCCGCCGCCGTGCACATGCACGGCTTATGATCTGGAAGTTCTGGGGACCGTATTGGCAGCTAGAACTGCGAGCTCTACAATGGCTGCCTGCAAGCACCCAGCAAAACAGTGAATCTGTGACCTTTTGATGCCAGTTTTCCTGGCATAAAAGACCACAGTTTTCACGACAGCATGGGGACTGATGTGTTGGGTAGGCTGGGTCGATGTGGACTGCACTTGATGCAGTGTAGCGAGAGACAGACCTCCAACACTTGACAAGGTGCAACACGATTTTATTTAACATCTAAACTATTATACATGTTCAAATGTGGGTTGACACTATGCTGACTTGACTGGAGACCTGACACTAGCCTAACCAGACTTACTAGCTACCACATGGTGTTTGCACTGGCCAGCTCACTAACTCTGACTGTCTCAGAGGCTGGGTTTCGAGAGAGCGGGAAAACTGGTGCTCTCTGGCTTTATAGTGGTCGTGTCCTGTCTGGTGATTGGCTGCTCTGTTCTGTGTGCTTACTGGCCATCCTGTGTGTCAACCACTGCCTGTCTGCACTCCATTGTACACATTGATGTATATTATGACAGGGACTTAGTCCTAAAAACAGAGAATCCAGCCCGTATGTGTCTTTGGTTGAGGTGTATGTAAGTGTATATGAGTGTGTACCTGAGGGTAGGTGCGTAAATGTGAATATGAATATATATGAAGGCAGTGAGTGAAACAGTACAAGGTCTCTCTAAATTGCCTGGCTAGCTCTCTGGCTGTAAGTTGCCCCCTGTAGACTTCTTTGCAGAATCACCTCTTTGCAAAGAATCAGCATCTCTCTTCAAGGGTCCCCACTTCCTTGTGCTTACCCAATTTTTAAAGCTCAAACCCGTTTCCCCTCTAATATCTGCTGTCACGTGTCCCCACCCCAGCCCCTGCCTTCAGAACCCAGGCGAGAAGGTTGTAAGGGAGCCCTGTTTAATGATGAACAGAGAAGCTCATCGCACTGCCATTGGGCAGTCCCACCCAAGCACTCGGAGACAGGACTGTCAGCTAGGCTCGTTACCCAAGGTTCGACCCTCTCCTGCTGCTGACTCACTGGCAGCGGTACAACAGCAGCCTCAGGCTCTAACAGAATAAAGTGGAACGAGTGTGTTATGTTTCCATTCCCTCTACCTGCGACACGGCAATTGGTATTTCCTGCTGGGACTCTCTCAAAGGTCACTAGCTCTGGCCTGGTTTGTTGTGCTTGGCTCCCTTTCCTCACATTTGTTCCCAACCTCTGTTGTTCAGAGCGTCTGAGTCAAGAAGCATCCGGCCAGAATTCCTTAAATCTACACAACAATCTTCACATGGATGGGATCTCGGAGCAAAGGCACCGACTGAACGAGGCCCTCAGTCTCTGATGTTACACAACAGGCTGTGAGCTGCATACTTCAAATCAATTAGGTAACTTTTAACTTGGGCTGCGCAAACAGGTTGACTGATTTGGTCAGTTAGTGTATGTGGAGAGACAGACTGCACCTGCAGCCTACATTGTTATCAGGGTCTGTTTTACACATTTCCCCTCGCTGCTCTGTTCTCCATATGTTCAGTGAACTCTCAAGAGGACACAGCACTATAACACCCCTGTTTGTGAGCGTTTTAAGTCAAAGTCTCCTTGTTTCACAACACTTTTCCATAACAAGATGGTCAGTGACGACAAAGACATTCGACCCATCTATAAATCTCAAGCAATCTGCTAGAGTAATGGACGCTACCTCAATAATTAGAGACCTTAAGCAAATACAAGGCCTGAATTTCTAGTTCGAGTCATAGAATCATAGAATCTCTACAGTGCAGAAGGAGACCATTCAGCCCATCGAACCTGCGCCGACCCTCTGAAAGAGCACTGTACCAAGGTCCACTCACCCACCATATCCCTGTAACCCCTCCTAACCTTTGGACACTAAGGGGCTATTTAAAATGGCCAATTCACCTTACACACCTTTGCACTGTGGGAGGAAACCGGATCGCCCGGAGGAAACTCGCGCAGACATGGGGAGAACATGCAAACTCCACGCAGATAGTCACCCAAGGTCAGAATCAAACCCGGGTCCTTGGCGCTGTGAGGCAGCAGTGCTAACCATTGTGCCACCCAAGTCACAGAGCATCGGGTGCGATCTTCCGGAGCAGGCCAATGAAGAAACCAATTCCGGGAGCGCCATCCGATTTGGGATGACAAGCTTCCTGAGGATGACAGAGGGTCAATCTGAGTGCCTGAAGTGAAGGGTGGCCTGCGAATGCTGCTAAGGTGAATGGAAAAGAAGAGGGAGTTACAAGATGGATATGTTCCTTCCACTCAACTCCATTTATTGGATCGTTTGCAGGTGCAAGGAAACAATTTTGTAAAAGCCAAATACTGTGGATACTGTAAATCAGAAAAAAAACCATAAAATGTTGGGAAAACTCAGCAGGTGTGGTAGAATCTATGGAGAGAAACAGAGTTAATGCTTAGAGTCCGTATGACTTCTTCAGAACCAATTTTGCTCTTTAAAGTGGCCATTGCTTATGAATCTCATGGCACTCCGAACTCCCGCCTCTTGTGAGTGGACATGGTGGAGGCCCTGTGCACCGTCAGCAGAATTTGATAGCCTTCTAAAAATATCCATCAATTACCTTCACACTTACCCTAATTGGCATCTCTCTGCTGATGGGCGAGCTGCCATCTATGCATGCACTCTGCCCCGGGAAAAACATCAGACCCAAGGACGTGTTGGCAAACCAGCCCAACACGTTTTATGCTTATTTTCCAACTCCTCCTTTGATACCACTTCCAAAGTCCAAGGAAAATTCCACCCCCACCCCAGCCCCAGCATTTTGTATCTGTCTTCACAATGGAAGACAATTGTGTCTTCCACTGTGAAGTCAGATACAAAATGCTGGAAATAATGGGGGACCAAGGGTCTAGTGAGAATAGAGAACTTAAAGAAATCAGTATAAGTAAAGAAATAGCATTGACAAAATTAATGGGTCTAAGTGACATCCCCTGGACCTGTCAGCCTTCATTCTCGGGTTTTGAAAGAAGGAGATAGTTGATGCATTGGTTTTGAATGGCCACAATTCCTTAGACTCTAGATCAGTTTCCTCAGATTGGAAAGTAGCAAATGTAACGCTGCTGTTTAAGAAAGCAGATACGGAGAAAATAGGAAACCATGGATTAAGGTCAGTAGTAGGCAAAATGCTCGAATTTGTTCTAAGGGACATGGGCCATGGATTTATGAAAGGAAAATAGTGTTTGACAATCTGTTAGAGTTTTCTGAAGATGTAACTTGTCGGGTAGGTCAAGGAGAACCATTATATGTGTTTGGATTTTCAACAAGCATTTGATAAGGTGTCACATAAGAGATTGTTAAATAAATTTGAATGCGTGACAATATATGAGCATATATTGACGACTGGTTAATCAACTGAAAACAGAGAGTAGGGATAACGGGGCACTTTCAGGTTGGGAGACCGTGTGGAGTGCCGCTAAGATCCCTACTTGGGCCTCTGCTATTTACAATCTATGATTAAGGTGAGTGAACCAGGTGTACTGTACTGAAGTTTGCTGATAATACTATGTTAAGTGGGAAAGAAAACAATATAGAGGATGCAAAGAGGTAATGAAGGAGCATAGTGGTTAGCACAGTTGCTTCACAGCTCCAGCGTCCCAGGTTCGATTCCCGGCTGGGTCACTGTCTGCGGAGTCTACAGGTTCTCCCCGTGTCTGCGGGGTTTTCTCCGGGTGCTCCGGTTTCCTCCCACAGTACAAAGATGTGCGAGTTAGGTGAGTTGGCCATGATAAATTGCCCTTCGTGTCCAAAAGTTTAAGTGGGGGTTACGGGGATAGGGTGGATATGTGGGCTTGAGTAGGGTGCTTTTTGTAAGGGCTGGTGCAGACTCGATGGGCTGAATGGCCTCCTTCTGCACTGTAAATTCTATGACTATAGATAGTTTGAGAAAGTGGGTATTAGTCCACTATTGGCCTGTATGTCAGTAAAGGCCCCTACCCAATGAATGGATCCTACCCCAGACTGGTAATCCCAAACTAATCCCACTGCTCCACTCATTCTCCATGCCCCTGCATTAATCCCAAATTCATCCTCAAATACTCCCGAGGACAGAATGTTCCCTGTTCCAACAACCAACCTCTCCTCACTCTTGGTCATAGAGCCGTAGAGTTAGAGGGCACAATTCAGCAACCGCGTTGCACCTGGTGTGGATCCGGGCGTGCCGGGTGAATAGTGGGAGAGGAAAATCTTAAGATTCACACCGAGTGCAAACTATTTTGCCATTCGCCCGGGGCTCGCCCCTGAGCTGGGAGGGGGGGGTACAGTATAAGGGTGAGGGGCTTTGCTTCTATGAGGCCTTCAAGGCATCCTTAAATATGGGCGTCACAGAAGCACAGCTGCTTCACATCTCCTGGGTCCCGGGTTTGATTCCCGGCTTGGGTCACTGTCTGTGCGGAGTCTGCACGTTCTCCCCGTGTGTGTGTGGGTTTCCTCTGGGTGCTCCGGTTTCCTCCCACAGTCCAAAGATGTGCAGGTTAGGTGGATTGGCCATGATAAATTGCCCTCAGTGTTCAAAATGGTTAGGTGGAGTTACTGGGTTACGGGGATAGGTTGGAAGTGTGGGCTTAAATGGGGTGCTCTTTCCAAGGGCCGGTGCAGACTCGATGGGCCGAATGGCCTCCTTCTGCACTGTAAATTCTATGATTCTATATTGTGGAGACCCATAACAGGGGGAACCACAGCTGTAGCCTGTCTGTCCTACAAAACTCATCCAGGACAGAGCCCTGCTGCAGCTTCTCTCCTGAAAGTTAATTTCACCCCCTTTGACTGTGAGCAGCCTCTAGCTTCACAGCTGAAGGCTTTTTCAATTTAGGAATTAGCCTTGTTAGTTGTGAGAGTACTTCATACTCCTGGGTGGGATTCTCTCCTACCCAGAGGGGCGGGGGGTCCCGGTGGGATGGAGTGGCGTGAGCCACTCCGGAGTTGGGCCGCCCCAAAGGTGCGTATTTCTCCGCACCTTTAGGGGCCAAGCTCTCACCTTTAGGGGCTAGGCCTGTGCCGGAGTGGTTGCCGTCCCGCCGGCTGGCATGGAAGGCCTTTGGCGCCACGCCAGCCGGGGCCGAAGGGACTCCGCCGGCCGGCGGAAGTCCGCGCATGCGCGGGAGCATCAGCGGCTGCTGGCGTCATCCCCGCGCGTGCGCAGGCCCGCCTGTGGATCAGTGGGCCCTGATCGCGGGCCAGGCCACCATGGGGGCACCCCCAGGGGCCAGATCGCCCCGAGCCCCCCCCCCCCCCCCCCCCCCCCCCAGGGCCCCGGAGCCCGCTCGCGCCGCCTGGTCCCGCCGGTAAGGGAGGTGGTTTAATTCACGCCGGTAGGACCGGCATTACAGCAGCGGAACTTCGCCCCATCGCGGGCCGGAGAATCGCCGGGGAGGGACCCGCCGACCGAGGGGGGGGCCCGTTGACCGGCGGGACGCGATTTTCCGGCGGGGAGTCAGAGAATTCCGCCCCTGAACTCTCAATTGCCTCCTCGAAGGCACAGGTACCATGTCTCAGAGGATGATTACTGCACTGCGTCCAGCAACCTTTGATGCCTGAACACTGTGCTTGAACTCTAGGAGCGTCAGCACCGTAGAGGCAGCTGCCAATAGTCAAACACCAAAAGCAGGGCTTCACACTGAGGATCCATTCATGGCCAAAGGGTAATAGTGTGGAAAAGCAAAGAGCAGCTGAACACGGCCTCCCTAATGTTCCCGACAAAGCTCTAGGGTCCTGATGTGGCCGGGGGTGAGTTTGCAAAGCAAGGTTTTCCAGCACAATTGGCTCTCTGGATGGCACTCTGAGAGAAGGCAGGACAGTCATGGTAAGGGTGGGAAGGCTTTAGGATTTGAAGGTCCCGGGATGGAAGCCCTAACTGATTGTCGATCTCTCTCCTCCAATTCCTTCCAGATAAAACAATGTTTGTTGGTGTAGTTCCCACAGAGGATGCCCTCGCTGTGCCTGTAGCAGCCAAGGCGGACAGACGCTGTAGAAGACAGCAACACCAACACAAGCTGGAGGCGACACTACATGTGTAAGGGGCCGCCACACACCCTGAAGACCCGGCCGTCCATCAGGCTGAGGAAGTACCCAGAAGGGGAGGCCAGCGATGGCCCAAGGTGTACAAGTGCCATTGGTCCTTCCATGAGCTGACAGTCAGCATATGCCGCAGAAGACTCTGTCTCAACAGGGAGACAGCGCAACATCTCAGCCACATCCTCGCAGACATGGCACCCTGTAGAGGAGGACACCCGCTCCTGATAACCGTGAAGCTCACCGCAGCCCTAAACATCTATGTCACTGGTTCATTCCAAGGCTCGAGCGAGGCCCTGTGTGGCATATCGCAGTCATCCACCCACAGGTGCATCCAGGAGGTGACGGATGCTCTGTATGCCTGGGATGAGACTGTATCATCTTTGATCTGGACCGAGCCCACCAAGATGCCTGAGATGCAGGATTTGCCACCATTGCCGCGATGCCCCAGTTCAAGGTGACGATCGATGGCACGCATGTCACCTTGTGAGCACCGAGGCATCAGGGAGTGCCCGATGTTAACAGGAAGGGATTCTACTCCCTGAATGTTCAGATTGTGTGCGACCACCATCTCAGAATCATGCATGTGTGTGCCCGCTACCCTGGGAGCGTGCATGACAGCTACATACTGGGGCACTCTGAGGACCACCTCAGGATGACGGGTTGGTATGTGAGGGACAAGGGATACCCGCTAAGGTCGTGCCTGGCCCATTGTGAAGATCAAAGTGTCAGAGGTGTGACATGTATAAGCTGTGACATTTTTTTAAAATAACCCCTAAGGGGCAAATTTTATCAAGACCAATTCACCCAACCTGCACATCTGTGGACCCCCGGAGGAAACTGGAGCACCCGAAACCCACGCAGGCACAGTGAGAAAGTATAAACTCCACACAGCCAGCCACCCAAGGCCAGAATCGAACTTGAATCTCTGGCGCTGTGAAGCAGCAGTGCCAACCATGTGCCACCCCTGTGACACATTGTAATAGTGAACATTATACCTTGACAGTTTTCCATTCCATCTAGCTACAGATTTTGACCTCATCAGGGCCCACTCAGTGCTCTTCAGTCTTCTTCATCCTAGTGCTACCTCTAGGTGTGTCCCCAGGATGCACATCAGGGGTGCGATTCTCCGGAAGGATTTCTAAGTGTGGTAGCTAGTGGGAACTGCCACGAGCCTCCCGGCACTCGGCCCAGCGAGGATGACAACGCTATTCAACGTTAACTGGTCCACTTAACAAGGCCCCACGGGCTTCTCGACGCAAATTAAGGCTCGCCAGCTGATTCACCGGCACCACGCTCGCCAGCCCCCCGCTAACAAGGTCAAGCAGCACTTCAGCAGCACTTGTTCAGCCAACCCCAGCCAGCCCGCAACAATGGCTCCCAGGAGACCGGCCACAAGGTTTGGGGATGAAGGTCTGGCAAGGCACCTAGATGCCGTGGAGGCCAGGAGGGATGTCCTGTTTCCCCCGAGGGTGCCGGAGGGTCAGTCAAAGGTAGCCAGTGCTGCCTGGGATGTGGTGGCGGCGACTGTGAGCGCTGGGAGTGTGACCAGGAGGACTGGCCTCCAGTGCCGGGAAAACGTCAATGACCTGCACCGGGCAGCACGAGTGAGTCGACACCAATGCCCCCCTATCCCCAAGACCTTTCTGCCCCCACGCGAGCATCCACCCCCCCCACCTCTCCATACGGCCCCCAGCCCTTCCTCCATCCCGCTCTCCCTTCAAACTCCCCAAGCCTCCCTTCCAACCCCTCCCTTCAACCGCCCTCCCCAACCCTTCCTTCACACATCCCCTCCCACCACTGTGAACTATGCATATGGCTAACGATGCCCTCTCACCTGCGTCATGCCCCTAAGTGACGGGGACTTGATGTCGAAGACATCAGCCATGGCTTGGAAACCGCCACTCAAGACGCAGACGTCATGCTCCATGTTATCCACTGGCCGTCACTGAAGCAGTGTTGGCCTCGGTGCCGAACACTGTCGGCACCACCTTCTGCGCCTGAAGGCTTTGGAACTCCTCTATTCGGCCTTACATTCTGTGTAATGTCGCTGACACCCCATCCTGAAGCTCACGGCTGTGTCCTATCATTTGCATCAGCTCAGTGAGAACACTGTCCAGAGGCTCAGCATCTGCCTGGGTCTCAGCTGTGCCCTCGGATCCAGCAGACTGTTGTCTCTCTTGGATGTTCCTGCTGCCACCTGATGTACATCAGCAACTGTGTGGTTCTCACCAGATAGTGCCCCGAAGCCTGTACACTAATACTGCCCACCGAGGTGTGTCTCTGCGCTGGTGGAAAGTGCGGGTGATAGCTGTGACACATTGACTGTGTTATCTTCGGAACTTTCCTCCTAGGTACTCTCTTGGGTGGCAAGGGGGGTACGGCTCCGGATGGCCCGGCCTCATCAGATTGTGATCCTGCAAGACAATGGACATGTGGTCAATGAGAGGGAAGGATTATTTTGGCTGACATGAATAACTCACTTGAGACAGGTCATCTGGGTGAAGGGGCAGTGGATCCTCACCTCTCTGGTGCAGGCCAACCTCGGTGCCAGTCACTGCTCTCTCCTTGGGCAACCTGTGATTTCCAGATTCCGTTCCTCATAGAGGGTGCAGATTTCAATCTCTGGGACTCCTCCCCCCATCTTCACCATTTCCTTCTTATTATAGGCTATCTTCTTCTGCAGGGACAAAGAGAGGGCATTGTGAGCCACACGCTTTATTGAGTCAGGGGGGTCTATAGCAGGTGGCATGTGTGGGCACCACACCTAGACATGAAGGGGTTGTGCTGGTGGGTGCCAGGGGGATCTGGGAACAAGCTTGAAGATCGAATGTGGGAAGGGTCCAAGGTGTCAGAGAGTGGATTGGGGGGCAGGGGATTGGGAATTTGGGGGCGACAGGCAGAACTGATGCCAAGAGAGAGGTGGTAACTTTTAAAAAAATATATTTAGAGTACCCAATTAAATCTTTCCAATTAAGGGACAATTTAGCTTGGTCAATCCACCTAGCCTGCACATCTTTGGATTGTGGGGGTGAAACCCACGCAAACTTGGGGAGAATGTGCAAACTCCACACGGACAGTGACCCAGGGCCGGGATCGAACCTGGGACCTCGGCGCTGTGAGGCAGCAGGGCTAACCCACTGCGGCACCGTGCTGCCCGGGAGAGAGGTGGTAACTTACCCTTGCAGCTCATTGGAGGTCATTCGTCTTCTTCCTAAATTGTACGCTGGTCCTCCTTGTCATGCTGCCCGCACTGACTGCCGCTGCCACTACCTCCCAGGCAGCATTGCTGACCCTGCTGCAGGTTCTCCAACCCCCTCTGGATAACAGGGTGCCCGCCTCTCATCCACAGCATGGAGAAGCCTGGCCAGGTCGGCATCATCAAAGCGAGGAGCAGGTCTGCGCGCTGCCATGCTTGTTTGTTGACTGTGAGTGAGGGAGTGTTTAAAAGCAGCTCCCCCTTGGTAGCGGTGAGCAGGCATAAGTTGGGTGATTCAGACGGTGAGAGAATCAGGAATGGCGAGAATCAGATGGGGGCTCATTTTTGCACCAAGTGCCGTTGAATACAGGGTGTGATCTCGCCAATGCGACTTTTGAGAAACACCCTGCAAATCATGCCCAAAAATGGACTTTAACTTTTATCTGCTGAATCGCGCCCATCTATTCCCATTTTCCAGCACTTGGTCTGTAGCCTTATATGCCAAGGCTTTCAAATGCTAATCTAAGAAAACTTTAAGATGATGACTTCTTGAAATTGACTCCCCTACCGTTAAACCTTCTCATGTTTTGATAAACCTCAATTAAATCTCTTAGTTTCTCCAGTGGAAACGTTTTGGCCTGGATTCTCCATCGGCGGGATCCTCCATTTTGTTATGGCCTGGATTCTCCATCGGCGGGATCCTCCATTTCGTTATGGCCTGGATTCTCCATCGGCGGGATCCTCCATTTCGCGGGCAGCGCACTCACACCTGCGGATTTCCCGATGACTTGGAGGTGCCCACAGTGGGAAACCCCATTGGCTGGCTGCTGGGACGGAGAATCCCACTGCCGGCGGGGGCACGCCGCCGGAAAATGGGTGCGGCGGGACGGAGAAGTTTCTCCAGTCTCTCCTCATAATTAAAGTCTCCCATCCCAAACATTTAGCAAATTGACAACAATTTGAGTTTCTTTGGCACATTTGTTCCAGTGTCGGGTGTAAAACTGGTTCCCCAAACAGAAGAGACTGGGTATAGCAGGGATTTACAACACGGCACCAACCCAGCTGAGTTTGCCAGATTTTTGAGCCTGAAGTAATATCAGTTTGAACAACCCCGACAGTTCTCAGCACAAGCCATTGGACTGGGGTGTGCAGGAAATGGGACCGACATTGAGGTATTGACCACGGGGTGAACTCTGACAGCCAGCCAGACTGAGGTAGATGGTCACAATAACAAGGAGCTTTTGTCTGCATCAAACCTGTGCTGCACCTGACTGAGGGCAATCGAGGCTGAATCTGGAGCTGAGGAGTGTTCCAATACCAGTCCCATCAGGTTCCCACCTGGACCAAAATATACAAACACACACAGATCAGTACCTCAGCTTAGTCAACACCAAGATCTAATCAGGGTGTTGAAGTGACATTCGTGCCTCTGTCAGAATGTGGAGGCTGGATTCAACATACAACTTGCCCTTTGTTCCCATTTGAAGAAGGCCGTGTGCAAGGAGTTCTCTGATCAATACCCAAACTGAGCTGGGAGACTCAGGAAAGTACTGATAGCAACATTACTATTCCCACGACACCTCTCTACATGAAGGGCACTTCAAGCTAATCACCGACCATATTTTCTGAGATTTATAACACCCGATACATCTTATCAAGCACATTCGATTGCCAGGCACGATTTACAACATCAGGTTCATGTGTCATGATTGTGTCCGCGATGACAGGGAAATTCCTTCAGTTGTTCCTGGAGCTCCAGCTCAAACTCCCTGAGCTTCCTCTACCCCACCCACCCACCTCCTCTCCACTTACTTCAACACCATCGACCCACCGCCGCCCACTCTGCTGACCCATTTGCTCCAAAGGCATGCCAAAAATGTTAACCTCTCAATCCCACATTTCTATCTCCTCCCGCCCCTGCCAACCCCAGTGACCTGTCAAATCACACACTCGCTCTGCGTAGTGCAATTACATCGCTCACTGATAACAAAATGTTGAGTTCACAATCCAGATTGTGGGAAATGAACAGTTTGTATGGCCGAATCAGTCACTGGTTCATTGTGATTAGAAATAACTTGTACTCTTTCAATCTGTGCCGCTAACCAGCAGTGATATATTAAGGCTAGCTCAAGATAGGTAGCTGACTGATATTATCATGTATGAAGTGAGCTACACATGTCCATGAGGGGTTCACCAGATTGTGATCTGAGCCTAGTCTTATAGATTTCATAGAATTTACAGTGCAGAAGGAGGCCATTCGGCCCATCGAGTCTGCACTGGCTCTTGGAAAGAGCACCCGACCCAAGTCCACACCTCCACCCTATCCCCATAACCCAGTAACCCCACCCAACACTAAGGGCAATTTTGGACTCTAAGGGCAATTTAGCATGGCCAATCCACCTAACCTGCACATTTTTGGACTGTGGGAGGAAACCGGAGCACTCGGAACATAGAACATAGAACATAGAAAATAGAAAATACAGCACAGAACAGGCCCTTCGGCCCACGATGTTGTGCCGAACCTTTGTCCTAGATTAATCATAGATTATCATTAAATATACAGTGCAGAAGGAGGCCATTGGGCCCCCCGAGTCTGCACCGGCCCCCGGAAAGAGCACCCCACCCAAACTCAACACCTCCACCCAACACCAAGGGCAATTTGGACATTAAGGGCAATTTATCATTGGCCAATTCACCTAACCCGCACATCTTTGGATTGTGGGAGGAAACCGGAGCACCCGGAGGAAACCCACGCTGACACGGGGAGAACATGCAGACTCCGCACAGACAGTGACCCAAGCCGGAATCGAACCTGGGACCTTGGAACTGCGAAGCAATTGTGCTAACCACTATGCTACCGCACTGCCCCACTTTTGTACAAGGTCCCACCCAACATTGACCAAGACACTGGAAACGACAACGGCAAACCCAGCCCTGTCAACCCTGCGACATCCTCTTTACTAACATCTGGGGCTTGTGCAAAAATTGGGAGAACCTGGGGCAGCACGGTGGCGCAGTGGTTAGCACTGTTGCCTCACGGCGCCAAGGTCCCAGGTTCAATCCCAGCTCTGGGTCACTGTCTGTGTGGAGTTTGCACATTCTCCCTGTGTTTGCGTTGGTTTCGCCCCCACAACCCAAAGGTGTGCAGGGTAGGTGAATTGGCCACGCTAAATTGCCCCTTAATTGGGGACATTTAATTGGGTACTCTACATTTTTTTTAAATTGGGAGAACCTGATATAGTCATACTCACCAGCAGCACAGACCCATCAGAGGTGGTGGCACAGTGTTATACAATACAGTTGATGTGTTGGGTAGGCTGGGTCGATGTGGACTGCATTTGATGCAGTATAGCGAGAGACAGATCTCCAACACTTGATAAGATGCAACACAATTTTATTTAACATCTAAACTGTTATACAAGTTCAACTGTGGGTTGACACTATGCTGACTTGACTGGAGACCTGATACTGGCCTAACCAGACTTACTAGCTACCACATGGTGTTTGCACTGGCCAGCTCAGTGACGCAGACCATGGAGCTGACCCAGTCCGTGGGTTCTGTGACCCTTGATATGATGCCCTGGTCCTGGAGGTCCTGTAACTGCTGCTTGAGGCGGCCCTTGAGGGGTGGCAGCACCCGACGTGGTGCGTAAATCACAGGGGTGCCGTTTGGTTTGAGCAGGATTTTGTATCGGTATGGGAGTGTGCCCATTCCGTCGAACACGCTGTGCTACTGCGTGGTGATGTCATCAATTTCAGCCTGGAAGTTCTGATCAGGTGAGGCCGTCGCCTGTGAGGATGACATGGTGTGGACTCGCTGAACCAGGTTCAGGAGTTTACAGGCCCAAGCACCGAGCAGGGATGCTCTGTCAGGTCCCACAATCTCAAATTGCAGTGTCGCTTTAAATGACTTATTGGAAACTCCGAGTTGGCATGAGCTACTGGCAGCTATGGCATTGCCATTGTAGTCAAGGAGCTGGCAGGCCAGTGGAAGAATGCTTGGTCTGACGCGGATGGTGTCGAGATTGGATTTGGAGATGAGGTTCGCCGATGCGCCAGTGTCCAGTTTGAACCGGATGCGAGCCTTGTTGACCGTGAGGACAGCACACCACTCGTCGTCAGGATCCATGCTGAGGATCGGGAGGTGCTTTGCTGTCTTGGAGAAAGGCAGCGCATGCTTCGTAATGATGCCCACCCAGTATGGAGATTTGAGGCTCGCAGCATCAGGAGCTGTTGGGCTGTCGGGGTCAGAGTCTGGCATGGCCTGCTGTATTGAACGGACGCTTCTACGCCACGGCTGGGATCACTGGATGCTGGGCAGTGGAGCAGATCTGCAAAGGGCTGCGTGGTGGCCAAGCTTGCCACACTGTAGACACCGTCGTGATTTTGCTGGCCACTGCCGCTTTAAATGGGCGGACACATCATCACGCCAACGTCAGCGCGTTCCGTGCAAAAGGATATATATAGTTTCTGTAGAATGGCAGAGATATATTAGCTTGGTTGCCTTCAGCTCCAGTAAAACAGCCAGGCACTTTTCAAACTGAAACTAAAAACCTGCAAAATGGCTAACTGAGCTGAGCTCCACCTACTCTATGACATCACTGTTTTCTTAAAGGTACATTGCTTAAACATCCAGTTCTTAAAGGCACTCTCCCATGACAATCGAGTTGGAACTTTTGTTTGAAGATCTTTCAATTTGCACCGAGGTTGGCGGCGATGTGGAGCTGCAGAGGAGGGCGGACGTTTTCCATGTCACCGGATGGCTGTTTGCTGGTCAACGCTGATTCATTCAAGGTAAGTCCGGCTGTTTGCTGGTCAACGCTGATTCACTCAAGGTAGGTCCGTCAATTTTCAGCATCACTCACTGGTACCATGATGTGTTGGGTAGGCTGGGTCGATGTGGACTGCACTTGATGCAGTGTAGCAAGAGACAGACCTCCAACACTTGATAAGATGCAACACGATTTTATTTAACAGCTAAACTATTATACATGTTCAACTGTGGGTTGACACTGTGCTGACTTGACTGGAGACCTGATACTAGCCTAACCAGACTTACTAGCTACCGCATGGTGTTTGCACTGGCCAGCTCACTAACTCTGACTGTCCCAAAGGCTGGGTCCCGAAAGAGCGGGAAAACTGGTGCCCTCTGGCTTTATAGTGGTTGTGTCCTGTCTGGTGATTGGCTGCTCTGTTCTGTGTGCTTACTGGTCATCCTGTGTGTCAATCGCTGCCTGTCTGCACTCCATTAGATACATAGATGTATATTATGGCAACAGTCAGCAGGGAGTTGCCCTGGGAGTCCCAAAAATGACTCTGGACCCCAGGACATCTCACGGCTTCAGGTCAAACATGGACAAGGAAATTTCCTGCTGATTACCACGTGCCATCCACCATTATCTGGCGAATCAGTACTCCTCCATGTTGAACATGTTGAACAGAATGTACTCTGGGTAGGGGACTTCAATCTCCATCACCAAGAGTTGCCTGCTAACACCACTACTGACCAAGCTGGCCATGTCCTGGAGGATATAACTGCTAAACTGGGTCTGCGGCAGGTGGTGAGGGAACAAACAAAAGAGAAATGCATACTAGACCTCATCCTCACCAACCTGCCTTCCACAGTTGCGCCTATCGATGACAGTATCGGTAGAAGTGACTATCACTCAGACCTTGTGGAGTCGAAGTCCTGTCTTCACATTGAGGATACCCTCCATCGTGGTGTGTGGCACTGCCACCGTGCTAAATGGGTTAGATTCAGAACAGATCAACTCAAGACTGGGCATCCATGAGATGCTGTGGACCAACAGCAGCAGCAGAATTGTATTCAGCCACAATCTGTAACCTCATGGCTTGGCATATCCCCCACTCTACCATTACCACTAAGCCAGGGAATCAACCCTGGTTTAATGAAGAGTGTAGGAGGGCATGCCAGGAGCAACACCAGTCATACCGAAAAATGAGGTATCAAGCTGGTGAAGTAACAACACAGGGCTTCTGTGCCACACAACATAAACAGCAAGTGATAGAGTTAAAGGAAGCCTCGACCAATGGATTAGATCTAAGCTTTGAATTCCTGCAACGATCGCTTCTCGGCCTTTTGGCTAAGATCAAGATGAGGTGCAATTCCTTTTCTTGTCGGGTTGGATCTTGTATGTCTCCCTTGTGGAGACCATGAATTGGGTTCAATTTGAATTTGAATTGTTTTTTGGAGCAAGCAATAAGATGGATTAAGTCCTGTCTGCTCTGCCATTGGCTTTGGAACTTTAAAGTTGGGATAAAACATTTATTTGTATAGAATTCCTGCTACATCCAGTTGTGAATGGTGGTGAACAACACACTGGAGGAGGAGGCTCCACAAATATCCCCATCCTCAATGTTGGAGGAGCCCAGCACATCAGTGCAAAAGTCAAGACTGAAGCATTCACAACAATCTTCAGTCAAAAGTGCCAAGTGGATCATAGAATCATAGAATTTACAGTACAGAAGGGAGGCCATTCAGCCCATCGGGTCTGCACCGGCCCCTGAAAGAGCACCCTACTTAAGCCCACACCTCCACCCTATCCCTGTAACCCCACCAAACCTTTTGGACATGAAGGGGCAATTTAGCATAGCCAATCCACCTAACCTGCATATCTTTGGACTGTGGAAGGAAACCGGAGCACCCGGAGAAAACCCACGCAGACACGGGGAGAAAGTGCAAACTCCAGACAGACAGTGACCCAAGGCCAGAATTGAACCCCCATGGAGCTGTGAGACAGCAGTGCTAACCACTGTGCCACCTCGGTCTCCTCCAGAGGTCCTCAGAATCACAGACGATAGTCTTCAGCCAATTCCATTCACCCCACAAGATATCAAGAAATGGCTGAAGGCACTGGATACTGCAAAGGCCCGGATAGTATTCCGGCAATAGTATTGAAATTTGTACTCCAGAACTTGCCGCACCCGTAGCCAAGCTGTTCCAGTACAGTTACAACACTGGTATCTTCCCGGTAATGTGGAAAATTACACAAGAAACAGGACAAATCCAGCTCAGCCAATTACCGCCATATCAGTCTACTCTCAATCATCAGTAAAGTGATGGAAGGGGTCTTCAACAGTGCTATCAAGCGGCACTTGCTCAGCAAAATGTGCCTACTGATTTTTCTTACAGGGACTTCCAGTGGCGGCTATGGAGTGAGCAGTTGCACATTTAGTAGCTCCCGCTAAAGGTGGCAGTTTTCGATCCTTTCCCTGTTTGAGGAGTTTTAGATGGAAAGTGGTGTACGAGTGCCAGGAGAAGGTGTAACTTCCCTGGTGTGGTTGGTGGATGGATCCACAAACTAGGAGTGGGTCAAGAAGAAGGGAGCAGGTGGAGCAGGAGAGTCTTTGTGCAGCAACCAGACCCAGTCCACAAACCCCTACCCTGTTCCCTCACCACCTGCCGCAGACCCAGTTTCGCAGTTATATCCTCTGGGACATGGCCAGCTCGGTCAGTAGTGTTGCTAACATAAGAACATACATAAGAACTAGGAGCAGGAGTAGGCCATCTGGTCCCTCAAGCCTGCTCCACCATTCAATGAGATCATGGCTGATCTTTTGTGGACTCAGCTCCACTTTCCGGCCCGAACACCATAACCCTTAATCCCTTTATTCTTCAAAAAACTATCTATCTTTATCTTAAAACATTTAATGAAGGAGCCTCTACTGCTTCACTGGGCAAGGAATTCCATAGATTCACAACCCTTTGGGTGAAGAAGTTCCTCCTAAACTCAGTCCTAAATCTACTTCCCCTTATTTTGAGGCTATGCCCCCTAGTTCTGCTTTCACCCGCCAGTGGAAACAACCTGCCCGCATCTATCCTATCTATTCCCTTCATAATCTTATATGTTTCTATAAGATCCCCCCTCATCCTTCTAAATTCCAATGAGTACAGTCCCAGTCTACTCAACCTCTCCTCGTAATCCAACCCCTTCAGCTCTGGGATTAACCTAGTGAATCTCCTCTGCACACCCTCCAGCACCAGTACGTCCTTTCTCAGGTAAGGAGACCAAAACTGAACACAATACTCCAGGTATGGCCTCACTAACACCTTATACAATTGCAGCATAACCTCCCTAGGGGGGGGGGGCTAACAGGCAACTCTTGGTGATGGACATTGAAGTCCCCCACCCAGGGTACATTCTGTTCAACATGGTCAACATGGAGGAGTACTGATTCACTAGATAACGGAAGTCTTTGTCGGAGGGCAAAGGGTCTGTTCTGTCCACCCAGTGGTCAATGGCGCAGCTGGTGGACTTCTTAAATGAGAAGTTCATCCAGCAGGGAAGGAAAGCCCTGGAGGACCTAACCAAGGTGGTTGAGCCGCTCAAAGCAGGCATTGACTGAATGGAGCAGAGGCTGGAGTCCCAGGGCCAGGGGATCCAGAAAGTGGAGGAGGCAGTGGGGGAGCATGAGGAGTTCCCCCTCTCCATAGCCTCATTGTATGCCCTCATCAGCAATGGCCGCAAGTTCCCCAAAAACTTTTTATAAAACTCCACCGGGAACCCATCTGGGCCTGGGGCCTTACCTGCCTGCATCGCCTCCATCCTCTCCATCACCTCACTCACCCGCCTGCGGCCTCCGCATTAGTGCCCTGTGCGCTCGGTTGACCTCCATAGGTGGAAGTGGCGATGGAGCAGCGTGCCTTGTTGGTGGCCGAGATGGGGGCGATGCGGGAGACCCAAAAGAGACTGATGGAGAAGGTGGAGGATCTGGAGAATCACTCCAGAAGGCAAAATTTACAGATCATGGGTATGCCCGAAGGCATCGAAGGAGTGGAGGCCGACACACATGTGGAAAAGGTATTGGCGGGGGGCTTTGACCGGCTTCTGGAGGTCGACCGAGCGCACAGGGCGTTGATGCGGAGGCCGCAGGTGGGTGAGTGAGGTGATGGAGAGGATGGGGGCGATGCAGGCAAGTAAGGCCCCGGGCCAGGATGGCTTCCCGGTGGAGTTTTATAAAAAGCTTGGGGGGGACTTGCGGCCGTTGCTGATGAGGGCATACAATGAGGCTATGGAGAGGGGGGAACTCCCCCCAACACTATCGCTGCAATCCAACTCCTTGATATTGAAGACAAGGATCCAGAGCAGTGTGGATCGTACCGCCCGATATTGTTGCTGAATGTGGACGCTAAGTTGTTGGCAAAGGTGTTGGCTTCACGAATTGAGGACTGTATCCCGGGCTGATAGGTGAGGACCAAACAGGGCTTGTGAAAGGGAGACAGTTATCAGCAAATGTGAGGAGGCTGATTAATGTGATTATGATGCACCCAGAGGGGCAGGAAGTGGAAGTAGCGATGGACGCGGAGAAGGCTTTCGACTGGGTGGAGTGGGAATATCTGTGGGAGGTGCTGGGGCGGTTTGGGTTTGGGCAGGGGTTTGTGGACTGGGTCCGGTTGCTGTACAAGGCACCGGTCGCAAGTGTGCAGCCGAAACGGGGGAGCTCCGGATATTTCTGGTTGCACCGTGGGACAAGACAAGGGTGTCCGCTCTCCCTGTTGCTTTTTGTCTTGGCTATAGAGCCACTGGCTATGCGCTTAAAGCGTCGAGAGATTGGAGAGGGATTTGCGGGGTGGGGAGGGGGGGGGGGGCGGCGTCGAGCACATGGTTTTGTTGTACACGGACGACCTGGTGTTATATATTTCGGACCCACTGGGGGGCATTGGCAGCATTATGGGGAATTTGGAGGACTTTGGTCAGTTCTCCGGGTACAAGCTGAACATGGGAAAGTGTGATGTGTTTCCGATTGAGACCAGAGGCCAGGAGGGGGGGGGGGGGGGGGGGGGGGGCGCCATTTAGAGTGGTGGGGGCAAGATTCAGATACTTGGGCATTCAGGTGACGCGGGTTGGGCGCAGTCACTCAGGTTAAATTTGACTCGGCTGGTGGAGGGGACTTTAAGAGGTGGGACGTGATGCCGCTGTCTTTGGCGGGACGGATGCAGACAGTGAAGATGACGGTGCTGCCAAGGTTCCTGTTTATATTTCAGAACCACCCGATATTTGTCCCAAAGACCTTCCTTAAGAAGGTTAAGGCGTTGATCTCGGGGTTTGTATAGGCAGGGAAGACCCCAGGGTTTCGCTGGGGCAGCACGGTGGAGCAGTGGGTTAGCCCTACTGCCTCACGTTCATCTTGAGGGGGTTGGTCGATGGGTTCGCTCAGAGGTGGAAGCCGCTCATTGACTTCTTTAAGGAGGATTGAGGCGTCAGCAGAAAGGGCAGGGGATAAGGGGGTTAGAACAAAGAATACACAGTGCAGAAGGAGGCCATTCGGCCCATCAAGTCTGCACCAACCCACTTAAGCCCTCACTTCCACCCTATCCCCGTAACCCAATAACCCCTCCTATCCTTTTTTGGTCACTAAGGGCAATTTACCATGGTCAATCCACCTAACCTGCACGTCTTTGGACTGTGAGAGGAAACCGGAGCACCTGGAGGAAACGCATGCAGACACGGGGAGAACGTGCAGACTCCGCACAGACAGTGACCCAGCAGGGAATCGAACCTGGGACCCTGGCGCTGTGAAGCCACAGTGATAATCACTTGTGCTACCGTGCTGCCCTAAAATGGGTGAAGGCAGGTTGGGAGGAGGGGGTAGTGCAGGGGGGAGTGGGTGTTGGTTATTCATTATGTTGTACAATTTCACTTCTACTCTTATTTGTTCTGTTTGTTGTTTGGTCATACAAATACTTGAATAAAATATTTGTTTTAACAAAAGGATTTTTCTTCCAACATAAGATCATATGTGAGGATGTTCAATGAAGTGTACAATGTTCAGCACCATTCGTGACTCCTCAAACACTGAAGATGTCCATGTGTAAATGCAGCATGACCTCGATAACATCCAGGCTTGGGCTGACAAGTGGCAAGTAATATTCACGCCGAAGAAGGCCAGGCAATGACCATCTCCAAAAATAGAGAATTAAACCACCGCCCCTTGACATTCCCTGGCATTACCATCACTGAATCCCCCACCATCAACATCCTGGGGGTTATTATTGATCAGAAACTGAACTGGACTAGCCATATAAATACTGTGGCTACCAAAGCAGGTCAAAGACTAAGAATTCTGTGGTGAGTAACTCACCTCTAGACTCCCCAAAGCCAGTCCACAATCTCCAAGGCACAAGTCAGGAGTGTAATGTAATACGCTCAACTTCCCTGGATGAGTGCAGCTCCAACGACACTCAAGGAGCTCGACACCATCACCAATGAACAGTGGCAGCAGTGTGTACCATCTACAAGATACATGCAGTAACTCACCAATGCTCCTTACACAGCAACTTCCAAACCCCCAACTTCCAATCCCCCAACCATTACCATCTAGAAGGACAAGGGCAGCAGATACCTGGGAACCCCACCACCTGAAAGTGCCCCTCCAAGTCACTCACCACCCTGACTTGGAAATATATCGCCGTTCCTTCACTGTCACTGGGTCAAAATCTTGGTACTCCCTCCCAAATAGCACAGTGGGTGTACTTTAAACTAGCCAATGGTGAGGGGTGGGAAGTGTAAAACTACAAAAAGTGTAATGGTTAATGCGAACCGAAGCAGCAGGTCAGCGTAAGGAGAAGATAGAGGTTAACACAATAAACAGGCAGGGCCAGTCTAACGTGTACGGAGAGGAAAGGAAACGTAAAAAATCAAAATGTAAGGTGACTGTGGGAGTGAAAGTTGGGGATGAGTCTGATTGTTATCAGAGATTAATAAAGGAGGTCAGAATGTGTGAGAAGCGTAGTGCACAAGAAAATCCTGCAAGAGAAAGACAAATCAGTGGGACATATTTTAAAACCTTGGCCGGGATTCTCCGAGCCTCCGCGCCACAATCGCGCTTGGTGCGGGGGCGGAGAATGGGTGTCAGACCCGCAATCGGGTCCGATGCCGCTCCCGCGATTCTCCGGAGACCAGAGAAACTCCGCCAATCACGCGCGCGGTCGACGCGGCGCCGGTCGGGGGCCATTGAAAGAGGCCCCCGCGGCGATTCTCCGCCAACAGCTGGCCGAGTTCTCGCCGGCGTGGTTCACTCATAGTTCCAGCCAGCGGGCGCTTGGACTGGCGGCTGTGGACTCGGTCCGCGGCCGCCCTGGTGGGGGCGGGGGATCCATCACCGGGGAAGGCCTCCAGGAAGGCCAGGCTCGCAATCGGGGGCCACCGATCGGGCGCGCACAATCTCGGGGGGACCTATATTGTCGGGGCTGCCGCCGCGGGCCACTGCCGCGCATGCGCAGACCCGCGAGATCATGCGCGCCCGATCAGTGGCCCCCGATTGCGAACCTGGCCTTCCTGGAGGCCTTCCCCGGTGATGGATCCCCCCGCAGCCGGAGCTGCGAGGAGCACTCCGGGGCCCTGCTAGCCCCTGCAAACCGGAGAATCACTCTGGGCTTTCTCCAGCAAAGTCCAGAGTGATTCGCACACATTTTCTCATGGGTGTGGGGACATAGCCCCATTATCAGAGAATTCCGCCCCTTGTACCTGAATGCATGCGGTATTCGGAATAAGGTCAATGAGCTGATGGCACAAATAGAGACAAATGGGTATGATTTGGTGGGGATTACTGAAACATGGTCACAGGATCACTTGGAATGGGAGTTGAATGTCCAAGGGTACTCAGCATCCCAATTGGTTAAAGATGACATCAAGGCTGTATTAATAAATTATATTGGCACCAAGGGCCAAAATATTGAATCGATCTTGAGTGTGATTCCAGTGACTAAAACATCGTCTAGGTAGACCATCACTTTTTGGATACCATGAAGGAGGTTTTCCATAGTACACTGGAAATTAGCACAGGCCCAGGAAATGCCGAAAGGCAGCCCCGTGTACTAAAATAGGCTCTTATGTTCATTGATCAGGGCGAACATTTCACAGACTCCTCACAGTGTAAAAGAAGGCCATTCACCCCGAGTCTGCACCAATCCTCTGAAAGAGCACCCCACCCAAAGTCACTTCCCTGCCCTATCCCATACCCCCTTAACCTAATCTACACATCATTTTTGGACACCAAGGGGCAATTTAGCATGGCCAATCCACCTAACCTGCACATCTTTGCAGTGTGGGAGGAAACCGAAGTACCCCAAAGGGCTTCATAGGAACATTATATAACTAAACATGAGGCTGAGCAACATAGGGAGATATGAGGGAAGATGATCAAAGGCTTGGTCAAAAAAGGTAGGTTTTAAGGAGTGCCTTAGAGGTGAAAAGTGAGGTAGAGAGTGTAGGGCTGAGCCACCACAATGGAGTGATTCAAATCGGTGATGCTTAGAGAATTCAAGGAGCACGGATATCTTGGAGAGTTGTGGATGAAAGGTATGGCGAGTGAGCAGGAGAATGGGGTTAGAAAGATTGAATCTCAGCACAATCAGTCCCTGAGGCTGCCCCTTGTATACTTACTGAGATAGAGCTCTTGCAAACTCCTCGATAGGAACATAGGAACTTTTGTGAGGGCTACAAATAATCCACACCAAGTTTGGTGAAACAAAAACTTACTTTATTTTACAACTACTATTATATACAGCTCCAGTAGTTCCCTACTGGATCTTCTCTCTAGTCGGTGCCTTCCTGGTCGACTCTGTTTATACATAGCCAGACATTGTTAAAGGTCTTCCGCCCCCTTATTGGGGGAGCTTGTATTCTGCAAAATCCATGAGTTAGTTAATCATCCCTACCCCGCAATGTCCATGGGGGTTATAACATCCCTTCACCCCTGATGCACGATCAATCACTACTGAAGCGAGATTGTAGTCCAATTGAAGGCTTTAATGAACAAGTAGTTATCCCAGCAGCTCCGGTACAGAATGACTGCTGTGGGTGAAACACAGACTCTTATGCTCCGCCTGCTGGGCTGAACCAGCAGGCAGGTTCTATCACTCATACTATAGTATAAGATATATCCCACCTAGGTACCGCTATACCCCTAATATAGCCTACCACAACCCCAAAGTTCGAAGAATCCTCTGAAGACCATGGTGAAGGAGGGCACCAAACCCTCCTGACTTCTGGCTGGGCATCGTGCACCCATGGTGCTGGATCGGGTGTCGTGTATCTAGAAGGTGAATGCCGCTTCCTACACGAACAGCGTGGTGGCTGCAATTCCTGAGGCTGTGGATCCAAGGGTTCCCCATCAGAGACCTCCTTCGTTTCCATCTCCGAGTCGACGACCTCAGTCGTGTCGGCGTCTTGACCCCCCTTCCGAGGACGAGGAATTTTCCGAAGAAGCGGTTGCCTGGGCCGAATGTAGTCAAGGTACTTTCGCATAATACAACCCAGGTTTGCACCCAGTGAGAAACCAGGCCTGTCTGGCAAAGGATAATGCAGAAGGTCCACTGGGCCCCGTCGGCAAAATTTCAAACAAACGGCGAGTTACTTGGTACAAAGTGCCTGGAAGGTCGACGTCGAGTGGTGCAACACCTTCGCTGCTGGTTGTGGCGCACTTTCCCACCCATGTCTGGAAATTCATACTAAGGCGGGTAGGAAGTCTGGCCCATTGGTAGTTCTGTGGGGGCATTTCATTATGTTCAAATTAATTCAGATAAATCCCTGGACTCATTGAGTGAACAGTCCGCATAAAGCCGAATGTTTCCATGCATCACACTGTTGAATCTTAGCTCACATCTCAGCAACTGGTCAATATTTATATACAGTACAGTAAATAACTTCTACGCCAAGATACCATTAGGATCGATAACTGTAAGTGTGGGAATGGAGGACGAGCTGTGTCAGGCCAAGGAGATGGCAAGGGTGCAGTTGGCCAATGTGAACTTACCTTAAAGAGAATCAAAGAATGTTACAGTGCAAAAAAATGCCATTCTTCCCGTCTTGCCATGTTAGCTTCTTGAAAGAACTATCCAATTAATCCCACTCTCCGATTCTTTCCCCACAGCCCTGCAAATGTTTCCCCTTCAAGTATGTAAGTATTCAATGATCTACTCCTCTCCTCTAATTCATCTGTTCCTCAAATCTTTCCCTTCCTCAAGTCTGTCCATCCCTCAGATCTACCAGCCTCTCACATTTACCATCCCCTCCTATCTACCTACCTATGTTCACCAGTCCGCCTAGTCAATGTGTGTGCAGCTAAGTAAGTCCAGCAGGGATTTGCGGTCTCAGGAATAGCAGGATACCTAGCCTAGGGCAGCAACATATACCAAGTTACTGAGTTAGCAGGGACTTTGGCCACTGATTAAACCCACATTGGGAGAATGCTTTGTTTCAAGCTCCTGTAGCACATTCTCCCAAAACAGGGGGAGTTAAAACCTCATCCAATTCAAGAGACAGAAAACAAATCCTACATTTGGGGGTCCCAATGACCCACACAATTTGGAGGTCCCATCATAGCTCAGAAGAGGTAAGATCCATCTCTCCCTGCAATGTGTACACCGGGTGTTCAGTCTTGTATACTGTACACATTGAATGTGATACCTAATATTGTTTTGTAACCAAAGTATAATCGCAACAAACATATCAAATACCAGTTCACGCCAGCACTCTTGGCCAAAGAAGTGACAACATGTTCGGGCCTTAGCTCAGGCTTTTTATATCCTGTCCAGAAAGCCCTTTTAATTGCCTTTCTGACAAAGAGTGGTAGTCACATCCAAACAGCTGTAAGAAGCAGCAAAGTCAGCAATGAACAGAGGATTTTTCCTGTAGAAGGGAAATGAGATTGTTTACACAGTTTTCTGGAGATTAGAACCTTTTGTTGCGAGTAAATTGGGATCTCAAGACACAAGCAGAGCGAAGGACAACAAACAAAACCATCAGGAAAAGTGCCAGGGGCTGGAATTCACGGTCATCACAGTCACCTTGTCTCGTTCTTTTCACCTTTACTGAGAGGTAATTGGAGTTGTCAAGGCCTCACTCACCCTTCCTGTTTCTAATCGATAGTTTAATTTTCTGGAGCAGGCTGTCCAGCCCAGTGCAAACAATCAGTGCCACCTATGTTTCCGAAATGTTCATCCGCCCCACAATCCTTCCTCCGTAGAGATGCTGACTCAGTTAGTCCCACCAGCACACAGCAACACATCATGTACATTGACAATCTGAGCAAGCACCAAGTGTTGGTAATGCCATTAATGTGTATGGCAATTCCTGCTCTTCCAGAACTATTGGCATCTCTGATGCGACCATCGATTCACTCAAGGACTCGTGTCGGAGTGAAACAGTGGTTTTAATTAACTATCAACTTTGCCTGCCTGCGACTGGTACATACTGAGGACAGTCCCACAGGCCAGCTACTCTTATACTCCTTCAAAGGGGCGGGGCCATGGGCGGAGCCCGTACATGCGCCAACATCTCACCCTGTGGGTGAAGCCATACAATGGCCCACAGATAAAACCCACAGGGTTAATAACATAGAACTGAACCGGTGAATTAACTGTATTTACATTCACCACATTCCCCCAATGTAAAAAAAAAGTCCGGCGGGGGTGATGGGTCGCAAGTTCAGCCGGTCCGGCGCCCGGATCGTACGCTGCGACCGCCGAAGCACTGGTGTCCGGTGCAGCCCCAGGGGTGGACTCTGGGAGCGGCTCTTCCTGAGCTTCATTCCTGTGGACTGGTGTGCCAGGTGGAAGGGAGCACGGGAGCCCAATGGGCGCGGGGGCGCTGGGCATGGCAGAAAGAGCGGGATACAGCGCGGGGGGTACTGTGGACGTAGTGGTGGCGGAGCCTGCGGGCGCAACGTCTCGGAGGGAGGCGGTATCCTGTCGACCATCGGGGTGCTCAACATGTGCGTAGTGCGGGTTTGAGTGCAGGAGCTGGATCCTCTCTACCAGGGGATCGGTCTTGTGTGTCCGAACATGTTTCCGGAGGAGAACCGGACCCGGTGTCATCCTTCGCCGGGCTACTAGGGACGCAAAGGCCAAGACATCAGCCTCTCTCGCCTCCTGCACTCCCGGCTCTTCTGCAACCCCAAATATAGCCAACCCCAAATATAGCCAACCCCCAGCCTGGCTCGACCCAGGGGGAATTGACCTTTTTCACACCGATGGACGTGACTATGTGCTCATCATAGATTACTTCTCAAATTACCCGGAAGTTGTGAAGCTGTCGGACCTCACATCAAGGACAGTCATCAAGGCCTGCAAGGAGACATTTGCCAGGCATGGTATTCCACTCACTGTCATGAGTGACAATGGTCCCTGCTTCCACCGCCAAGAGTGGTCCAATTTTGCCAAGTCGTACCAATTCAACCACATCACCTCAAGCCCACACTACCCGCAGTCCAACGGGAAGGTTGAGAAGGGGTCCATATAGTGAAGCAACTGCTCTGCAAGGCTGCGGACTCTGCTTCTGACTTCAACCTTGCGCTGTTGGCATACAGGGCAACCCCTCTGTCCACCGGTATGTATCCGGCTCAACTCCTCATGAAGAGAGACCTGCGGACCACTGTTCCAGCCATACACTTACCAGACCTGGATCACCCCCCAGTGCAGCAACTCAGGAACCGGCAAAAGCTGACGTACGATGCTCATGCTACCGATTTGCCTGTGCTATCTCCGGAAGATGCTGTTCGCATCAAGCTACCTGATGGAGGCTGGTCAGCTCCAGCTGTTGTTGTTCGACAGGCTGCTCCCAGATCGTTTGTAGTTCATATGGCTGATGGCTCCATTGTCAAGCGCAACAGAAGGGCACTACGCAAACTTGCCTGCCCACCACCAGATCCTACTTTGCCATATGTTGTCGTGCCTCCTCCGGACACCTCGCACCACGAGGCCATCAATCTGGCAGCAATCCCGCCTGTCACGGCGTCGTCGTCCCCACCTCCACTTCTCAGGCAGTCGACAAGAATCCGACGCAAGCCCCAAAGATTGGACTTATAGACATTTATCGTGTAAATTTTGTTCTGCATCTGCACGCTAGACACCTCTTATGTATATATTCATCCACTCGCTTTCATCCACTCGCCATTTAATGTAAATAGTTCTACATGTAAATACAGTCGCATACGCTCCAAGCAACCGACATTTTTTTTTAAAAGCGGGGATGTCATGATATGCACTCATGCACATAATGAGATACAGACAAGCAGTGACAGACACCCAGTACAGCCAATCAACACACAGGATAGAACACAACCAATCACCAGGCAGAACACTAGAAGGTGGTCTCCCACTATAAAACACACGAGGCATCAACACTCTTTCCACTGGTGACAACTGTAGTGACAGTTAGGGTGTATATATCAGTTAGCACCTTCTACATGTGGCTCAGAACTAGTCTGGTCTAGTTAGTTATAGTAAGCATGCTTAGATTAGTACAGTGTCAAATCCACAGCGAACTGTGTGCACTGCTTCACAAGTTCAATAAAGTGTATTGAACCAACACCAAAGTTTGGAGTCTACTTTCAAGTACAACTGCATCCATGTTACCCCAGGGTGATTAACACGACACCTCCCACTCCCCTAATTCTTGGTTCAGGATTCCCACCATCCTTTACATAAAGACGTGTTCCCTGATTCTATTTTTGGCTCTAATTTTCAGATTGTGTCCCCTCATTCTAGACTTCCCCTCCAAAGGAAATCATGCCCCTGTATCTTCCCGTTCAAACCCTCCTAATATTTTAAACATCTCAATTAAATCACCCCACAGCTTTTGATTAAATGGAATGCAAATGTAAACTGTGCCAGCTTTCCTCATAATTAACCCTTTTAGCCCCAGTATTATTCCGGTGAATCTGTGCTGCACCTGCTCCAAGCCCAATATGTCCTCCCTGCAACAGAGTGCAGTACTCCAGATGGCCCTGTACAATGGAAGCACCACTGTACTTCACAGAGCTGGGAGATCCAGCAGGTACAAATGAAGAAGCATCAAGCATTTTCTTGAAAGGAGCCCTTTTTCAAAAATAATAATCTTTATTGTCACGAGTAGGCTTACATTAACACTGCAATGAAGTTACTGCGAAAAGGCCTTAGTCGCCACATTCCGGTGTCTGTTCGGATACACTGAGTGAGTATTCTGAATGTCAAATTCACTTAACAGGCATGTCTTTCGGGATTTGTGGGAGGAAACCATGGCACCCGGTGGAAACCCATGCAGACTCCGCACAGACAGTGACCCAAGCGGGAATCGAACCTGGGACCCTGACGTTGTGAAGCAACTGTGCTAACCACTGTGCTGCCATGTCGCCTAACTGTGCTACCGTGCTCCTATGGGCACTCCATCAATACCCATCCTTAATGCTGCTGCCTTCTTAATTCTTTCCTCGTGCATTTCCCAATAGTCGGAGGTTGTGCTGTTCTGATTTGTGAGCATGAGGTATTGTAGCCGCTGCCGTCTGCCTCACAGCATACTGTTAGCTCCTGGACAAAACACCTCACTGCAACTCAATCCTTCTTCCCTTTGTTACCATGGCAGCCCGTGTCAACAAGCCACATCCTTGAAATGATACACAAACACAGCGGTCAAACAAGGCCAGTGGCAGAGAGATAGGAACTTCAGCTGGTGGGCATTCATTAAGCTGGAGCTGCCAGAGACTTGTCCACAGGATGTGTCAATGAAAAAGGAACAAAGCAAAGAGCTGTTCAGGACAAGGCTGTCAGCTTCCAGTTGTGCTGATTAATTAGCAGACACTATTTCCAATAAATAATTGATCGATTTACTAACCTACAATATTCCTTTGTGCCTGTCTCACCACTTCCACCCCCGTATCATCATTTGCCATTCTCTATCACTGTGGCAAAGGCCGGAGCATACGGAGGAAACAAACGAAGACACAGAGAGAACGTGCAAACTCCACACGGTCACCCGAGGCTGGAATTGAAACCAGATCCCTGGCGATGTGAGGCAGCAATGCTAACCATTGTGCCATCGTGCCTCCCTTCTCCCACAACTCATTGCTTAAGTGTACACCACTTGTCCAGGGACTGGGCTACACTGGCTGATCAGGCCCAGGATTTGACTGCCTAGGCTGAACTGTGGACTTTTGGTCTCAGCCAATGCTGCAGGAACAGCCGCAGTGTCCAGAATGGAGAGGGGAAACCAGGCAGGATTCCTCGTATTCGTCACCATGCAGTGACCCCCTTCCAATGCCTTCTTCTGGAGAGCATCATGTCAGGGAGCTGCAGAGAGGAGAGGCAAGGGGCTGACTGTGAGCTGCGATGTCACCCACCCTCCACAATGTCACTCACCCATTGAGTAATCTTTTGGCACTGCCTGTGTTCAAACAGGAAGAGTGATTGGATGTCAGTGAAACTGGAGAAAAATGTATCATCAAAACAACACTATTAAATCCACAGATTCCAGGTCTGATGAGATGTGACTGAGAGATGATGCACTCTGACCAAAGAAGGAGGATTGGTACACACTCCAGATATCGGAACTTGAAACATTTTCCATGTAGAAACCCAGATTTTTTGAAATGCGGGGGGGGGCTTATTGATAAAGGGGATTCTTTAGCTAGACAATGGTGAGAATGTAAAATATCTGCCACATGGAGTGGTGAGAACACTGATACATTTAAGGGGAAACTTGATGCAGACATGAGGGGGAAGGGACACTGTGTCAGGCTGGGAGAAGGCTCAAATGGTTCCTGTGCACCAGTGCAGGCCCCATAGGCCGAATAGATTCTTCCTGTGCTGCAGACCTTATGCAGAATTGTACAAAAAAACACAGATTAGGCTCCTCGTTGTCATGAACAGGGACGCAGAATTCTGAAATTGAGTCAAGCTGCAGTTAGAGCCCAGGGTCCAGTTTCAGACACCTTACTATAGGAGCATACAAGATTGGCACACAGAAATAAAAGACCATCTGGGTCAACAATTCTATCCCAAGGGTATCAAGGCAATGGAGATGGTGCAGAAGAGATTTGCTAAAATGATTTCATATGGGACCACTTATGCGGGGAAGAGGATTGAGGAAACTGGAGCACAAAGTATCAGCTCAATGGCAACACTCTTGTGGTAAACCACTGTTACACCTTTATTAGGTGATGAAAGGTAGGACCTGTACTACAGGTTCGCCAGTAGTCCCTGCCTGCTGGCTCCACCCAGTAGGCAGAGTATAAATATGCGTGTCCTCCATTCAGCAGCCATTTCGCCAGCTGCTGTGGGAGGCCACACATCTTAGAGCAATAAAGCCTCAGTTGTATCCAACTCTAGTCTTTGTTCAATTGATCGTGCATCATCTCTCTCCAGTGTAGCTTCAAGCTCTGCTCCAGGAACCTGAGCACAAAAAGCAAGCTGACATACCCAGTGCATGGAAGAGGGAGCCCTGAGGTACCTTCTTTAAGGTGTAACAATTAAATGGTGGCCCTGTCTTGCCACTCAGGAGGATGTAAAATAACCCAAGGTGCAATTGGACGAAGAGCAGGGGAGGTCTCCCCGAAGACGTGGCCAACATTTAATCCTTCAACTAACATGACTAAAACAGATCATTTCATTCATTGTTTTTGTGGGATCTTGCTGTGTGTACATTAACTGCTGCATTTTCCTACACTGCTACAATTGCCACACTACAAAAGTCCCGCATTGGCCGTGGAGCTCTTTATGATGCCCTGCTTAGATTATGAAAGGCTTTTTAAAGAAATTTTTATCTTTTCATTCGAACAGAGAAGTTTAAGAGATCTGATAGAGGTGTTCAAAATTGTAAGGGATTTTGAGATAATAAATTGGAAAATACAATTTCTGTTAGGTTGGTGAGCTGGTAACTTGAGGAGATTAATTTGAGATCATCTAAGGAGCAAAGCGAGGGGCAAGCTAGGACATGGGATGCTGACGGTGGGGGGACAGAATCCATTATAGAGTGTGAAAAGACCGTGAAAGGTTAAGTATTGGAAAAAGAAAAAAAAAATGGAAAAGGTGAGGAAAGAGGGGAGAGGATTGGGACTGAAGAGGAGACATCGTTCAGAGAGAGAGGCCAGAGGGATGATGATGATGCTGAATGGGAAAAGGGAAATGGAATAGAGGGGGGGACCTACTATTCAGAGAGAGTCGAGGTATTGGCCAGAACGGGAAAAGGATTACGCGCAGTAAAAGTTTAATTATTATTCCAAACATTAATATATTGTAAACAAAAATAAAGGTTCTCTAATTCAAAAATTCTGACAATGCAGGAATCAGTCTGAACCAGATAGCTTACTGTTGTTAGTAGAGGATTTCCCTCAACATTATCCTGCCTTTTCCCTGTTCAAGATGTCAGCCTCTTTTTTGTTTTATTGAGTTACCCTTACTGCTGTGAAGAGCTTTAATCTATAGGTTTGGGCCTCGCTGATCTTCCATTTGGTACTTTGGCTGAGTGAATGATGCACGAGGAGACCCACAGACCATGTTGACAGCTGGGGTCAGGGAAACAGAGACATTCTCCTGCTTATTAGTTGAGTTAATTGGCGAACAACATACGGGCATTTGTCTGCACTAACAGCAAGAATACACCATGATCTTTTTCATTTGTTATCAAAATTCTGATCCTGGGCCACAACTGTCCATGGGACCTGATTCTAGAAGGGACTGACGGACAAGCTAAGGGCTTTCATTAAATCAATTGAGAACACGCTGCAGGTCCTCGAGTGAAGGAACTTTCATTTGTTCAATGCCTTCCTTATCTTCAGCTTGCAATGGAGTCAGAAAGAAAAGTTGGATAGTCAGATGTTTAGTGGGAGTAGGGACAATGGAGCAGGAAGTGGGTCTCATTGACAATCTGAGCTTGGACAGGCCACAAGGAGAGATAGGAGAGAGGCAGAAGGGGACGTGCATAATGGGCAATGTTGTGTTGGCTGTCTTTTAGATGCCTACCCTTCCGATGCCCACTTTGGCTGGCTTCCGCCATACTCGGGTGGGGTCTCTAACAGGCTGTCGGTGTGTTACTGCCTGCTCCTCATTGGTGCCCGAGACAAATTTCTACCCCAGAGGGGAAGAGCAGAAACAGCACAATGGATGCTCTCAACATAGTGGTGAGCACATCTATCAGGTCCTTGCACTTGTTGGGAGAAGTGAGGGAGGAGGTGGCAGGAGAGAGGGCATTGAGGGAGAAGGTTTGTTATGAAGAAAAAAATTCCAAGGGTTGTTGTTGCATTCCAGGGTGATCCTACAGTAGTGAGCAGTTTGGCAGAGCACAGCAGGACCCCATTGTACTGGAAGTGATCCTGTCAAATCCAGCAGTTACATTCTAAAGTGACATCCCTTGGATTGAGGGAATATCAGAGGGAGTGACCAGGGTGGGTGAGAATAATGGTTTTACCTCAGACAAAGGGAGCGGGGGAGTGATGATCAGGTTTACAACTGCAAATGCAATGTGGCCAATGGAAAGCCAGGCAATAGGAAGTTTAAAAAAAAAATTAGAGTACCCAATTCATTTTTTCCAATTAAGGGGCAATTTAGCATGGCCCTGCCAACCACCACCAATCCAAAGATGGGTTGTGGAGGTGAAACCCACACAAACCACGGGGAGAATGTGCAAACCACACGAACAGTGACCCAGAGCCAGGATCAAACCTGGGACCTCGGCGCCGTGAGGCAGCAGGGCTAACCCACAGCGCCACCGTGCTGCCCAGGCAATAGGAAGTTTGTAAATAATTCCATGATTGGACACAGAAGGAAGTGGTTTTGGAATGGGGGGGGAGGGAGAAATAAATGCTGAAGGTTAGGAGGAAAGTGATCAGTGAAGGCCTTTGCTGTGATCCACACTCCACACCTGTTACCCATGCTCTCTGGCCTAATCATATGCCCATGTTCCCACTTTGACAGAGAATTCATTCCCATTCATTTTTCTTATCTTCAGGTTATTTTTATTTACTATTTTTTTTAGTATTATTTCTGCTTGTGCTCTCCCATTCCCCCTCTGCCTTCCCCAAACTATCATTATGGACTTGAAACCTTTTCCACAACCCTACTATCTTTGCAGCAAGGACTTGATTTCACTCCACTTTAATTCTATGCGTGTATGTGTGTTTATGCCTGTGCTTCTGTATTTGTGCATGGTATCACTGTGTGTGCATGTATGTATGGAGTTAAATTAAAAGAAAGGCTTATATTTCTGCAGCACCTTTCATGCTGCACGATGTCCCAAATGACGCTCCAAAGAATTTATTTTAAGTTAGCTCCATATGCACATAGAGTGACACATACGTGTACACACAGGCAAACACACACACACAGGAATTCACATCACCGCACAGGCAGAGACACCAAGACAGCAAGTGACATGCAGCACACACACATGTCCTGCGTCGGGCACATTTAGCCAGGTGTTTCCCAGCGCTAGCAGCGCCGAGAGCGACCCTGCTATTAAACGGGACTCTGCTTCATTTCTGGGGCGTGGCGAGGAACGCCCTGCCGAGGCTGCACTCAGTCCCATTTCCTGCCCCGCAGGAAATGACAATCCCCGCTCGCTTCTGGACCGCCCCAACTCACCAATAATGGGGGTCGTCGAGCCCCAACATCCCACTTCACAAGGGCAGGCACCCAGGGGCCCGATCCTTGGCATGGGCAAATGTCCAAGTGGCACTGCCAGGGTGCCGGGCTGGCAGCAGCTCGGTGCCTGAGTGGCATCGGGGGTGCCAGAGCACCACCCTGAAGACGCTCCCAAGTGCCGATACACCTAGTCCACGTTTTTGGAAACCAGTGCTAACCGGCGCCTGCTCGGGGCCTCTGAGGCAAGGCCGTTAGGTTCTGGGCATTGGGTTGATCTGGCGTAGACATAGTCAAGTTAGACTAACAGTTTACCTGAAAATGCAAATCTGAATCCCGCCCTCAATCCAGATTGCGAGAACTCGTTAGATCTCACGAGGCGTGACAAAGCCAATAAATCTCACAAGAGACCTCTCGCGAGATTTACCGTCCTCGTCACGTCCCGAGTCAGGTGCAGCGAGGCCAATAAATCGTGCCCTTAAAGTATAATTTTTTCATGCCTGTTGATTTTTCACCAGAATTGCACACAACAGTATCCTGGAGATTGATATTCAATTCCTTGGCCAATCCTGGTGGATTCGCAACCCTATCCAGGACCTCAATGTTGGGATAAGAAGCAGACATGGACAGCAGCAGGTCCCACTTTACCACAGCTGGCCCACGCATCAGCCAATCAAAGACGATGGGGGCGGGGGGGCTCTCTCCATGTGAGGAATGGCAGTACTGAAATCTCAGCAGCAGCACCAGGAGAGGCCGTTGGGGCCCTGGGGGCTACCCTCTCTGCCCACCACCCTTTATTTGGCCCTTTGAGCCTTGCTCCCAGGGCTGTGGCCTCCTCCATTTAGCTACTGACCTCCCAGAAGGGAAAATCAGTAAAACTTGAAAATGATTGGTACTGGTCCAGATTGGCATTCCATTTTAAGATGTACAAGACCAGCTTGGACCAGTACCAGTCATTTCTAAGTTTACTGTTTTTTTCTTCTGACAGGGTCACCCTGTCATAGGCAAAACGCCAACCGCAATATGAAATGGTCCCTAATTAGGCCTTTGCATCTGCAAACCTCGCTGCCCATCTCCTTGCATAGGAGATGGGGGTGGGGAGCTAGCCATTGTTAAAATATCATGATTGTGAGACCACATTGGAGAGTCAAACTGACACAACGCCACTGCAATCTTACCAGCCCCAGAAGCTCCCACCCTGCCTCCAGGGCGATGTTAAAATCCTCAGCTAAGACTCACTAATGCAGAAACACATCAATACGCCCACACACAAATGCAGACATAGACAAACAATTAGATAAATATAAAGGAAATTATGGGACAGTATGGAACAGTATGAGGAGGTATGGAACAGTACAAGACTGTATGGTACAGTGTGAAGGGGTATGGGAGAGTATGAGAGAGTATGGAACAGTACGAGACCACCATAATACCAGTACGAAAGAAGAACAAGGTAGCGTGCCTCAACGACTACCGACCGGTGGCCCTGATGTCTGTTATCATGAAATGCTTTGAGCGGCTAGTCATGAGACAGATCAACGCCAGCCTCCCAGATGGTCTCGATCCACTGCAGTTTGCCTATCACCGCAACTGGTCCACAGAAGATGCTATCTCCCTGGCTCTACAATCAACATTCGAACACTTCGACAACAAGGACACCTACGTAAGACTGTTGTTCATAGACTACGGCTCCACCTTCAATATCATTATCTCAACAAAACTAATAACCAAACTCTGCAATCTTGGACTTGACCCCTCCCTGTGCAGCTGGATCCTTGACTTCCTCACCAACAGACCACAATCTGTCAGGATAAGCAAAGGCACCTCCTCCACAATAGTCCTCAACACCAGGGCCCCGCAAGGATGTGTGCTCAGTCCTCTACTGTACTCCCTACACACGGGACTGTGTGGCAAGATTTAACTCCAACTCAATCTGTAAGTTTACAGATGATACGACTGTGGTGGGCCGTATCTCAAACAACGATGAATCAGACTACAGAGGGGAGATAGATCATTTGGTTGCATGGTGCACCGAAAACAACTCTTTATAAAGAAAGACCAAGGAACTGATCATCGAATTCAGGAAGCGTAGCACGACACACATACCAGTCTACATCAATGGCTCCGAAGTGGAGATGGTCGATAGCTTTAAGTTCCATCACCAAAAGTCTGTCCTGGTCCACTCACGCTGATGCAACAGTCAAAAAAGCCCAACAACGTCTCTACTTCCTACGGAAGCTAAATAAATTTGGCATGTCTGCATCGACTCTCACAAACTTCTACAGATGTGCAATTGAGAGCACCCTATCCGGCTGCATCACAGCTTGGTATGACAACTGCTCGGCCCAAGATTGCAAGAAACTGCAGAGTGTGGTGAATGCAACCCATCAAACGACACAAGCTTGCCACCCTCACATTGATTCTGTCTACACCTCCCGCTGCCTCAGGAAGGCAGACAGCATTATCTTTTTTTTTAAAATAATATTTTATTGAAAATTTTTGGTCAACCAACACAGTACATTGTGCATCCTTTACACAACATTGTAACAATACAGATAATAATGACCTTTTTTAAATTTAAACAAAAACAACAACAAATAAATAAATATTAAATAACAAAAAATAAAAACTAGCCCTAATTGGCAACTGCCTTGTCTCAGGCCACACCCCCCCCCCATCCCCCCCCATCCCTCCCCCCCCCCCCCAAGTCCTGGGCCGCTGCTGCTGCCTTCTTTGTTCTCCCCTATCTATCTTTCCGCAAGATATTCGACGAACGGTTGCCACCGCCTAGTAAACCCTTGAGCCGACCCCCTTAGGACGAACTTAATCCGCTCTAACTTTATGAACCCCGCCATATCATTTATCCAGGTCTCCACCCCCGGGGGCTTGGCTTCTTTCCACATTAGCAATATTCTGCGCCGGGCTACTAGGGACGCAAAGGCCAAAACATCGGCCTCTTTCGCCTCCTGCACTCCCGGCTCTTGTGCAACCCCAAATATAGCCAACCCCCAGCTTGGTTCGACCCGGACTCCTACTACTTTCGAAAGCACCTTTGTCACCCCCATCCAAAACCCCTGTAGTGCCGGGCATGACCAAAACATATGGGTATGATTCGCTGGGCTTCTCGAGCACCTCGCACACCTATCCTCCACCCCAAAAAATTTACTGAGCCGTGTTCCAGTCATATGTGCCCTGTGTAATACCTTAAACTGAATCAGGCTTAGCCTGGCGCACGAGGACGACGAGTTTACCCTGTTTAGGGCATCTGCCCACATCCCCTCCTCAATCTCCTCCCCTAGCTCTTCTTCCCATTTCCCTTTTAGTTCGTCCATCATAGTCTCCCCTTCGTCTCTCATTTCCCGATATATATCCGACACCTTACCGTCCCCCACCCATTTCTTTGAGATGACTCTGTCCTGCACCTCTTGTGTCGGGAGCTGCGGGAATTCCCTCACCTGCTGCCTCGCAAAAGCCCTCAATTGCATGTACCTGAATGCATTCCCTTGGGGCAACCCATATTTCTCGGTCAGCGCTCCCAGACTCGCAAACTTCCCATCCACAAATAGATCTTTCAATTGCGTTATACCTGCTCTTTGCCACATTCCATATCCCCCATCCATTCCCCCCGGGGCAAACCTATGGTTGTTTCTTATCGGGGACCCCCCCAGTGCTCCGGTCTTTCCCCTATGTCGTCTCCACTGTCCCCAAATCTTCAGTGTAGCTACCACCACGGACTCGTGGTATAGTTCCTTGGTGAGAACGGCAATGGGGCTGTCACCACAGGCTGGTCCCCTACAGGACGCCCTCTCTAATCTCTTCCACGCCGCTCCTTCCTCTCTCCCATCCACTTACTCACCATTGAAATATTAGCGGCCCAATAATACTCACTTAGGCTCGGTAGTGCCAGCCCCCCCCTATCCCTACTACGCTGTAAGAATCCCTTCCTCACTCTCGGAGTCTTCCCGGCCCAAACAAAACCCATGATACTCTTTTCTATCCTTTTGAAAAAAGCCTTCGTGATCACCACCGGGAGACACTGAAACACAAAAAGGAATCTCGGGAGGACCACCATCTTAACTGCCTGCACCCTCCCTGCCATTGACAATGCTACCATATCCCATCTCTTGAAATCTTCCTCCATCTGTTCCACCAACCGCGTCAAATTTAGCCTGTGCAATGTGCCCCAATTCTTAGCTATCTGGATCCCCAGGTAACGAAAGTCTCTTGTTACCTTCCTCAACGGTAGGTCTTCTATTTCTCTACTCTGCTCCCCTGGATGCACCACAAAACAGCTCACTCTTTCCCATGTTCAATTTATACCCTGAAAAATCCCCAAACTCCCAAGTATCCGCATTATTTCTGGCATCCCCTCCGCTGGATCCGCCACATATAGTAGCAGATCATCCGCATATAAAGATACCCGGTGTTCTCTCTCCTCCCCTAAGTATTCCCCTCCATCCCTTGGAAACCTCTCAGCGCTATCGCCAGGGGCTCAATCGCCAGTGCAAACAGTAATGTGGACAGAGGACATCCCTGCTTGTCCCTCTATGGAGCCGAAAATATGCGATCCCCGTCCATTCGTGACCACACTCGCCACTGGGGCCCTATACAACAGCTGCACCCATCTAACATACCCCTCTCCGAACCCAAATCTCCTCAACACCTCCCACAGATAATCCCACTCCACTCTATCAAATGCTTTCTCGGCATCCATCGCCACTACTATCTCCGTTTCACCCTCTGGTGGGGCCATCATCATTACCCCTAACAACCTCCGTATGTTCGTGTTCAGCTGTCTCCCCTTCACAAACCCAGTTTGGTCCTCATGAACCACCCCCGGGACACATTCCTCTATTCTCATTGCCATTACCTTGGCCAAGACCTTGGCATCTACATTGAGGAGGGAGATTGGTCTGTAGGACCCGCATTGTAGCGGATCCTTTTCCTTCTTTAAAAGAAGCGATATCGTTGCTTCTGACATAGTCGGGGGCAGTTGTCCCCTTTCCTTTGCCTCGTTGAAGGTCCTCGTCAGTAGCGGGGCGAGCAAGTCCAAATATTTTCTGTAAAATTCAACTGGGAATCCGTCCGGTCCCCGGGGCCTTTCCCGTCTGCATGTTCCTAATTCCTTTCACCACTTCTTCTACCGTGATCTGTGCTCCCAATCCCATCCTTTCCTGCTCTTCCACCGTGGGAATTTCCAGCCGATCCAAAAACTCCATCATTCTCTCCCTCCATCCGGGGTTGAGCTTCATACAATTTTTTATAAAATGTCTTAAAACACTTCATTCACTCTCTCCGCTCCCCCGCTCCGTCTCTCCATCTTCGTCTCTCACCCCCCTATTTCCCTCGCTGCTCCCCTTTTCCTCAATTGGTGTGCCAGCAATCTGCTCGCCTTCTCTCCATATTCATACTGTACACCCTGCGCCTTCCTCCATTGTGCCTCTGCAGTGCCTGTGGTCAGCAAGTCAAATTCCACATGCAGCCTTTGCCTTTCCCTATACAGTCCCTCCTCCGGTGCTTCCGCATACTGTCTGTCCACCCTCAAAAGTTCTTGCAACAACCGCACCCGTTCCTTACTCTCCTGCTTCCCTTTATGTGTCCTTATTGATATCAGCTCCCCCCTAACCACCGCCTTCAACGCCTCCCAGACCACTCCCACCTGAACCTCCCATTGTCATTGAGTTCAAGTACTTTTCAATGCATCCCCTCACCCTTAAGCACACCCCCTCATCCGCCATTAGTCCCATATCCATTCTCCAGGGTGGACGCCCTCTTGTTTCCTCCCCTATCTCCAAGTCTACCCAGTGTGGGGCATGATCCGAAATGGCTATAGCCGTATATTCCGTTCCCCTCACCCTCGGGATCAATGCCCTACCAACACAAAAAAGTCTATGCGTGAATAGACTTTATGGACATAGGAGAAAAAACGAGAACTCCTTACTCCTAGGTCTACTGAATCTCCACGGGTCCACCCCTCCCATCTGCTCCATAAAATCCTTAAGCACCTTGGCTGCTGCCGGCCTCCTACCAGTCCTGGACTTCGACCTATCCAGCCTTGGTTCCAACACCGTGTTAAAGTCTCCCCCCATTATCAGCTTTCCGGTCTCTAGGTCTGGGATGCGTCCTAGCATTCGCCTCATAAAATTGGCATCGTCCCAATTCGGGGCATACACGTTTACCAACACCACCATCTCTCCCTGTAATTTGCCACTCACCATCACGTATGCTGCCCCCCGTTATCCGCCACTATAGTCTTTGCCTCGAACATTACCCGCTTCCCCACTAATATAGCCACCCCCCTGTTTTTCGCATCCAGCCCCGAATGGAACACCTGCCCTACCCATCCTTTGCGCAACCCTAACCTGATCTATCAGTTTCAGGTGCGTTTCCTGTAACATGACCACATCTGCTTTAAGTTTCTTAAGGTGTGCGAGTACTCGTGCCCTCTTTATCGGCCCGTTAAGCCCCTCACGTTCCACGTGATCAGCCGAGTTGGGGGGCTTCCCACCCCCCCCCCTTGCCGGTTAGCCATCATCTTTTCCAGCTTCTCGCCCAGTTCCCACGCGGCTGTATTTCTCCCAGACGGTGCCCCCCCGCCCATCCTTTCCCGCACCCACTCCCCCCCTTTCCCCAGCAGCAGCAACCCAGTAATTCCCCCCTCCCCCCCCCCCCCGCTAGACCCCCGCTAGCGTAATTACTCCCCCCATGTTGCTCCCAGAAGTCAGCAAACTCTGGCTGACCTCGGCTTCCCCCCGTGATCACGGCTCGCCCCGTGCGGCGCCCCCTCGCTTCCTGCTTCTCTATTCCCGCCATAATTATCATAGCGCGGGAACCAAGCCCGCGCCGCTCTCCCTCGGCCCCGCCTCCCATGGCCAACCCCCCATCTCCTCTCCCTCCCCACCTCCCCCCATCACCACCTGTGGGAGAAAGAAAAGTTACCATACCGCAGGATTAATCATACAATCCCTCTTCGCCCCCCCCCCCCCCCACTCGTCCCACCCACTTTGTCCAAACGTTCATTTTCGTAGTCCAATCATTCCAATTTTTCTTCTACAATAAAAGTCCACGCTTCATCCGCCGTCTCAAAGTAGTGATGCCTCCCTTGATATGTGACCCACAGTCTTGCCGGTTGCAGCATTCCAAACTTTATCTTTTTTTTTGTGAAGTACCGCTTGGCCCGATTAAAGCTCGCCCTCCTTCTCGCCACCTCCGCACTCCAATCTTGATAGACGCGGATCACCGCGTTTCTCCCATTTACTACACCGAGTTTTCTTCGCCCATCTAAGGACCATTTCTCTATCTTAAAACGGAGAAATCTCACCACTATGGCTCTGGGAGCTTCTCCTGCTCTCGGTCCTCGCACCATAACTCGGTATGCTCCCTCCACCTCCAACGGACCCGTCGGGGGCCTCCACTCCCATTAACGAGTGCAGCATCGTGCTCACATATGCCCCGACGTCCGCCCCACTCCACACCTTCAGGAAGGCCAAGAATCCTCAAGTTGTTCCTCCTTGCGTTATTTTCCAGTGCTCCAACCTCTCCACAGATCGTTTCTGGTGTGCCTCCTGTATCTCCGACTTCACCACCAGGCCCTGTATGTCGTTTTCAGTTCTCTGCTGCTTTCGCCTTCACGACCCGAAGCTCCTGCTCCTGGGTCTTTTGTTCCTCTTTCAGCCCTTCAATCGCCTGTAATATCGGGCCAACAACTCTTTCTTCATTTCCTTTTTTATCTCCTCCACGCAGCGTTTCAAAAACTCTTGTTGTTCAGGGCCCATATGAACTGCCACCTTCCGACGCCATCTTGGTTTCTGCTTGCCTTCCTTGCCGTTGTTCCAAAGGATCCGCTGCAATCCGGCCACTTTCCTCTCCTTTTTCCATCCGTGTCCAGGGGAACACCCTTCTGGTTTACCGCACGGTGTTTTCAGCCGTTAAAATTGCCGTTGGGGCTCCTATCAAGAGCCAAAAGTCCGTTTCACAGGGAGCTGCCGAAACGTGCGACTCAGCTGGTCATCGCCGCACCCGGAAGTCGGCAGACAGCATTATCAAAGACCCATCCCACCCAGACTTTGCCCTCTTCCAGACCCTTCCATCAGGCAGAAGGTATAGAAGTCTGAAGACTCGCACATCCAGACATAGGAACAGCTTCATCCCCACAGCTACAAGACTCCTCAACAACTCCCCCTGGGACTGAACTGTTCCCTGAAAGAACACTATGCGCACCCCCCCCCCCACCCCCCTTGCTGACAGCTTAATTTTTCTTGAAGAATTTGATAAATGGCTGCCACCTCCGGGCAAGCCCCTGCAGCGATCCCCTCAAGGTGAACTTGATTTTCTCGGGTCTGAGAAACCCTGCCATGTCGCTAACCCACACCCTTGACTTCGGGGGTTCCGAATCCCTAAATCCTAGTAAGATCCGTCTCCGGACCACCAGGGAGGCAAAGACCAGAACATTGGCCTCTCTCGACCACTGGGCTCCCGGTTCTTCCGACACTCCAACGATCACAAGCTCTGGACTCGGCACCACCCTCACCTTTAATACCTCTGACATGACGTCAGAAAACCCCTGCCAGAAACCTCTCAGCCTCGGACATGCCCAAAACATATGTTCATGGTCCGCAGGCACCCCCGCACAGTGCCCACACCTATCCTCCACCTCCTCACAGAACTTGCTCACCCGGACCACAATCATGTGTGCCCTGTGGACCACCTTAAATTGTATCAGACTGAGCCTGGTGCACGACGAGGATACATTGACTCGCCTCAGGGCTCCTCCCAATAATCCAGCCTCCAACTCCCCCACCCAGCTCTTCTTTCCACCTTCTCTTCACCTCCCCTATCGGGGCCACTCACACTCCATCAGTTCCTTGTAGATCGCTGAAACCTTCCCCTCCCCCACTTCTGCTCTCAACACCACCTTATCCTGTAATCCCCAGTGCGGCAGGTGCGGGAGGTCGAAACCTGCCTCTGCACAAAGTCCCTCACCTGCAATTACCGGAACCCATTCCCACCTATCATAGAATCATATCATAGAATTTACAGTGCAGAAGGAGGCCATTCAGCCCATTGAGTCAGCACCGGCTCTTGGAAAGAGCACCCTACCAAAGTCCACACCTCCACCCTATCCCCGCTATCCCAGTAACCCCACCCAACACTAAGGGCAGTTTTGGACACTATGGGCAATTTAGTATGGCCAATCCACCGAACCCGTCTTTAGGACTGTGGAGGAAACCGGAGCACCCCGGACGAACCCACGCAGGACACGGGGAGAATGTGAAGACTCCGCACAGACAGTGACCCAAGTCGGAATCGAACCTGGGACCCTGGAGCTGTGAAGCAATTGTGCTAACCACTATGCTACCATGCTGCCCACCTGGCAACTCAAACTCCTCCTCCAACTCCTCCAAGCTCGGGAAGTCCTCATCGATAAAGAGATCTCCAAATCTCTCGACTCCCTGCCTGCTGCAAACCCAGAACCTCCCATCCAGCACCCCTGGGGCGAACCGGTGGTTGCCACATATTGGTGGCCTGATGTGCCATCAATGAACACAAGACGAGTAGTGAACGTAACTGAGGCTTTAATAAGCTAAACAGAAAGCCTCCTGGCCTCTGCTCCCGAACTGGGGCAGAGGCGGAGACCAGCCACCTTTATACCGGGCCCGAGGGAAGGGGGAGCCATCGGGAGCAGTGGTTTACCACATTACATGTAATACAGTAGCCGTTTACCACAATACACATATTATACACTACAGTGGTTTACCACATTCACCACCTGGTTAAAAAAAAGAGTCCAGCGGGGGTGCAAGTGGACTTAAAGATCAAGTCTGTCGGGGGCTTTGGACCTTCTGCCGTGATCGCCTCAGTCCGGCTGTGGTGTGAGCACGATGTCGATACCTGTGTCTCCGGGAGCATGTTGTCCTATTCTTCACCCAATGGTTGAGTCAGTGGAGGGGGGTGGGTGGGGGGGGCGGGGGGGCGGTGTTTGGGCGGGGGGTGGTGGTGATGATCGCCGGTGGGCCTGCGGGTGCCAAATCTTGAAGTAGCTGGGTAGAGGTGGAGGGAGACGGTGTAGGGTCGGGGTGGTGGTGATGGTCGCTGGGAACCTGCAGGTGCCAAATCCCGGAGGGAGACTGTCCTGCCGCCCGTCATGATGTGCCACGTAGGCATATTGTGGATTGGCATGGAGGAGCAGGACCTTCTCGACAAGGGGATCTGATTTCTGACTCCCTCGCATGCTTCCGGAGAAGGACGGGCCCTGGGACTGTCAGCCAGGACGGGAGCGAGACCCCGGAGCTGGACTTCCTGGGGAAGGCAAACATATGTTCGTGAGGGGTCTCGTTGGTGGCAGTACACAGGTGTGACCGGGTGGAGTGGAGCACATCGGGGAGGACCTCCTGCCAGCAAACCCCTGCCAGAAACCTCTCAGCCTCGGACATGTCCAAAACATATGGACATGGTTCGCAGGCACCCCCCGCACAGTGCCAGCGGGAGACTTCGAGACAGTAGGGCCAGGAGGACGGCCTTCCAGACCATCGCGTTCTCCCGCTCCACCTGTCCGTTGCCCCGGGGGTTGTAGATGGTCGTCCTGCTTGAGGCGATGCCGTTGCTAAGCAGGAACTGACGGCAACTCGTCGCTCATGAAGGAGGAACCCCGATCGCTATGGATGTAGGTGGGGAACCCGAACAAGGTGAAGAGATTGTGCAGGGCCTTGATGACGGTGGCAGAGGTCATGTCAGGGCATGGGATGGCAAAGGGGAATCTTAAGTATTCGTCAACAATGTTGAGGAAATACACGTTACGGTCAGTGGAGGGGAGGGGCTCTTTGAAGTCGATGCTGAGGCGCCCAAAGGGGCGAGAGGCCTTTACCAGGTGCGCCCTGTCTGGCCGATAGAAGTGCGGTTTGCACTCCGCGCAGACCTGGCAGTCCCTGGTCACGGTCCTGACCTCCTCGATGGAGTAAGAGAGATTGCGAGCCTTGATAAAGTGAAAAAAACGGTGACCCCTGGGTGACAGAGGTCATTGTGGAGGACCCGAAGGCGGTCAACATGTGCGCTGGCACAAGGGCATCTGGGAGCTCATTGAGCTTCCCGGGTCGATACAAGATCGTAGTTGTAGGTGGAGAGCTCGATCCTTCATCTCAGAATCTTGTCATTTCGATTTTGCCCCGCTGTGTATTGTTAAACATGAAGGCAACCGACCGTTGGTCAGTGAGGAGAGTGAATCGCCTGCCGGCCAGGTAATGCCTCCAATGTCGCACAGCCTCTACAATGGCTTGGGCTTCCTTTCCGATGGAGGAGTGTCGAATTTCGGAGGCATGGAGGGTACGGGTGAAGAAAGCCATGGGCCTGCCCGTCTGGTTGAGGATAGCGGCCAGAGCAAAGTCCGACGCATCGCTCTCCCACCTGGAATGGAATGGACTCGTCCACAGCGTGCATCACGGCTTTGGCAACATCTGCCTTGATGCGGTTGAAGGCCAGGTGGCCTCAGCCGTCAGGGGAAAAGTGGTGGATTTAATAAGTGGACGGGCCTTGTCCGCATAATTGGGGACTCACTGGGCATAGTAGGAGAAGAACCCCAGGCATCTCTTCAGGGCCTTGGGGCAGTGGGGGAAGGGGAGTTCCAGGAGGGGGCGCATGCGGTCGGGTCGGGCTCTAGGACTCCGTTTTCCACAATGTAGCCAAGGATGGCTAGGCAGGTTGTGCGGAAAATGCATTTTTCCTGATTGTAGGTGAGGTTCAGGAGTTTAGTGATGTTGAGGAAGTGCCGGAGATTTTCGTCATGGTCCTGCTGGTCATGGCCGCAGATGGTGACATTATCTAAGTACGGGAACGTGGCCTGCAGTCTGTACTGGTCAACCATTCGATCCATTTCTCGTTGGAAGACCGAAACCCCATTGGTGACGCCGAAGGGAACCCCGAGGAAGTGGTAGAGGCGGCTAACAGCCTCGAAGGCAGTGTATTGGCGGTCCTCCGGGCGGATAGGGAGCTGGTGGTACGCGGACTTCAAGTCAACTGTGGAGAAGACTCGATACTGCGCAATCTGGTTAACCATGTCAGATATGCGGGGGAGGGGGTATGCATCGAGCTGCGTGTACCGGTTGATGGTCTGACTGTAGTCGATGACCCATCCGGAGCTTCTCCCCAGTCTTGACGACCACCACTTGGGCTCTCCAGGGGCTGGTACTAGCCTCAATGATCCCCTCTCGTAGGAGTCGCTGGATCTCCAACCTGATAAAGGCCCTGTCCCGGGCACTGTATTGTCTGCTCCTAGTAGCGACAGGTTTACAGTCCGGGGTGAGGTTAGCGAAGAGCGAGGGTGGGGCGACCTTAAGGGTCGCAAGGCTACAGACTGTGAGGGGGGGGCAGGGGTCCACAGAACTTTAAAGTAAGGCTTTGGAGGTGGCGCTGGAAGTCGAGCCCCAGTAATAGGGCAGCGCAGAAATGGGGAAGGACGTAGAGATAAAGTTAGTGTACTCTATGCTTTGTACCGAAAGGGTCGCAACACAGTACTCCCAGATTTCTACTGAATGTGATCCGGAAGCCAGGGAGATTTTCTGGGTCGCGGGTAAAATTGGGAGGGAGCAGCGCCTTACCGTATCTGGGTGTATTAAGCTGTCTGTGCTCCTGGAGTCGAAAAGGCAGGCCGTCTCGTGCCCGTTGATCCGGACGGTCATCGTAGACTCTGTGAGGTGATGATGCTGGCACTGGTCGAACGTGATGGACCTACCCATTCGGAAGGTGATGGGTAGGCCGGCCGGAGGTAGCGGCGGCCAGCATACGACTGGGTGAGTAGGGCTCCCGGGAGGCTGCGGAGTGGTCCCAAGATGGCGGCCCCCATGGGTCACGTGTGGCGGGTGGCATAGGAGAAGGCGTCAAAGATGGCGGCCCCCATGGGTCGCGTGTGGTGGGCGAAATCAAAGATGGTGGCGCCCACGGGTCGCACATGGCAGGTGGAGTACAAGATGGCATTAAAGATGGTGGCCCCAATGTGTCGCACGTGGCGGCCGAAGGCGAAGATGGCGGCGCCCACGGGTCGTACATGGCGGGTGGCGCAGCAGTTGGGGGCGGCCCCGACAGGCAGCAGGCAGCGCTGCTGGGCCTAGAAGCTTTAGGGAGAGATCGGGCCTGGCAGGCTTTCGCAAAGTGGCCCTTCCTCCCGCACCCGTTGCAAGTCGCGTTCCGTGCAGGGCAGCGTTGTCTGGGTGCTTACCCTGGCCGCAAAAGTAGCACTTCGGGCTTCTGGCGTTGGCGGGCTGCTGCGCGGCACAGGCTTGCGCCGCACCCGGGCCGGATGTTGCCGGCGCCCACAAGGTCCACGAGGGTGCCGCGCAGTCGGAGGTGTAGGCTCCATGTTCTGGAAGGTCACCTCCAGCGAGTTTGAGGCTGGGGGTTCTGACTCATACAGCTTGCTATAAAAGTCCCTAAACACCCCATTCACCCCACCGGGTCCACATTCCCTCCTGCGTCCTTCACTTTCCCGATCTCCCTTGCAGCCTCCTGCTTCCACAACTGGTGCGCTAGCATCCTGCTTGCCTTCCCCACCACCACCACCTCGACCCCGCTCCAGCAGCACCTTCTTCACCCGCAGGGCTTTACCCGCCCACACAAACCCCAAGATCACAGCATTCACTATTTTAAATAACGCCTTGGGGATAACAATTGGGAGTCTCTGAAAGACCAACAGGAACCTCGGAAGTCCCCTCCATTTCCTGGACTCCCTCAGTGCCATGGCCAGAGGCTCAATTGCCAGTGCAACCAACAAGGGGGATAGGGGGCACCCCTGCCTCGTCCCCCGGTACAGCCGAAATGAAAAATGAAATGAAATGAAAATCGCTTATTGTCACAAGTAGGCTTAAATGAAGTTACTGTGAAAAGCCCCTAGTCGCCACATTCCGGCGCCTGTTCGGGGAGGCTGGTACAGGAATCAAACCATGCTGCTGGCCTGCCTTGGTCTGCTTAAAAAGCCAGCGATTTAGCCCAGTGTGCTAACTACCCTTCGCAAATCTCGTCTGGTCCTCATGAATCACCCCCGGGACACAGTCCTCAATTCTCATAGCCAGCACCTTCGCCAGCAATTTAGCATCAACATTGAGGAGCAAGATCGGTCTATACGACTCACATTGCAGTGGATCCTTGTCCCGCTTCAGGATCAAAGAAATCAGCGCCCTAGACATTGTCGGGGGCTAGGTCCCCCCCTCCCTCGCCTTATTGAAAGTCCTCACTAGCAACGGGCCCAGCAGGTCCACGTATTTCCTGTAGAATTCAACCGGGAACCCATCCGGCCCCGGGGCCTTCCCTGCCTGCATGCTCCCCAATCCTTTAACCAGCTCCTCCAGCCCAATCGGCGCCCCCAAACCAGCCACCTCCTCCTCCTCCACCCTCGGGAACCTCAGCTGATCTAGGAATCGTCGCATCCCCTCCTCCCCCACTGGGGGCTCAGACCTGTACAGATCCCAATAGAAGGCCCTAAATACCTTGTTTATTCTCACCGCACTCCGCACCGTATTCCCCCCTCTATCCTTAACTCCACCAATCTCCCTCGCTGCCTCCCTCTTACGATGCTGATGTGCCAGCATCCGACTCGCCTTCTGCCCATACTCATACGTCACCCCCTGCGCTTTCCTCCACTGTGCCTCTGCTTTCCCCGTGGTCAACAAGTCGAACTCCGTCTGGAGGTTCCGTCGCTCCCTGGGTAGCCCCTCCTCATGGACCTCTGCATACCTCCTGTCCACCCTTAAAATCTCTCCCACCAACCTCTCCCTCTCCCTCCCCTCTCTCTTCTCCCTGTGAGCCCTAATGGAGATTAGCTCTCCCCTGACCACCGCCTTCAGCGCCTCCCAGACTACCCCCACCTGCACCTCCCCGTTGTCGTTGGCCTCCAAGTATCTTTCAATGCACCCCCGCATCCGCCCACACACCCCCTCATCCGCCAATAGTCCCACATCAAGGCGCCACAGCAGGCGCTGGTCCCTCTCCTCCCCCCAACTCCAGCTCCCCCCAATGCGGGGCGTGGTCCGAGATGGCTATGGCCGAATATTCCGTTCCCTCCACTTTCGGGATTAGCGCTCCACTCAAAATGAAAAAATCTATCTGGGCGTAGGCTCTATGGACGTGGGAAAAGAAGGAAAATTCCCTGGCCTGCGGACTGGCAAACCGCCATGGATCCACTCCCCCCATCTGGTCCATAAACCCCCTGAGCACCTTGGCCGCAGCCGGCCTCTTACCCATCCTGGGCCTAGAACGGTCCAGTGCTGGGTCTAGCACCGTGTTAAAGTCCCCCCCCATTATCAAGCTTCTACCTCCAGATCCGGAATCCGACCCAGCATGCGTTTCTTAAATCCGGCATCATCCCAATTCGGGGCATATACGTTCACCAGTACCACCCGCACCCCCTGCAGCCTACCACTCACCATCACATATCGACCTCCATTATCCACTAAAATATTCAGTGCCTCAAACGACACCCGCTTCCCCACCAGTATTGCAACCCCTCTGTTCTTCGCATCCAGCCCTGAATGAAAGACCTGCCCTACCCATCCCTTTCTCAGCCTAACCTGATCTGCCACCTTCAAATGTGTCTCCTGGAGCATAACCACGTCTGCCTTCAGTCCCTTTAAGTGTGTGAACACCCGGGCCCTCTTGACCGGCCCGTTCAGGCCCCTCACATTCCAAGTTATCCCCGGATTGGGGGGCTACTAGCCCCCCCCCCCCCCCCCCCCCCCCCCCCCCCCGCCAACTAGCCATCTCCTTTTCTAGGCCAGCCACGTGCCCGCGCCTCCCGCACCCTCCAGTCCCCCAGGCAGCGGACCCCCGCCCCGACTACCTCTCCTACTTCCAGCTCCCCTTTGGCCAATGCAGCAGCAACCCTGTTGCCCCCCTCCCCCCGCTAGAACCACATCTAGCCATTTTGCTCCCCCCATGACACTCCCATAAGTCAGCTGACCCCTGCTGACCCCGGCCCCCGCTGCCTCTCTGTGGATTGAAGGTACATCAACCGGGTAGCCATCTGGCCCCGGGGCCTTGCCTGATTGCATCAACTCTAGCCCCTCCACCATTTCTATCAGCCCAATTGGTGTCTCCAGGCCCTCCACCAACTCCTCATCCACCTTCGGGAACTACAACCCCTCTAAAAACCGCCTCATCGCCTCCGCTCCGGCTGGGGGTTCTGACTCGTACAGCTTGCTATAAAACTCCCTAAACACCCCATTCACCCCGTCGGGTCCAAGACTATATTCCCTCCCGCGTCCTTCACTTTCCCGATCTCCCTTGCAGCCTCCTGCTTCCACAACTGGTGCGCTAGCATCCTGCTTGCCTTCTCCCCATACTCGTAAACCGCCCCTCTCACCCTTCGCAACTGCCCCACCGCCTTCCCCATGGATAATAGCCCAAACTCCATCTGCAGCCTTTGCCGCTCCTTTAGCACCCACCGCCTCCGGGGCTGTCCACCTGCAGGATTTCCTCCACTAGCCTTTCTATCTCCTCCTGCTCCGCCTTCTCCCTGTGTGCCCAAAATTAAATAAACTCTCCCCTGCCCTTAGTGCCTCTCAACTGTACCTGCCAAAACTTCCCCCGTGTCATTAATCTCCACATATCCCCGGATGGCTTTCCTCAGCCGCTCACACACCTCTTGCTCCTCTAACAGTCCCACTTCCAGCCTCCATTGCTCGTTCCCATTCCCGATTTTCTTCGCGATCTCTTGCCGTGCTGTGGTTGCTGTCACTGTTGTCTTCCCCTGTGCCCCTGTTTTTGTTCCTTTAACGCTTCCCCCTTCTGGCTCCCCTTTTTTGTTCTCCCCCTTCCCCCCACCCCCCACACTCCCTCCCACCCCCTTCGCCCCCTCTTCACTGCTGCCCCCCATTCTGCTTTGCTGGGTTTTGCCACATCACCTTGCTCCCCCCGCCGGTCCTCCCTCGCTTTTCTCTTTCTATCTTGTCCTGGCTATTTCCCCCTGGCTACTGGCTCCTTATTTATTTATGTGTTGGCCACAAACATGTCCTGGAACAGTCGGGTGAATGGCTCCCATGTTTTGTGGAAACCCTCTTCCGTCCACGGTTGCCGAATTTGATTTTCTCCATATGTCGAACAGCCAGTCTGCAGCTTTGGGTGGTGCTGCTGACCACCAGCTGAGCAGGATTCCATGGCGGGCGATCAGGGAGGCAAAGCCAAGGGCATCCACCCTCCTCCCCATGAAGAGATCTGGCTGGTAGTTCGGGGCATAGATGTTCACCAGCACCACCGGCATCCCCTCCAATTTCCCACTCACCATAACATACCACCCCCCAGAGTCTGCCACTATACTCCGCACATCAAACACCGCCCGCTTGTTGATCAAAATTGCCACGCCCCTCGTTTTAGAATCCAATCCCAGTAAAATACCTGCCCTACCCATCCCCTCCTCAGTCTAGTCTGGTCCCCACTTTCAGGTGAGTCTCCTGTAGCATGGCCACGTCCGCCTTCAAGCATTTTAAATATGCGAACACTTGGGCCCCCTTGAGCGGCCTTCGTAGGTCACCTGCAAGCGCGCCAGGTACAGCATTCCGAACTTCACCCCCTTATTGAAGAGGGCCACCTTGACCTTCTTAAAGCTCACTCCTCTTGGCCAGCTCTGCCCCCAGATACATGCGGATTCCCACCTCAGAATCTGCTCCTTGTCCAGGAATCTGTGCAACCGCACCACCATCGCCCTCGGCGGTTCGTTCCCCTATGGCTTCCTCATTAGCGCCCTGTGTGCTTGATCTACTTCCAGAGGTTGTGCGAATGCTCCTTCTCCCAGCAACTTTTCCAACATCTTCCCCACATATGCGCCGGCGTCTGCTCCCTAAATTCGCTCAGGCAGGCCCACGATTCTGAGATTCTGCCTGCGCGACCGGTTCTCCAGGTCCTCAACTTTCTCCTGGAGTACCCTCTGCTGATCCCCCATCAGCCCCATCTCCGCTGCCATTGAGGGGGAGCTGCACCTGGTGTTCCCCCGCCACCTCCTCCATCTTCTGGATTGCCTGATCCTGGGCCTCCACACGGTCGATCACCGCCTTAATCGAGTCCTGGGCAGGTCCTCCAGATTCTCCTTGTGTTGCTGGGTGAACTTCCCGTTCAGGAAGCCCACCAGTTGTCCTGCTGACCACTGAGTCGGCAAGGCCGCTTCTTGACCTTCCACCATCTCCACGTGTGTCACAGGCACCACACCAGCTTTTACTAACTGTTCCCCTCTTTTGCGACCGCTTCTGGTCCTCAACTCCATACACCAGTGGGTCACTCTCCTACCAGCACTCCTGCACCTTTTTTCCTCCACACATCCTCCCATTACCCGGGGAAAAGGTCCAAAAAAACCGCCACAAGCGGGAGCTACCAAATGTACGACCACTCACACCATGACCACCACCGGAAGTCCCCAATCACTGTTTGTTGATGTACTATTTGTCAATGTACTCTGTCGATTATTCTTTTTGTCCACTATGTAGGTACTGTGTACGTTCCCTTGGCCGCAGAAAAATATTTTTCACTGTACTTCGGTACATGTGACAATAAATCAATAATTTATGAAGGATTGTATTTAGTCCTAGCTAAATAGCTCATGGAACTTAGTGGGATACAGATGATGTAATTAATAAGAGGAGCCAGGTCTGTCTGTAGTTTTTCGGTCTGGTGTAGGATTTTAAGTTGAACAGCAGTTTTGCCAAATGCTGTTAAGTTGAGCTGAAGTGGTGTGGGTCGTATAGGCCCATATCACTTTTGAACGTGGATGCGAAAGTATTGGCGAAGATACTGGTGGATAGGCTGGAGGAGTGCCTCCCGAAGGTGATAGGTGAAGATCAGGCGGGGTTCGTGAGAGGGAGGCAGCTCTTTTCAAACGTTAGAAGGATATTGAATGTCATTATGGCACCGGCAGAGGTGAAGGAAACAGAGGTGGTTGTAGCATTGGATGCTGAGAAGGCGTTTGACCGGGTAGAATGGGGGTACTTGATGGCAATTCTGGAGCGGTTGGGGATGGGACCAAGATTTGTGAACTGGGTAAAGCTACTATATAAGGAGCTGAGGGCGAGTGTCTGCACAAACAACATCAGCTCGAGATACTTTTCTCTCCACCGTGGGACAAGGCAGGGATGTCCTATGTCCCCCCTGCTGTTTGCACTCGCGATTGGGCCATTGGCCATCGCGTTAAGAAGTTCGGGGGTATGGAAAGGAATAATGCGGGGGGAGATAGAGCATAGGGTGTTCTTATATGCCGATGATTTGCTGTTATACGTGTCGGAACCGAGTGTGTCAATAGGGGAATTATTGGAGCTGCTTCGAGTGTTTGGGTCTTTCTCGGGGTACAAACTAAATCTCGACAAGAGTGAGTATTTTGTGGTGTCTCGGCCAGGGGTGAGGGCAGGGGTGGGGGGGCTGCCATTCTGTAGGGCAGTGACTCACTTTAGGTACCTGTGGGTGCAGGTTGTCCGGGAGTGGGGGGGAGGCTTCGCAGGTACAACATTTCTAGTTTGGTGGGGAGAGTGAAAGCTGATCTGGCAAGGTGTGATGGTCTCCCTCTGTCACTGGCGGGTCGGGTACAGGCGGTTAAAATGAACGTGTTGCTGCGATTTCGGTTTCTTTTTCAATGCCTGCCGATTTTCCAGCCAAAGGCTTTTTTCAGAGAGATTGAGGGAAGGATTATGTCGTTCATATGGGGAGGGAAGGTGGCCAGAGTTAGAAAGGTACTGCTACAGAGGGGAAGGCAGGCAGGGGGTTGGGTCTTCCGAACCTGATGTATTACTACTGGGCGGCGAATGTGGAGAAGATGCGGAGCTGGGTCAGAGGGGTTGATTCCCAGTGGGTCAGAATGGAGGAGAGTTTGTGCAGGGGGTCGGGACTGAAAGCACTAGCAACAGCGCCGCTCCCGATGGCCCCGGGGAAATACTCAGCAATAATAGCTTCATTGAGAATTTGGAGGCAGTTTCGCCAACACTTCAGGTTGGGGGCAGGGTCAAGGGAAATGCCGATTTGGGGGAACAACAGATTTGAAGCAGGGAAGTGGGATGGAAATTTTCAGTAATGGGAGGAGAAGGGGATTAAAACACCAAAAGATTTGTTTCTTCGGGGTCGGTTTGCAGGACTGAAGGAGCTGGAAGCGAAGTATGGGCTGGAGCAGGGAGAAATGTTTAGACACATGCAGGTTTGAGATTTTGCCAGAAAGGAGATACAGAGCTTCCCACCTCCACATTGTTGGAGGAGGTGCTGACGACAGGGGGACTGGAGAAGGGGGTAGTGTCGGCGGTTTACGGAGCTATTTTGGAAGAGGAGAAGGCACCACTGGAAGGGATCAAAGCAAAGTGGGAGAAAGAGTTGGGAGAGGATATGGAGGAGGGGTTCTGGTGTGAGGTGCTCCGGAGAGTGAATGCCTCCACCTCATGCGCGAGGTTGGGGCTGATACAGCTGAAGGTGGTATACAGAGTACACCTCACGAGGGTGAGGATGAGCCGATTCTTTGAAGGAGTAGATGTGTGTGAACATTGCGGGGGGGCCCCGCTAATCACGTTCATATGTTTTGGGCCTGTCCAAAGCTAGAGGATTACTGGAAGGAGGTTATTAGGGTAATTTCTAAAGTGGTGCATGTGAAACTGGACCTGGGCCCCCGGGAGGCCATCTTCGGGGTGTCGGACCAGCCAGGGTTGGAAACGGGTGCGGGGCAGATGTTGTAGCCTTCGCCTCGTTGATCGCCCGAAGGCGGATCCTGATAGGTTGGAGAGCAACCTCTCCACCCTGTGCCCTGGCGTGGCGGGGGGACCTGTTGGAATTCTTGACTCTTGAGAAGGTTAAGTTTGAACTGAGGGGAAGGACGGAGGGGTTCTACAATTCATGGGCATTATTCATTATGCACTTTCAAGAACTGAATAACATCGAACATTAGTTGGGGGGATGGGTGGGAGGGTTGGGGGGAGGGGGGCTGTGTGTGTTAATGGCGACTATGGGTGATCCCTAATTCCTTTTTGTCATTTGTTTGTTTGAACATGCGGGCTAATGTTTGGGGTTTGGTGGGAGGATGGGATCGTTGTTATTGATATGGAGATTGACATATTTGTTACTGTTTATTGATTATTGTTGGTGGGTGTAAATTTGGGAGAAAATGTGAAAAAGGAGGAGAATAATAAATATATATTTTTTAAAGTTGAGCGGAATTGCGTCATGGCTGCCACGCTGTGGGAGGCACTCAAGGCAGTGGTCAGGGGGGAGTTTATTTCAACTCAGGCGCATAGGGAGAAAGCGGAGCAGGCGGAGATGGCAAGGCTGGTGTATAGGAGGTATTCGGAGTGCCTGGAGGCAGGGCTGTTGAAGAAGAGGTAGAGGCTCCAGATGGAGTTTGGGTCAGAGTCCATGGGAAGGCAGTGGAGCAGTTATGGAGGGCCAAGGGGCAGTGTACAAGTAAAGGGGGAAGGCGAGCAGGATGCTCGCCCATCAGTTGAGGAAGCATGAAGCGGCGAGGGAGATTGGCAGAGTAACGGATGATAAGGGCAGGGTGGTGTTGGAACTGATGGGGATGAATGGCGTGTTTGAGGTGCTTTACAGGAGATTATACTCATCGGAGCCCCCGGCTGGGGGGAGGGGATGCGGCGGTTTTTGGACGGGCTGGAATTTCCCACGGTCTAGGAGGAGCTGGGAATGGGGGCCCAAATTGAGTTGAGAGAGATGATGGAGAGCATGGGGGCGATGCAGGCAGGGAAAGCCCGGGTCCGGACAGGTTCCCAGTGGAGTTTTATAAACATTTAGGGGATGTAGCGCACAATGACTTACGAGAGAGACGAGTAGAGATGAAGTCGATGAGGCTTTATTAAGCGAGACTTGTCCCCAGCAGTTCAGCAACAGAATGGAGCGGCGGGGAGAAGCTCAGGTTCTTATACTCCGCCTTCAGGGCGGAGCCAGGAGTCAACAGCCAACCAGGACCCGGGATCTGTCAGCCAATAGCATCACGGCTTCACAGTCCCACATGACCCCTAATACATACTACCACATTCACCCCTTGTTAAAAATGAACCCGGCGGGGTGGTGGTTCGCATGGTGGTAGGGGTTTACAAGGCTGGTCCTGGGAGGAAAATTTCGGGCATGTCATTACAGTTTTAGCCCTACACTGGGCTATGTACAAGGTTTGTGAAACTATTTACAATATTAGTAAGAGAAAAAAATGTTTTGTTACAGTCCAACAACATTCTTGGTGTCACGCCGATGCCACGAGTCGAGCAGGCGGTCTGGTCTTCCTCGTCGATCGCCTCAGCCCCGGTGGTGGTGCAGGTGCTTGTTCCGGCGTTGTCGTCTCCGGGAGCGTTTCGGTGTTTGTTCCTGTTTCACTCCTGGGCGGACACGGGAGGAGGACCGATCCTCCCGGGAAGGGGGCGGTCGCGGGGTGCGCCAGTGGCAGGGAGGGGATGATCGGTGTCGGGGGGGTGTGTGTGTTGGCGGCGGGCGCCAGGTCTCGCAGGGAGACCGTGTCCTGTCGGCCGTCGGGGTACGCCTGTAGGCGTACTGCGGGTTCGCGTGGAGGAGGTGAACCCTCTCGACCAACGGGTCCGACTTGTGCGCCCGCACATGTTTCCGGAGCAAGATGGGTCCTGGGGCCGCCAGCCAGGTCGGCAGCGACGTTCCGGAGGAGGACTTCCTGGGGAAGACAAGGAGGCGCTCATGAGGCGTTTGGTTACTGGTGGTACACAGCAGCGACCGGATGGAGTGGAGAGCGTCTGGGAGGACCTCCTGCCACCGGGAAACTGGGAGATCCCTGGACCGTAGAGCCAGTAGGACGGTCTTCCAGACCTTGCCGTTCTCCCTCTCTACTTGCCCGTTCCCCCGGGGGTTGTAGCTGATCGTCCTGCTCGAGGCTATACCCTTGCTGAGCAGGAACTGGCGCAGCTCGTCACTCATGAAGGAGGACCCCCTGTCGCTATGGATATATGCGGGGCAACCGAACAGTGTGAATATGGTGCTAAGGGCTTTAATGACTGTGGCCGCTGTCATGTCGGGGCAGGGGATGGTGAAGGGGAAACGGGAGTACTCGTCCACCACGTTCAGGAAGTATATGTTGCGGTCGGTGGAGGGGAGGGGCCCTTTGAAATCCAGACTGAGGCGTTCAAAGGGGCGGGAAGCCTTGATCAGGTGCGCTCTATCCGGCCTGAAAAAGTGCGGTTTGCACTCCGCGCAGATGTGGCAGTTCCTGGTGACTGTACGGACCTCCTCCACAGAGTAGGGGAGGTTGCGGGACTTTATAAAATGGTAGAACCGAGTGACTCCCGGGTGGCAGAGGTCCTCGTGGAGGGCTTGGAGACGGTCTATTTGTGCGTTGGCACATGTGCCGCGGGATATGGCATCGGACGGCTCGTTCAGCTTTCCGGGACGGTACAAGATCTCGTAGTTGAAGGTGGAGAGCTCGATCCTCCACCTTAAGATCTTGTCATTTTTAATTTTGCCCCGCTGCGCATTATCGAACATGAAGGCTACCGACCATTGGTCGGTGAGGAGAGTGAATCTCCTGCCGGCCAGGTAACGCCTCCAATGTCGCACAGCTTCCACTATGGCTTGGGCTTCCTTTTCCACTGAGCAGTGGCGGATTTCTGAGGCGCGGAGGGTTCGGGAGAAAAAGGCCACGGGTCTGCCCGCTTGGTTAAGGGTGGCCGCCAGAGCTACGTCGGAGGCGTCGCTCTCGACCTGGAAGGGGAGGGACTCCGCTTTGATGCGGCTGAAGGCCTGGCGAGCCTCTGTCGACAGGGGGAAGGTAGTGGTCTGTATTAGCGGGTGGGCCTTGTCTGCATACTGGGGGACCCACTGGGCGTAATATGAAAAGAACCCCAGGCAACGTTTCAGGGCTTTGGAGCAGTGGGGGAGGGGAAATTCCATGAGGGGGCGCATGCGTTCGGGGTCGGGGCCTATTATCCCATTGCGCACTACGTATCCCAGGATGGCCAGCCGGTTTGTGCTAAAAACGCACTTCTCCTCGTTGTATGTGAGGTTCAAGGCGTTAGCGGTCTGGAGGAATTTTTGGAGGTTGGCGTCGTGGTCCTGCTGATCGTGGCCGCAGATGGTTACGTTGTCGAGATACGGGAACGTGGCCTGCAACCCGTGCTGGTCAACCATTCGGTCCATCTCCCGTTGGAAGACCGAGACCCCGTTCGTGACACCAAATGGGACCCTTAGGAAGTGGTATAGACGCCCGTCTGCCTCGAAGGCTGTGTACTTGCGGTCACATGGGCGGATGGGGAGCTGGTGGTAGGCGGACTTGAGGTCCACAGTGGAGAAAACCTTATACTGGGCAATCCGATTTACCATGTCGGATATGCGGGGGAGAGGGTACGCATCTAGCTGTGTGTACCTGTTGATGGTCTGGCTATAGTCTATGACCATCCTTTGCTTTCCCCCGGTCTTTACTACTACCACCTGGGCTCTCCAGGGACTATTGCTGGCCTGGATTATGCCTTCCTTCAGCAACCGCTGGACTTCAGACCGAATAAATATCCGGTCCTGGGCGCTGTACCGTCTGCTCCTAGTGGCGACGGGTTTGCAATCCGGGGTGAGGTTTGCAAACAAGGACGGCGGTTCAACCTTGAGAGTTGCGAGGCCGCAGATAGTGAGTGGGGGTATTGGGCCGCCGAATTGAAATGTTAGGCTCTGCAGGTTACACTGGAAATCTAATCCCAGTAATGTGGGCGCGCAGAGTTGGGGAAGGACGTAGAGCCTGTAGTTTTTAAACTCCCTCCCTTGCACCGTTAGGTTCGCGATGCAGAACCCTTTGATCTCTACGGAGTGGGATCCTGCAGCTAGGGAAATCTTTTGCGTTGGATGGATGGTCAAAAAACAGCGTCTTACCGTGTCGGGGTGGATGAAACTTTCGGTGCTCCCGGAGTCGATCAGGCATGGTGTCTCGTGTCCGTTGATCAGCACCGTTGTTGTCGTCGTCTGGAGCGTCCGGGGCCATGATTGATCCAGCGTCACCGAAGCCAGTCGTGGTCGTAGTGTCTCGGCGTCTTCTTCGGACCCCGTGGAGCCGTCGATGCTGGGGTCCTTTGTTGTCATCCAAGATGGCGGCGTCCATGAATTGCACGCGGCCGGGGGTGGACAAAATGGCCGCCCCCATGGATCGCACGTGGTCGGGGGTGGACAAAATGGCCACCCCATGAATCGCACGTGGCTGGGGAGTCACAAGATGGCGGCGCCCATCCTCCCCTCGTGGTGGCCGGGACCCAAAATGGCGGCGCCCGCGGGTCGCACATGGGGCGCTGGGGGGGTTGGGGAGTGTTTGGGATGCGCTGGGCTCGTTCTTCTCCGGGGATTGCGGCGACCCCCCGGGACCGGCACACAGACGCGTAATGGCCCTTCTTGCCGCAGCTTTTGCAAATAGCTGCGCGGGCCGGGCAGCGCTGCCGGGGGTGTTTCGCTTGCCCGCAGAAATAGCAGCGGGCCCCCCCGGGATGATCTGGCGCTTTAACCGCGCAAGCCTGTGGGGGAGGGGGGGGTTTGTCGGGACGGGGGTCCACGGAGCCCAAGGGGCTGCCGCGCGGTCGGGGCCGTAGGCGCGGGTGTTTCGCGAGGCCACATCTAGGGAAGCTGCAATGGCCCGTGCCTCTGAGAGTCCTAGCAACTCTTTTTCTAAAAGTCTTTGGCGGATTTGGGGAGAGTTCATACCTGCCACAAACGCTTTGCGAATTAGCATGTCCGTGTGTTCAATCGCGTTCACCGGCGGGCAGCTGCAGCCCCGTCCCAAAATTAGCAGCGCGGCGTAGAATTCCTCTATCGATTCTCCGGGACTTTGCTGTCTCGTTGCGAGTTAGTAGAGTGCGTAGACCTGGTTCACGGGGCGAACGTAGATTCTCTTCAGTGCTGCGAGCGCCGTCGGGAAATCCTCTGCGTCTTCTATGAGAGGGTAAATTTCCGGGCTTACCCTCGAATGCAGGACCTGCATTTTCTGGTCTTCTGTGATCCGGCCGGGGGCCGTTCGGAGGTAGCCTTCAAAACAAGCTTGCCAGTGTTTAAAAACTGCTGCCGAGTTCGCTGCGTGGGGGCTGATCCGCAGGCATTCCGGGGCGATCCGGAGCTCCATAGTCCTTTAAGCTCACTTAATAAATTGTAGCGCACAATGACTTACGAGAGAGACGAGTAGAGATGAAGTCGATGAGACTTTATTAAGCGAGACTTGTCCCCAGCAGTTCAGCAACAGAATGGAGCGGCGGGGAGAAGCTCGGGTTCTTATACTCCGCCTTCAGGGCGGAGCCAGGAGTCAACAGCCAACCAGGACCCGGGATCTGCCAGCCAATAGCATCACGGCTTCACAGTCCCACATGACCCCTAATACATACTACCACAGGGGGGATCTGGGGTCACTGCTGGTGTGGGCATATAACGAGGCAAGGGAGAGGGGGATCTCCCCCCTACATTGTCGCAGACTTCCATCTCCCTCATATTGAAAAAAGACAAGGATTCGGAGCAGTGTGGGTCGTACCGCCCAATATCGTTACTGAACGTAGACGCCAAGCTGTTGGCAAAGGTGGTGGCTTCGAATGCGTCCTGGGGAATGATAGGCGAAGATCAAACGGATATTGTGAAGGGGAGGCAGTTGTCGGCGAATGTGAGGAGGCTGCTCAATGTAATTATGATGCCTTCGGGGAGGCTGGAGATGGAGGTGGTGGTGGTGATGGACACGGAGAAGGCGTTTGATCGGGTGGAGTGGGAGTATTTGTGGGAGGTGTTGGGGCGGTTCGGGCAGGGGTTTGTGGATTGGGTCCGGCTGCTATACAAGGCACCAGTCGCAAGTGTGCGGACGAACCGAGTGAGCTTGGGATATTTTGGGCTGCATCGAGATGAGGTAGGGGTGCCTGCTCTCCCCTTTAATGGAGGATTGTGTCCCGGGGGTGGTTGCAGAAGATCAAACAAGCTTCATAAAGGGCAGGCAGCTCGCGAGTAATATAAGACGACTGTTGAATGTAGTGATGAATCCTTCTGGGCTTTGGTACTGGAGGTGGTGGTGTCCATTGTCGCAGAGAAGGCATTTGATCGGGGGGAGTGGCGGTACTTGTTCGAGGTTTTGGGAAAGTTTGGGTTTGGGCCGAGATTTGAGGCATGGGTGCGGTTGCTGTATGTGGCACCAAGGGCGAGGGTGAGGACGAATGATATGAGTCACGAAGCTTTGACTTACACAGGGGTGCCCGCTGTCGCCGTTACTGTTTGCGTTGGCCATAGAGCTGTTGGCGATAGCTTTCGGGACGTCGGCGGAGTGGCAGGAGATTATGAGAGGACAGAGGGAGCATCGGGTGTCGCTCTCTGCCAATGACCTGTCGCTGTATGTTTCGGATCCGCTGGAGTATGTGGGCAGGTTGGGTCTGCTGGGAGGTTTGGAGGGTTCTCAGGGTAGAAGCTGAATGTAGGGAAAAGCGAGGTATTCCCGTCGAATGAGCTGGGACAGTGGGCTAATTTAGGGGGGATGCCATTTATGGTCAAGTGGGATAGGTTTAGGTATTTGGGGATTCAGGTAGCGAGGGAATGGACGGGCTCCATAAGTGGAACTTAAAGAAGCTGGTGGAGGAGGCTAGGGACGATCTTAAGAGGTGGGATACACTGCAGTTGATGTTGACGGGGAGGGTCCAAGTGGTGAAAATGAATATTCTGCCGAGGTTCTTGTTTATTTTTCAGGCTCTCCCAATCTTTATGCCAAAGGTCTTGTTTCGGAAATTGGACACGATCATTTCTGACTTTGTATGGGCGGGAAGGTGCCGAGGGTGGGGGTCCATGCTACAGAGGCAGAGGCAGCAGGGGGGGTTGGCGTTGCCGAACCTGCTACATTATTATTGGGCGGCGAATGTGGATAGGGTGCTGCGATGGTGGGAAGAAGGAGTAGAGCGGGTTAGGATGGAGGAGGAATCTTGTAAGGGGTCTAGTTTGAGGGCTATGGTGACGGCAGCGTTGCCAATGGCTCCGAGTAGGTAGTGCAGTCCACGGCGAAGGTGTGGAATCAGTAGAGGAGGCATTTTAGGGTGGAAGGAATGATGGTGTTAATGCCACTGTGCGGGAATCATGGGTTTGAGCCAGGGGGGATGGATAGTATGTACAGGAGGTGGAGGGATTGGATTGGATTGGATTTGTTCATTGTCACGTGTACCGAGGTACAGTGAAAAGTATTTTTCTGCGAGCAGCCCAACAGATCATTAAGTACATGAAAAGAAAAGGAAATAAAAGAAAATACATAATAGGGCAACACAATGTAACTACATAAGCACCGGCATCGGATGAAGCATACAGGGTGGAGTGTTAATGAGGTCAGTCCATAAGAGGGTCGTTTAGGTGTCTGGTAACAGCGGGGAAGAAGCTGTTTTTGAGTCTGTTCGTGTGTGTTCTCAGACTTCTGTATCTCCTGGACGTGGGGCTGGTCAAGGTGAGGGACCTATATTTGGAGGAAGGGTTCGTCAGTCTGGAGGAGCTAAGGGAGAGGGTAGAACTGCCGAGGGGGAGTGAGTTCAGGTATCTACAGATTAGGGACTTTGCGCGAACGGTCTGGAGGGGGTTCTCTAGGTTGCGGGAATACACCCTGCTGGAGCGACTGCTGCTTCTGGACGTGGAAGGGGAGGGAAGAATTGGGGATACATACAAGTGGCTGGGGGAGCAGGGAGGTGAGCAGGTGGTGAAGATCAAGGAGAAATGGGAAGCGGAGTTGGGAGGGGAGATCAATTTGGGAGTATGGAGTGAGACACTGTGAAGGGTAAACGGGTGCAAGGATGAGCCTGACACAGTTTAAGGTGACCCAGGCGAGATTGAGTGGGTTCTTTTAGGGGGTAGCAGATGAGTGTGAGAGGTGTGGGCAGGGGCCAGCGAATCATGCGCACATGTTTTGGGGTTGCGAAAAATTGGGAAGATTCTGGGCGGGAGTGTTCGCGGTCTTAGTGGAGGAGGGAATGAACCGTTTGGTGGCGATATTTGCGGTTTTCAGAGAAGCCGGAGCTCATGGAGAGGAGGAAGGCCGATGTCATGGCCTTCGCCTTTCATTGCACGGCGGCGAATCTTACTAGAGCGGCAGTTAGCATCGCCACCGGGGGTAATGGCTTGGTTGGGTGACCTGTACGACTTCCTGCGGTTGGAGAAGATAAAATATGAGTTAAGGGGCTGTAGCCACCTAAAATGGCTGATTCCCGATTAATTTGGCCAAAACCCGATGTAAAATGGCTAACTGAAAAGGCTGATGGGAAAATCAGCCAACAGGGCACAAACGGACAGCTGCAGACAGAACAGTGTATTTCGGCTCTGGGGAAGTCGGCCCAGATCGATACCTGCAACCATTAGCAGCACATCAACCCAGCCATCTGCAGTTTAATCGGCTATCCCCGGGAACAATTGCAACAAATTAGCAATTGAAAGCTGATCCAGGCCTCTCGGCGCCAGCAGTGGCCCAGACAAAGAAAGGTGAACGACCACCCCCCGATCAAGGAATCGCCCCATTATTGGTGCATATCGAAGCCAGTGATTGGGACCAAGTCCAATCACTTGGGACCAGGGTCAAGGTCCGCCCCGAGAGGCGGGAAGCCCGTGGGAACTATCAGAGTAAGGGGCCAAGTTCAGATCGGCCCTTCTCTCCCTTTTTCTCCTGCTCGCAACCTTCGCAAGAACCATCAACAAGAAACCGTAAGTTTGACTCCAGCGATCGCTACCCGATAGAGACTCCTAGCCATCGACCTGTATCAGCCTTTGAATCCCGCAGGCCAGACCCAATTCGATAAGCCATTAGTTTCCCTGACCTGGTGGGCCATTCCCAAAGTTAAGTATTGGCCTGTAGTTGTAGGTAGTAGTCTAGAAAGTAGGATTATTGTATAAGTATTTATTGCTGTATATAATAAATGATCGTTGATTTAACATTTACTAGGCAGTGTGCTGTCTTATTAATCATAACTAGAGCTTGAACCACGTGGCGGGTTCAGAAAGATGCCTGGCGACTCGTGAGCAAAGGTGACAGAATTAGAGCTAATAAAACTAAGGCTAATAAGAGCAATATTTTGGCGACATCCTGACGGGACCCGATCTAGAAGTGGAAAACCACTCCGGGAGAACCCAAGAAATTTGAATAGAATCCAATTGGAAACAAAAAAACCACACGTGTTCAAGCGGTTCTGATTAATAATTCACAATTCGGAAGTGTGTGTATGCATGCAAAACTAACAGGGCTATAAGGTAAAACTGATAGATTTTTGTTGCGTCAAAACTGTCGGAAGTCTGTATTTTCGGAAATTAGCGCAAGCCGTACCCGCATCTACGACACCACCTGAGCTCCCTGTTCCAAATTTAATCGAAGCAAGCAGATAGGAGAGATGGCCATGCAGGCAATGCAACGCCTCATGAACCCCGAGGAATTTGCGGTTGCAGCGACCAGCAGCAGTAGAGTGGGACAGTGTCCCATTTGGGAAGAGGAAATTCGGAAATACCTCAAGGGCAAAGGATGGCCCATGTGGAATGATTTCTGTAATAATGACGACTCAGGTCCCGGAAGTATAGGGCATACTTGGTGGGAGAACATGAGTGAAATCCACAAAAAGAATTTAACAAAAGCTCGCAAGCCGATGGCAATTGTCTGGCACAATTGCGAGGCACAGAGGTGGTCGTCAGGACGCTCCGCAAAGAAGTAGAGGGCATACATCGCATGAGTAAAGTCGATGTATGCGAGGTTGAGAAAGAGAATTTAGAGTTAAAAAGGAAATTGGCAGCAAAAGACGAAGAGGTGGCTGACGCCAAACGGGGTCACCAGTCTTGTCTGGTGCATTTAAGAAGTTTCCAATCCCAGTACGAGAAGGCCTATCAGGACACGCAGCGTGCAGTCCTGGTAAAGAAAGAGACAGAGAAGCAGGTGGAGACGCTACAGAAGCAATGTAGTGATCTCAAGGCAGCCTTGAGAGCGCTCCACGCTGCAACCATGGAACAAAGGCAGAGCACCATAGATCATGCGAAGTGCCGGAAGCAAATTGCAGACCTGCAATCACTGCTTTCTGTCCAAAAGGGATTCCAAGAAACCTTTGGGGAAAATTTAGAACAGGAAGACGGCCCTGATTGGGAAGAATTGCAGGAAACAGCGCAGAGATATGTTTAGGGAACATGTGCGCAGGGAAAGTCCCAAAGGAGAAAAGCACCCCCACCCCCCACACAGCAGGTAGTTCAGGCTCCCATGAACCCTGTAACAACCCACCGCACAGCCACATCGGACGAGGCAGAATTCCTATATTCCACCCCCCTCACAGTGACCCAATTACGGGACACGTGTGCGAAAATCACACCGTTCCTCCCCGCTTCAGACCCACACCATTTCTTTGCCACCGTCAAACACCAGGCGACCATGTACGGCCTGCATGAGAGAGAGCATGTAAAGCTCATGGTTCTAAGCTTAGACCCATCGGTAGCAGCAGCCCTTCCCGACCCACAGAACGTAGGAGGAGGCACCCTTGCAGAAATGCATACCGCGATCCTGGATGCGATCGGGTATAACCGGGGTGACCCCGTAGATGGCCTAAATAAGTGCAGGCAGAAGACGTCTGAACACCCCACAGCGTTCGCAGGACGCTTGTGGATTCACTTTGAAGCCGTTTTCGGAAACGTAGACCGTGCCCATTTGTCCCCAGACAATATGGCCAAATGGACCCGCACCCTTATCTCCCATGCCACAGAGGCAGGACAGAATGCCTGAAGTAGTTATGATCCCTCGGAGGAGGCTCATAACGAGAAGTGGGTGGTTAAAAGATTGTCCCGCGTTTGGGAGCAGTCTGTTCACAATCGACCCGCCGCTAAAACCACAGAGGAAAAGCAAGCCGCCGCAAACATGCAGGCAGTAAAAGCCACACCTCACAACCCCGCCTGGGTAAATGTCGGAAAGAACAGCCCCCCAACAAAACCGCAAGAATGCTACAATTGCGGACAGTTGGGACATTTTGCCAAAGAATGCAATGCCCCTAAAAAGCCACCGAGAACCCAACAGACAGGCACTCTCAGCAAGAAAAAGGCAGAGCCCATACATAGCGTTAGCGCCCGTTCGGATCAGACAGACTTGACCGAAACAGACTGACGGTGTACAGGCTCCCCCAGTTGGGTCTGCGATACCCTTTGGGATAGGTCAGGACGACCCGTAGTCGCAGCGAAAATTCAGGGACAGCCTATCGAGTTTCTTTGGGGACACAGGAGGGTCTCGCACCACCTTAAATTCCTCCACCCTTGGTCAGGACACGTGGCCCACTACAGCCATTATCACCCTCAGCGGCTTTACAGGCCACTCACAGCAGGGACACATTACAGCCCCTGTATCCATCCAAATCGGAACCATTAGCACAAAACACCCCGTAGTTTTAGTCGACCTGCCCCACACAGCAGAACACATTCTGGGAATCGACTTTATGAATTCCCACCACCTATCTTTCGATCCAGTCAACCAGTGTGTCTGGAAGATGGTGAAATCCGCTAGAGCCCCCGCAACGCTCAACATAGGGGACTATATGAACAAAATTAGCGCAGTAAGTGAGTTTTGGTTCAACCCCACCACACTCAGCACGGACTGACAGGTTAGGGCAGTCCTGCAAAAAAACAGGGCAGCATTCGCGACCCACAAGCACGACTGTGGATGGATGACGGGCTCAGTGCAAATAACAGGACCTGACCCTAGACCCCAGAAACAGTACGGACTTCCCCTAGAAGCAGAGGGAGAAATCCTAAAAGTTAGAGAAAGCTTATTGGAGCAGGGCATACTAAGATCGGTAGCCTCTACTAATAATGCCCCGATTTGGCCAGTGAGAAAGTCCGACGGATCATGGCGCCTGACCATTGATTATCGGGAACTCAATAAAGTCACCCCCGCAGCAGCCCCCACAGTAGCAACAAGTCCCGAGACCATGCTCAAACAGGGACTCAATTCCCGATATTTCACGGTTTTGGACATCAGTAATGGATTCTGGTCCATTCCATTGGCAAAGGCGTGCCAATATAAATTTGCCTTCACTTTTAAAGCGCAGCAGTACACGTGGACATGCCTTCCACAAGGCTTCCACAACTCCCCCTCCATTTTCCACCGACAGCTGGCAAATGGACTAGCGAAATTTTCTCGCCCCGAATGTCTGGTACAGTATGTAGATGATCTACTACTGCAGACAGACACCAAGGAAGAGCACATTGAGCTTCTGTCCGAACTCCTGGAATTGTTACAGTCAACTGGATGTAAAGTAAACCCCAAAAAGGCCCAGATATTGGAAGAAAAAGAGGTATATTTGGGGACTATTATCACACACGGCAAACGCGAGATCGAGCACAAAAGAATTGACTCGATCGCTAAATTGCCCCTTCCCCAAAACATTTCAGCCCTCCGGTTGTTTTTAGGACTGGTTGGCTACTGCCGAAACCACATTGACGGTTTCGCCAGCAAGGCAGCGCCCCTCTCAGACCTCCTAAAGAAGGGAGCCCTCTGGGAATGGCTTACGCAGCATACGGATGCTGTGGAATCATTAAAACAGGCACTCATAGCCGCCCCCGCACTACAAGTTCCAGACCCGCTTTCCCCTTACGCAATAGAGGTAGCGACCACAGACCGCACCCTTTCAGCCGTGCTCCTACAGGAACGGCATGACCAGCTAAGACCCGTGGCTTATGCCTCCCGGATTTTAGATGCTGTGGAGCAGGGATTTTCAGCCTGTGAGAGGCACCTGCTCACAGTTTTCTGGGCAGTCCAGTACTTTTCATACATTACCGGACTGAACCCCATCACCATTTTGACCGAGCACACCCCCACCCAACTTTTACTGGACGGACGACTCAAGGACGGTACCGTCAGCCAAATACGCGCTGCTAGGTGGACCCTTCTCTTGCAAGGACGGGACATCACAGTAAAACGGACAAAGACTCACACATACTTAGCGGATAATTTACAGTACCCCGGAACCCCCCATGAGTGTGAAATCATCTCTCCACACCAGAATACAGGCCCCTTTATAGCTAAAACACCCCCCAGAAAATTAGCCACTCCATCTCAGAGCCCCCCTCACCCGGACACGTGTAACCCCATTAGGATCAATGTGGATGGATCTTCCACAGTCTTAGATGGGCAACGCATAACAGGTTGTGGGATTTATGTTGAGGACGCGCAGGGACGCGCCCTCGAGGTAATCGCATTAAAATTACCCGGACACTTAGGCGCGCAGGCGGCAGAGCTTGCGGCCATCACATACATTGTAGAGCACCCAGATTCCTTCCCCAGCCCAGCAGACATATATTCAGACAGCCTATACGTCTGCAACAGCCTCACAGAATTTCTGCCCCTCTGGGAAACAAGAGGATTTGTTTCCGCGGATGGAAAACCCCTCCCCTCAGCCCCATTACTCCGCCATATTTTGCAAAAAGCCAAGGACAGGACTTTTGGCATTATAAAAGTCCGCAGCCACCATCGTTCCTCCCCCCCGGAAATGTAAAAGCTGACGCGCTGGCTAAGGCAGGATCCAGGCATGGGTACTTTTGGAAGCCCCCCCAAAAGCGCCCCAGTGAGTGCAGTTCAGGTTACGCAGACTAGGATCGAAGATCTAGTAGAGGCCCAGAAGCAGGATAGCGCTCTCACTGAGATCGTGAAAGGGAAGTTTCCAGCCTCCTACGAGAGGTTCAGAAATACAATGACCACACATGACGGTGTGGTGTTAAAGGACACCCTTTATGTAGTTCCTGAGCAGGATAGGAACCAATTAATCTGTTTATTCCATGATGGTCATGGACACCAGGGAATCGATCCCACCACAGCCCACCTCAAACAGCTTTGTTGGTGGCCAAATCTCAAGGAAGATGTATCCCATTACATTGAGAATTGCCTCATCTGCGCACAGAACAACCCAGATAGATATGCCAAAAAGGCACAACTCAGCCACACCCGACCCGTTAACGGCCCCTGGACTAACCTCCAGATCGATTTTATAGGTCCATTGCCCCCTTGCAGGAATGGCTATAAATATGTTCTGGTGGCCATAGACACTTTTACAAAGTGGGTGGAAGCATTTCCAGCCCGCACCAACACCGCAAAAACCATAGCCAAGATCCTAACACACCACATCTTTACAAATGGGGACTCCCCGCAGTATTGAATCGGGCCAAGGTTCTCACCTTACGGGACGGGTCATGCAGAACGTCCTCACGATATTTGGCATAACCCAAAAATTTCACATTGCGTACCACCCACAGTCGAGTGGTATAGTGGAGCGCATGAATCGGACCCTAAAAACTACCCTCAGAAAAATGGTCCAGCAGAACAACACCACTTGGGATTCAGTCCTCCCCTTTGCGCTGATGTTTTTGCGTAACACTGTTTCCACCTCCACAGGTTACACCCCGCACACTCTCATGACCGGACGCCCCATGAAAGGGACAGAATACTTGTTAGGTTTAGACCTGACCAGCCCCAAAGTTACGGCCCTCACTCACGAGAAAGCCGTTGAGCAATTAGTTGCGAATGTAAAAACGGCTCAGTTAGCAGCCGCTGTTAAATTGGGCACCAAAAAGAAACAGAGCAAGGCCTGTTTTGATAAGGCAGTGCACACAACGGAGTATGATATAGGACAACAAGTGATGTTGTCTGTATATAACCCCAGCACATTCCTGTCTCCAAAATGCTCGGGTCCGTACTCCATTACGGATAAAGTAAGCCCATCGGTATATAAAATAAAATACCCAAATGGTAAGACTGCGTGGTTTCATATAAACCAGTTAAAGGCTGATGGAGCACAGTCAAACCACGCCCACCACGTCATGCTTGATGCAGCAGACCACACCCCGCCCACAGCCAACGTCACCAGACCAACCCCCACCACGTCCAGCCCAGCCACGGACTCGCCCTCGACTCCACCCCCAAAATCTACATTCCGCCCCGGAACACCCACAGACTGCCGCAGCAGAGACAGCGACTGTGACTCTGACGATAGCCACAGCACGCCTCCCTACTATCCCCATGCAACCGGACCCACACCCAGTGACTCCGAATTCGACTCCAGTGATCCCTTCATGATCACTTTTCTAAACAAATCCCACCACCGACCACCGAACCACACGGACGACCCCGATTTTGTCCCCACACAACTCGACACAACCCATTGGCACCGCGACAATTCCTACAGACTCGTCCGCAACGACGAAAGCAACCCCAACTCACACCACACAGCCCTCTCAGCCTTAATTCACTCCAGAGTTTAGCACCCGGGAAAAGGGGACGACCTCGAGTCGGACTCCCAAGCCGCCAACCCCTTTGCGACCCTGTTCGCAACAGAGAACTGAGGTGTCCACATGATGATTTAAAGGAAACGCTTGGGAAAAGTGTTGTCCTTCCTGATGGAACCTGCAGGATGTTTTATGTAGTTCGTTCATTTGTTTTATGTTGTCCGTCCTACAGTAAAATTTTCCAGCCGCTTGTTCAGCGGTACCAACTTGTCTACAGATACCTGGTCAACAGACCAGACGCTTGTTCAATGGAACTAGCGTATCTGCAGATACCTGGTCAACAGACCACACGCTCGTTCAGAGGAACTAGCTTTTCAGCTGATTCTGGTTCGGGTACCAGACGCCCGATTGTAACTGCTCTTCTGATTCGAGGTTGGAATCACTGTAGCAACCCCACCATGATGACTACATTTTTGCCCGTTTTTGTCGGTTGCTCAGGCAGTGGAGAAACGGCGTGAGACCCGCCCTGCCTGGGGACCCCCCGTTGGTCAAACACGCTCGGGTAGGGGAGATACGGCATTGGTAGCCGTCCTACCCGGGGACTCAATCCAAATCTTACCCGTCGCGGCCCATACGCACCTCATTTGACATTTCCATTTCAAAAAGTTTTTATTTTGTTTAGGCGACCTTTAGGTTGCTGCCATATGCTATTTACATCCTGGAACATTTGGATGGTAAATCAGCACTGGTCCGTCATTGGGAAGTGTGCTGTGTCCTAAAATTTGTTTTGAAAAAAAAAATGAGGGAATCACACATTGGCCCCAAAAGGACAGACACACTAACACACCGGATATTAAACCAAGGTAGTCACAGATACTATGCTTGTTTTACAGAACTCCAGAAGCTCCAGGACCGGAGAAAACAGAGAACACAAAGAAAGAAAAGAAAGAGGACAGCCATGAGGACTTCTTTCATCGTGATCAAAATCTTTTTATTGGACATTTGGTTGCGCGGACCCCATTATTCCAAACCTCCCAGCCGTTAATGTTTCACTGCCCTGCAGTACCCAAAGCCCAGTCACCAGCGACACTGCATCTTCCTGGTGCGCCAGGTTCATAACCTGGTACTCCCTGTCCTACGTGATTGAAGCACTGTTAGCGTTTGCGATACTCTGCTGTGTAGTGCAGACTATGCGCCTCCGCAATTGGAGAAGGAGAGCGTACCGCTCTCGAACCCCGGTATATCGGGTCCGATCCCCTATATTCGGATATGACCAGACCCCCGACCCCCGCGACCTATAACACAATAATAAAGAACATGCACTTGCGTTTTTCTGTAAATAAAAGATGTACAAAACTTTCCATGAACAAAAAAAAGTATGATCCTGAGCTTGACTGCCAAGCCAGGAAAGAGTATATTGAATGTTATGATTGTTGTTGTATGTTTTAGGAAGATAGGATGATGCAATGTTTAGTGAGTATAGTGTCTTTCGGTAAAATTAGAGGTTCCAAGTTTTTATTTTGTAAATGCATGCCCCTGTCTGACATAGCGCCCTTAGAATTGTTTAGGTAAAAAAGGCGGGAAGGGGACAAAGGAATGTACATTGATTGGGAGATTCCCACACGGGGGGGGTTAAAGGGATGGCAGGGGAAGCCGTGGTCAGCAGGTGTCAGCTGACTTACGGGAGGGATATGGGGGGAGCAAAAAAGCTAGACGGGGACCTCGCGGGGGGTGGGGGGGGGGGGGGAAGAGAGGGGGGAGAGGAGGGAGGGGGGGAAGGGGAGGGGAAAAGGGTTGCTGCTGCACTGGCCAAAAGAGAACGGGACACAGAAGAGGTGGCTGGGATGGGGGTCCACCAGCTGGGGGACTGGAGAGTGAGGGAGACGCGGACAAGGGACTGGCCCAGAACGCACTTGAAGGGACTGAAGGCAGACGTGGCACTGCTCCAAGAGACAAACCTGAAGGTGGCGGACCAGGTCAGGTTAAGAAAGGGATGGGTAGGACAGGTATTTCACTCGGGACTGGACGCAAAAAATAGAGGGGTGGCAATTCTGGTGGGAAAGCATGTGTCATTTGAGGCCAAGACTATCGTAGCGGATAATGGAGGGAGATATGTGATGGTGAGTGGTAGGTTGCAAGGGACGTGGGTGGCGTTGGTAAATGTATACGCCCCGAACTGGGATGATGCTGGATTCATGAAGCGCATGTTGGGGCGCATTCCGGACCTGGAGGTAGGAGGACTGATAATGGGAGATGGGAGGGGACTTCAATACGGTGCTGGACCCAGCACTGGACTGCTCCAGATCAAGGACGGGAAGGAGGCTGGCGGCTGCCAAGGTACTTAGGTACTTAGGGGGTTTATGGATCAGATGGGGGGAGTGGACCCATGGAGGTTTGCAAGACCGCAGGCCAGGGAATTTTTTTTCCCACGTGCATAAGGCTTACTCCCGGATAGATTTCTTTGTTCTGGGCAGGGCGCTCATCCCGAGAGTGGAGGGGACGGAGTATTCGACCATAGCCGTTTCGGACCATGCCCCGCACTGGGTGGAACTGGAGCTGGGAGAGGAGAGGGACCAACGCCCGCTGTGGCGGCTGGATGCGGGACTGCTGGCCGATGAGGTGGTGTGTGGGAAGGTGAGGGGGTGTATCGAAAGGTACTTGGAGGCCAACGACAACGGGGAGGTGCGAGTGGGGGTGGTATGGGAGGCGTTGAAGGCGGTGATCAGGGGAGAGCTGATCTCCATCAGGGTTCATAGGGAGAAGATAGAGGGAATGGAAAGGGAGAGGTTAGTGGGGGAGATCTTGCGAGTGGACAGGAGATACGCAGAGGCCCCGGAGGAAAGATTACTTGGGGAAAGGCAACGGCTCCAGACGGAGTTTGACCTGCTGACCACGGGCAAGGCGGAGGCACAGTGGAGGAAGGCGCAAGGGGCGACTTACGAGTACGGGGAAAAGGCTAGTCGGATGCTGGCGCACCAGCTCCGTAAGAGGGCGGCAGCGAGGGAAATAGGGGGAATCAAAGATGGAAGGGGAGCCACGGTTCGAAGTGCAACGAAAATAAATAAGGTATTCAAGGACTTCTATGAAGAGCTGTACAGATCCCAGCCCCCAGGGGGGGAAGGGGGGATGAGGCGATTCCTGGACCAGCTGGGGTTCCCGAGGGTAGAGGAGCAGGAGGCGGTTGGTTTGGGGGCACCAATTGGGTTGGAGGAGTTGAGTAAGGGTTTGGGGAGCATGCAGGTGGTGGAATTCTATAGAAAATATGTGGACCTGCTGGCCCCGCTACTAGTGAGGACCTTCAACGAGGCAAGAGAGGAGGGAACCCTGCCCCAGACAATGTCGGAGGCGACAATCTCCTTGATTCTAAAGCGAGACAAGGATCCACTGCAATGTGGATCGTACAGGCCGATTCCGCTCCTCAATGTGGATGCTAAGCTATTGGTGAAGGTACTGGCCACTAGGATTGAGGACTGTGTCCCGGGGGTGATTCACGAGGACCAAACGGGATTTGTAAAGGGCAGGCAGTTAAATACCAATGTGCGGTGGCTCTTAAACGTGATAACGATGACATCGGAGGAGGGAGAGGCGGAGATAGTGGCAGCTTTGGACGCGGAAAAAGCCTTTGACCGAGTAGAGTGGGAGTACCTCTGGGAGGTATTGCGCAGGTTTGGGTTCGGGGGAGGGTTTATTAGATGGGTTAAGCTCCTTTACAGCGCCCCAGTGGCGAGCGTAGTGACGAACCGGTGGAGGTCGGAGTACTTTCGGCTGTACCGAGGGACGAGACAGGGGTGACCCCTGTCCCCCCTGTTGTTTGCATTGGCGATCGAACCCTTGGCCATATCACTTAGGGAGTCTCAGAAATGGAGGGGGATAGTCCGCGGGGGCGAGGAGCATCGGGTATCGCTATATGCGGATGACCTGCTGCTATACGTGGCGGACCCAATGGAGGGGATGGTGGAGGTCATGCAGACTCTGAAGGAGTTTGCAGATTTCTCGGGCTACAAGCTTAATGTAGAGAAGAGTGAGCTTTTTGTATTACAGGCAGGGGACCAAGAAAGAGGGATAGGGGACCTACCGCTGAGGAGGGCGGAGAGGAGTTTTCGGTATCTGGGGATCCAGATAGCCAGAAGTTGGGGGGCCCTACATAAACTGAATTTGACGAGGGTGGTGGAGCAAATGGAGGAGGAATTTAAAAGATGGGACATGCTCCCGCTCTTGTTGGCAGGTAGGGTGCAGTCGGTCAAAATGGTGGTCCTTCCGAGGTTTTTGTTTGTGTTTCAGTGCCTCCCCATCGTGATCACCAAGGGCTTTTTCAAGAGCGTAGGTAGGAGTATTATGGGGTATGTGTGGGCAAATAAGACCCCGAGGGTTAGGAGAGGGTTCTTGGAACGCAACAGGGACCGAGGAGGGTTGGCTTTGCCAAACCTAGAGAGTTACTACTGGGCAGCAAGATGATCCGCAAGTGGGTCATGGAGGGAGAGGGGGCAGCATGGAAGAGGATGGAGATGGCATCCTGTAAAGGAACGAGCCTGGGGGCATTGGTAACGGCACCGCTGCCGCTCCCTGCCGACAAAATACACCACAAGCCCGGGGGTGGTGGCAACACTAAAGATCTGGGGCCAGTGGAGAAGACACAGGGGTGCAAATGGAGCATCGGTGTGGTCCTCGATCAGGGATAACCACCGGTTTGTCCCGGGGAAGATGGACGGGGGGTTCCAAGGCTGGCATCGGGCGGGGATAAGAAGAATGGGGGACCTGTTCATTGACGGGACATTTGCGAGCCTCGGAGCACTGGAGGAGAAATTTGAGTTACCCCCGGGAAATGCATTTAGATATATGCAGGTGAGGGCTTTTGTGAGGCGACAGGTGAGGGAATTTCCGTTGCTCCCGGCACAAGACATTCAGGATAGGGTGATCTCGGGGGCATGGATCGGGGAGGGCAAGGTGTCGGAAATATACCAAGAGATGAAAGAAGAGGGGGAACCGCTAGTAGAAGAATTGAAAGGTAAATGGGAGGAGGAGCTGGGGGAGGAGATTGAGGAAGGGCTATGGGCGGATGCCCTGGGTAGGGTTAATACCTCCTCCTCGTGTGCCAGGCTCAGTCTGATACAATTTAAGGTGGTTCACAGAGCGCATTTGACGATGGCGAGGCTGAGTAGGTTCTTTGGGGTAGAGGATAGATGTGAAAGATGTTCAGGGAGCCCGGCGAACCATGTCCATATGTTTTGGTCATGTCCGGCATTGGAGGGGTTCTGGAGAGGTGTGGCGGGAGTAATATCCCAGGTGGTGAAAGTCCGGGTCAAGCCAAGCTGGGGGCTAGCAATATTTGGAGTAGTGGATGAGCCGGGAGTACAGGAGGCGAAAGAGGCCGGAATTCTGGCCTTTGCGTCCCTAGTAGCCCGCGAAGGGTCTTGCTATTGTGGAAGGAGGCGAAGCCCCCTAGCCTGGAGGCCTGGATTAACGACATGGCAGGGTTCATAAAATTGGAGAGAATTAAGTTTGCTTTGAGAGGGTCTGCGCAGGGGTTCTACAGGCGGTGGCAACTGTTCCTAGAATAGCTCGCGGAGCGTTAGAAGAAGGTCGATCAGCAGCAGCAGCAACCCTGGGGGGGAGGGGGGAACGAGAGATTGTTTGAGGGGATGGACGAGCGGGAGATAGCATGGAGGGTGGGGGGAAACGGTACGCGCGGCCAAGAGCCAGTGTATAAAGCTATGTAAATATACCATCTTGCCATGTATATATCTTGCTCAGGGAGATTTTGCGTTATTTTGTTACGGTGGGGGGGGGGGGGGGGGGGTGCTAAGGGGAAAAATTGTGTTGTTAAAAAACCTTAATAAAAAATATTTTTTTAAAAGAAGAATTGTTTAGGTAAAATTTTTGTGCATAGCTAGGGTCAGAGTAGTGGCCATGTAGGAGGTGTCCCCCCTGGTCAGGGAACGGAACGGACAAAATTTATGTGATCCTTCACGCTTCGTGTTAGGATCACAAGGAGGGCGTGTAGCCACCTAAAATGGCTGATTCCCGATTAATTTGGCCAAAACCCGATGTAAAATGGCTAACTGAAAAGGCTGATGGGAAAATCAGCCAACAGGGCACAAACGGACAGCTGCAGACAGAACAGTGTATTTCGGCTCTGGGGAAGTCGGCCCAGATCGATACCTGCAACCATTAGCAGCACATCAACCCAGCCATCTGCAGTTTAATCGGCTATCCCCGGGAACAATTGCAACAAATTAGCAATTGAAAGCCGATCCAGACCTCTCAGCACCAGCAGTGGCTGAGACAAAGAAAGGTGAACGACCACCCCCCGATCAAGGAATCGCCCCATTATTGGAGCATATCGAACCCAGTGATTGGGACCAAGCCCAATCACTTGGGACCAGGGTCAAGGTCCACCCCGGGAGGCGGGAAGCCCCTGGGAATTATAAGAGTAAGGGGCCAAGTTCAGATGGGCCCTTCTCTCCCTTCTTCTCCTGCTCGCAACCTTCGCAAGAACCATCGACAAGAAACCGTAAGTTTGACTCCAGCGATCGCTACCCGATAGAGACTCCTAGCCATCGACCTGTATCAGCCTTTGAATCCCGCAGGCCCGACCCAATTCGATAAGCCATTCATTTCCCTGACCTGGTGGGCCATTCCCAAAGTTAAGTATTGGCCTGTAGTTGTAGGTAGTAGTCTAGAAAGTAGGATTATTGTATAAGTATTTATTGCTGTATATAATAAATGATCGTTGATTTAACATTTACTAAGCGGTGTGCTGTCTTATTAATCATAACTCGAGCTTGAACCACGTGGCGGTATCAGAAAGATACCTGGCGACTCGTGAGCAAAGGTGACAGAATTAGAGCTAATAAAACTAAGGCTAATAAGAGCAACAGGGCTCGGGAAAGGGGTTTGAGAATGAGGTAGGGGATGTTTGTGACCGTGTTTGAGGAGCTGTTCGTCGCAGGGGTGGAGGGGGAGAAAGGGGAAAAAGTTTATACAGACGGTATAGTTGATTGCTGGGAAGTATGGTTCCCGGGGTGTTTATGTATTATAAACTGTTTTAATACATGTTTGTCATAAATTAAATTTTTTAAAAAATATATATATATAAACATTTTTATTGGCCTGGACTGCATAAGAATGAGATTGAATTTTGCTGTACATGTCACACATTTCAGGTAATAGGGACATCTCAGGCGGTAATCAAACAAAACCCTTAATAGCCATTCCAGCATTTGAGAAACATTGTACAAGGGCCCTAATTGATTACATGGGACCCCTTCCTGAGATGGAAAGTAGGAATCAGTATTTGTTGGCCGTATGGATGTGTGTACTAGATTTCTAGAGGTCTAGAGGCAGCTAAGAGGGTTGTAGAGAAGTTAACTAATTCTTTTACCAGATACAGACTACCAAAAGAAATCCAATCAAATCAGGGATCCAATTTTATTTTGAAGTTATTCAGGGAAGATATGGACAGCTGAGGAGTAAAGCAATTTAAATCAATTGCGTATCATCCCAAATCACAGGGAGTATTAAAAAGGTAGCATCAAACTTTAAATACCATGCTGGGATCCTATATTCAGGATTATCCAGAGGATTTGGATAAAGGAATTCCAATTGTACTATTTGCAATTAGGGGTCCACCTAATGAACCAAATAAATTAAATCCGTTCGAATTGATTTTTGGTCCCGAGATACGAGGACCACTTAAATTAAGGAGAAATTGACGAGTCAGTGTTCTGAGACCACCTTGTTGGGCTATGTGTCAAACTTTAGGGAGAGATTAAATAAACTGGAGAGTTGGCTAGAAAGTAATTAAAATTGTCACAGCATGTGATGCAAAAAGGGGGGGGATAAGAAATCAAAAACTCGTAGTTTTGTTAGTGGGGAGAAAATATTAGTATTGGTATTTTAAAATAAATTTAGAGTACCCAATTATTTTTTTCCAATTAAGGGGAAATTTAGCATGGCCAATCCACCTACCCTGCACATCTTTGTGTTGTGGGGGCGAAATCCATGCAGATACGAGGATAATGTGCAAACTCCACATAGACAGTGATAGTATTAGTATTGTTGCCAATGGTAGGTGATGGCGGCACGATGGCGCAGTGGTTATCACTGTTGCCAAGGCACTGAGGACCTGAGTTCGATCCCGGCCCCAGGTCACTGTCTACGTGGAGTTTGCACATTCTCCCTGTGTCTGCGTGGGTTTCACCCTCACAACCCAAAGATGTGCAGGTTAGGTGGATTGGCCACTCTAAATTACCCCTTAATTGGGAAAAAAATAATTGGGTACTCTAAATTTATTTTTAGAAAAACAACAATAGGTGCACTATTAAAAGCAAGATTTAGCGGGCCTTATCAAATTGAAAGGAAATCGATTGTGGTGAATTATTTGATAAGAATGCCAGATAGAAGGATAACTCACTGAGTGTGTCATGGTTAAAAGGTATTTTGATAGGGAAGGAAAGCAGATGAGTGTGTTAGTAGTTATGACGTAGGGAGAAGAGATAAATTCAGATGATTCTGTTAAATTAGATTGGCCAATGAGGAAGTAACAATAAATTTGGATAAATTACTGAGTTACCTTCTGGAGGAAAATCAGAGTGGCCTGAAAGAGTTATTGTAGTCACACAGAGCTATATGTGGGAACAAACTAGGAAATACAAAGATGGCTACATGATGTAGATGTAGACGATTCTATTCCAATTAAGCTAAAGTTGGCACAGGTACAAAAGGAGTTGAAAGCATGCTTACGAATGATATCATTGGGGCTTACGGTGGCGATATGTAGGTGGATGCCGCATGTTAGGTGTCTCCTGCTAGAGTTCTTGGTTTTTGGCCTTTATGCCCATTTTGGGGGGGTATTTTTATATGAGCTGTCCTCAGTAAAGTTGTGGGAATTATAGGTTATCAAAATCCCAATGGTGGACACGCTGGCTGAAGTGACGGTGGTGGAGTTCGAGTGGCAGTTTGACAAGCATTTTGAGCGGCATGGGAAGGAGATGTTGGGAACGCTCAAACAGTTGGTGGAAGACATGTAGGCCCGATAAAGGAGGCTCTTGGAAAGATATAGGAGACGGTGCAGGAGCAGGAAGAGGTGTTGAAGGGGATAGAGAAGGCATTGTCATGGCACAGTGACCAGCTTGCCTCGATGGGAGAGGAGCTGCGGAAGGTGGAGGTAAGTAATAAAGGGCTGAGAGCCAAAGTGGAGGACCTGGAGACAGGTCATGGCGGCAGAATCTTCGGATCGTGGGACAGCCTGAGGGGCTGGAGGGCCCAAGACAGAGTACTTTTTGGAGATGTTCACCAAATTGTTGGGGGAGCAGGGCTTGATAGGGCTCATTGGTCGCATGCAGTTCAACCAACGCTCACCTCGCCGGTGTCCCACCCCCCACCCTCCCCCCACCATACCCACCACCACCACCACCACACCAGGGATTTGATGGGACCGTGTGATGGAATGACCAGCTGTCATGCAGGGACCACCGAAGTGGAAAGTGCTACCATGGGCAGGAGTCAGACGTTGTCAAATGACGTGGAGCATCAGAGCTCATCGTAGAGCAGGTTGTCATCATCCTCCATCCCATGGGGCAGACCCACAGTTACTGCCAACCCAGGGCCCGCACCCCCGTAGTGCGGCAGGTAGGTAGGTATCACATAGGGGGTTGCAGGCGGGGGGGGGGGGGGGTGGTTGGTGGGAGTGGGATGCGATGTCTATTCCCCTGGCCAGTACCCCCCCAACTCGATGAATCTAGAAGCGGCTGAGCGTCCTATGCACGTTGACCCTGGAGCACAAATTGTGCCACCTCCCGTACCTGACTGGGCCCCAGGTCCTGCCCATCCTCGCCCTCCCCTGCAACCTCCTTGATGGACAAGGACTGGTGTTCCTCCTCCTCCAGCACGTCGCCCCTCTGCTGAGCAATGTTGTGGAGGACGCAGCAGGCCACCACAATGTGGGCGACCCTCCCAGCAGTATACTGGAGGGCTCCTCCAGGGTGGTCCAGGCACCTGAACCGCATCTTCAGGAGGCCAAAGCACCACTCGATCACGCCACGGTCACTGCATGGGCATCGTTGTAGCAGGTCTCCGCATCGGCCTGTGGCCTTCGGATAGGTGTCATCAGTCACGACCGCAATCCCCCAGGAGCCAAACCGCCTGCCGATGGTGCGCCTCGAAGAGGCTGGAAATCATCAAATGTTCCAGGATGAAGGCATCGTGCACACTACCTGGATATCGGGCACCAAAGTACATGATGTGCATCTGATGGTCACACACCAGCTGCACGTTCTCCGGGTGGAACCCCTTTCAGTTTGTGTAGAGCGATCTGTCATCTGCAGGTACCCGTAGGGCGACATGCATCCTGTTGATCACCCCCTGGACCTGGGGCATGTCGGCGATGGCTGTGAACCCCGCTGCCTGGGCATCCTGGTGTGCTCGGTCCACATTGAAGTGGATGTGCTCTGCCGACTGGACATACAGGGCTGCAATGATGGCACGGATGCACCTGTGCACCGAGCTCTTTGAGATCCAGGACAGGTATCCACTCAATGCCTGGAAGGACTCCATGGAGTAAAAGTCACTTTGACAGCCACCGGGAGCCGGTGTCACTCTGCAGAACCAGGGGCCATGGTAGGTGGGTAGCAATGAGGAGTATTTTTTGAGTCATAAAGCGATAAGACCAGAAGACATAGGAGCAGAATTAGGCCACTTGTCCCATCAAGTCTGCTCCGCCTGGGTTTGTTGGTAGAGTGGGGCTTCTTTTGGTATTCTTTTTGTTTTGTGTTGTTTTGTTTTATGTATAAAATGTTAAAAACGGAATAAAAATATGTTTTTAATAAAAGAATGATATCATTGAAGAGAGTTGCAGCAATTGGAGCTCACCTGTTGTCATGGTTCCAAAACCAAATGGAACACAACATTTGTGTGTGGACTATAGGAAAGTCAATGCAGTTTCGAAGTCACATATGTATCCTATTCCTCGTTTGGAAAACTGTACTGAAAAGGTGGGACAAGCAAGGTTTATTACCGAAATTGACTTACTAAAAGAATACAGTCAAGTATCTTTATCAGGAAGGGCGAAGGAAGTTTTGGTTCTTGTAACACTAAATGGTCTCTTTCAGTTTAAATTTATGCTGCTTGGAATGATGAAAGCGCCAGCAACATTCCAAAGACTGACCAACAAGGTAATTTCTGGACTAAAGAATTGTTCAGTGTACATAGACGATCTGGTGGTGTTCAGTCAAATGTGGAAGGAGCATTTGGAACATTTAAAGGGGTTGTTCAATCGACTACAGGTGGATGGCTTGCTGGTAAACTTGGCTAAAAGTGAGTTTGCAAAAGTCCAAGTCACATTCTTAGGCCATACTTTAAATAAAATAAATTTAGAGTACCCAATTCATTTTTTCCAATTAAGGGGCAATTGAGCGTGGCTAATCCACCTACCCTACATATCTTTGGGTTGTGGGGGCGAAAGTCCTGTCGGTAGAGCAACTACATTGCTGAATTTGGCACATATTTTCTGTAGAAACCACTCATGCCCAAGAATCTCAGAACTTCTCATTGGTTCTGTTGGGCCATCTGACTATGCACAACAGAATGATCCAAGGAGGGCAGCACGGTGGCGCAGTGATTAGCATTGCCGCCTCACAGCGCCAAGGTCCCAGGTTCAATCCCGACCCTGGGCCACTGTCCTTGTGGAATTTGCACATTCTCACCGTGTTTGCGTGGGTTTCGCCCCCACAACCCAAAGATATGCAGGGTAGGTGGATTGGCCACGCTAAATTGCCCCTTAATTGGAAAAAATGAATTGGGTACTCTAAATTTATTTTAAAAATAAATAAATAATGGCACTGCAAGCAGCCACTTTGGAGGGTCCCTAAACAAAGGGAGATCCCGGAGTGAATGGGGCGCATCCATGTGGCATACACATAGTTGGCAACCATGTTGGGTGCCCCCAGACAAAGGGAAACCACCGAGCGCAGGGGCCTGACCTCAAGGTGAGATCGGTGACCGCAGCTATGTTGGACGACCCCCTAACAAAGGGAAGTTATCAATAGATACCAATATTGTCACTGATATATAAAGGGGTTACAGGTGGCACTATTTGTTTGTGGAGATTTGTGTGTGAAGTTGGATCAAAGAAATAAAGGTGTTTTGTGGAGAAGCAGAAGTCTTGTCTCCTTTACTCTACAGCAACCCAGAAGCTTGTACAATGGTAGCAGAGAATGGTTGCTGGGCCAAAGTAAAGGGTTGCAAGATACAACTATTTCAGGAAAAAAACCCAGAAAACTTCACTCGAATTCTAAATCAACAAAGGAGTGAGTAAGAAGACAACAATATGGCTGAAACCCGAATAAAAATATCAGGATATGACTATCCACCATTATTTTCAGACACGGAACCGTATGACCAATGGAGAAGAGAAGTTATCATGTGGACTAAGGTAACTGCTTTGGGGAAAAGGGAAACAAGGTATGGCATTGGCTCTTTCTTTACCTTACAAAAGTAAAATCAGACGCAACGTGTTTTCCTAACTAGAGTTGGAACATTTGAGCTCGGAAGGAGGTCTGGAGAATCTATTGAACTTCACGGATAAGATTTATCAAAAGGATGACTTATTAAGTGTGTATGAAGCCTGGTCAGAATTTGATAGATTCCAGAAAACAGAGGGTATTTCTATTGAGGAGTATGTAATGGAATTTAACAGACTATACAAAAAGCTGCAAAAACATCGCCTGGAATTCCACAATCCGTGTTGGCATTTAAGTTACTGGACTTTGCTAAAGTGACCAACATGGATAGGCTCCTGGTTTTGACAGGACTTAAGTTTGCAGATAATAATACCTTATTTGATCAAATGATAGAGGCCTCAAAAACATTGGAAACATTCAATTCCTATGGCTCATATGACACAAATGGATCAGTCAGCAATAAAGCAGAATGTGGAAGATACACTATTAACAAGATGGCGAAATCGTACGGGTACAAGCAGGTTACGAGAGTCTGGAAGAAGATTGGGACCTGGAAATTATGAGCACAGAAACCCCTTTAATACCTATAACAGGAGGAGGGACATGGGGAATGGCAATAGGAAAATGAACCCCAGAAATGCTCAGGGTATGATAAATCGATCTTTTCAGTGTGACTCTAAATTTCATTATGCCTTCAACTGCCAACACGTTTTAATAGAGTGTTTGAAGCTACACATGACGGACTTCCGGTAGCGGCCATGACCTGCTAGGTCATGCGAACGGCAGCTCCCACCGGGATCGGTATTTCGAGCCGCTAAAAGGAGCAGCGGCGGCAATTAACAGGAGGGACCGGCGTGGGAACAGACGTGGGAGAGCCCCCCCCCCCCCCCCCCCCCCCCCCCCGCTGGTGCATGGAGAGGACCAGGAGCGGAGCCGGCAGACGCGCGAACCCGGGGAAGAAGGTCCGGGAGGACAAAATGGCGGCCGGAGAAGATCGGGAGGTGTGGGCCCAGTGGGCCAGAGAACAGGAGCTCCTTAAAAACTGCTTCATGGAGCTGAAAACGGAGATGCTGGCCTCCATGGAAAGAATTGTGGTGACCCAGAAGGCCCAGGAGAAGGAGATCAAGGAGGTGAGGAGGAAGGTGGCGGAGAACGAGGATGAGATCCTGGGCCTGGTGGTGAAAGTGGAGGCGCACGAGGCGCTCCATAAGAGATGGCAGGAGAGGCTGGATTACCTTGAGTGCAGGTCTCGGAGCCACAATCTGCGGATCCTGGGCCTTCCTGAAGGAGCGGAGGGGGCGGACGCAAGCACGTACGTGGCCACAATTCTGGGGGCGCTGATGGGCGCTGGGGCCTTCCCATGGCCCTTGGAGCTGGATAGGGCGCACAGGGTTCTCACCAGAAAACCGAGGGTAAACGAGCCACCGAGGGCGATGGTGATACGTTTCAGCGCTTGGCAGACCGGGAGCGAGTCCTGCGGTGGGCAAAGAAAGAGCGGAGCAGTAAGTGGGAGATTGACGAGATCCAAATTTACCAGGACCTGGGAGCTGAGCTGGCGAGGAGGCGTGCAGGTTTTAACCGGCCGAAGGCGGTCCTCCATGGTAAAGGGGTGAAGTTTGGGCTCCTGCACCCGGCGAGACTGTGGGTAACATACCAGGACAGGCACCACTATTTTGATACCCCAGACGAGGCTTGGTCGTTCATCAGGCAGGAGAAGCTGGACCTGAACTAAGGGACTGTTGTATGGGGGTGAAATGTGCGGGTGGGGAGGGACCCAGGGGAGGACGGCGGGTAATGCATAAGTTTATGGGCATGTCTGCCCGAGTTTGGTTGGGGGTATTGTTGTTTGTTTTGCTTGTTTTCCAGGTGTTTTGTTTTCCAGGTGTTCGGTGCTGGGGGGTGGGAAACGCCTGGGACGGTCTGTCCGGCGCACGGGGAGGTCCCAGATGGCGCTTGCCCCTCTACCCTGCGGGAGAGGGGGTAGGGCGGCCCGAAGGAGGCAACAAGTTAAGGGTTGGTATATAGAGGCGGGAGCGGCCGGGGACAGCATGGGTGAGCTGACTCACGGAAGCACAATGGGGGGGGGAAACCAGAGCTAAGCGGATGCTTGGCAGGGGGGGAGGGGGGAGAGGGGAAGGGGTGCTGCTTTGCTGACTGAAGGGGAGCCAGGTGAGGAGTATGGATGGCGAGTCGGGCGGGGGGGCTGCCGGGGGGAGAGCTGGAGGAGGGAGGCGGGGGCACGCGGTTGGCCGAAAAAGGGAGATGGCTAGTCGGCGGGATGGAGGGATGGTTACCCACCCGACCAGGCTGATCATGTGGAACGTGAGGGGCCTGAATGGGCTGGTCAAGCGGTCCTGCGTGTTCTCGCATTTGAAGGGTTGAAGGCGGACGTGGCCATGTTGCACATGACGCACTTAAAGCTCGCGGACCAGACGCGGCTAAGGAAAGGATGGGTGGGACAGGTGTTTCACTCGGGGTTAGACTCAAAGACCAGAGGAGTGGTCATTTTGGTCAGTAAACGAGTGGCGTTTGAGGCAGGGATCATTGTGGCAGACAAGGGGGGCAGGTATATAATGGTGAGTGGCAAGCTGTAGGGGGCCCGGGTGGTGTTAGTGAATGTATATGCCCCGAACTGGGACGATGCGGACTTTATGAGGAGCGTGTTGGGTAGGATCCTGGACTTGGAGGTAAGTCACCTGATTATGGGAGGGGACTTTAATACGGTCTTGGATCCGAGCTTGGATTGTTCCAAGTCCAGAACGTGAAAGAGGCCGGCGGCGGCCAGGGCCTTGTGGGAGTTCATGGGCCAGATGGGGGGAGTGGACCCCTGGAGGTTTACGCGGCCAAGGACGAAGGAGTTTTCCTTTTTCTCCCATGTCCATAAAGTCTAAGCGCGAATAGACTTCTTTGTATTGAGTAGGGCGTTAATCCCGAGGGTGGAGGGGGCAGAATATTCGGCCATTACAATCTCGGACCATGCCCCGCACTGGGTGGACCTGCGAATGGGGGCGGAACGGGGTCAGCGCCCTCTCTGGCGACTGGATGTGGGGCTGCTGGCGGATGAAGAGGTGTGCGGGCGGATAAGGAGTATTGAGAATTATGTGGAGCGAATGACACAGGAGAGGTGACGGTGGCAGTGGTTTGGGAGGCTCTGAAGGCGGTCATTAAGGGAGAGTTGATCTCCATTAGGTCCCATAGAGAGAAGAAGGAGAGGGCGGAGAGGGGGGAGACTGGTGGGAGAGATACTCAGGGTAGATAGGAGGTACGCGGAGGCCCCAGAGGGGGGGCTGTTGAATGAGCGCCGGAAATTACAGGCAGAGTTTGACCTGCTGTCCACGGGGAAGGCGGAGGCCCAGCTGAGGAAAGTGAAGGGGGCAGTTTATGAGTATGGGGAGAAGGCGAGTAGGATGCTGGCGCACCAGCTGCGCAGGAGGGAGGCAGCCAAAGAGATTGGGGGAGTGCGGGATAGGGAAGGCAACATGGTGCTGAGCCCAGAGAGGGTCAATTAAGTCTTAAGGGAGTTTTACAGAAGGTTATACGAGTTGGAACCCCCCGGGGAGGGGGAAGGGATGAGGTGGTTCATGTACCGGTTGAGGTTCCCAAGGGTGGAAGCAGAGCGGGTGCAGGGACTGGGGGCCCCGATTGGGTTGGAGGAGGTAGTCAGGGGGCTGGCAGGCATGCAGACGGGCAAGGCCCCGGACGGCTTCCCCGTAGAATTTTATAAGAAGTTCTCGGAGCTGCTGAGTCCGCTCCTGATGAGAACCTTCAGTGAGGCAAAGGAGAAAGGGATCCTCCCTCCGACAATGTCACAGGCATTGATCTCGCTTATCCTGAAGAAGGAGAAGGATCTGCTTCAGTGTGGGGCCTACAGGCCGATATCGCTCCTGAACGTGGATGCTAAGCTGTTGGCAAAAATTCTGGCCACCAGAATAGAGGACTGTGTCCCGGGAGTGATGGGGAGGACCAGACGGGTTTTGATAAGGGCAGGCAGCTGAACGCGAACGTGAGGAGGCTCCTGAATATTATCATGATGCCCTCGGAGGGGGGGGGAGGTGGGGGTGGTGGCTGCGATGGACGCGGAGAAGGACTTTGACAGGGTGGAGTGGGAGTATCTGTGGGAGGCGCTAGGCAGGTTTGGATTTGAGGAGGGATTTATAGGGTGGGTCAAGCTGCTGTATCAGGCCCCTGTAGCGAGTGTGTCCACAAACCGGCTAAGGTCGGAATATTTCAGGCTGCACCGGGGGACGAGACAGGGGTATCCCCTGTCCCGTTGCTGTTTGCCCTGGCAATTGAGCCATTGGCCATTGTGCTCAGGACTTCGGGGGATTGGAGGGGGCTGGTGCGCGGAGGGGAGGAACACCGGGTCTCCCTCTACGCGGATGACCTGCTGTTGTATATTTCAGACCCATTAGAGGGGATGGGGGAGGTCATGCGGATCCTGGGGGACTTCGGGAGGTTCTCGGGGTATAAGTTGACCATGGGGAAGAGTGAGCTGTTCGTGGTCCACGGTAGGGGCCAGGAGGAGAGACTGAGGGAGCTCCCGCTCAGGATAGTGGAGAGGAGCTTTTGGTACTTGTGGATACAAGTGGCCAGGAACTGGGATGCCTTGCACAGGCTCAACTTAACTCGGCTAGTGGAGCAGATGGAGGGAGAGTTTAAAAGGTGGGATATGCTCCTGCTTTCCTGGGCGGGACGGGTGCAGACTGTGAAGATGACGGTTCTCCCCAGGTTCCTCTTCGTATTTCAGTGCCTCCCCATTTTCATCCCCAAGTCCTTCTTTAAGCGGGTGAATAGGATTGTTACGGGATTTGTGTGGGCGAATAAAACCCCGCAAGTCAAAAGGGTATTCTTGGAGCGTAGCCAGGGGGGGGGGCTGACTCTGCCGAACTTCTGCAGTTATTACTGGGCGGCCAATGTGGCCATGTTCAGGAAATGGATGATGGAGGAGTGGGCGGCATGGGGGCGGTTGGAGGTGGCGTCGCGTAGAGGCACCAGTCTAGGGGCACTTGTTACGGCTCCGCTGCCGTTCTCGCCGGCGCGATACACCACTAGTCTGGTGGTGACGGCGGCACTGAGGATCTGGGGGCAGTGGAGGAGACACAGGGGAGAGGAGGGGGCCTCGGTGTGGATCCCGATACGGAATAACCACAGATTTGCTCTGGGTAGGTTGGATGGGGGATACCAAGGCTGGTATAGGGCAGGTATTAGGAGGATGGGGGATCTGTTTATAGATGGGACTTTCCCTAGCATGCAGGTGCTGGAGGAGAGGTTCGGCCTGCCCCCGGGGAATGCGTTCAGGTACCTTCAGGTTTGGGACTTCCTTAGAAAACAGGTGGAGACATTCCCGCAACTACCCCCACGTAGGATCCAGGATAGGGTGGTGTCTGGCGGCTGGGTAGGGGAGGGGAAGATGTCGGACATATATCAGGAGGTAGAGGAAGCCTCAGTGGGGGAGTTGAAGGATAAGTGGGAGGAGGAGCTGGATGAGGGCATGTGGGCCGATGCCCTGGGCTGGGTGAACTCCTCCTCATCATGTGCCAGGCTCGGATTAATCCAGTTTAAGGTGGTGCATCGGACGCATATAACGGCAGCAAGAATGAGTAGGTCTTTTGGGGTGGAGGACAGGTGCCCGAGGTGTGCAGGGAGTCCGGCGAACCATGCCCATATGTTTAGGGCATGCCCGGCTCTTAAAGGATTCTGGCAGGGGTTTGCGAGGGTGATGTCTAGGGTTTTGGACGCTCGGGTGAAGCGAGCCCAGCAGTAACGATATTTGGGGTGGCGGAGGATCCGGGAGTGCAGGAGGCGAAAGAGGCCGAGGTACTGGCCTTTGCCTCCCTGGTAGCCCGGAGACGGATTCTGTTAATGTGGAGGGACTCGAAACCCCCGGGTGTGGAGACCTGGGTTAGCGATATGGCGGGGTTCCTCAACCTGGAGCGAATAAAGTTCGCCTTGAGAGGGTCCTTGATGGGGTTCTCCCGGTGGTGGCTACCTTTCCTTGACTTTCCAGGGGAGCAGTCAGTGTCAGCAGCATCCTGGGGGGGTGGGGGGTTCAGGTGGGGGTGGGGGGGGTACTGTTGATATAATGTGAGTTGGGCATGGAGACAAAACCCACCTTGTTCTGTTTTTTAAAAAAAAAATTCTGTTGTGTAAGTAGTTTCATTGCAAGCTTTGGGTTATGTTTATTGTTATTTTTTATTACTATCTGTATTTCTATTTTTATTATGTAAAAACGCTCATTGGAAAAACTTTAATAAAACATTTATTAAAAAAAAGAAGCTACACATGACACGGAAGAATCGGAAGAGGAAAAAGATAGTGACCAGAAAGAAGGCATTGCCCTATTAACAAGCAGTTTTACGCCGGTAATGAGAGTGTTGGTTGCAGAATCCTTCAATTGTGCTGTATTGGACAGTGGCTGCACATCTACTGTGTGTGGGCTTGACTGGTTAAAATGTTACCTGGACTCTTTGAATGCTGAAAATCATAACAAGGTTAAAGAATTTGAAAGTTCCACAAGTTTTAGGTTTGGGGATGATAATACCCTGAAGTAATTGAAAAGAGTGATGATCCCTTGCAATATTGTCGGAGTGAATTATTTCATTAACATAGATGTTGTGTTAATGAACCTTTGCTTCTGAGCAGACCGTCGATGAAGAAAGCACACATGAAACTGGATATGGAAAATGATAAGACAACAGTTTTTGGAAAAACGGTGGACTTACAATTTATACAGTTGGGACGCTATTGTATTCCATTAATGACAAATAATATTTCGGGTAAAGACGTTAAGGAAGTGCTATTCGCAGCTGGAAATGGGACTTTAGCTGATAAAAAGCTCATTGTATTAAAACTGCATAGGCAATTTGCGCATACATCTCCTCGGAGGCTGAAAAATGTATTAAAGGATGCAGCGGTAAGGGATGAAGACTATATTAAGCTGATAGAAGAGGTCAGTGATTGCTGTGAGGTTTGTAGAAAGTACAGAGGTACACCATCACAGCCGATAGTAACTCTACCCTTGACCAGGGATTTTAATGACATTGTGGCCATGGACCTTAAAATCTGGGATAAAGCAAACAATATATTTATTTTGCATTTTGTAGATTTAGCGACCAGATTTAGTCAATCAACCATTGTACGTGGTAAAGAAAAGAGAGTAATTCTGGATCAGATCATGGAAAACTGATAGAGACAGGAATGGGCCCATCGGCAAAATTCCTTCCAGACAATGGGGGAGAATTTGCTCATGATGAGTTTTGGGATATGTGTGAAAACATGAATATCACAGTCATGATGGGTGAAAGCCCATTTAGTAATGGGGTGTATGAAAGAAACCATGCTGTAATAGATGACATGCTCTGGAAAATTTTGGCAGATCGATAAAGTTGCAAGTTAAATCCAGCCTTAGCATGAGCTGTACATGCAAAGAATTTGTTGCAGATGGTTGGGGGCTATAGGCCCAATTAGTGTTTGGTAGCAATCCTAAAATTTCGTCCATTTTGAATGACCAGTCTCCAGCTTGGGAAGGGACTACAATTAGCTCTGCCTTTGCTGAGCATTTAAATGCATTGCAAAGCAGCAGAAAAGCTTTTTTGGAAGCAGAAGTCTCTGAAAGAATTCGCAGAGCTTTAAGGCATAATGTACGGCCATCAAATAACGTTTTTCAGCAAGGAGGCATGCTATACTATAAGAGAGACAATTTTAAGGCCCAGGGAATATCATAGGAATAGATGGCAAAACAATTGTTTTGCAACATGGTAATCAGACTATTAGGGTACATTTTATAAGAATGGATTACAAACTTGCAAATTTAGAAAGAGCAGACGAACATGATGAGAAACCAGGGTCATCTGATAGGCATTTGTCACAGAACTATGAGGACCAGTTAACTGAAATAGACAAGGGGCAGGATTCTCCGGTCTCCGACGCCGAAATCGCGTTCGGCGATTGGCCAGAGAACCATATTTGCGCCAAAATCGGGGCGGCACCGCTTTTATGCGGCTCCGCCCCTCCAAAATGGCGTACACTAGGTGTACGCCGTATGAACGGCCTCGGGACATTACCAGAGGCCCTCCCCCCGATGGGCCGAGTTCCCAATGGCATCGGTCACGAGTGGTATTTATTTTCGGGAACTCGGCATGGCGCCTGCGGACAACGTCCAGCGCCGCCACAGTCAGAGGGAGACAATTCCCAGGCCGGGGGGGGGCCTCTGGAGTGGCGGGGGGGCACTGGTGGGGGGTGGTCTCGGATGGGGAGCCTGGCCAAAGGGGGTCACTATTTGGCAGGCTGGGTCCATGCACGGCCGACGCCGTGTTGCACGGCACGGCCTTTGCAGGCCGCCGCCGTGTGCATGTGCGGCCACGGACCTGGAAATTCTCCGGCCCTATCCGCAGCTGGAGCCAAATGCTCTATGCTGTGTGCCTGCTAGCCCCCCACCATACGGGGGATCGGTGGCCGTTTTGCGTTGTTTTCCCGGTCATAAAATGGCACCGTTCCCACGCCGCCATCAGCACTTAGTCTCAGAATCAGAGAATCCATCCCAGGGTATCTATGGAGGAACACAATATTTCTGATGAATTAGAACAGGCGATTTATCCAAAAGGACAACTGCCAAAAGTTGGTACAAAAACGATATACTTGCTTGAAGGGTCTAGTCAATGGAAGGATGCAACTGTTGTTAGTAGAGCAGGGAAGGCCACTGGAAAGTATAAACACTGGTTGAATGTACAGAATACAGGGGAGGCTGTCAAGGCAATGGATTGGAAACATGAAGTTCAAAAATGGAGGGCACAGAAACGCAGTGCCAGTTCCGATAGTACACTGGATAGTGAACATGATCACAGGAAAAAGTTGAGAACTATTGAAAGGACATCCCACAGCAGAAGGGAAAGATCAAGCAGTAGCAGTACAGAACGAGATACCAAGCGGGATAGGGGACATAGTTTGACAAGGTCTCGGAATCTGGGTAAGACTACGAATACTACTAGGAGTAGAAGCCCACATGCACGTGAGATTTTGGTGGCCTCCAATAAATTAGATGAAAAAGTTATAAAAGAGGCCAAACAGCAAGAACTGCATAGTTGGAGTGAATTTGAGGTATACACGCAAGTACCAGATAGGAGACAAAGAGCTCTATCCCACAGATGGATTTGCATGGAAAAGGTTCTTCCGGATGGAACTTATAAGGCAAAGGCCAGGCTTGTAGCAAGGGGATTTGAAGAAAACGTGGAAGATCAGGATTTAAGGGTAGATTCACCTATGGCAGGAAGGGCTATTTTAAAGATCTTCTTGGCACTTTTAGCCTCAAAGGCATGGGAGTGCAAATCTATAGATATAAAAGCTGCCTTTTTGCAGGGGCATCCTCCGCCTCCTAAAGAGGCAGCTAACACAGAAGGGGTACTCTGGAAGTTGAATAAATGTGTATATGGATTAAATGATGCAGCTAGAGTCTGGTATTTTTCGGTAAGGTCAGTTTTGGTAAAGTTAGGCTGTTGCCAGTTGAAAGCAGATCTGGCAATGTTTTACTGGCACTTTGAAGGAAATCTTTCTAGCATTTTCATGATGCATATCGATTATTTTTTTGTGGGATGGTATTAGTGATTTCAAAGCTATTGTAATCTCTGGGTTGAGGAAAGAATTCAGGGTTGGAAGTCAGGCCTTCAGGTGCTTTCAAATGTATTGGGATGGAAATCAGACAGACTGAGTCAGGTGTCACTTTACGTCAGCAATTCTATTTGGAGAGCATCAGCTCAATAGCAATTAGTCATGGTCACAAAAAGACGCAGTGGTTTCAAAGACGGAAAAAGAGGAACTGCGAAGTTTAATTGGGTAACTGAATTGATTAGGTAAACAGACTAGACCGGATGTTAGTTTTGATGTCCTAGAGTTGAGTACAAAAATGAATGATCCTAAAGTGGAAGACATAATGAGAGCAAACACAATGTTGGCCAAACTAAAAATGCAGGAGTGTGTTTTGAGGTTCCTGTTTTTAGGTGATCTGAGGCATTTGAAACTCATAGTTTATGGTGATCCATCCTATGCCAATTTATGTGCTGGGGTTTCAAACGCAGGAGGTTTTATAATTTTTCTTTTGGAGGAAAATGGAAAATGTTGCCCCCTTGTGTGGGAAACAAAGAAAATAAGGAGAATGGTTAAAAGCACATTGGCCGCTGAGAGATTAAGCCTTGTAGAGGCAGTGGATATGGCCTTTTATATATACCAGATATTAACAGACATTTTGGGATTAGTGGATTTGGGTAAAATACCCACTGAGTGTCACATTGACAATAAATCCCTGTGGGAAAATGTGCACTCCACAAAAAGTGGAAATCAGAAAAAATTGAGGATTGACATTGTCAGTTCGAAGCAAAAGACGGACAAAGGGGAGATATCAAAAATGAAATGGGTCAACAATAGCTATCAGTTATCCAATTGTTTTACTAATGTCATGTGAGTGTCCCTTTAAGAAATGTTTTTGTCTTATCACATGGCTTCAGTGATGTCATTGTGTGGGTGGAGCTTTTACTTTCGCTTTGAGTTTGACCTGGTTTGTATTGCACAGGTTGGAAAGAAGTGTCTCTCCATCTTCAGTTTAAAAGCTGTTTCCAGATTACTTGATGACTTAAAAATGATAACTGTTTTCTGGAAGGAATTCAAACCTGCTGTTTTGGAAAGGAAACAGGTATATCCATACCAATTCTTAAAGATAGTAAGAGTGCCGTGTGTTGGGCCACACCTTTGAAAAGAGGTTTCTGATTTATGGGATCTTGTTATTAAATTGGAACAGTTGAAGGGGGGACTTTATTAAGGGTGATACATAGATTACTGTAGCTGTGTGGGGTATTTATGTTTGTAGTTGATAAAAATGCTTACTGTGTGTCTTTATAAAAATGTTAACTAATTTCATAGAATAAAGCTTGGTTTTGATTAAAAGTGCTTAAAATCGGACTTCCGGGTGCGGCGATGACCAGCTAAGTCGCACGTTTCGGCAGCTCCCAGTGGAAAGGACTTTTGGGCTCTTAATAGGAGCCCCAACGGCAATTTAAACGGCCAAAAACACTGTGCGGTAAACCAGAAGGGAATCCCCCGGGGCACGCATGGATAAGGGAGAGGATAGCGGCCGGATTGCGGAGGATCCTCTGGAGCAGCAGCAAGGAAGGCAAGCTCAAAGCAAGATGGTGTCGGAAGGTGGCCGTTTGTTATGGGGCCCGGACCAACAAGAGCTGTGTGAAAGAACTGAAAAAGGAGTTGAAGAAGGAGCTGTTGGCCCCGATATTACAGGCGATTGAAGGGCTAAAGGAGGAGCAGAAGACCCAAGAGCAGGAGCTTCGGGTCGTGAAGGCAAAGGCTGCTGAAAATGAAGACGAAATACAGGGCCTAGTGGTGAAGACAGAGATGCACGAGGCACAGCACAAAAGGTGTGTGGAAAGGCTGGAAGTACTGGAGAATAATTCGAGGAGGAAGAATTTAAGGGTTCTGGGTCTTCCCGAAGGCGCAGAAGGGGCGGACGTCGGGACATATGTGAGCACGATGCTTCACTCGCTAATGGGATTGGAGGCCCCGACGGGCCCTTTGGAGGTGGAGGGAGCTTATCGAGTTTTGGCGCGAAGACCGAGGGCTGGAGAAATACCTCGAGCTATAGTGGTGAGGTTTCTCCGCTATAATGACAGAGAGACGGTCCTCAGATGGGCGAAGAAAACTCGGAGCTGTAGGCGGGAGAACGCGGTGATCCGCGTATACCAGGATTGGAGTGCGGAGGTGGCGAGAAGGAGGGCAAGTTTCAATCGGGCTAAGGCGGTGCTTCACAAAAAGAAGATCCAGTTTGGAATGTTACAACCGGCGAGATTGTGGGTCACACACCAAGGGAATCACCACTACTTTGAGACGGCAGAAGAGGCGTGGACATTCATTGTGGACGAGAAGCTGGAATAGTCTGGCGAGAGAAAGAACTTTTGGGACAAAGTGGTGGGGTGATTATGTGGGGTGAGGAAAAAGGGGGGGGGGATGATTTTTCAATTTGTTAATCTTGCGATCCTGTAACTTTTCTCTCTTCCCCATGTTGGGGGGGGTGGAATATGAGGATCTGTGGGCGCCGGTCATTAGGGGCGGGGCCGAGTGGGAAACATGGGCTTTCTTCCCGCGCTATGGTAATTATGGCGGGAACAGGGACGCAGGAAGGAGGGGGCCTCGCACAGTGGGAGCCGAGGATAAGGGGGGAAGCCGAGGTCAGCCAGAGTTCGCTGACTTCTGGGAGCAACATGGGGGGTGCAACTACGCCAGAAAGGGATCTAGCGGAGGGGGGGAGGGGGAGGTTAACTGGGTTGCTGCTGCTAAGGAGAAGGGGGAGCTGTTATGGGGTGGGGTGGTCGAGGCGGGAGGGCGCCGTCGGGGGGATACACGGGTACGTGGGAACCGGGTGAGGAGCTGGGTTAAAAAAGGGGATGGCTAGTCGACAAGGGGGGGGGGGTAAAGAGCCCCCCCAACCCGGCTGATCACGTGGAACGTGAGAGGGCTGAACGGGCCGATTAAAAGGGCACGGGTACTCGCACACCTAAAGAAATTAAAGGCAGATGTGGTTATGTTGCAGGAGACGCATCTGAAACTGATAGACCAGGTCAGACTGCGTAAAGGACGGGTGGGGCAGGTGTTTCATTCGGGTTTGGATGCGAAGAACAGGGTGGTGGCTATCTTAGTGGGGAAACGGGTACTGTTTGAGGCAAAGACCATAGTGGCGGATAGTGGGGGTAGATATGTGATGGTGAGTGGCAGATTGCAAGGGGAGGCGGTGGTTCTGGTGAACGTATATGCCCCGAACTGGGATGATGCAAATTTTATGAGGCGTATGTTGGGACGTATCCCGGACCTGGAGGTGGGAAAGTTGGTAATGGGGGGAGACTTCAATACGGTGCTTGATCCAGGGCTGGACAGATCGAGGTCCAGGGCCGGGAGGAGGCCGGCAGCGGCCAGGGTGCTCAAGGACTTCATGGAGCAGATGGGAGGGGTAGACCCCTGGAGATTTAGTAGGCCTAGGAGTAAGGAGTTCTCATTTTTCTCCCATGTCCACAAAGTATACTCACGGATAGACTTTTTTGTCTTGGGAAGGGCACTGATTCCGAAGGTGACAGGGACGGAATATACGGCCATAGCTATTTTGGACCACGCTCCACATTGGGTAGACCTGGAGGCAGGAGAGGAAAAAGAAAAGCACCCACTCTGGAGAATGGATATGGGCCTATTGGCGGATGAGGGGGTATGTTTAAGGGTGAGGGGGTGCATCGAAATGTACTTGGAGCTTAATGACAATGGAGAGGTTCAGGTGGGAGTGGTCTGGGAGGCGTTGAAGGCGGTGGTTAGAGGGGAACTGATATCCATAAGGGCAAATAAAGGGAAGCAAGAGGGTAAAGAAAGGGAGCGATTGCTGAAAGAACTTTTGAGGGTGGACAGGCAATATGCGGAGGCACCGGAGGAGGGACTGTACAGGGAAAGACAAAGGTTACATGTGGAATTTGACCTGCTGACCACGGGTAAGGCAGAGGCACAGTGGAGGAGGGCACAGGGCGTACAGTATGAGTATGGAGAGAAGGCGAGTCGGCTACTGGCCCACCAATTGAGGAAGAGGGGAGCAGCGAGGGAGATAGGTGGGGTGAGAGATGAGGAGGGAGAGATGGAACGGGGAGCGGAGAGAGTGAACGGGGTGTTCAAGGCATTTTATGAGAGGTTATATAAGGCTCAGCCCCCGGAAGGGAAGGAGGGAATGATGTGTTTCTTGGATCAGCTGGAATTCCCTAAGGTGGAGGAGCAGGAGAGGGCGGGACTGGGAGCACAGATTGAGATGGAGGAGGTGGTAAAAGGGATTGGGAGCATGCAGGCGGGGAAGGCCCCGGGACCGGACGAATTCCCGGTAGAATTTTATAGAAAGTATATGGACTTACTGGCCCCGCTTTTGACGAGAACCTTTAATGAGACTAGGGAAAGGGGGCAGCTGCCCCCGACTATGTCGGAGGCAACGAAATCGCTCCTTTTGAAGAAGGAAAAAGACCCGCTGCATGTGGGTCCTACAGGCCCATTTCCCTTTTAAATGTAGATGCTAAGCTCCTGGCCAAGGTGATGGCGACGAGGATAGAGGACTGTGTCCCGGGGGTGGTCCACGAGGATCAAACTGGGTTCGTTAAGGGGAGACAGCTGAACACGAACATACGGAGGTTGCTAGGGGTAATGATGATGCCCCCACCAGAGGGGGAGGCGGAGATAGTGGTGGCGATGGACGCCGAGAAAGCATTCGACAGAGTGGAGTGGGATTATCTGTGGGAGGTGCTGAGGAGATTTGGTTTTGGAGAAGGGGTTATTGGATGGGTACAGCTGCTGTCTAGGGCCCCGGTGGCGAGCGTGGCCACGAACAGACAGAGGTCTGACTACTTCCGTCTTCATAGAGGGACGAGGCAGGGGTGTCCCCTGTCTCCGTTACTGTTTGCATTGGCGATTGAGCCCCTGGCCATAGCGCTGAGGGGCTCCAGGAAGTGGAGGGGAGTGCTCAGGGGAGGAGAAGAACACCGGGTATCACTGTATGCAGATGATTTATTGCTGTATGTTGCGGACCCAGTGGAGGGGATGCCTGAGATAATGCAGACACTCAGGGAGTTTGGGGAATTTTCGGGGTACAAATTGAATATGGGGAAGAGTGAGTTATTTGTGGTGCATCCGGGGAAGCAGAGCAGGGGAATAGATGACTTACCGCTGAGGAAGGTAACAAGAGATTTCCGTTACTTAGGGATTCAGATAGCCAGGAGTTGGGGAACCTTACATAGGCTTAATTTAACAAGATTGGTGGAACAGATGGAGGAGGATTTTAAGAGATGGGACATGGTGCCCCTGTCACTGGTGGGCAGGGTGCAGGCGGTCAAAATGGTAGTCCTCCCGAGATTCCTCTTTGTGTTTCAGTGCCTTCCGGTGATGGTCACGAAGGCTTTTTTCAAGAGAATTGAGAAAAGTGTCATGAGTTTTGTGTGGGCCGGGAAGACCCCGAGAGTGAGGAGGGGGTTCTTGCAGCGTAGCAGGGATAGGGGGGGCTGGCACTACCGAGCCTAAGTGAATACTACTGAGCCGCCAATATCTCAATGGTGTGTAAGTGGATGGGAGAAGGGGAGGGAGCGGCGTGGAAGAGATTGGAGATGGCGTCCTGCAAGGGAACCAGCCTACAAGCAATGGTGACGGCGCCGTTGCCGTTCTCCCCGAAGAAATACACCACAAGTCCAGTGGTGGTGGCAACACTAAGAATTTGGGGGCAGTGGAGACGACATAGGGGAAGGACGGGAGCCTCGGTGCGGTCCCCAATAAGAAATAAACATAGGTTTGCCCCAGGGGGGAATGGATTGGGGATTTGGAGCATGGCAAAGAGCTGGGGTTATGCAACTGAGAGATCTGTTCGTAGACGGGACGTTTGCGAGTCTGGGAGCACTGACGGAAAAATATGGGTTGCCCCAAGGGAATGCATTTCGGTACATGCAACTGAGTGCTTTTGCGAGGCAACAGGTGAGGGAATTCCCGCAGCTCCCGACTCAGGAGGTTCAGGATAGAGTGATCTCAGGGACATGGATGGGGGATGGTAGGGTGTCGGATATATACAGGGAAATGAGGGACGAGGGGGAGATCATGGTGGATGAGCTGAAGGGGAAATGGGAAGAAGAGCTGGGGGAAGAGATTGGGGAGGGGCTGTGGGCTGATGCCCTACGTAGGGTAAACTCGTCATCCTCGTGCGCCAGGCTAAGCCTGATACAATTCAAGGTTTTACACAGGGCGCATATGACCGGAGCACGGCTCAGTAAATTTTTTGGGGTAGAGGATAGGTGTGGGAGATGCTCGAGAAGCCCAGCAAACCACACCCACATGTTTTGGTCATGCCCGGCACTGCAGGGGTTCTGGGTGGGGGTGGCAAAGGTGCTTTCGATGGTGGTGGGGGTCCGGGTCGAGCCAGGCTGGGGGTTGGCTATATTCGGGGTTGCAGAAGAGCCGGGAGTGCAGGAGGCGAAAGAGGCTGATGTCTTGGCCTTTGCGTCCCTAGTAGCCCGGCGAAGGATATTGCTTATGTGGAAGGAAGCCAAACCCCCGGGCGTGGAGACTTGGATAAATTACATGGCAGGGTTTATAAAACTAGAACGGATAAAGTTCGCACTAAGGGGTTCGGCTCAAGGGTTCACCAGGCGGTGGCAACCGTTCATTGACTACCTCGCAGAACGATAAAGGAAATGGGAAGGTAACAGCAGCAACCCAGGGGGGAGGGGGGGAGGAGTGGGAGGGGGGGGGGGGGGGGGGAGGGCCCGGGCGGGTCCTCAGGAGTGTTTTTGTATAGATATTTGTATTAGGCTATGCATATTGGATTGTTGGATTTTATTTTTGGAGAGTTATTATTTTTGATATGGCAGTTGCCATTTAGTTTATATATTATTTATTTATTTGTTAAAAACGGCCACTGTTATTTATACTGTTTTACTGTTGTAAAAAGAAAAACCTTTGTATTGTTTTGTTCAAAAAATTTGAATAAAATATATATATTTTTTTTTAAAGTGCTTAAAATCTCTGTTGAATAACACCTGAAAGGCAGGCCCTTGTGCTCATCATAACCAAAATCAACAAACAGTTGTATGTCAGGTGAACTCCATGATATACTTTGGAGTTTTCTAAACCCTAGCCCTTAACAAATTGGGGGCTCGTCCGGGAGGAATATTGCCAGAAAAGGTGGTAATATGTGGAATTCAGGATGAGAAGAGTAGTATTCCATTATATAAGGTAAGGTTGGAAAGTCCAGTTAAGAGTGGTGAAGTGGTAGTAGGAGTAATAGAGAAACTATCTTGTCCAGGAATACAGTTTATTTTGGGTAATGATATAGCTGGATCGCAGGTGGGAGTGATGCCTACTGTGGTTGATAAGCCAGTGGAAAATCAAGCAACTGAATTGTTGAAGGACGAATATCCTGGGATTTTTCCGGATTGTGTAGTAACAAGGTTGCAAAGTCACAGGTTAAGACAAGAGGAGAAATCAAAGAGTGAAGACAAAGTTGAAGCTCAATTATCAGAAACGATTTTTGATCAGATGGTTGAAAAAGAACAAGGACAGGTGGAGGATGAGGCGGATATTTTTAGTTCAGGAAAATTGGCGGAGTCACAACAGAAAGATATAGAAATAAAACGGATGTATCAGAAAGCATACACGGAAGAGGAATCTGAGTATATACCAGATTGTTATTACCTTAAAAATGATGTCTTAATGAGAAAATGGAGGCAGGTGGATGAAAAGTGGGCAGAAGTTCATCAAGTGGTATTGCCGGTAGGGTATAGAAAGGAAGTGTTGCGAGTAGCACATGAGGTACCAGTAGGAGGTCATTTGGGAATAAGGAAAACTCAGGCTAAAATACAAAAACATTTTTATTGGCCTGGACTACATAAAGATGTAGTTACATTTTGTCGATCATGTCACACATGTCAAATGTTAGGGAAACTAGAGTGGTGATAAAACCAGCGCCCTCAATACCCATTCCAGCATTTGAGGAACCTTTTACAAGGGTCTTAATTGATTGCGTAGGACCATTTCCTAAAACGAAAAGTGGGAATCAATATCTTTTGGCAGCATGGTAGCATAGTGGTTAGCACAATTGCTTCACAGTTCCAGGGTCCCAGGTTCGATTCCCGGCTGGGTCACTGTCTGTGCAGAGTCTGCACGTTCTCCCCGTTTCTGCATGGGTTTCCTCCGAGTGCTCCGGTTTCTTCCCACAGTCCAAAGATGTGCAGGTTAGGTGGATTGGCCATGCTAAATTGCCCTATGGCAAATGGCCCATGCTAAAGTGTCCAAAAAAAGGTTAAGTGGGGGTTACTGGGTTACGGGGATAGGGTAGATAGGTGGGCTTGAGTAGGGTGCTCTTTGTAAGAGCCGGTGCAGACTAGATGGGCCGAATGGCCTCCTTCTGCATTGTAAAGTCTATGATAATGGATTTGTCTACTAGGTTTCCAGAGGCCATTCCAGTATGCAATATTACAGCGAAAAAGATTGTGGAGGAATTACTCAATTTCTTTACGTGATATGGACTACCCACAGAAATACAATCGGATCAAGGATAAAATTTTACCTCAAGGTTATTCAAGGAAGTTATGGATAGCTTTGGAGTAAAACAATTAAAATCAATTACATACCATCCAGAATTGCAAGGGGTGTTAGAACAGTGGCATCAGGCGTTAAAGACAATGTTGAGGGCTTATTACCAAGATTATCCAGAGGATTGGGATAAAGGAATTCCATTCGTACTGTTTGCAATTAGGGAAGTACCTAATGAGTCAACCAAATTCAGTCCTTTTGAACAAATTTTTGGTCTTGAGGTAAGAGGACCACTTAAATTGATTAAGGAGAAATTGGTGAGTGAGCAGTCTGAAATTACGTTATTGGACTAAGTGTCAAATTTTAGGGAATGATTAAATAGAGCAGGTGAATTGGCTAGACAACATTTAAAAGTGCGGTATACAGCGTGTGATGAAACAAGTAGTGAACAAGAAAGCAAAAGTTTGTAGTTTTGCCAGTGGAGATAAAGTTTTAGTATTATTACCAGTGGTAGGTGAACTTTTAAAAGCAAGGTTTTGTGGACCTTATCAGATTGAAAGGAAATTAAGTGAGGTGAATTATGTGGTAAGAACACCAGATAGAAGGAAAACTCACCGAGTGTGTCATGTGAATATGCTTAACAGGTACTTTGAAAGGGAAGGAGAGCAAAAGGAGGAGTTTTTAGTGATTCTAACTCAAAGTGAAGAACCAAATCCAGATGACTCTGAATTTGACATTCCTCAAATTAAATTGGATAACGAGGATGTTCTTAAAAATTGGGATAAATTGTTGAGTTACTTTCCAGAGGAAAAACAAACTGACTTGAAAGAGTTAGTTATATCACATGGGCAAGTTTGTGGAGATAAGTTGGGAAGTACTTAAATGGCTATACATGATGTAGATGTGGGAAATGCTGTTCCAATTAAACAACATCTATGTAGACTTAACCCTTTAAAATTCAAAAAGAAATTGAAAGTATGCTTAAAAATGGCATAATTGAAGTGGGTTGCAGCCAATGGAGCTCACCCATAGTGATGGTACCGAAACCGGACTGGAACCAATGATTGTGTGTGGACTATAGAAAGGTTAATGCAGCTACAAGGACAGACTCTTATCCTATCCCACGCTTGGAGGATTGCATTGAGAAGGTGGGACAATCTGTTTTTATTTCCAAACTGGATTTACTTAAAGGTTACTGGCAGGTACCTATATCCGAAAGGAGGAAGGAGATTTCAGCTTTTGTGACTCCAGATGGTATATACCAATTCAAAGTTATCCCTTTTGGCATGAAAAACTCTCCAGCCACATTTCAACGGTTAACTAACAAAGTTGTTTCAGGGTTACCCAATTGTGTGGTATACATCGACGATCTGGTAATTTTCAGTCAGACATGGAAAGAACATTTGAAGATTCAGATGAAGTTATTCGATCAAAAGTGAATTTGGAAAAGCCCAAGTCATGTTCCTTGGCCATACAATTGGACAGGGAATGGTCCCACGGGATGTGAAAACAAAAGCTATTGGGGAGTTTCCAATACCCTCGTCACGAAGGGAAATAATGCGATTTCTTGGCATGAGTGGATTTTACCAAACATTTGTGCCGAATTTTAGCAGTGTGGTTGCTCCACTAACACTTGCTGAAGAAGCGTTACAAATTCCAGTGGACGGCAGAATGTCAACAGACATTTGACGGCCTGAAGGCTGTGTTAACCACTGCTCCTGTGTTGGCCGCCCCAAATTACACAAAGCCATTCAAAGTGGCTGTCGATGCGAGTGATGTGGGCGTAGGTGCTGTGCTCTTGCAAGAAGACGACGAAGGAATAGAGCGGCCGGTTGGGTATTTTACCAAGAAATTAAATGATCACCAGAGGAAGTATTCAACAATTGAAAAGGAGACTTTGAGCTTGGTGCTGGCTTTGCAACATTTTCACATTTATGTTACCAGCAATTCGTCTGAAACAATTATATATCATAATCCATTGACGTTTTTGGAGCGATTCAGGAATGCAGATGCCAGACTGTTTCGATGGAGTTTATTGTTACAGCCATTTCATTTAAGAATTATACATGTGGCAGGATGAGAAAATGTGATAGCCGATGCTTTGTCACGAATGTGATAAAGAGAAGCAGGTTCGATGGTGGAAGAAGAAGAAATAAAATGGACTATATTATCACTGTTTGCCTGTTTTGTTTTTGTTTAAGGAATGTATATTTATTGTCATTTGTTCTTATTGGAAAAGTGAAAATGTGAAAAATGAAACCATCTTTGAAGTTGATGGGTTTTTTTTTCTTGGGGGGAGGTGTCATGGGAATGTCTCTTTAAGAAATGTTTTTGTCTTATCACATGGCTTCAGTGATGTCATTGTGTGGGAGGAGCTTGGCTGTTGCTCTGGGAGTTGGTTTTACTTTTGCTTTGAGTTTGACCTGGTTTTTGTATTGCACAGGTTGGAAAGAAGTGTCTCTCTATCTTCAGTTTAAAAGCTGTTTCCAGGGTACTTGAGAACTTAAAAGTGATAACTATTTTCTGGAAGGAATTCAAACCTGCTGTTTTACAAAGGAAACAGGTATATCCATACAAAGTCTTAAAGATGGTAAGAGTGCCGTGTGTTGGGCCACACCTTTGAAAGGGGGTTTCTGGTTTATGGGATCATGTTATTAAATTGGAACAGTTAAAGGGGGGACTTTATTAAGGGTGATACATAGATTACTGTAACTGTTTGTAATTGATAAAATTGCTGACTGTGTGTGTTTATAAAAATGTTAACTAATTTTGTAGAATAAAGCTTGGTTTTGATTAAAAGTGCTTAAGGCCTCTGTTGAATAACACCTGAAAGGTAGTCCCTTATGCTCATCGTAACCAAAATCAATAAACAGTTGTAGGTCAGGTGAACTCCATGATATACTTTGGAGTTTTCTAAACCCTGGCCCATAACACTAAGAGAGGGGCTAGTTCAAAGAAACTTTTGGACATTATTAAAGAAAGACGGAGGGGGCCGTTTCAAGAGGAAAAGGGGAAATTGTGTGTTTTGTATTTATTGTATTTTCTGTACAGTGTTGGAGGAACTGCTGGAGGCGGACAATAGGGAGAAGGGGGTTGTGTAATGGAGGAAGGACGGTGTGATGGGGAGGGGGCCGTGTGATGGTGAGAGGGCCGTGTGATGGGGAGGGGGCCATGTGATGGTGAGGGGGCCGTGTGATGGGGAGGGGGCCGTGTGATGGGGAGGGGGCCGTGTGATGGGGTGGGGCCGTGTGATGGAGCGGGCCATGTGATAGGGAGGGGGCCATGTGATGGGGAGGGGGCCGTGTGAAGGGGTGGGGCCATGTGATGGGGAGGGGGCCGTGTGATGGGGAGGGGGCCATGTGATGGTGAGGGGGCCGTGTGAAGGGGAGGGGGCCATGTGATGGTGAGGGGGCCGTGTGATGGGGAGGGGGCCATGTGATGGTGAGGGGGCCGTGTGAAGGGGTGGGGCCGTGTGATGGGGAGGGGGCCGTGTGATGGGGAGGGGGCCATGTGATGGTGAGGGGGCCATGTGAAGGGGAGGGGGCCATGTGATGGGGAGGGGGCTGTGTGATGGGGAGGGGGCCATGTGATGGGGTGGGGCCGTGTGATGGAGCGGGCCATGTGTTAGGGAGGGGGCCATGTGATGGTGAGGGGGCCGTGTGATGTGGAGAGGGCCGTGTGATGGGGAGGGGGCCATGTGATGGTGAGGGGGCCATGTGATGGGGAGGGGCCCATGTGATGGGGAGGGGGCCGTGTGATGGGGTGGGGCCGTGTGATGGAGGGGGGCACGGAAACAGCCGGGCAGACGGGGGGGTTGAAAACAATGCCACAGAGAAAGGACCTGAACATGTGGAAATGGTTGGCCCGGCACCACTGGCACCGTTCACATTTGTCCCCAACCTGTGGGAAGAACCTGCTCATTCGGGCTCTTGTCAGGTGTGCTCTGTGCACCACTTTCAGCTGCATTCGGCTGAGCCTTGCGCAGGAGGAGCTGGAGTTGGCCCTGTTCAGTGTTTTTTTAATAGATTTTTTTTCCCCAATTAACCTACCCTGCACATCTTTGGGTTGTGGGGGTGAGGCCCACGCAGACACGGGGAGAATGTGCAAAATCCACATGGATAGTGACCTGGGGCCAGGATCGAACCCGGATCCTCGATGCCATGAGGAAGTGGTGCTAGCCACTGCGCCACTGTGCCGCCCGTCTATTCCTTTAACTATTTTGTTGGTTTGAGTGAGATCATCTCTCATTCTTCGGAACTCAACACAATAAAGGCCCAGTTTGTCCAATCTCTCTTCATAAGGCAGTCCCACTATCCCCGGTACGAGCTTGGTGAACCTTTGTTTCACTCCCTCTGTGGCAATAATAGGCTTCCTGAGGTAGGGGACCAAACCGCTCTCAGTATTCCAGGTGTGATTTAACCAAGCCGTTATACAATTGAAGCAAGACTTTGCTACTCGCTGGAGATCTGACTATAATAATAATAATAATAATCGCTTATTGTCACAAGTAGGCTTCAAGGCAGTTACTGCGAAAAGCCCCTAGTCACCACATTCTGGCGCCTGTTCGGGGAGGCCGGTACTGGAAGACTCGATGGTGATTGGATTGCTACTCAAGTGAGCACAGGTCAGGATGCTGTCAGGGGCTCGGGTGCAAATTTGTACCAATGCCCAACCTCAGAATCCAAGCTTACTCTTCACAGATCCAAATATAAACTGCTGAAGGCTAAGGGGGATTGGGATTCAGAGGTGAGTGTCTAGGTTGAGGGGGGGGGGGGGGGGGGAGGTGTTGGGGAGAGGTGTTGCTGCGAGGTGGAGACAGAAATACTTCCAGGAGGCAAAACAAATTAATAATAATAATTTTTATTAGTGTCACAAGTAGGCTTACATTAACACTGCAATGAAGTTACTGTGAAAATCCCTCAGTCGCCACAATCCGGCGCCTGTTCGTATACACAGAGGGAGAATTCAGAATGTCCAATTCACCTAACAACCACATCAATGCATATATTGTGCATTGTATGAAGCTGATATGGTTCAAAATATCTAAATGTAGTTGGAAGATCTAACTCTGTTTGAGATCAAGTGTTCAAGTTAAAGCAGTACTGGTTGAACCAGGAATGAAACATTATTGGAGCTTCATTCTTAATAAAATAGTGTTGGTCTTTTTCAGGAAAACTCCCCCAACTCATCATTAAAACAAAAGTAAGCTTCCTAGAAAACAAAAGGCTGAAAACGCAGTGGCCTGTCCCTGTTGCCAGTGAGTTAGTGTGTGAAGGTGAGCTGGATAATGTTGGGTATTTGGCCGGACCATTGCTGGAGGGGCAGCTGCTGTTGTCTGTAATGGTATGGCTTCCTTGCACTGGGATCTAACCACCGAGAAAACTCGTGCTCTCGATCAATCCTGGGTGCAGCTAACACGTTTATCAAGGTGACAATAGAGAGTCAAAGAGAAAGTGGAAGGTGCACACACAGCACCGTGACAGTGATTGACAGCCTGGCTAATACATGCAAAAGAGGAGGACACCCACCCCCAGCTCCTTTCCCAGTGATTGACAGCCTGGCTCACAGAGCCTCTATTTAAAGGGAGCTCTCAGGCTGTGCAGCTGCACAGAAGTGTCAGCGAGAGAGAGAGAGGCTGGTGTCTGAAAGCAGCCTGTCCCATATATACACACACACACACACACCCAGACTGCAGCCTAGACACTCCGGGGGACCTAACGGGAGCAGGATTTTGGCTCCGGATTGACACTTGGTTTGGCGCTTGCTGCTGGACTGCGAAAGAGCCACTTGTCCGTCCCTGGATCTAACCGCATTTGGAGAAGCCAGTTTAAGAGACGGATCCTTGCTGATACAACTGACTAGTTTTTTTTTTAAAGAAGAGAGACACTAAAGCTGCCTTGTGGGAACCCAGAGAGGCACAAGAGAGAACATAGTGAGGCTTTGCAGAGTATCACTGTTCCAGGGGAGCTGTGCAATGGCAGCTTTACACAGCATTGGCACCGCGTTCTTCCTGCTGCTCGTGCCCCAGGTAAATCTTCACTTTACCCTTCACCCATATACTCGTCTTGCTGGGGGCTACTTTATCTTAAATCACCTTCTCTCCAGCTGTTGCTCGTCCCCTCTCCTTATTTTCCCCTCTCAAGCTCTTCTCTCTCACTGCCATCTCTCTCTCTAACTCCCTGACTCCCCGTATCTATCCCCCTTTCTCTCCCTATTTCCCCCTCTCTCTATCATCTGCCCCCTCTCTCCATATCATCCCCTCTCTCTCTATATATATATCTCAAGCCCCTCTTCTCTCTATCCCCCCTCAAACCTCCTCTCCCTACATTCTCTCTCTATCCCCCCTCAAGCCCCTCTCTCTAACTCCCTCAAGCCTTTCTAACCCCCTCAAGCCCCTTTCTCTATCCCCCTCAAGCCCCTGTCTCTAACTCCCTCAAGCCCCTCTCTCTAACCCCCTCAAGCCCCTTTCTCTATCCCCCTCAAGCCCCTCTCTCTACCCCCTCAAGCCTCTCTCTCTAACCCCCTCAATCCCCTCTCTATCCCCCTCAATCCCCTCTCTATCCCCCTCAATCCCCTCTCTAACCCCCTCAAGCCCCTCTCTCTATCCCTCCTCAAGCCAACCTCCTCCCTCTCTGAATTTTGCCATGTCTCTCACTCTGCTTTTTGTGTTATTTGTTGTGTTCTGTAAGGTTTCCGGCAGCGGTACGTTCGAGTTGAGGATGGAGGAGTTTGAGAATGGCAGAGGCTTGCTGGCCAGTGGCAGTCACTGTGTGCCGGCCTGCCGCACCTTCTTGCGGGTTTGTCTGAAGCATTTCCAGAAGGTGGTTTCCCCGGAGCCCTGCACCTACGGCAATGTGCTGACCCCGCTACTGGGCAGCAACACATTCAGGGTGGGGGTCAATCAGAGCCTGGTCAGGCTGAACTTCACCTTCAAATGGCCGGTGAGGGCAGCTTTACTTCACAGTCAGAGCAGTGGGGCTGGGGGTGAGGGTGTGTGTGTGGGGGGGGGGAGCTGTGGGGTGGTGAGGGGGCGGGTGTGACGGGGGGGGGGGGTGAGGGTGTGGGTGGGTGTGTGGGGGTGAGGGTTTGGGATGGTGAGGGGTCGGGGGTGAGGGTGGAGTGGGTTGGGGTGTGTGGGGGGTGAGGGTTTGGGGTGGTGAGGGGGTGGGTGTGTGGGGAGTGAGGGGTGGGTGAGGAGGCGGGGGGGTGAGGGAGGGGGTGGGGTGGTGAAGGTGAGGGTGAGGGGTGGGTGAGGGAATGGGGTGGTGATGGGGGGTGAGGGAGGGGTGGGGTGGTGAAGGTGGGGGGTGAGGGGGTGGGGGTGAGGGGGTGAGGGAGGGGTGGGGTGGTGAAGGTGAGGGGTGAGGGTGAGGGGTGGGTGAGGGGATGGGGTGGTGATGAGGGATGAGGGAGGGGGTGGGGTGGTGAAGGTGGGGGGGTGAGGGGATGGGGGGATGGGGTGGTGATGGGGATGAGGGAGGGGGTGAGGGAGGGGGTGGGGTGGTGAAGGTGGAGGGGGTGAGGGTGAGGGGTGGGTGAAGGGATGGGGTGGTGATGAGGGGTGAGGGAGGGGGTGGGGTGGTGAAGGTGGGGGGTGAGGGGATGGGGTGGTGATGGGGGTGAGGGAGGGAGGGGGTGGGGTGGTGAAGGTGAGGGGTGAGGGGTGGGTGAGGGGATGGGGTGGTGATGAGGGAGGGGGTGGGGTGGTGAAGGTGGGGGGTGAGGGGATGGGGTGGTGATGGGGGGTGAGGGAGGGAGGGGGTGGGGTGGTGAAGGTGGAGGGGGTGAGGGGTGGGTGAGGGGATGGGGTGGTGATGAGGGGTGAGGGAGGGGATGGGGTGGTGAAGGTGGGGGGTGAGGGGATGGGGTGGTGATGGGGGGTGAGGGAGGGAGGGAGGGAGTGGGGTGGTGAAGGTGGAGGGGGTGGGGGTGATTACTCTTTCATGTGGGGAAGGCATTGACCTATTAATTCCAGCGGAATCTCAGTGTGAGAATCAGTCACATGGCTGAGGAGTGAGTGGAAATATCGGCTGGAAAAGACTAGCGATGGAGAGAGGAAGGGAGACCGAGTCCTCAGAAAGATAGATTCAGGATAATAAACGGGGGAACATACAAGACTCACCGAGAGACGAACATGAGGCACACACAGAAAAAATACACAAACACACAGACACACACACAAGACACAAAGGCAGGCTCAGAGTCACGCACAAACACAGACAGGCACACAGAAACCGAGACACGGACACACGAAGAGACGCAAAGAGAGAGACAGACAGGCAGAGTGAGACAGGCAGAGTGAGGCACCAAACACAGAGACAGGCACGGATAAACACAGATACATCAAGCACGCGATGTTTAACCCGTTACTAATGCACAGATAAAGGGAGCACCTTCCACCTGTCCCCAGTACAGAGGCAGCAAGAACAACCCTCTCAGAAAGGGGAAGAACCCGGGAGTTGATCAGAAATGAAAAGCCTTGACCCAGTATCCAGAACTGGGGAAATCTCAGAACCGGCTCACTCCAGTGACCAATCCTATTGCTATTACACAGATGCAGATAATAATCATTGCTAACTCTAGTTTATATCTCTTCTGTTTGACAGGGAACTTTCTCTCTGATTATCGAAGCCTGGAACTCTCCCTCCAACCTGCCGAGCCCCAGTAAGTGTCCGTGTTTCTCACACCGCGAGGGGGCGGCAGCGAGCCGCGCCTTCTGTGCATTGAGCATCATTAAAATACCTACTTTAAACATAAGTTTTAACAAAAGCTTTTTGCATTCCCCCTTCCCACCTTTTATTTTAGTTAAATGGCAGAGCCCGGTGTAGGGGTTTTGAAGTTATGACCTCCATTTATTAGCTGAATTAGCAGTTCTGCATCCCAGAGCCTTTGACTGTTCAACACAATCAACTTCCTTTCGTTTATTTTTGGCGTGGGAAACCGAGCTGGAGGTTGGTGAGAAAAACTAAACCTTGCCAAGAAGTCAAGGCGGCCTTTTCCTGCGTTTTACACCTTTAACAATAAACGCCGCCCTTTTTGGAAGGGTTTCATCGATTGGAATGGGGGAGGAGGAGGCTGACATGTTCTTCGGGAAGAAGAGTGATGGCTCAAAGATGCAAATACACTCATCATTCCGGGATTATCTCCATCATTCCAGGATTATCTGTCCCCCATCACTCCAGGAGTGTCAGTCTCCATCTCTACCGGATCTGTGGATCATTCTTGGACCTGTGCATCTCTATCACTCCAGGATTGGGTCTGTTCTTTTTTCCTATCACTCCAGGATTACTCCGGGAGCTGTGCATTTCTATCATTCTGGGATCTCTGTATTCCTGCCACTCTGGGTTCTGTGTATCTTCACTCCTTCAGGGCCATCACTCCTGGAACAGTCAGGGATCACTGCAGGACTAGTCTGGGATCTGTGCATCTCTGTCATTCTGGGATCACCCCAAGATCCGTGTGGCTCAATCACTCTGGGATTACTCACTTCAGCATCTGTGTGTCTGCATCACTCTGGGATTACTCTAGGATCTGCGTGCCTGCACCACTCTGGATCTTTCTGACAAGGATCATAGATACAGGAGGCCATTCGGCCCTCAAGCCTGTTCCCATTCTTCAATGGGACCAAGACCGATCTGCAACCTATCACTGTCTCCTTGCTTTTGCCCCATATCCCTTGATACATTTGACTAAATTGGTCAATCTCAGGTTTAAAATTAACAGTTGATCTCGCACCAATTGCTGTTTGTGGAAGAGTTCGAAACTTCTTTGCAAGAAGAAGTTTTTGTCCTAACTTCACTCCTGAAAAGTCTGGCTCCAGTTCTTAGTCCTAGGCTCTGCAATAAGCAGATATCTACCCTATCTGTTCCCCTTGATGCCATTAAAATGTTGATCAAATTACTACTTAATCTTTGAAATGCCAGCAAATACAATCCTAGTTTATGTAATCTCTCGTCGTAATTTAACTCGTGTATCATTCTGGCACATCACCGCTGTACTCCCTAGAAGAACACTATATCCTTCCTAAGGTACGGTGCACAGAAGTGATCACACTTCAGGTGTAGTCTAACCAGAGCTTTATAGAGCTGAAACATGACTCCCAACCCCTTTTATTTGAGTCCTCTCACATCTCATTAGCCTTTTTGATTATTTTTGGTACATGTTCATGATATTTTAACGATCAGTGCACGTGGGCCCTCCAGTCTCTTAGACCTCCACTGGTTCGACCTTTTCCCCAATTAGAAAGTACCCTGGTCTATCCTTTTTAGGTCAAGGGTGAATGAACCCTGCATTGACGTCCATTTGCCATGGTTTTACCCTTTCACTCAATCTGTTAATGTCACTTTGCAATTTTCCATCAATACCCTGGTGCAGCCCATAGTATCCACAAAATAATGCAAGTGTGCCGTGGTGAGGGTAAGTTCATGAGTGGTGGCCAGTCGCATGTTCTGTTCTCTTAGAGTTCCCACTCCCTGCTTGGGTTCAATGACTTGTTCCTGTGCCATAGATCCTCTGTAATATCCATTTCAATGAGTTCTTTTCTGAAAAGGATTATTAAAACACTCTTTACATCCAGTATATTATCAACATTATATATTATCATTTCCATGGATGGGGTCCATGGTTACTTCTAAATTCATTTGAAAAGGGGTCTTTTAACCAAAGCAGTTTGGGAATCACTGATCTACATCACATGAAGCCTTTGTCTATCTTTTTGCAATCTTGGCTATGTGACTCTCTAACCCTTCTTTAGGTCATTGATAAATATCCTGGTGCATAGTTGGGGCCCCAACACACATCCTCGCAGAACACCACTAGTCACATCCAGCCATTATCTCAATTCTCTTTCTGCTGTCACTCAGCCAACTTCTGAACCAGGTCAATAATTTGCCTTCAATTCCACGAGCTTCAACTTTAGCCAACAGCCTTTCTTATGCGGGGCTTCAACAAATGCCTTCTGGAATCATGTCACTCTGGGGTCGGTTACCAGCATCAGTGTGGGTTTGGTTAATCGCCATAACTCCGGGATCAGTTTATCTTTATCACTCTGGAATCTGTATGTCTATATCACTCTGTGTTCAGTACTCCAGGAACAGATTCTTTCCATCATTCTGGGACCTACGTGCACCTCAGACACAGGCTGTTTATCCCCATCGCTTTGTGTCTCTAACAGTCTTGGAATCAAAGAACAATCTGTGATGATGACAACGGATTTGATCTGGAAATGTTACGTATTTTTTGCAGCCCAAACTGCAGATTATTCGGCTTTTTGAGGAATTAATTTTCTGTCTGTATTCCCCCTGACCATGAGCTGTACATTAACTGCAATATAATTGGTTTTGATGTAAAGAATGTAGGAAATGATAGTACTGTCACTAACACAGAGGCAGCATGTGGTACCTGCATTGGTGTTGTTATCATTTTGGTTACTATTATTGTTTCTATATTGTTCTGCAAAGTTTTGATGTTAAATGCAAAATTCCAAAAAATATTTTCAGAAAAATATATATATTGGTTTTGCAATGCACGTTAGGGTGGGAATTGGCCTGGATAGAGTTGGATAACTGTCCCCACCTCCCATTTCCCTGCTGCTGACTACCACCCCTCCTGTCCCCCTCTGCCAGTGCCCACTTCCCCCACACACACACGCCCCAGTTCATTCTTCCTGTCTGCTTCCTCCCATCAGCCTGTCCCCCCTCCTGTGTGCCCATCACCTCCATTCCAGTCCCCTTGTTCCAGATCCACATCCCAGCACCAGTCTCCCATTCCCGGCTGCCTGATACGCAAACGTGGATCCACACAGACAGACACTGAATTGAGACTGTTCCTTCTGAACACTTAACCAGTGTCGGATCTCCGGTTAGTTCATGAACCTTCCTGTCACTGGCAGTAACCCAGTGCCCATTTTGAACATTAGCCTCTGCCTTTAATAGAAGTGATGGGAAATGCAAGTGCAGCACAAGGGAAAGGGCTTTGGGAGGATGTGATAAAGGGGAATGACTGCCCTTGTTTTGCTAAAAACACTTTTAGAGTACTACGTGGTGTGCCTGTAGTTTCTTGTCTTATACACTCACCCTCTTGCCCCATGTTAACCTGGGCTGTTGTTGTGCACAGATGTCACCAGCCCTGAGATGCTGATCAGCCGCTTTGCCATCCAGAGACACCAGCCTGTGGGTATGGCCTGGTCCCAGGATGTCCTCCGCAGGGAACACACCCAACTACACTACTCATACCGGGTGGTCTGCAGCCACCATTATTACGGCGAGGGATGCTCCGACTACTGCCGGCCCAGGAACGACACCTTCGGACACTACACCTGCGGTCAGGAGGGGCAACGGCTCTGCATGGCTGGCTGGGAGAATGAGTACTGCACACAACGTAAGGCGAGAGGCACCCAACAACCATACTGGCCCCGGGAGGGAGAGAGGAGGGAAGGATGAAAGGAAGAAAGAGGGAAAGGCAATGGAAAGGGAGGTAGCGAAAGGGGGGGGGGGGATCTGTAGGGAGCATGAGTGCAAAGGGAGCCATGTACATCCCAGCACTGTGGGTTCTGGGTGTCACTGAGGGTTCCTCTTGGTACTGTCCAGATGTACCTGTTCTGGGAAATTATGGCAGGTCACAAGAGGCTAGGGGTCATTTTAATGGCACTGTCACTGGGGTGATTACTACTGAAAATAGGGGGAAAGAGAGGAAAGAGGAAGAGGTGTGCATCCTAGCACTGGAGGGAATTACTGGTACAAGGCAGTATTATTATTCTTGTTATTACTGGCACTGCTGTTAATACTGGCACAGAAGATTGGTACTCTGAGATCAGTCTGGAGTTTTGTCAGATTTACAATGCCTTTGTATTCTGACTCTGTCTTGTATCCCTGCAGCGATTTGCCGGGCCGGGTGCAGCACAGAGCACGGATACTGTGACCGACCTGACGAGTGCAAGTAAGTTACTGATAGGCAGGAGGTATAGGCTTGTAATCCAGCCACATTGATCTGACATCCCTCAGCATCACCCAGCAGCACACATCACATTTTATTAGCACCAGATCTGAGCAGATGTACTTATTTCTTCTGAATTTCTCACTATTATTGTTGCTCCATGCTATCACTGCTTTCCAACCTCGCCTCGCTCTGCCCCACCTTACTCCACTACAATCTTCCTGCCACAACAAAGCCTCAACCCTTCTCTCTGCACCCCACACCAATCCACCCACCCTCCTCTTACCAGACCTTATACTGACTCGTGTTTTCCGACTCCTACTCACCCATTGCAGTCTATCCCACCCCACCCATCAAAGTGATATGGCGTTGTTGGTATATTATCTGAGGAGGGGGTTTCATAGAATCCCTATAGTGCCGGAGGAGGCCGTTCGGCCCATCGAGTCTGCACCGATCCTCTGAAAACGCACTCTACCCAAACACACTCCCCTGTTCACATCACCCCATTCTCGTAACCCTGTAACTTAACCTGCATATCCCTGGACACTGCAAGGCACTTTTAGCATAGCCAATCCACATAACCCGCATATCTTTGGACTGTGGGAAGAAATCGGAGCACCCGGAAGAAACTCCGCAGACATAGGGGGAATGTCCAAAGATGTGCAGGTTAGGTGGATTGGTCATGCTAAATTACCCCTTAGTGTCCAAAAAGGTTAGGTGAGGCTACTGGGATAGGGTGGGGGCGTGGGCCTAGATAGGGTGCTCTTTCAGAGGGTCGGTGCAGACTCGATGGGCCAAATGGCCTCCTTCTGCACTGTAGTGATTCTCTGATTCTAACGTGCAAACTCCACTCAGTCACCCAAGGCCGGAATTGAACCCGGGTTCCTGGCGTGTGAGACAGCAGTGCTAACCATTGTGCCCACCGTATGGTATGTCCGTGTTTCCGAGTTTCATGTTCCTTGTCAAGATCCGCAGGATGATTAATTTTGTGCCTTTATCTCTCCCTCTCTCTCTCTCAAGGTGTCACTTTGGATGGCAGGGGCCTTTATGTGATGACTGCATGCACTATCCAGGATGTCTACATGGGACATGTCAACAGCCTTTTCAATGCACCTGTAAGGAAGGATGGGGTGGCCTCTTCTGTAACCAGGGTGAGTGTATGTGTCAGATCTGCAGGAAATCCATCAAGTTTTCTCTCTTCCAAGCTCTTTATGGAACACATTCCACAAAGTCTGTTAAAATAAATCCCTTGTTAAACCCCTCTGAAACTCTGGCAGTGTTTGATGGTTAGTTGAGTCTGGAGCGGTTGAGACCCAGATACTTTATACACTTCCCCTGGGGCTGTGTCTAATTGGACGGACGGCATTTTCCAGTGCCAATCACTGGATGTGATGAGTGAATGCATCAAGTACTGTATGTGGCAAACTGTAACTAGCGGGCGCCGCAGGGGTCAGTGCTCGGACCTCGATTGTTCACAATAAATGATCTGCAAGCAGGGAGAGTGTAACATAGCAACATTTGTGGATGATACTAAAATAGGTGGGAAAAGAAGCCAAAGGGGCCAAAATTTGGGAGAGGAAGTTTAATTTTTTTAAAGTATTTTTATTCAACAAATTTTCAACAGTTTTATAACACAAAACAACCCCACAAAAAAACCCAACCCCACTCCCCCCCCCCCCCCAACAGTCAATGGTAACCAACTCACAAAAGTGCATGATAAACAAACCCCAACAGTAAAGCCCATCACTCACTCCCTTAGAGCAAACTTCACCTTCTCCAGGGTCAGAAACTCCAGCAGGTCCCCCCGCCAGACCAAGGCACAGATTGGAGAAGCTGACCTCCACCCCAACAAGACCTGTCCACGAGCAATCAGCGAGGCGAAGGCCAAAACACCCACCCCCGCTCCCACCTGCAGCTCCGGCCGGTCCAACAATCCGAATATGGCCTCTAGGGGGCCTGGCTCCACGTCCACAGGTACGATCCCTGAGATGATGCTGAGCACCGTTCACCAGAACCTTTCCAGCTTTGGGCAGGACCAAAACTTATGCACATGATACATAGGACCCCCCTCACATTGCTCACAGACATCCATCACCCCCTCAAACAGCCGGCTCATCCTAGACTTTGTGAGGTGCGCCCTGTACACTACCTTCAGCTGCATCAGCCAAAGCCTGGCACACAAAGTCGAGGCACTTACCCTCCACAGCACCTCACACCACAGACCCTCCTCCAGCACCACCCCCGACTCCTCTTCCCACTTCACCATGGACACCCCGTCCTCCTCCATGATCCTCCCATAAATTGCCGAGATAACCACCCCTCTCCAAACCCCCCACTGACAGCACCGCGTCCAACAGCGGGGAGTTAGGTGCTATCAGGAAGGTCAGGAAAACCATTCTCACAAAGTCCAGCACCTTCGTATACATAAGTTTTCGCCCCGTGCCAGCCCAAACTCCAGCTCCTCCAAACTCACAAATCGCACTCCGAGAAACAAATCCTTCATTTCCTTAATCCCCCTCTCTTCCCATCCCCAAAACCTCGCATACATCCTCCCCGACCAAAACCCCCGATTTCCCCCTATTCGGCAGCCTCCCCAACCCGCTCCCAAAACTGCTCCAGATCTTCAACGTGGCCACCACCAGTGGACTCGGCAGATGGAGTTCAATGGAGATGAGCATGAGGTTATCCATTTTGGTCAAAAAAATAGAAAAGCAAATTATTATCTAAATGGAAAGCAGATTTTAAAAGCGTCTGAGCAGAGGGATCTGGGAGTCTTTGTTCATGAATCACAAAATGTCGGGATGCAGGTACAACATGTAATTTAAAAATGCACATGGAATTTTAGCATTCATTGCAAAAGGACTGGAGTATAAAAGTAGAGAAGTATCGTTGCAATTGTACAGGGTATTGATGAGACCACATCTGGAGTATTGTGTCCAGTTTTGGTCTCCTTATTTAAGGAAGGGTGTGGAGGCAATGGAGACAATTCAGAGGAGATTCACCAGATTGATTCCGGGGACAAAAGGGCTGACGCATGAGGAGAGATTAAACAGTTTGGGCTTTTACTCACCGGAGTTTAGAAGAATGAGAAGGGATCTGATCAAGGTGTGAAGTATGAAGAGGGATTGATAAAGTAAACATAGACCAAATGTTGCCCTGGTAGCGAAATCTATCTAGAATGAGAGGTGACAGATATAACTTGAGAGGCGGTAGATTGAAAACTGAGATAAGGAGGAACTACTTCTTGCAGAGTGTGGTGAATTTGTGGAACTCGCTGTCCCATAGTCCGAGGCATTAAATGGTTTCAAGAAGGAGACAGATATATTTCTGATTTTTAAAACGGGTAAAAGGGATATGGGGAGCAGGTAGGGAGGTGGATTTGAGACCAGGAAGAGATCAGCCATGATCTGATTGAATGGTGGAGCAGGCTCAAAGAGCTGAATTGCCTTCTCTGCTCTTAATTCCCATGTTCCTACATACCAGATTACACAGCTAACCAGTAGGATCCCACTGCCTCACCCTGGTAGTTGCATCCAAGGCAAACGAGTGAATAAAGAATAAGCCATTGTGGGGAAAGACCCTCATCCCTCTTCTTCCCACAGCGTTCCACCCCTCCCCTGAGCATGGAATAAACTCTCATTCCATCCCTTCACCCCACAACCTGTGCTATTCCGATTGGTCACCTTGTCTGGTTATTTTAGAGAGGGGGTGTGGTTGAGCAATCTCGGAGGAAGGGGTTCTGGGGTCTGCTTTGTGTTGCTTGCGAAATGTGACTAACCTTTTTCTCTTTCCCTCTCCTCTTTGCACATAGATCTCAACTACTGCACCCACAACAAGCCATGTCTGAACAACGCAACCTGCAGCAACACAGGCCAGGGCAGTTACACCTGTACCTGTCAGCCCGGCTACACTGGCAAAAACTGCCAATCGGCCATTCGCAAATGTGACAGTGGCCCTTGCAGCAACGGGGGAACCTGCATGGTAAGGCACAACCCATACCCCACCTCCGCTTAGATTCAGCCAGCCTCATGCTCCTCACCATCACCACGGGGAACACAGTGATGTCTTCATCCAGCCAGGAAGCAGAAATTCCCATCAGGGAGCAGAAATTCTCATCAGGGTACAGAGAATTCCATCGGGAGGAGAGATTCCGGGGGGCCCAGTGGTTAGCACTGCTGCCTCGTGGTGCCGAGGGCCCGGGTTTGATCCTGGCCCTGGGTCACTGTCCGTGAGGAGTTTGCATATTCTTCCTGTGTCTGCGTAGGTCTCACACCACCACCCAAAGATGAGCAGGTTAGGTGGATTGCTAAATTGCCCCTTAATTGGGACAAAATAATTGGAGACTCTAAATTTTTTTCAAAAAGGAAGGAGAGGTTCCCATCAGAGAGGAGGGAGGGTCCCCTCAGGGAGTTGAGAGCGGGTCCCCCCCCCCAGGGAGTTGAGAGGGGGTCCCCTCGGGGAGTTGAGAGAGGGCCCCCTCAGGGAGTTGAGAGAGGGCCCCCTCAGGGAGTTGAGAGAGGGCCCCCTCAGGGAGTTGAGAGAGGGCCCCCTCAGGGAGTTGAGAGAGGGTCCCCTCAGGGAGTTGAGAGAGGGTCCCCTCAGGGAGTTGAGAGAGAGCCCCCTCAGGGAGTTGAGAGAGGGCCCCCTCAGGGAGTTGAGAGAGGGTCCCCTCAGGGAATTGAGAGAGGGTCCCCTCGGGGAGTTGAGGAGGGTCCCCTCGGGGAGTTGAGAGAGGGTCCCCTCGGGGAGTTGAGAGAGGGTCCCCTCAGGGAGTTGAGAGAGGGTCCCTAGGGGAGTTGAGAGAGGGTCCTCTCGGGGAGTTGAGAGAGGGTCCCCTCAGGGAGTTGAGAGAGGGTCCCCTCAGGGAGTTGAGGGAGGGTCCCCTCGGGGAGTTGAGGGAGGGTCCCCTCGGGAGTTGAGAGAGGGTCCCCTCAGGGAGTTGAGAGAGGGTCCCCTAGGGGAGTTGAGAGAGGGTCCCGTCGGGGAGTTCAGAGAGGGTCCCCTCGGGGAGTTGAGAGAGGGTCCCCTCGGGGAGTTGAGAGAGGGTCCCCTCGGGGAGTTGAGAGAGGGTCCCCTCAGGGAGTTGAGGGAGGGCCCCCTCAGGGAGTTGAGAGAAGGTCCCCCCTCAGGGAGTTAAGGGAGGATCCCCTCAGGGAGTTGAGGTAGGGTCCCCTCAGGGAGTTGAGGGAGGGTCCCCGAAGGGAGTTGAGAGAGGGTCCCCTCAGGGAGTTGAGGGAGGGTCCCCTCAGGGAGTTGAGAGCAGGTCCCCTCGGGGAGTTGAGGGAGGGTCCCCTCGGGGAGTTGAGAGCAGGTCCCCTCAGGGAGTTGAGGGAGGGTCCCCTCAGGGAGTTGAGGGAGGGTCCTCTTGGGGAGTTGAGGGAGGGTCCCCTCAGGGAGTTGAGGGAGGGTCCCCTCAGGGAGTTGAGAGAGGGTCCCATTTTTAAAATGTATTTTAAAACATTTTCCAATTAAGGGGCAATTTAGCGTGATCAATCCACCTACGTTGCACATCTTTGAGTTGTGGAACAAACATACGGACACAGGGAGAATGACTCCACATGGACAATAAGAGGAGATATTTCCATGAGGGAGAGAGATTCCTATTAAGTCCCAGCGGCTGCCCAAGTTATCTATTTTCCTGGAGGATTATTTCATCATGAAATCCTGGGCTTTATAAATAGAAGCATAGATTACAAAAACATGAAGATTATGATTTTTTTTTTTACTACAATTGTACATGGCATTGGTGAGGCTGTACCTGGAGTATTGTGTGCAGTTTTGGTGTCTTTATCTGAGGAAGGATGCTCTTGCTATGGAGGGAATCCAGCGAAGGTTTACCAGACTGATTCCTGGGATAGCAGGACTGTCATACGAGGAGAGAGAATATAATCCTAAATTGGTTAGGATTATATTCACTGAAGTTTAGAAGAGTGAGCGGGGATCTCACAGAAACTTACAAAATTCTAACATGATTAGATAGGGTAGATTCAGAAAGAATGTTCCTGATAGTCGGGGAGTCCAAAATTAGGGGTCATAGTTTGAGGATAAGAGGTAAACCTTTTAGGAATGAGGTGAGGAGAAATGTCTTCACCTAGAGAGTGGTGAATCTGTGGAATTCATTACCACAGAAAGTAGTTGAGGCCAAAACATTGTGTAATTTCAAGAAGGAATTAGATATTGCTCTTGGGGCTAAAGGGATCAAGGGACATGGGGGAAGGTGGGATCAGGGTATTGAACTTGATGATCATAATGACTGGTGGAGCAGGCTCGTAGTGCCAAATGGCTTACTCCTGCTTCTATTTTCTATGTACGTTTCTATGTATGAACGTTTATAAAACTCTGGTTCAGCCTCAACTGGAGTATTGCATCCAATTCTGGGCACTATGCATTGGGCAGGATTTGAATGCTTCAGAGTGGCTGCAGAAAAGATTTATTAGGATGATTCCAGGAATGAGAGACTTCAGTTACAAGGATAGATTGGAGAAGCTGGAGTTGTCCTCCTTGGAGTTTTGAAGGTTGATAGGTGATTTGGTAGAGGTCTTCAAAACCATGAAGGGGGTCTGGTCAGACTAGATAGAGAGAAACTGGTCCTGATGGTGGAAAGATTAACAATTAGAGGACTCGGGTTTAAGGTGAATGACAGAAGAAGCAATGGCGACGAGGGGAAACCTTTTTTGTGTGCTGGGTGATTAGGCTCTTGAATGCACTGCATTTGAGCGGGGTGGAGGCAGACACAATTGTGCCTTACAAAAAGGGAATTTGATAAGGACTGGATAAACATAATTGCAGGGCTACAGGGAAAGGGCAAAGGAGCAGGATGAGCTCTTGTAGAGAGGTATGTACAATGAGCTGAATGATCTCCTTCAGTGTCGTAAGCATTCCATGATTCCATGTTGCAGGCAGAGAGACTCAAAAGTGAGTGTAACTTTAATCACCTTCCCTTGGAAATAAGTGATTTATTTCTAATGCAGTGGCCCTTTTGTTGCAGGAATTGGACGATGGTTACAGCTGTTCTTGTTTACCTGGCTTTATTGGACAACACTGTGAGGACAGCATTCTGACCTGCGCTGATTCCCCCTGTTTCAATGGTGGCTCCTGCTTCAAGAGATCACAGGGGACCCCTTACATCTGTAGCTGCCCCCTGGGTTTTACTGGCTTAAATTGTGAGCAGAAAGTGGACCGCTGTATCAACAATCCTTGTACAAACGGTAATAATTCACAGGGTCTTATCCGTTTTTATTCCAGTGCTTCTCCTTGTAACCACATGCTTAAATGAAGAAATGAAAATCGTTTATTGTCACAAGTAGGCTTCAAATGAAGTTACTGTGAAAAGCCCCTAGTCACCACATTCCGGCGCCTGTTCGGGGAGGCTGTTACGGGAATTGAACCGTGATGCTGGCCTGCCTTGGTCTGCTTTCAAAGCCAGCGATTTAGCCCTGCTGATTGTGGCTAATATATCGATGCTGAGGAAGTGGGTAGTGGGGGAGAGGTCGGTGTAGGAGCGGGTGGAGGTGGCACCTTGTAAGGGCACGAGCCTGAGGGATTTGTTGTCGGCACCTCTGCCGTTCTCACCAGCTCGGTACTCCACAAGCCCGGTGGTAGTGGCAGCCCTGAGGGTGTGGGGACAGTGGCGTCGATGTGGGCACCGATCTGTGACAACCATTGGTTCACACCAGGGGTGCTGGACGGGGGCTTTAGGAGGTGGCAGCGGGCAGGGATCGAGAGATTTGGAGATCTTTTCACTGAGGAGGGCTTTCCAAGTTTGGAGGAGCACGAGGAAGAGTTTGAGTTGCCAGGGGGGAACGGATTACGGTACCTGCAAGTACAGGATTTTGTTCGGAGGCAGGTCCCGGGCTTTCCGATGTCAAAAACAGGAGTTGGGGAGGGGAAGGTCTCGGAAGTATATAAGGAGCTGATGGAGTGGGCAGGAGTTCCAATAGGGGAGGTGAAGAGGAAGTGGGAGGAAGAGTTGGGAGGGGAGTTGGAGGTCTATGGGAGGAGGCGCGGCAGAGCGTGAACGCGTTCTCGTCGTGTGCCAGGCTCAGCCTGATCCAATTCAAGGTGGTCCACAGGGCTCATACGACTGTGGCCAGGATGAGCAGGTATTTTGAGGAGGTGTAGGACTGGTGTGGGCGATGTTGGGGAGATCCTGCGAATCATGTGCACATGTTCTGGGCGCGTCCGAGGTTGAGGGGCATTTGGCAGGCATGTCTGAGGTCCTGCAAGGGAGGGTGACTCCGAGTCCAGAGGTGGCAATATTTGGAGTGTTGCAAGATCTGGGAGCCCAAGGGGGGTGAGAAGCCGACGTTTTGGCCTTTGCTTCCCTGGTGACCCGGAGACGGATTCTGCTGGGATGGAGGGACTCGGAGCCCCCGAAGTCGGAGGTATGGGTAAGCGACATGGTGGGGTTTCTCAGGTTGGAGAAAATCAAATTCGCCTTAAGTGCTTCGTTACAGGGGTTCACTCAGAGGTGGCAGCCGTTCATCGACTTCTTTAAAGAAAATTAGTCTGTCAGCCGGGGCCGGGGGGGTGGGGGGGGGGGGGGGGGGGGAGAAAAAGAGGAAGGCATAGAAGTGATGATGAACAAGGGTAGGAATACCAATGAAGGGAGGGCTGTGAGACGGAGTGTTTATATGGACCATGCTGGTTGGGGTCTGTGTTTGGGGGGGGGCGTTATTGTGGGTTTTTTGTCTTTGTTGGATTTTTCTGTTTAAAAGTGTTTAAATTATAAATGCCTTAATAAAATATTTTCTAAAAAAAAAGAAGAAACTGATTCAGAAATATGCTTTGAACTATAGCGTCTGCTAACTGAGGAGGTGGCCAGTTGGCACATTGTGCCTTTGTTTACGTATTTCAAACTAATCCCGCTGCCCTACATTCTCTCCATAGCCCTAAACTCACTACCCTGTCCTCTCCCCATCGTCCTGTATTAATTCCAAACTAATCCCACTGCTCCGTCCTCTCCCCAAAATCCAATATCAATCTCGAACTATTCCCACTGCTCCACAATAATCTCACTGCCCTGCACTCCCCCCAGAGCTCAGTATGATTCTTAAACTAATCCCACTGCCTGCTCTCTCTGCGTAGCTCTGTCTCAATGCCAGATTTAAACCATCCCACTCTAAAATCTGACGGTAATACAAGAGGAACCCCTTCAGTCACACCCTCAGCCTCTAAACCGAACACTGAGTTTCTGGATTATGAAGGAAGTCTGTGCATGTTTGCTGTGTGTCCCACCATCTCAGAACCTCCTTTCTACCACAAACGTTAGTCCTTGAACAATCCCAGTTTCAACACGATAGTACAATTCACAGGCCAGCATGCTTCACAACACATTTTCAGTTCTCTTTACTGCTCTTAGAAATCTCCTTTTAAGCTCCAGTTGAGGAATGTCTCCTCCCACTCCCATCATAATTACCTTTTAACGGTAATCACCCTGCTACAATGTAAATGTGTCGGTATGCGTGGGTTGTGTAACAGAGTGAGAGAGGGATAATACATGCATCGCAGATATTTGGGGACTCAATCATAAGGGATGCAGCTTTAAGAAGGGATGGGCAATAAATGCTGGCCTAGCCAGTGCCATCCACATCTGCTGAACAAATAAAAATATTATATTATCTAAAATGTCAGATTGGCCAAGTCAAGCAATTAAGGTCAAACAGAAAGTTTTCCCAGCCCGGAAGAATCAAAGACAGTGAAATGGTTCACGTGGGAGAGGCTGAAGAGCAGTGAAAATGCAAATACTGAAAAGTAGTCTTACTGTAAAAATACTCTTGCTGTGGGTGAATAAACCTCACCTGTTTGGAACAGTATACGCTAGTCTGAATGTCTAATTGACCACTGGATCTGAGGACTGTGCCAGTGTGCTACGCTGTGCTGGCATTCAAACATAAGCCAAAACCTACCGCTGTGGAGTTAATAGTGAGAGTACTCATTGCAGGATATCTTGGCACAAGATCTGTCTTATTAAAATCTGTTAAAACCATGGGGAGATCAGGTCATAGATCATAGAATTTACAGAGCAGAAGGAGGCCATTCGGCCCATCGAGTCTGCACCGGCTCTTGGAAAGAGCACCCTACCCGTCGCGCTGTGAAGCAACAGTGCTAACCACTGTCCTACCGTGCTACCCAATTCCAAATTAGAACCTCTATAGTCTCCCTGGGAAACTAAGACTCGAGAGGCTGGGCAAAGAACTGACTGCGTTACAGCTAAAACCGCTTAAATTAGTCAAAAGATATGCAGATGTTTTAACCTCTTGACTCGTGAAATGGTTATTAAATGTGAAAGCAGAATACAACAAGGGATAACGGCCTTGGTGAAACCATACAGCATCTCCGTGGAGTGCGAAGGTCTCCCAAGAGGTCGGAACAATGCCAGAGCTAGATCAATTTCACAGTTAAAGATCAAACGTTCCAGAGATGGTGCTAAAACCCCATGAGTCATGGAGATCCTATATTATTATTTTTTTAAATTAAAGTTGCTAACTTTGATTAATGCCCCATGCCCAAGGTGGACAAGTTGATTGAATGTCTGGGAAATGCCAACTTTGTGTCCTCCCTGGATTCTGAATGGGTATAGTCCGAAAGGGATTGGTGTTTGTCTTAAGAAGAGAGATTGAACAGTTTGGGCCTACACTCTCTCGGGTTTAGAAGAATAAGGGGAGATCTAATTGAGATATATAAGATGATAAAAGGTATTGACAAAGTAGATGTGGAGCGGATGCTTCTTCTTCTGGGGCCATCTAGAATGAGAGATCATAGTTTTAGGTTAAAGGGTAACAGATTTAAAATAGAGGTGAGGAGAAATTGTCTCTCTCAAAGGGTGGTGAATCTGTGGAATTCAGTGCGGTGGATGCTGGGACATTGAATAAGCCGAAGGAGGAGATAGACAGATTTTTAATTAGTAATGGGTCGAAGGGTTATGGAGAATGGGCAGGAAAGTGGAGTTGAGCCGTGAGGAGATCAGACGTAATCGTGTTGAATGGCGGAGTGGGCTCGAGGGGCTGTATCATAGATTATCATAGATTATCATAGAATTTACAGTGCAGAAGGAGGCCATTCGGCCCATCGAGTCTGCACCGGCTCTTGGAAAGAGCACCCTACCCAAGGTCAACACCGCCACCCTATCCCCATAACCCAGTAACCCTACCCAACACTAAGGGCAATTTTGGACACTAAGGGCAATTTATCATGGCCAATCCACCTAACCTGCACATCTTTGGACTGTGGGAGGAAACCGGAGCACCCGGAGGAAACCCACGCACACACGGGGAGGATGTGCAGACTCCGCACAGACAGTGACCCAAGCTGGAATCGAACCTGGGACCCTGGAGCTGTGAAGCAATTGTGCTATCCTCAAGGCTACCGTGCTGCAGGAGTATTGCCTACTCCTGTTCCTAGTTCTCATATTCTTATGATACCATTAATAGAATCTGCCTTCGGAACAATGGGGATCAGTACCAAGTAATTCTACCTGGGCAGTTCAGAGCCTTGCCTCCTTTCAGTGGCTAATGGTGGGATGTTGGGGCTTCGTGCTCAGTGCATTACAGCATGCCTAGATAATGTGGTAATTTATCACATTTACACATGGTTTACACATGGATTTTTGTTCCGCCAAACATGTGCCTTTACCATTGAGTATAGAGCTGGGATGGCACATGGGAATGCAATATCCTCCCCCAAATGTCAGGCCTCACTTGAGCCTGTTTGCTGGTGGAGGTTTGGGCAGATGGATTGGAGGGGGGGTGTGATATGTGAGTCACCGACCTTTGAGAGCTCGGTATCTGCTGTCAGGATAGAGCTTTAAGAAATTATACAACATGTCAGAATAACCAAGACAGAGGGCGGCATGTGATGCAGTGGTTAGCACTGGGACTGCAGCGCTGAGGACCCGGGTTCGAATCCCGGCCCTGGGGCACTGTCCATGTGGAGTTTGCACATTCTCCCCATGTCTGCGTGGTTTTCACCCCCACAACCCTAAATTGCCCCTCAATTGAAAAAAAATAAAATTGGGTATTCTAAATTTTAAAAAAAAGAATAACCAAGAAGGAGGCATCATGGTGGCGCAGTGGTTAGCACTGCAGCCTCACGGCGCCGAGGTCCCAGGTTCGATCCCGGCTCTGGGTCACTGTCTGTGTGGAGTTTGCACATTCTCTCCGTGTTTGTGTGGGTTTCGCCCCCACAACCCAAAAATGTGCAGGGTAGGTGTATTGGCCACGCTAAATTGCCCCATAATTGGAAAAAATTAATTGGGTACACTAAATTAAAACAACAAATAACCAAGACTGGATGGTATAGCTTTCAGTAATCTTTAAGGGTAATTGTTTAATTAGGAAGGAATCACAGCCTCGAGGGTTCAAAAGCAGAAAATGGTTCAGTTGAGGGTGGTTGGAATGGAAGGGCCAGTGAAAATGTGTTTAAAGAAAAGTCATCCCAGTTTCTGTTTTGATCATCTCTTCACTTGAGACGCCACAGCCTTGGCTGGATAAATCTCACATGTTTTACACATTTCATTCTAGTCTAATTGACAATTGGGTCAGGGGCCTGCGACAATATGAGAGTGTCTGTGTATGTGTGTTAATGTCACTGGTCTATGTTAACAGCAGTGAGCAGCTGCTCAGCTGGTATTTCAGCTTCTTTGTTGGCAAGGATTTATCAATGGAGTTTTGAAGTGGTGCCTCCCCAAGCTGCGACCCACCTGCGAACGCCCAGCGCGCGGGGCCTGCGAACGCCCAGCGGGCGGGGCCTGCGAACGCCCAGCGCGCGGGGCCTGCGAGCGCCCAGCGGGCGGGGCCTGCGAGCGCCCGGGGCCTGCGAACGCCCAGCGCCCGGGGCTGCGAACGTCCAGCGCGCGGGGCCTGCGAACGCCCAGCGGGCGAGGCCTGCGAACGCCCAGCGCGCGGGGCCTGCGAACGCCCAGCGCGCGGGGCCTGCGAACGCCCAGCGGGCGGGGCCTGCGAACACCCAGCGGGCGGGGCCTGCGAGCGCCCGGGGCCTGCGAACGCCCAGCGCCCGGGGCCTGCGAACGCCCAGCGCCCGGGGCCTGCGAACGCCCAGCGCGCGGGGCCTGCGAACGCACAGCGCGCGGGGCCTGCGAATCCCTGACCGGATCGAGCCTGAATTTGTTGAGTGTTAATTCAGAGCGGTGTTTTGTTGAACTGCTGCTGAACTGTTGTCCTCTTCCCCTGCAGGAGGCCAGTGCTTCGATCTGGGGCTGTCGAGGATGTGTGTATGTCAGGCGGGCTTTGCTGGACAGAAGTGTGAGATTAATGTGAACGACTGCGCCAGAAACCCATGTGCCAATGGAGCTACCTGCGTCGACCACATCAACAACTACACGTGTGTGTGCACAGCCGGTTTCTCAGGCCAGGACTGCAGTCAACCGCTGGGGGATGAATGTGACTCCAGACCATGCCATAATGGCGGGACGTGCCACGCAGGCATATACGGCAAGAGCTTTGTGTGCCAATGCCCATTCAACTTCATGGGTTTGCTGTGCGAGATCCCTGTATTTCCCAGTCCATCACAGAAGCGGCAGCAGCCACCGAACTCCTTCCCCTGGGTGGCTGTATCATTGGCCTTTGGACTGATGGCTTTTGTCATGTTGCTGTGTGTTCTGGGCATTGCTCTGAGGCAAATGCAGAGGCCCCGCGGGAGGCAGCACCGAGACACCGAGACCATGAATAATCTGTCCGAGTCCCAGAGGGACAATCTGATCGTGGCGTCCCAGCTCAAACTTACTAACAAGAAGGTTGATTTGGAAACGGACTGTATCATGGAGAAGACCAATTACAAAGACAGGAACTGTGCCCTGGATTGGAATTTAGCTGCAGGCCTCAAGGCTGATCTGTCCCAAGAACTCAAATGCCATAAAAATCACAAATGTAGAAAAGAGGAAAGCTTGCCCCTCAGAAACTCGTGGTAAGTTATTCGCCAGTTCTTCCACTCACTCTCAAATTGTGATTCTCGAACATATGCAATCAGAAGGTCGCAAAGAAATTCAGGGCCCCACATCAGGGCCCAGTGAGGCTCAGCTTTTGTGGTTAAAAACAAATTGGAACCTCTTTAGTTTTGTCCGAGATCAGATCTACAGGGAGATAGCAGCAAGCCAGGGTTTGTCAGCATCTTCAGGACATTAGAACCCTGCCCTATGCATTCTGTGCAGTGTGTAGTGTGAGTGAGGAGGGGGGAGGAGGAGATGTAAATTCACAATTTCTCAAAGTAATCTCAAGGATTACTGCCTCAGATTTTTGGTCATGGAGGGCACTGTTGTGAGGGATTGGAGATGGGGCAGTGGTGTGCAGCTGTGCAGGGGGAATGGAGAATGTGCAGGATGTGGGGATATATTCAAGTCAAGAGTGTCCCTTCCCTCCCTCATACAATCGGCTGGGGTGTGGGGAGATGAAATGCAGACATTGGGTCTTCCATCGTGCACAGCAACTCCTTGGAGTGTTCCCAATGTTAAATTTCCAGAAGACTGCGACTCCACATGCCTCTCGAATCTGCAACTCCCCCTGACTGACTGGCTGTAACATTAGACTCCCAATACAGGACAGCTATTAAATGTCTTGTAAAAGACACGGGTTTATAGAGATCGAGCAGGCTTCTGTCACAACACCAAATACTTTGTGTTAAATAAAAGCTCCTCCGTCATCATCAGGTCATATTCATCAGGGCTCACAGTTGTCATGGAAATCCCAGACTGTGCTCATTGTCATGGAGATCCCAGGCTGTGCTCATGTTGTCATGGAGATCCCAGACTGGTACTCACAGTTGTCATGGTGACCCCAGACTGGTGCTCATTATTGTCATGGAAATCCCAAACTTCCAGCTGGGGAAGGAGCATGTGACTTGTTGGTGGTTGAGGCCAAGATGGTGGTGGTGCCACTGCCTGACATTGAATGTTCACGCTTCAAAGCTCAGGGTGGGGTGGCAACACCTTCAGAGCCCCCGTGCACAATGTGACCAGGAACACCAATGTGTGCCTGACTTGAACACAAGGGCCGACTGAACAAAGCCAAGGCAAAACTCGACTTGGGGTGGGAGGGCAGAAAGGTTGTTGGGGAGTGGATGGAGGAGTGACAAGGTGAGGGGAGGGAGCTATGAGGTCGCTATTTCCCAAAGTTAGATCGGAAGATACTGCCCGGGATTTCTGGGACTCAGTCCACACTGAGTCAAACAGAGGCTCAGGGAAGAAACCATTGACCTTAGACTAGGTGGCGGTCCCAGCAACTCCCAGCTCTCCAAATTCTGAGTACTCATTCCTGAGGGTGGACAGGGCCTGGGACAACGGTTGAGGGTAGAGCTTGGGAAACTGAGGGCAGGGCTGGGCCAGGCACTGAGTTGGACCCGATGGCCTCTGTACTGTTCCCAGTAATATAAAGCTATTGGAGTATTTTGAAGGGAGGTGTGCCCAGTGTGTAATTCAATGCAAATGTAATGTAAACCTGAAGGGACAAGCTTGGAAATCTGAGACTGTCAAGGAGATTTCAGCTTCAGCACCCAGGCTGATACCTTTAATTATAAAACCAGCCCATTCATGCTGTACGACATTAACTGCGTGGACAGGGTTGGGATTTACACAGGGGTTTGTGTTGTTTGACAGGATAGACGATGACCTTTCCACTCTGTGAAGCAAGCCAAGCATGGACATAGAAATCTCACTGCCTGAAGTGAACCTTCGTGCTCCCAGCCAGCTCTCTGTGCTCAGAAACCCATGGGTTCATAGTCAGAATTTGAGCACAATAATCTTGACTGACTCTCCACTGCAGAATGGAGGGAACATTACACTGTCACACGAGCAATACTGAGGGAGTACTGCATTGTTGGAGGAGCAGTACTGAGGGAGTGTGCACTGACAGAGGGCTGCACTGACAGAGGGTCAGTACTGAGGGAGTGCTGCATTGATGGAGGGGCAGTAAAGGGGAAGTCTACACTGTCAGAGGGACAATAATGAGGGAGTGCTACACTGTCAGAGGACAGTACTGAGGGAGTGCTACACTGTCAGAGGGTCAGTACTGAGGGAGTGCTGCACTGTCAGAGAGGCAGTTATGAGAGAGTGCTGCACTGTCAGAGGATCAGTACTGAGGGAGTGCCGCAATGATGGAGGGGCAGGACTGAGGAAGTGCTACACTGTCAGAGAGGCAGTACTGAGGGAGTGCTGCAATGTCAGAGGGTCAGTAATGAGGAAGTGCTGCACTGTCAGAGGGGCAGTACTGAGGGAGTGCTGCAATGTCAGAGGGTCAGTAATGAGGAAGTGCTGCACTGTCAGAGGGGCAGTACTGAGGGAGTGCTGCACTGTCAGAGGGGCAGTGCTGAGGGAGCTCGGCACTGTCAGAGGGGCAGTGCTGAGGGAGCTCGGCACTGTCAGAGGGTCAGTACTGAGGGAGTGCTGCACTGTCAGAGGGGCAGTATTGAGGGAGTGCTGCACTGTCAGAGGGTCAGTACTGAGGGAGTGCTGCACTGTCAGAGGGTCAGTACTGAGGGAGTGCTGCACTATCAGAGGGTCAGTACTGAGGGAGTGCTGCAATGTCAGAGGGACAGTACTGAGGGAGTGCTGCACTATCAGAGGATCAGTACTGAGGGAGTGCCGCATTGATGGAGGGGCAGGACTGAGGAAGTCTACACTGTCAGAGGGTCAGTAATGAGGAAGTGCTGCACTGTCAGAGAGGCAGTACTGAGGGAGTGCTGCAATGTCAGAGGGTCAGTACTGAGGGAGTGCTGCACTGTCAGAGAGGCAGTACTGAGGGAGTGCTGCACTGTCAGAGGACAGTACTGAGGGTGTGCTGCACTGTCAGAGGGACAGTACTGAGTGAGTGCTGCACTGTCAGAGGGGCAGTACTGAGGGAGTGCTGCACTGTCAGAGAGGCAGTACTGAGGGAGTGCTGCACTGTCAGAGGACAGTACTGAGGGTGTGCTGCACTGTCAGAGGGACAGTACTGAGTGAGTGCTGCACTGTCAGAGGGGCAGTACTGAGGGAGTGCTGCACTGTCAGAGGGGCAGTGCTGAGGGAGCTCGGCACTGTCAGAGGGGCAGTGCTGAGGGAGCTCGGCACTGTCAGAGGGTCAGTACTGAGGAAGTGCTGCACTGTCAGACAGGCAGTACTGAGGGAGTGCTGCAATGTCAGAGGGTCAGTACTGAGGGAGTGCTGCACTGTCAGAGAGGCAGTACTGAGGGAGTGCTGCACTGTCAGAGGACAGTACTGAGGGTGTGCTGCACTGTCAGAGGAACAGTACTGAGTGAGTGCTGCACTGTCAGAAAGGCAGTACTGAGGGAGTGCTGCACTGTCAGAGGATCAGTACTGAGGGAGTGCCGGCCGCATTGATGGAGGGGCAGGACTGAGGAAATCCACACTGTCAGAGGACAGTACCGAGTGAGTGCTGCACTGTCAGAAAGGCAGTTCTGAGGGAGTGCTGCACTGTCAGAGGATCAGTACTGAGGGAGTGCCGCATTGATGGAGGGGCAGTACTGGGGAAATCCACACTGTCAGAGGACAGTACTGAGGGAGCGCTGCACTGTCAGAGAGGCAGTTATGAGAGAGTGCTGCACTGTCAGAGGATCAGTACTGAGGGAGTGCCGCATTGATGGAGGGGCAGGACTGAGGAAGTCTACACTGTCAGAGGGTCAGTAATGAGGAAGTGCTGCACTGTCAGAGAGGCAGTACTGAGGGAGTGCTGCACTCTCAGAGGGTCAGTACTGACGGAGTGTCGCATTGATGGAGGGGCAGGACTGAGGAAGTCTACACTGTCAGCGGGACAGTACTGAGGAAGTGCTACACTGTCAGAGAGGCAGTACTGAGGGAGTGCTGCACTGTCAGAGAGGCAGTTATGAGAGAGTGCTGCACTGTCAGAGGGTCAGTACTGAGGAAGTGCTGCAATTTCAGAGAGGCAGTACTGAGGGAGTGCTGCAATGTCAGAGGATCAGTAATGAGGAAGTGCTGCACTGTCAGAGGGGCAGTACTGAGGGAGTGCTGCACTGTCAGAGGGGCAGTACTGAGGGAGTGCTGCACTGTCAGAGGGGCAGTATTGAGGGAGTGCTGCACTGTCAGAGGGTCAGTAATGAGGAAGTGCTGCACTGTCAGAAGGTCAGTACTGAGGGAGTGCTACACTGTCAGAGGGAAAGTATTGAGGGAGTGCTGCACTGTCAGAGGGTCAGTACTGAGGAAGTGCTGCACTGTCAGAGAGGCAGTTATGAGAGAGTGCTGCACTGTCAGAGGATCAGTACTGAGGGAGTGCCGCATTGATGGAGGGGCAGGACTGAGGAAGTCTACTCTGTCAGAGGGTCAGTAATGAGGAAGTGCTACACTGTTGGAGGGGCAGCACTGAGGGAGTGCTGCACTGTTGGAGAGGCAGTACTGAGGAAGTGCTACAGTGTCAGAAGGTCAGTACTGAGGGAGTGCTGCACTGTCAGAGGGGCAGTATTGAGGGAGTGCTGCACTGTCAGAGGGTCAGTACTGAGGAAGTGCTGCACTGTCAGAGAGGCAGTTATGAGAGACTGCTGCACTGTCAGAGGATCAGTACTGAGGGAGTGCCGCATTGATGGAGGGGCAGGACTGAGGAAGTCTACTCTGTCAGAGGGTCAGTAATGAGGAAGTGCTACACTGTTGGAGGGGCAGCACTGAGGGAGTGCTGCACTGTTGGAGAGGCAGTACTGAGGAAGTGCTACAGTGTCAGAGGGGCAGTACTGAGGGAGTGCTTCACTGTTGGAAGTGCTGTACTGGTAGCACTGTGCTCTGAGGGGCACAGCTTCTACAATGGCTTGGGCTTCCTTTTCGACGGAGGAGTGGTGAATTTCGGAGGCATGGAGGGTACGGGTGAAGAAAGCCATGGGCCTGCCCGCCAGGATGAGGGTAGCGGCCAGCGCAAAGTCCGACACATCGCTCTCCACCTGGAACGGAATGGACTCATCCACAGCGTGCATTGCGGCTTTGGCAACATCTGCCTTGATGCGGTTGAAGGCCATGAGGGCCTCAGCCGTCAGGGGAAAAACGGTGGATTTAATAAGCGGACGGGCCTTGTCTGCATAATTGAAGACCCACTGGGCATAGTAGGAGAAGAACCCCAGGCATCTCTTCAGGGCCTTGGGGCAGTGGGGGAGGGGGAGTTCCAGGAGGGGGCGCATGCGGTCGGGGTCGGGCCCTAGGACTCCGTTTTCCACAACATAGCCAAGGATGGCTAGGCAGGTTGTGCGGAAAATGCATTTTTCCTGATTGTAGGTGAGGTTCAGGAGTTTAGTGATGTTGAGGAAGTGCCAGAGGTTTTCGTCATGGTCCTGCTGGTCATGGCCGCAGATGGTGACATTATCTAAGTACGGGAACGTGGCCCGCAGCCTGTACTGGTCAACCATTCGGTCCATTTCCCGTTGGAAGGCTGAGACCCCATTGGTGACGCCGAAGGGAACCCTGAGGAAGTGGTAGAGGCGGCTAACAGCCTCGAAGGCAGTGTATTGGCAGTCCTCCGGGCGGATAGGGAGCTGGTGGTACGCGGACTTCAAGTCAACTGTGGAGAAGACTCGATACTGCGCAATCTGATTGACCATGTCAGATTTGCGGGGGAGTGGGTACGCATCGAGCTGCGTGTACCGGTTGATGGTCTGACTGTAGTCGATGACCCATCCGGAGCTTCTCCCCAGTCTTGACGACCACCACTTGGGCTCTCCAGGGGCTGTTACTAGCCTCAATGATCCCCTCTCGTAGGAGTCGCTGGATCTCCAACCTGATAAAGGCCCTGTCCCGGGCACTGTATCACCTGCTCCTAGTAGCGACGGGTTTACAGTCCGGGGTGAGGTTAGCGAAGAGCGAGGGTGGGGCGACCTTAAGGGTCGCAAGGCTACAGACGGTGATTGGGGCAGGGGTCCGCCGAACTTTAAAGTAAGGCTTTGGAGGTGGCGCTGGAAGTTGAGTCCCAGTAATAGGGCAGCGCAGAGATGGGGAAGGACGTAGAGTTTGAAGTTAGTGTACTCTATGCCTTGTACAGTAAGGGTTGCGACACAATACCCCCGGATTTCTACTGCATGTGATCCGGAAGCCAGGGAAATTTTCTGGGTCGCGGGTAAGATTGGGAGGGAGCAGCGGCGGAAATCGAATATGGCGGCGCCCACGGGTCGCACATGGCGGGTGGCGCAGCAGTTGGGGGCGGCCCCGACAGGCCTAGAGGCTTTAGGGAGAGATCGGGCCTGGCAGGCTTTCGCAAAGTGGCCCTTCCTCCCACACCTGTTGCAAGTCGCGTTCCGTGCGGGGCAGTGTTGTCTGGGTGCTTACCCTGGCCGCAAAAGTAGCACTTCGGGCCTCCGCCATTGGCGGGTTGCTGTGCGGCACAGGCGTGCGCCGCACCCAGGTCGGATGATAGCGGCGCCCACGAGGGTGCCGCGCGGTCGGAGGTGTAGGACTCCATGTTCTGGTAGGCCACCTCCAGCGAGTTTGCCTCTGGGAGGCCGAGTGTACCCCCTTCTAGCAATCGCTGGCGGATGTAGCTCGCTTTCATGCCCGCGACATAAGTGTCCCTGATCAACAGCTCCGCGTGTTGGGTAGCCGATACCGCCTGCAATCTCAGCTCTGGCAGAGTACCCGCAAGGCACGCAGGAATTCTGCTAGTGATTCCCCAGGGTGTTGTCGTCTCGTGGCAAGAAGGTGACTAGCGTACACCTCGTTCACAGACTTAACATGGTGTCCCTTTCAGCAGCATTATCGTCTCCGTATAGAGGGGGCGTCCCTGATGAGAAGAAAGACTTGCGGGCTCACCCGTGCGTGGAGGATCTGCTACTTTTGGAGGTCGGTGAAGTCTTCGGTGAAGGATCTTCAAAGCAGCTTAGCCAGTGCTCGAATGTTGCAGTGGCGTCGGCTGCCTGTGGGTCCAGCTCCAGGCGATCAGGCTTGAGTGATGAATACATATTAGATGTTTAGTGTATTAAATTGATATGCCATCAATGAACACAGGACGAGTGGTGAACGTAACTCAGGCTTTAATACACTAAACAGAAAGCCTCCTGGCCTCTGATCCCGAACTGGATCAGAGGCGGAGACCAGCCACCTTTATACATGAGCCTGAGGGGAGGAGCCACAGGCGGAGCCAGCAGGGACAAGCCCAGGCATGTAACAATACAACAATACAATACAATACAGTGGTTTACCACACTGAGGGAGTGCTACACGGTCAGAGGGGTAGTACTGAAGGCGTGCTGCACTGTCTGAGGAGCAGCACCATGGGATTGCTGCATTGACTGAAGGGCAGTACTGAAGGAGAGCTACACTCAGTGGGGCAGTACTAAAGGTGTGCTGCACGGTCAGAGGGGGAATACTGAGGGAGCACGGCATTGTTTAAGGGGACAGTACTGAGTGAGTGCTGCACGGTCAGAGGGGCAGTACTGTGGGAGCACTGCATTGTCTAAGGGTGCAGTACTGTGGGAGCGCTGCACTGTCTAAGGGTGCAGTACTGAGTGACCACTGCACAGTTTAAGGGGGCTGTACTGAGGGAGTGCTGCACGGTCAGAGGGGCAGTACTGAGGGAGTGCTGCACTGTTTAAGGGGGCAGTACTGAGGGAGTGCTGCACTGTTTAAGGGGGCAGTACTGAGGGAGTGCTGCACTGTTTAAGGGGGCAGTACTGAGCGAGAACTGCACTGGTGAAAGGGCAGTACTGAGGGAGTGCTGCACTATCGGAGAGTCAGTACTGAGGGAGTACTGCACTATCAGAGAGTCAGTACTGAGGGAGTACTGCACTGTTGAAAGGGCAGTACTGAAAGAGTACTGCACTGTTGGAGGGGCAGTGCTGAGGTAGCACTGTGCTCTCAGTAGGGTAACACTCAGATAGCGCTCCATTGTAAGAGGGACAGTACTGAGAGACTGTTACACTGTTAGCAAAGCAATACTGAGGGAGTACTGCACCCTTGGAGGATCAATACTGAGGGAGTACTGCATGGTCAGAGGGTCAATACTGAGGGAGCGCTGCACTGTCAGAGGGTCAATACTGAGGGAGCGCTGCACTGTCAGAGGGTCAATACTGAGGGAGCGCTGCACTGTCAGAGGGTCAATACTGAGGGAGTACTGCACTATCAGAGGGTGAATACTGAGGGAGTACTGCACTGTCGGAGGATCAATACTGAATGAGTACTGCACTGTCAGAGGGTCAATACTGAGTGAGTACTGCACTGTCAGAGGGTCAATACTGAGGGAGTACTGCACTATCAGAGGGTGAATACTGAGGGAGTACTGCACTGTCGGAGGATCAATACTGAATGAGTACTGCACTGTCAGAGGGTCAATACTGAGTGAGTACTGCACTGTCAGAGGGTCAATACTGAGGGAGTAATGCACTGTCAGAGGGTCAATACTGAGGGAGTACTGCACTGTCAGAGGGTCAATACTGAGGGAGCGCTGCACTGTCAGAGGGTCAATACTGAGGGAGCGCTGCACTGTCAGAGGGTCAATACTGAGAGAGTACTGCACTGTCAGAGGGTCAATACTGAGGGAGTACTGCACTGCCAGAGGGTCAATACTGAGTGAATACTGCACTGTCAGAGGGTGAATACTGAGGGAGTACTGCACTGTCAGAGGGTCAATACTGAGGGAGTACTGCACTGTCAGAGGGGCAGTACTGAGGGAGTACTGCACTGTCAGAGGGTCAATACTGAGGGAGTACTGCACTGTCAGAGGGGCAGTACTGAGGGAGTACTGCACTGTCAGAGGGTCAATACTGAGGGAGTACTGCACTGTCAGAGGGTCAATACTGAGGGAGTACTGCACTGTCAGAGGGTCAATACTGAGGGAGTACTGCACTGTCAGAGGATCAATACTGAGGAAGTACTGCACTGTCAGAGGGGCAGTACTGAGGGATTGCGGCACTGTCAGAGGGGCAGTACTGAGGGAGCTCGGCACTGTCAGAGGGGCAGTGCTGAGGGAGCTCGGCACTGTCAGAGGGACAGTACTGAGGGAGTGCTGCACTGTTAGAGGGGCAGTGCTGAGGAGGTGCTGCACTGTCAGAGGGGCAGTACTGAGAGAGCGCGGCACTGTCAGAGGGGCAGTACTGAGAGAGCGCGGCACTGTCAGAGGGGCAGTACTGAGGGAGCGGGGCACTGTCAGAGGGGCAGTACTGAGGGAGTGCGGACTGTCAGAGGGGCAGTACTGAGGGAGTGCGGCACCGTAACGGGGGCAGTGCTGAGAGCGCGCGGCACTGTCAGAGGGGCAGTACTGAGGGAGCTCGGCACCGTAACGGGGGCAGTGCTGAGAGCGCGCGGCACTGTCAGAGGGGCAGTACTGAGGGAGTGCGGACTGTCAGAGGGGCAGTACTGAGGGAGTGCGGCACCGTAACGGGGGCAGTGCTGAGAGCGCGCGGCACTGTCAGAGGGGCAGTACTGAGGGAGCTCGGCACCGTAACGGGGGCAGTGCTGAGAGCGCGCGGCACTGTCAGAGGGGCAGTACTGAGGGAGCGCGGCACTGTCAGAGGGGCAGTGCTGAGGGAGCTCGGCACTGTCAGAGGGACAGTACTGAGGGAGTGCTGCACTGTTAGAGGGGCAGTGCTGAGGGAGTGCTGCACTGTCAGAGGGGCAGTACTGAGACAGCGCGGCACTGTCAGAGGGGCAGTACTGAGGGAGCTCGGCACTGTCAGAGTGGCAGTACTGAGGGAGTGCGGCACTGTCAGAGCGGCAGTACTGAGAGAGCGCTGCACTGTCAGAGGGGCAGTACTGAGGGAGCTCGGCACTGTCAGAGGGGCAGTACTGAGGGAGTGCGGACTGTCAGAGGGGCAGTACTGAGGGAGTGCTGAACTGTCAGAGGGGCAGTGCTGCGGGAGCTCAGAACCGTAAGGGGGGCAGTGCTGAGGGAGTGCTGCACTGTCAGAGGGGCAGTGCTGAGGGAGCGCGGCACTGTCAGAGGGGCAGTACTGAGGGAGTGCTGAACTGTCAGAGGGGCTGTGCTGCGGGAGCTCAGAACCGTAAAGAGGGGCAGTGCTGAGGGAGTGCTGCACTGTCAGAGGGGCAGTGCTGAGGGAGCTCGGCACTGTCAGGGGGGCAGTACTGAGGGAGTGCTGCATTGTCAGAGGGGCAGTACTGAGGGAGTACTGCACTGTCGGAGGATCAATACTGAGGGAGCACTGCACTGTCGGAGGGTGAATACTGAGGGTGTAATGCACTGTCGGAGGGTCAGAGGGTCAATACTGAGTGAGTACTGCAATGTCAGAGGGTCAATACTGAGGGAGCGCTGCACTGTCAGAGGGTCAATACTGAGGGAGTACTGCACTGTCAGAGGGTCAATACTGAGGGAGTACTGCACTGTCAGAGGGTCAGTACTGAGGGAGTACTGCACTGTCAGAGGGTCAATACTGAGGGAGTACTGCACTGTCAGAGGGTCAATACTGAGGGAGTACTGCACTGTCAGAGGGTCAGTACTGAGGGAGTACTGCACTGTCAGAGGGTCAATACTGAGGGAGTACTGCACTGTCAGAGGGTCAATACTGAGGGAGTGCTGCACTGTCATAGGGTCAATACTGAGGGAGTACTGCACTGTCAGAGGGTCAATACTGAGGGAGTGCTGCACTGTCATAGGGTCAATACTGAGGGAGTGCTGCACTGTCATAGGGTCAATACTGAGGGAGTACTGCACTGTCAGAGGGTCAATACTGAGGGAGCTCGACATTGTCAGAGGGGCAGTACTGAGGGAGTGCTGCACTGTCAGAGAGGCAGTACTGTGGGAGCTCGGCAATGTCGGAGGGGCAGTGCTGAAGGAGTGCTGCACTGTCAGAGAGGCAGTACTGAGTGAGCTCGACATTGTCAGAGGGGCAGTACTGAGTGAGCTCGACATTGTCAGAGGGGCAGGACTGAGGGAGCTCGACATTGTCAGAGGGGCACTATTGAGGGAGCTCGACATTGTCAGAGGGGCAGGACTGAGGGAGCTCGACATTGTCAGAGGGGCAGGACTGAGGGAGCTCGGCATTGTCAGAGGGGCAACATTGAGGGAGCTCGGCATTATCAGAGGGGCAAGACTGAGGGAGCTCGGCACTGTCAGAGGGGCAGTACTGAGGGAGTGCTGCACTATCAGAGGGGCAGTACTGAGGGAGCTCGGCACTGTCAGAGGGGCAGTACTGAGGGAGTGCTGCACTGTCAGAGGGGCAGTGCTGAGGGAGATCGGCACTGTCAGAGGGGCAGGACTGAGGGAGCTCGGCAATGTCGGAGGGACGGTACTGAGGGAGTGCTGCACTGTCAGAGGGGCAGTGCTGAGGGAGCTCTGCAGTGTCGGAGGGGCAGTGCTGAGGGAGTGATGCACTGTCAGAGAGGTAGTGCTGAGGGAGCTCGACACTGTCAGAGGGGCAGGACTGAGGGAGCTCGGCAATGTCGGAGGGACAGTACTGAGGGAGTGCTGCACTGTCAGCGGGGCAGTGCTGAGGGAGCTCTGCAGTGTCGGAGGGGCAGTGCTGAGGGAGTGATGCACTGTCAGAGAGGTAGTGCTGAGGGAGCTCGACACTGTCAGAGGGGCAGTGCTGAGGGAGCTCGGCAATGTCGGAGTGGCAGTGCTGAGGGAGCTCGACACTGTCGGAGGGGCAGTGCTGAGGGAGCTCGACATTGTCAGAGGGGCAGGACTGAGGGAGCTCGATACTGTCAGAGGGGCAGTACTGAGGGAGCTCGGCATTGTCAGAGGGGCAGGACTGAGGGAGCTCGACATTGTCAGAGGGGCAGGACTGAGGGAGCTCGACATTGTCAGAGGGGCAGTATTGAGGGAGCTCGACATTGTCAGAGGGGTAGGACTGAGGGAGCTCGACATTGTCAGAGGGGCAGGACTGAGGGAGCTCGGCATTGTCAGAGGGGCAGGACTGAGGGAGTTCGACATTGTCAGAGGGGCAACATTGAGGGAGCTCGACATTGTCAGAGGGGCAAGACTGAGGGAGCTCGGCAATGTCGGAGGGACAGTACTGAGGGAGTGCTGCACTGTCAGAGGGGCAGGACTGAGGGAGCTCGACATTTTCGGAGGGGCAGGACTGAGGGAGTGCTGCACTGTCAGAGGGGCAGGACTGAGGGAGCTCGACATTGTCAGAGGGGCAGGACTGAGGGAGCTCGGCATTGTCAGAGGGGCAGGACTGAGGGAGCTCGACATTGTCAGAGGGGCAGGACTGAGGGAGCTCGACATTGTCATAGGGGCAGTACTGAGGGAGCTTGGCACTGTCAGAGGGGCAGTACTCTAGGAGCTCAGCACCATCAGAGGGGCAGTACTGAGGTAGCTCGGCACTGTCAGAGGGGCAGTACTGAGGGAGCTCGGCATTGTCAGAGGGGCAGTATTGAGGGAGCTCGGCACCATCAGAGGGGCAGGACTGAGGGAGCTCGACATTGTCAGAGGGGCAGAACTGAGGGAGCTCGGCACTGTCAGAGGGGCAGGACTGAGGGAGCATGACATTGTCAGAGGGGCAGTATTGAGGGAGCTCGACATTGTCAGAGGGGCAGTACTCTAGGAGCTCAGCACCATAAGAGGGGCAGTACTGAGGGAGCTCGGCACTGTCAGAGGGGCAGTACTCTAGAAGCTCAGCACCATCAGAGCGGCAGGACTGAGGGAGCTCGGCACTGTCAGAGGGGCAGAATTGAGGGAGCTCGACATTGCCAGAGGGGCAGGACTGAGGGAGCTGAGCACCATCAGAGGGGCAGGACTGAGGGAGCTCGGCACTGTCAGAGGGGCAGGACTGAGGGAGCTCAACATTGTCAGAGGGGCAGGACTGAGGGAGCTCAACATTGTCAGAGGGGCAGGACTGAGGGAGCTCGACATTGTCAGAGGGGCAACATTGAGGGAGCTCGACATTGTCAGAGGGGCAGTACTCTAGGAGCTCAGCACCATCAGAGGGGCAGTACTGAGGGAGCTCGGCACTGTCAGAGGGGCAGTACTCTAGAAGCTCAGCACCATCAGAGGGGCAGGACTGAGGGAGCTCGGCACTGTCAGAGGGGCAGGACTGAGGGAGCTCGACATTATCAGAGGGGCAGGACTGAGGGAGCTCGGCATTGTCAGAGGGGCAGGACTGAGGGAGCTCGGCTCTGTCAGAGGGGCAGGACTGAGGGAGCTCGGCATTGTCAGAGGGGCAGGTCTGAGGGAGCTCGGCACTGTCAGAGGGGCAGGACTGAGGGAGCTCGACATTGTCAGAGGGGCAGGACTGAGGGAGCTCGGCATTGTCAGAGGGGCAGGACTGAGGGAGCTCGGCTCTGTCAGAGGGGCAGGACTGAGGGAGCTCAGCATTGTCAGAGGGGCAGGACTGAGGGAGCTCGGCATTGTCAGAGGGGCAGGACTGAGGGAGCTCAGCACCATCAGAGGGGCAGGACTGAGGGAGCTCGGCATTGTCAGAGGGGCAGGACTGAGGGAGCTCGGCTCTGTCAGAGGGGCAGGACTGAGGGAGCTCGGCATTGTCAGAGGGGCAGGACTGAGGGAGCTCGGCATTGTCAGAGGGGCAGGACTGAGGGAGCTCGGCATTGTCAGAGGGGCAGGACTGAGGGAGCTCGGCTCTGTCAGAGGGGCAGGACTGAGGGAGCTTGACATTGTCAGAGGGGCAGGACTGAGGGAGCTCGGCATTGTCAGAGGGGCAGGACTGAGGGAGTTCGACATTGTCAGAGGGGCAGGACTGAGGGAGCTCGACATTGTCAGAGGGGCAGGACTGAGGGAGCTCGGCATTGTCAGAGGGGCAGGACTGAGGGAGCTCGACATTGTCAGAGGGGCAGGACTGAGGGAGCTCGACATTGTCAGAGGGGCAGGACTGAGGGAGCTCGACATTGTCAGAGGGGCAGGACTGAGGGAGCTCGACATTGTCAGAGGGGCAGTATTGAGGGAGCTCGACATTGTCAGAGGGGCAGTATTGAGGGAGCTCGACATTGTCAGAGGGGCAGGACTGAGGGAACTCAGCACCATCAGAGGGGCAGGACTGAGGGAGCTCGGCATTGTCAGAGGGGCAGGACTGAGGGAGCTCGACATTGTCAGAGGGGCAGGACTGAGGGAGCTCGACATTGTCAGAGGGGCAGGACTGAGGGAGCTCGACATTGTCAGAGGGGCAGGACTGAGGGAGCTCGGCTCTGTCAGAGGGGCAGGACTGAGGGAGCTCGACATTGTCAGAGGGGCAAAATTGAGGAAGCTCGACATTGTCAGAGGGGCAGGACTGAGGGAGCTCGGCATTGTCAGAGGGGCAGGACTGAGGGAGCTCGGCTCTGTCAGAGGGGCAGGACTGAGGGAGTTCGGCATTGTCAGAGGGGCAGGACTGAGGGAGCTCGGCATTGTCAGAGGGGCAGGACTGAGGGAGCTCAGCACCATCAGAGGGGCAGGACTGAGGGAGCTCGGCATTGTCAGAGGGGCAGGACTGAGGGAGCTCGGCTCTGTCAGAGGGGCAGGACTGAGGGAGCTCGGCATTGTCAGAGGGGCAGGACTGAGGGAGCTCGGCATTGTCAGAGGGGCAGGACTGAGGGAGCTCGGCATTGTCAGAGGGGCAGGACTGAGGGAGCTCGGCTCTGTCAGAGGGGCAGGACTGAGGGAGCTTGACATTGTCAGAGGGGCAAAATTGAGGAAGCTCGACATTGTCAGAGGGGCAGGACTGAGGGAGCTCGACATTGTCAGAGGGGCAGGACTGAGGGAGCTCGGCATTGTCAGAGGGGCAGGACTGAGGGAGCTCGACATTGTCAGAGGGGCAGGACTGAGGGAGCTCGGCATTGTCAGAGGGGCAGGACTGAGGGAGCTCGACATTGTCAGAGGGGCAGTATTGAGGGAGCTCGACATTGTCAGAGGGGCAGTATTGAGGGAGCTCGACATTGTCAGAGGGGCAGGACTGAGGGAACTCAGCACCATCAGACGGGCAGGACTGAGGGAGCTCGGCATTGTCAGAGGGGCAGGACTGAGGGAGCTCGACATTGTCAGAGGGGCAGGTCTGAGGGAGCTCGACATTGTCAGAGGGGCAGGACTGAGGGAGCTCGACATTGTCAGAGGGGCAGGACTGAGGGAGCTCGGCACTGTCAGAGGGGCAAAATTGAGGAAGCTCGACATTGTCAGAGGGGCAGGACTGAGGGAGCTCGGCACTGTCAGAGGGGCAGGACTGAGGGAGCTCGGCATTGTCAGAGGGGCAGTACTGAGGGAGCTCGGCACCATCAGAGGGGCAGTACTGAGGGAGCTCGGCACTGTCAGAGGGGCAGGACTGAGGGAGCTCGGCACTGTCAGAGGGGCAGTACTGAAGGAGCATTGTACTTTGAGCAGGAATTGAACTGAGAATAATTCCCTCAGTGCCTGGACGGCATGGTGGCACAGTGGTTCGCACTGCTGCCTCACAGCACCAGGGACCCGGATTCAATTCCAGCCTCGGGTGACTGTCTGTGTGGAGTTTCCACTTTCTCCCCTTGTCTGCGTGGGTTTCCTTCGGGTGCTCTGGTTTCCTCCCAAAAGTCCACAGATATGCAGGTTAGCTGGATTGGCCATGCTAAATTAGCCCTCAGTATCCAGGAATGCGCAGGTTAGGTGTGATCATGTGGTTACGAGGAAATGGTGGAGTATGGGTCTAGGTAGGGTTCTCTATCTATCTATATATCTATCTATCAATCTAATTACCTATCTAGATGTCTATCTATATTACTATCTATCTATCAATACATCTATCTATCTACCGATCTATCTATTAATCTATCTATCTATAAATCTAACGATCTCTTTGCCTGCCTATCTATCTCTCTATCGATCTATCTGTCTATCTAACTATATATCTATCTAATTACCTATCTAGATGTCTATCTATATTACTCTCTTATCTATCTATCTATATGTTTATCAATCTGTCTGTCTAATTATCTATATATCAATCTAGCTATCTATCTATCTATTTACGTATCTATCTGCCTGTCCATCTATCTATCTATCTATCTACCGATCTATCTATCTATCTATCTATATGTGGGTGGGTGCAGATTCGATGGGCTGAATGGCTTCCACTGTAGGGATTCTATGAGTCATCCTATACAGTGGGAATCTATTTATAGACTCATTTCACTTCTAGTACAGTGTCCATAAAGCTCTGTCAGGGCGGGTTGCTGCCTCTGGCCTCCTGTTCCAGAATTCCATTATGTGAATTGAATTAGAAAGAAATTCCTAATATTTGCTTGCCCTTTAATAGTTTTCCTGTCTCTTCACTCCTCCCTCCCCAAAGATGTTGACCCACGATACAATGTAACCCACCCCCACGTAATCCTTCCTGCGCCCACCACCATCCTATCTCCCCCGATGAGAACAGCGCCATCTAAACAACCTTCTCACCTGCCTCCGGCCATATTCCTGGGTCGATTCAACCCCCTGTCACACCCCAGTGAAACTCTCTAACGTCAGTGGGTGTCCCATTATTACTCTGTCAAGGTCACTCATTGGCTGCTTTTGTGGAACTGCTATTTAGAATGATGGCGGTCGGTTAGCTCAGTTGGCTGGACGTATAGTTTGTGATGCAGAGCGACACCAGCAGCATGGGTTCAATTCCTGTACTGACTGAGGTTATTCAGGAATGAAATCACCACCAGTCAACTCTCTCTCTCTCAAAGGGGAAAGCAGCCTATGGACCTCTGGGATTGTGGTGACATTTTACATTTATTTATAATGAACTTTCCCTGCTGAATGTCTTGTGTGTTACCATTGTGCTTCTGCTCAGCGCTTTCTCGGACTTTTCCCTCACCTGATTTCTTCTTTGTTTAGTAGTGAAAAACTGGAGTGCAGAATATCCACGATATCAAGTGCCCAGGACCTGATGTACCAGCCCCTACACCGGACTGCTGAGGGCATGCTGCAAGATGTCATCACTGAGGTAAAGCAAACCATTGTGTGGAGCTCCGGTAGAAAGGCCACAGGTGGGAGGAGGTATCACCAGGGTGAGGGAGCTGTGCAGGTGAATACTAGGCAGGGGGAGGGTAATAATAATAATCGTTATTAGTGTCACAGATAGGCTTACAGTAACATTACAATGAAGTTACTGTGGAAATCCCCATGTCACCTCATTCTGGCACCTGTTCAGGTACAGAGGGAGAATTCGGAATGTCCAAATTACCTAACAGCACATCTTTCGGGACTTGTGGGAAGAAACCGGAGCGCCCGCAGGAAACCCACGCAGACACGGGGAGAACGTGCAGACTCCGTACAGACAATGACCCAAGCCGGGAATCGAACCTGGGACCCTAGAGCAGTGAAGCAACAGTGCTAACCACTGTGCTACCGTGCCACAGTCAGGGCTTTGGAGAGAGGTTTAGTAGCATGTGGATTGGGGTGTGATGGGAGAGAAGTACACTGAGGGAGGAAGGTACACTCGACAGGACGGAGACAGTGTACATGGAGGGAAGGAGCTTGGGGAAGGAGAAAGGGACACTGGGGAGGAAGGGATGAGATTGAGAGATACATTGAGAGCTGGATTCCTCCACCCCGCCGACCGCAAAAACGGCACAGGCGAGACCTGTACAATAGATCCATTGACCTCGGGCGGGATTCTCCGGTCGCTGGGCAGATGCGGCTGGAGAATCCTGCCTTGGATGTGTGCATGAGAGGTGGGGTTCAGGGTCAGGTGGTGCGAGTCATTCTGAATCAGACTCCTCTTCAAGTAGAAATTTCAAGCTGCAGCTCGTTTGTAGCAGCAAATACTGGAAGATTTGGCAGTTTAAAAGTTTGGGGCCTGGATCTAAGAGTGGTGATAGAATTTCTGGGAAGTAAGCCTCTAAATGAAGGGCTCTGTCGCCAAACCTTACACTGCTTGCCTCTACTTGTTTCTAAAAATATTTTTATTAAAGGCATTTTGCATATATATATAGTATGGGCGGCATAGTAGCACAGTGGTTAGCTCTGTTGCTTCACAGCGCCAGGGTCCCCAGGTTCGATCCTCAGCTTATCTGTGCGGAGTCTGCACGTTCTTCCCGTGTCTGCGTGGGTTTCCTCCGGGCGCTCCGGTTTCCTCCCACAAGTCCTGAAAGACGTGCTGTTAGGTGAATTGGACATTCTGAATTCTCCCTCTGTGGACCCGAACAGGCGCCGGAATGTGGCGACTAGGGGCTTTTCACAGTAACTTAATTGCAGTGTTAATGTTAGCCTACCTGTGACAATAAAGATTATTATGATTAAATATCAGAAAACCAAAAAACCACAGATACCAAAACACAGGCCAACCACAACCCTGATACCAAGCCCACAATTCTCCTCGCCCCCTTAGATTTTTCCCACTTATCTCCCCCCCAACATAAAGAATCAGAAAAAAACCCAAGCCCCTCTCCCCCGCTGACGCCTTAATTCCTCCGCTCCCCGTATGACAAACTTAACCTTTTCCAAGTGCAGGAATTCTGCCAGGTTACTCACCCCCCCCCGCCCCCCGCCCCGCTTTCGGTGGCTCCAAGTCTGCCAACACAACAAAATCCATCTCCAGGCTACCAGGGAGTCAAAGGCCAAGACATCAGCCTCTTTCCCCACCTGGACCTCCGAATCTTCCGACACCCCGAATATCGCCACTTCCGGACTCAGGGTCACCCCGACCCCCACAACCTCCAACATAACAGCCAAGAGCCCCTACCAGAACCCCCTCAGCTTTGGACACGCCCAGAACAGGTGGATGTGGACTGCTTGCCTACTTTTACAAAGAACAAAGAAATGTACAGCACAGGAAAGTTTTAAAAGCAACAGAAATCACAGGATCGGAAGGTGTTGATTTAAGGGCAAAATAAACCAGTGAAAGACATTTTCAATGATTCTCTCTCTCTCTCTTTGCCCAGGTTTAAGGCTGCAATGCCAGAGATACTACAGTCTGCCTGGGGTCTCCAGGTCTGTCTGTTTACATGAAGTGGGACTGCTGTTTTATTTATTCACGGCTTGCTATTCGGAGGAGAAATGTTTGGAAAGTGGAGGTTGCGACCTTGTGCAGGGCCCGCTCTGGCTCTCAGTGTCTGAGTGGCTTTGTGTGATGGTGAAAATCTTTCAGCCTAGTGAACTGTTGCTGTTCGTGGAGAACCAGAGATTCGACAGACTCTGGGGCCAGGCTGGTCCCATCGACGCAGTGTCACAGACTGAATGTAAAGCTCTACGTATTGAGCCTCTGCAGGAGAAGATGCTGAGAGCGCCAATTTAATGCTTCGGTCTAAGAGCGACCGTTGTTACTGGAGATGCTGACGGAGTGAGAACAGAGTCAAATACAGGATTGTGATTGACCGCAAGCCCACAGAGTAGTCTCTATTTATTATTTTTGCAGAGTGGAGTGTATTTAACTGGGCCCACTTTAACCCCGAGGCACTGACTCGCTCACAGTGACTGAAATAAGGCCGGATTTGGGATTGAGGAAAAACCCCAGACAGGAGCACTGGCTGACGGGTCCATGGCCCATTCCCCTACCTTCCACCCTGGGATTGGATCAACATTCTCCCAGGGAGCAGAGCCTCGTGTACAGACTGCCCATTGCTGATCCCTTAAATCAAAGACCAAGACAATCAATAATGTTATTTTTTTTAAGGTTGGGTATTTCATAATTAATTTAAATGTGAAGCACTGAACTTTATACTTTTATAAAATTATTTTGTATATAATGTATATTTATAAATGTCTTCACATGTAAATACACTTATCAGTTCAACTATGGTTTCAATTCCTTGGCAAAGTTTGAATTAATTTTTTTTGTTCAAACAATGAAATCATTCCTGCTGCAATATCTGTTGTCTGTGTCCTTTATTAAACCCACCCGCAGGCCGAACAGCAGCAACTTACTCAACTTTGTCCTGGGGATGTCTGATTGGGACAGAGGAGATGGAGCTTTATTCGGTATCTCATCCGCGCTGGACCTGCCCTGAGAATGTTTGAAGCAAAACCTGCTGGTGCCCTGCCTCTGGGTGGTGTTGCCAGTCTTTGCTCGACTCTATGAGAGGCCCTGCCCCCAGTGCCTCATACCCTCTCCCGCCCCTGGCTCCTGATTGCCCATGTTTCCAGTCCCTGTTCCCGGGTTTGTTGCATCATTGAACCGCAATCTGATGCAACTCAGAGGAATATTTCAGTCCGGCTGGGACTGCTTTATTGGCCGCTTCTGAACCCAACCCTCGCCCGGAAAACACTGATTGGTCAGAGCTTCAATAACCCGCCCACTTGCTGAAGCAGTGGATTCGTGTGAAGTAAATAAAGTGAGGTCGACTGAGACAGATTGTGAGACAGAGCGACAGGCAGGCACTTCGAGAGAGAGTGCGTGTGGGTGAGAGAGAGAGAAAGGGCAGAGTGAGAGAGGACAGAGTGAGAGAGAGAGAGAAAGGACAAACAGAGGAGAGGGAGAGAGTGGGTGAGAGGAGAGAGGACAGAGTGTGTCAGAGGATTGAGTGAGAGGAGAGACTGAGTGAGTGGACAGAGGGGGAGGACAGAGGGAAGACAGAGGACAGAGTGGGTGAGAGGAGAAAGAGGACAAAGTTGGAGAGAGGGCAGAGTGAGAGAGGACAGAGTGAGAGAGGAAGGATAGACAAAGAGAGTGAGGGAAGACCGACTGAGGGAGAGGACAGAGTCTGTGAGAGAGGAGAGATAGAGGACTGACGGAGAGTGAGGACAGAAAAAGAAAAAGAGAGAAAACAGACACAGAGAAAGAAGACACTGACAAAGTGCAGGAGAGACAGAAGAGGGGCGCGGAGTGAGGCTCTCGTCCCACAGGCAGTTTATCTGTACAGCCCCCCCATCCCCACCTGCCGATGCCTCCCCAGGTGACCGAGCATTTGGAGGTGGATAAAGCTGGTTCACTACTCCAGAGTTGCAACATTCCCCGGGTCCTCTGGATCTTTGGTTACGGCTCGCTGATTTGGAAACCAGATTTTGAATTCACCTCCAGGAAGATTGGCTTCATCCGTGGTTACAGCAGGAGGTTCTGGCATGGAGATTCTTATCACCGCGGAAACCAGGAGATGGTGAGTTTTGATTCTGGTAAATATGTTTGAAAAATGATTTAACCTGAATCTCCCTCTGAGGGATTGAGGTCCATTAAATCTGAACACAAAGATTTGGTCTCCTTCTGTTTGAGAACCACTCGAGGGTCATAGACAGACACCCATCACTGTGGAAATCAGAGATCCTCACTGTGGGGAATGTGGGATAGAGACCCTCACTGTGGGGAATTAGAAACCCCTCGCTGTGTGGAATTAGACACCCTTCACTGCGGGAATCAAAGAGACCCCCATCCCATCAAAGAAACCTTTAAAGTGTAGTCACTGTTGTAATTCATGAAACACAGCTAATTTGTTGCAAACTGCAATGAGATAATGACCAGCCAAACTGTTCTTTGTGATGTTGATTGATGGATTAATAGTGGCCAGGATATAGAATCATCTTTGGGTTGTGGGGGTGAAACCCACGCAGACATGGGGAGAATGTGCAAACTCCACACGGACAGTGGGCCAGGATCTGAACCCGGGTCCTCAGCGCCGCAGTCCCAGTACTAACCACTGTGCCACATGCCACCCTCCTGCAATCCCAATTAACTTTGGACACTAAGGGACAATTTAGGATGGCCAAATCCACCTAAACTGCACCCTTTGGACAGCCATGATAACCTCCCTCCTCTTCTCCAATATGATACCATGGGACCTTTTACATCCAACAGATGGGGCCTTGGTTTAAAATCTCAACTGAGAGACGGCACCTCTGACTGTGCAGCACCCCATCTGTAATACACTGGAATGTCAGTTTTTTTAAATTTTTGTGTCCAGGTCCTCAACTTGGCACCTTAGGACCCTATGGCAGTAGGTGTGAGACCAACTTGAGCCAGGGGCTGACACAGAGTGTGTTCCTATACGAGGGAATTGCAGACACAGATCCTGTCCCATCACTGTTGGGAGGTTGACATTTGAGGTGTGGCAGGAATGGGATCCACTGACTGGCTGTCGCTTGTTTTCTCAGTACACAGGCTGCCAACATGTTCATTAATCTGCCTTGTTTTGTTTTTCAGCCAGGTCGCGTGGTCACTTTATTAGAAGATGTTGATGTAAGTATTTCACAGTGACGTACTGTTGTGAAACTCTGAACTGCATTCCCTGGCTTTGAGTCACTGATACTAGACCATACAGAATGAATAACAATAACTCCCTAAGCAACTGTTTGCACTGACTTTTCAATATATTTTCAATTAATCAACTTAGTCCAAGTAAAGTAGTTGAGCGGCTGGGAACTGCGGATGAGCTTTGGGGTTTCCAAGAAGTCTGTGCAGAGGAGGAAAAAGTTTCAAAGGCTAATGGAACATTAGATTTCAAGCTGGCTGAATTATAAGAGGGCGCAGGTTCTGCTACAGCTGTAAAGATCCAGTTTGACTGCAGCCAGAGTGGTGCATTCAGTTCTGGGAAGGATTTATAGAGCTCTTGGAGAAAATGAAGAGCAAATTCACCAGAATCATATCGGGGCTAAAAGGGTTACATTATGATGACAGGTTGTATAGTCTAGGCTCATATTCAGCAAATACCTGCAGCCCTGCTGCATGCTACAGCTGATGTGTGTTAACTGTGGATGGAGTTTGGCATGAGGGAACATCACAGCCGACCCCTGTCCTCACCTGCAGTTTGTTATTGTTTTGGTGTCTGAGCTGTACCTTTTACTGATGTTTGAGTCTAATCACAGCTTCACTCTCTCTCCATCTGCTCAGGCTGACACATGGGGAGTGGCCTATGAGGTGCGGGATGATCAGGTCAGGAGTTCGCTGGAGTATTTAAACCTTCGTGAAAGCCTGCTCGGGGGATACATGTGCAAGACTGTGGAGTTCGTCCCTCAGGGCATGGAGCCCTGTGGCAGCACCTTCGCCCTGGTTTATATTGCCACCCCTCAGAACCCACTGTATCTGGGGCCAGCCCCAGCTGACGCCATTGCCAGGCAGATTGTTGGGTGCTGCGGTTGCTCAGGATACAACCTGGAATATCTGCTCAGACTGGCACAGTTCATGCACTCCATATGCCCAGGGGTGGAGGATGAGCACCTGTTCTCAATCGAAGCTGCTGCCCTGGCACTCTCGCTACCCCTGGGAGGCGGACCCACAGTTGGGCAAGAGTAGGCGGCATTCATCTAGCTACCAAAGTCAACAAGTGTGCTGCTAGCTTCACATCCAGTTCACCAGCATCGACACATTACATACAATCTAGTGGAGGGACTGAACAGTCTTAGTAACTGAGAACTTAAGCCTGTACTGGTGGAGAATGGGGATGAGAAATATATCAGCCATGATTGAAGGCAGAACAGACTTGATGGGCTGAATGGCCTAATTCTGCTCCTATGTCTTATGGTCTCATAGGTTATAGCCTCTGCTGGAATACTATAGGTCAGATTTCTGTGTCTGATTCATTTCTGGTAACTATTTTTTATACATTATTTATAATAAATAAATGCTGCTGACTGTGCCTCTTGACTATAGAAACATAGAAAATAGGAGCAGAAGGAGGCCATTCGGCCCTTTGAGCCTGCTCCGCCATTCATTATGATCATGGTAATCATCCCGTTTTACCCCCATATGCTTTGATCCCCTTTCCCCCCCCCCCCCCCCCCCCCCCCCCCCCCAAATGCTATATCTAACTGCGTCTTGAAAACATGCAATGTTTAGACCTCAACTATGTTTTGTGGTACCGATTTCCACAGGCTCACCACTCTCTGGGTGAAGAAATTTCTCAGACTGTGACCTCTGGTTCTGGGCACCCCCACCATTGGGGGCATCCTTCTTGCATCTACCCTGTCTAGTCCTGTTAGAATTTTATAGGTTTCAATGAGATTCCCCCCCATTCTTCTGAATTCCAGTGAATACAATCCTAACCGATGTAATCTCTCCTCATACGTCTGTCCCGCCATCCCTGGAATCAGTCTGGTAAACCTTCGCTGCACTCCCTTGAGAGCAAGAACATCCTTCCTCAGATAAGGAGACCAAAACTGCACACAATATTCCAGATGTGGCCTTACCAAGACCCTGTACAATTGCAGCAACACATCCCTGCTTCTATACTCGAAACCTCGCGCAATGAAGGCCAACATACCATTTGTTTTCTTTACTGCCTGCTGAACCTGCAAGTTTACCTTCAGCGACCCAGGTCTCATTGCACATTCCCCTCACCTAATTTATGGTCATTCAGATAATAGTCTACTTTCCTGTTTTTGCTACCAAATTATACTGCATCTGCCATTCATTTGTCCACTCAATCAACTTGTCCAATTCACAGTGGTTAGCACTGCTGCCTCACGGTGCCAAAGATCCGAGTTTGATCCCAGCCCTGGGCATTGCCCACATAGAGTTTGCATATTCTCCCCATGTCTGCGTGCGTTTCACCCCCGCAACCCAAAGATGTGCAGGGTATGTGGATTGCACACGCTCAATTGCCCCTTATTGGAAAAATTTTAATTTAAAAAGAAACTTCTCCAATTCACACTGAAGTATCTCTGCATCCTCCTCACAGCTCAGCCTCCCACCCAGCTTTGAGTCACTCATGGCGGGGATGGGGGAACATGCACCCCTTACTCCATGGAATCCCAACCGTGCAGAAGGAGGCCATTTGGCCCATTGAGTCTCCACCGATCCTCTGCCCCACCCAATCCCCATAACCTTGCAATTTTTTTTTAAATGGCCAATCCACCTAACCTGCACATCTTTGGACTGTGGGAGGCACCCGGAGGAAACCCACGCAGACACGGGGAGAAAGTGCAAACTCCACACAGTCACCCGAAGCTGAATTGAACCCGAGTCCCTGATGGTGTGCAGCAGCAGTGCTAACCACTGTGCCACCCTCTTCCCCATGAAAGTCTCAGCCTTCTGTGGCTACAGAAAACAACCCAAACACAACAGAACACTTGAGCAGGAGCTTGGCGTAAATCCCGTCAAGCTTACTTCATCAAATCATACAATCATTGACTAATAGTGGACACTTTCCTACCCACTCTCCATATCTCTGATTCCCTGAGAGACCAAAACTCTGAGTATGTCACAGTCAATGATGGAGCATCCACAACCTTCGAGGCGAGAGAATTCCAAAGATTCATATCCCTTTGAAGACATTTCTGCTCATCTAAATCCGAAATGATTATCCTGTGATTGTGTCCCTTTGTTCTCAATTTCCTCAGCCAGCAGAAACAACATCTGTGGGTCCATGCTGTCAAGCCCCCTTCCAAATCCTCAAAAAAACAGGCCCCAGTTAGATACTCACATTCCCAAGCTGGGAGCCCACACTCCCAAACAGTGATCCTACATTCCCAGAGAGTGATTCCACACTCCCAGACAGTGCACCCCATCCCAGACAGTGACCCCAATGTCAGACAATGACCCCCACACTCCCAGTGACCCCACAACACCAGAAGTGACCCCACATTCAGGGCCAGTGACCCACAATCGCAAACAGTGACCCCACACCCCAAGACAGTGTGCCCAATGCCAGACAGTGACTCCAATGCCAGATATTGACCCCACATTCCCAGACAGTGGCTGCACATTCCCAGACAGTAATCCTACACCCCTCGACAGTGACTCCAATGCCAGATATTGACCCCACATTCCCAGACAGTGGCTGCACATTCCCAGACAGTAATCCTACACCCCTCGACAGTGACTCCAATGCCAGATAGTGACACCACACTCCCAGACAGTGGCTGCACATTCCCAGACATTAATCCTACACCCCTCGACAGTGACTCCACTGCCAGACAGTGAGTGACCCCACACTCCCAGACAGTGACCCCACACTCCCAGACAGTGGCTGCACATTCCCAGACAGTAATCCTACACCCCTCGACAGTGACTCCACTGCCAGACAGTGACCCCACACTCCCAGACAGTGACCCCACAATCCCAGACAGTGGCTGCATATTCCCGGACATTAATCCTACACCCCTCGACAGTGACTCCAGTGCCAGATAGTGACCCTACACTCCCAGACAGTGACACCACGCTGCAGGACAGTGGCTGCACATTCCCAGACAATAATCCTGCATATCTAGACAGTGACCCCAATGCCAGACAATGATCCCAATGCCAGCCAGAGACCCCACAGCACCAGAAGTGCCCCACATTCTGAGACCCATAATCACAGACAGTGACCCCATACCCCCAGGCAGTGAGCTCAATGTCATACAGTGACCCCACACTCCCACACAGTGATCCCACACTCCCAAACAGTGACCCCACACTCCCAGACAGTGACTCCACACTCCCAGTGAACCCCACTCCCACACAGTGACTCCACACTCCCACACAGTGACCCCACACTCCCACACAGTGATCCCACACTCCCAAACAGTGACCCCACACTCCCAGACAGTGACCCCACACTCCCAGACAGTGACTCCACACTCCCAAACAGTGACTCCACACTCCCACACAGTGACCCCACACTCCCAGACAGTGACTCCACACTCCCACACAGTGACCCCACACTCCCAGACAGTGACTCCACACTCCCTCACAGTGATCCCACACTCCCAGACAGTGACCCCACATTCCCAGACAGTGAATCCACACTCACACACAGTGACTCCACACTCCCACACAGTGACCCCACACTCCCACACAGTGAACCCACACTCCCACACAGTGAACCCACACTCCCACACAGTGACCCCACACTCCCAGACAGTGACTCCACACTCCCACACAGTGACCCCACACTCCCAGACAGTGACCCCACACTCCCAGACAGTGAACCCACACTCCCACACAGTGACCCCACACTCCCACACAGTGACCCCACACAGTGACCTCACACTCCCACACAGTGATCCCACACAGTGACCCCACACTCCCAGACAGTGAACCCACACTCCCACACAGTGACTCCACACTCCCACACAGTGACACGACACTCCCACACAGTGACCCCACACTCCCACACAGTGACCCCACACAGTGACCCCACACTCCCACACAGTGACCCCACACTCCCACACAGTGACCCCACACTCCCACACAGTGACCCCACACTCCCAGACAGTGACTCCACACTCCCAGACAGTGACTCCACACTCCCACACAGTGACCCCACACAGTGACCCCACACTCCCAGACAGTGAACCCACACGGCCTGACAGTGACCCCACACTCCCAGACAGTGACTCCACACTCCCACACAGTGACCCCACACTCCCAGACAGTGAACCCACACTCCCAGACAGTGAACCCACACTCCCAGGCAGTGAACCCACACGGCCACACAGTGAACCCACACTCCCACACAGTGACCCCACACTCCCAGACAGTGAACCCACACGGCCAGACAGTGAACCCACACGGCCAGACAGTGACCCCACACTCCCTCACAGTGACCACACACTCCCACACAGTGATCGCACACAGTGACCCCACACTCCCACACAGTGATCCCACACAGTGACCCCACACTCCCACACAGTGACCCCACACTCCCACACAGTGGCCCCAATGCCACACAGTGACCCCACACTCCCACACAGTGACCCCACACTCCCACACAGTGACCCCACACTCCCACACAGTGACCCCACACAGTGACCCCACACTCCCACACAGTGACCCCACACTCCCACACAGTGACCCACACAGTGACCCCACACAGTGACCCCACACTCCCACTCAGTGACCCCACACAGTGACCCCACACTCCCACACAGTGATCCCACACTCCCACACAGTGACCCCACACTCCCACACAGTGACCCCACACTCCCACACAGTGATCCCCCACACCCACACAGTGACCCCACACAGTGACCCCACACTCCCACACAGTGATCCCACACAGTGACCCCACACTCCCACACAGTGACCCCACACAGTGACCCCACACAGTGACCCCACACTCCCACACAGTGATCCCACACTCCCACACAGTGGCCCCACACAGTGACCCCACACAGTGACCCCACACTCCCACACAGTGACCCCACACTCCCACACAGTGACCCCACACAGTGACCCCACACTCCCACACAATGACCGCACACTCCCACACAGTGACCCACACTCCCACACAGTGACCCCACACAGTGACCCCACACTCCCACACAGTGACCCCACACTCCCACACAGTGACCCCACACTCCCACACAGTGACCCCACACAGTGACCCCACACTCCCACACAGTGACCCCACACAGCCACACAGTGACCCCACACTCCCACTAAGTGGCCCCAATGCCACACAGTGACCCCACACAGTGACCCCACATTCCCACACAGTGACCCCACACAGTGACCCCACACTCCCACACAGTGACCCCACACTCCCACACAGTGACCCCACACAGTGACCCCACACTCCCACACAATGACCGCACACTCCCACACAGTGACCCCACACTCCCACACAGTGACCCCACACTCCCACACAGTGACCCCACACTCCCACACAGTGAACCCACACGGCCAGACAGTGAACCCACACGGCCAGACAGTGAACCCACACGGCCAGACAGTACTCCAATGCCAGACAGTAACCCCAATGCCACACGATGACTCCAATGCCAGACAGTGACCCCACACTGTGACCCCACACTCCCACACAGTGACCACACACTCCCAAACAGTGACCCCACACTCCCACACAGTGACCTCCCAATCCCACACAGTGACCTCCCACTCCCACACAGTGACCTTACACTCCCACACAGTGACCTCACACAGTGACCATACACAGTGACCCCACACTCCCACTCAGTGACACCACACTCCCACACAGTGACCTCACACAGTGACCATACACAGTGACCCCACACTCCCACACAGTGACCCCACACTCCCACACAGTGACCCCATACTCCCAAACAGTGACCCCACACTCCCAAACAGTGACCCCACACTCCCACACAGTGACCCCACACTCCCACACAGTGACCCCACACAGTGACCTCACACTCCCACACAGTGACCCCACACTCCCACACAGTGACCTCACACTCCCACACAGTGACCTCACACTCCCACACAGTGACCCCACACTCCCACACAGTGACCCCACACTCCAACACAGTGACCTCACACTCCCACACAGTGACCCCACACTCCCACACATTGACCTCACACTCCCACACAGTGACCTCCCACTCCCACACAGTGACCCCACACTCCCACACAGTGACCCCACACTCCCACACAGTGATCCCACATTCCCACACAGTGACCCCACACTCCCACACAGTGACCCCACACAGTGACCTCACACTCCCACACAGTGACCCCACACTCCCACACAGTGACCCCACACAGTGACCTCACACTCCCACACAGTGACCCCACACTCCCACACAGTGACCCCACACAGTGACCTCACACTCCCACACAGTGACCTCACACTCCCACACAGTGACCCCACACTCCCACACAGTGACCTCACACTCCCACACAGTGACCCCACACTCCCAAACAGTGAACCCACACGGCCAGTCAGTACTCCAATGCCACACGATGACTCCAATGCCAGACAGTGGCCCCAATGCCACACAGTGACCCCACACTCCCACACAGTGACCCCACACTCCCACACAGTGACCTCACACTCCCAGACAGTGACTCCACACAGTGACCCCACACAGTGACCCCACACAGTGATCCCACACTCCCACACAGTGATCCCACACTCCCACACAGTGACCCCACACAGTGATCCCACACTCCCACACAGTGATCCCACTCTCCAACACAGTGACCCCACACAGTGATCCCACTCTCCCACTCAGTGATCCCATACAGTGACCCCACACAGTGACCCCACACAGTGATCCCACACAGTGATCCCACACAGTGACCCCACACTCCCACACAGTGACCCCACACAGTGACCCCACACTCCCACACAGTGACCCCACACAGTGACCCCACACAGTGACCCCACACTCCCACACAGTGACCCCACACAGTGACCCCACACTCCCACACAGTGATCCCACTCTCCCACTCAGCGATCCCACACAGTGACCCCACACAGTGACCACACACAGTGACCCCACACTCCCACACAGTGATCCCACTCTCCCACTCAGTGATCCCACACAGTGACCCCACATAGTGACCCCACACAGTGACCCCACACTCCCACACAGTGACTCCACACTCCCACACAGTGACCCCACACAGTGATCCCACACAGTGATCCCACGCAGTGACCCCAGACTCCCACACAGTGACCCCACACAGTGACCCCACACTCCCACACAGTGACCCCACACACTGACCCCACACAGTGACTCCACACTCCCACACAGTGACCCCACACAGTGACCCCACACTCCCACACAGTGACCCCACACAGTGACCCCACACTCCCACACAGTGACCCCACACAGTGACCCCACACTCCCACACAGTGACCCCACACTCCCACACAGTGACCTCACACTCCCAGACAGTGACTCCACACAGTGACCCCACACAGTGACCCCACACAGTGATCCCACACTCCCACACAGTGATCCCACACTCCCACACAGTGACCCCACACAGTGATCCCACACTCCCACACAGTGATCCCACTCTCCAACACAGTGACCCCACACAGTGATCCCACTCTCCCACTCAGTGATCCCATACAGTGACCCCACACAGTGACCCCACACAGTGATCCCACACAGTGATCCCACACAGTGACCCCACACTCCCACACAGTGACCCCACACAGTGACCCCACACTCCCACACAGTGACCCCACACAGTGACCCCACACAGTGACCCCACACTCCCACACAGTGACCCCACACAGTGACCCCACACTCCCACACAGTGATCCCACTCTCCCACTCAGCGATCCCACACAGTGACCCCACACAGTGACCACACACAGTGACCCCACACTCCCACACAGTGATCCCACTCTCCCACTCAGTGATCCCACACAGTGACCCCACATAGTGACCCCACACAGTGACCCCACACTCCCACACAGTGACTCCACACTCCCACACAGTGACCCCACACAGTGATCCCACACAGTGATCCCACGCAGTGACCCCAGACTCCCACACAGTGACCCCACACAGTGACCCCACACTCCCACACAGTGACCCCACACACTGACCCCACACAGTGACTCCACACTCCCACACAGTGACCCCACACAGTGACCCCACACTCCCACACAGTGACCCCACACAGTGACCCCACACTCCCACACAGTGACCCCACACAGTGACCCCACACTCCCACACAGTGACCCCACACAGTGACCCCACACTCCCAAACAGTGACCCCACACTCCCACACAGTGACTCCACACTCCCACACAGTGACCCCACACAGTGACCCCACACTCCCACACAGTGACCCCACACAGTGACCCCACACTCCCACACAGTGACCCCACACAGTGACCCCACACTCCCACACAGTGACCCCACACTCCCACACAGTGACCCCACACAGTGATCCCACACTCCCACACAGTGACCCCACACTCCCACACAGTGACTCCACACTCCCACACAGTGACCCCACACAGTGACCCCACACTCCCACACAGTGACCCCACACAGTGACCCCACACAGTGATCCCACATTCCCAGACAGTGACCCCACACTCCCACACAGTGACCTCACACTCCCAAACAGTGACCCCACACTCCCACACAGTGACCCCACACTCCCAAACAGTGACCCCACACTCCCACACAGTGACCCCACACTCCCACACAGTGACCCCACACAGTGACCTCACACTCCCACACAGTGACCCCACACTCCCACACAGTGACCTCACACTCCCACACAGTGACCCCACACTCCCACACAGTGACCCCACACTCCCACACAGTGACCCCACACAGTGACCCCACACAGTGACCCCACACTCCCACACAGTGACCCCACACTCCCACACAGTGACCCCACACAGTGACCCCACACTCCCACACAGTGACCCCACACTCCCACACAGTGACCCCACACAGTGACCTCCCACTCCCACACAGTGACCCCACACTCCCACACAGTGACCCCACACAGTGACCTCACACTCCCACACAGTGACCCCACACTCCCAAACAGTGAACCCACACAGTGACCTCCCACTCCCACACAGTGACCCCACACTCCCACACAGTGACCCCACACTCCCACACAGTGACCCCACACTCCCACACAGTGACCCCACACAGTGACCTCACACTCCCACACAGTGACCCCACACTCCCACACAGTGACCCCACACAGTGACCTCACACTCCCACACAGTGACCCCACACTCCCACACAGTGACCCCACACAGTGACCTCACACTCCCACACAGTGACCCCACACTCCCAAACAGTGAACACACACAGTGATCCCACACTCCCACACAGTGACCCCACACTCCCAGACAGTGACCCCACACTCCCACACAGTGATCCCACACAGTGACCCCACACTCCCACACAGTGACCCCACACTCCCACACAGTGACCCCACACTCCCACACAGTGACCTCACACTCCCAGACAGTGACTCCACACAGTGACCCCACACAGTGACCCCACACAGTGATCCCACACTCCCACACAGTGACCCCACACAGTGACCCCACACAGTGATCCCACTCTCCCACTCAGTGATCCCATACAGTGACCCCACACAGTGACCCCACACAGTGATCCCACACTCCCACACAGTGATCCCACACAGTGACCCCATACTCCCACACAGTGACCCCACACAGTGACCCCACACTCCCACACAGTGACCCCACACTCCCACACAGTGATCCCACACTCCCACACAGTGACCCCACACAGTGATCCCACTCTCCCACACAGTGATCCCACACTCCCACACAGTGACCCCACACAGTGACCCCACACTCCCACACAGTGACTCCACACAGTGACCCCACACAGTGACCCCACACAGTGATCCCACACTCCCACACAGTGACCCCACACAGTGACCCCACACAGTGATCCCACTCTCCCACTCAGTGATCCCATACAGTGACCCCACACAGTGACCCCACACAGTGATCCCACACTCCCACACAGTGACCCCACACAGTGACCCCACACTCCCACACAGTGACCCCACACAGTGACCCCACACTCCCACACAGTGACCCCACACAGTGACCCCACACTCCCACACAGTGACCCCACACAGTGACCCCACACTACCACACAGTGACCCCACACTCCCACACAGTGATCCCACACTCCCACACAGTGACCCCACACAGTGATCCCACTCTCCCACACAGTGATCCCACACTCCCACACAGTGACCCCACACAGTGACCCCACACTCCCACACAGTGACCCCACACAGTGACCCCACACTCCCACACAGTGATCCCACACTCCCACACAGTGACCCCACACAGTGACCCCACACTCCCACACAGTGACCCCACACAGTGACCCCACACTCCCACACAGTGACCCCACACAGTGACCCCACACTCCCACACAGTGACCCCACACAGTGACCCCACACTACCACACAGTGACCCCACACAGTGACCCCACACTCCCACACAGTGACCCCACACAGTGACCCCACACTCCCACACAGTGATCCCACACAGTGACCCCACACTCCCAGACAGTGACCCCACACTCCCACACAGTGACCCCACACAGTGATCCCACACTCCCACACAGTGATCCCACACTCCCACACAGTGACCCCACACAGTGACCCCACACTCCCACACAGTGACCCCACACAATGACCCCACACAGTGACCCCACACTCCCACACAGTGATCCCACACTCCCACACAGTGACCCCACACTCCCATACAGTGACCCCACACAGTGACCCCACACTCCCACACAGTGACCCCACACAGTGACCCCACACTCCCACACAGTGACCCCACACAGTGACCCCACACTCCCACACAGTGATCCCACACAGTGACCCCACACTCCCACACAGTGACCCCACACTCCCACACAGTGACCCCACACTCCCACACAGTGATCCCACACAGTGACCCCACACAGTGACCCCACACAGTGACCCCACACTCCCTCACAGTGATCCCACACTCCCAGACAGTGACCCCACACTCCCACACAGTGACTCCACACTACCAGACAGTGGCTCCACACTCCCAGACAGTGACCCCACACAGTGACCCCACACAGTGACCCCACACAGTGACCCCACACAGTGACCCCATACTCCCAAACAGTGACCCCACACTCCCAGACAGTGACCCCACACTCCCACACAGTGAACCCACACTCCCACACAGTGACTCCACACTCCCACACAGTGAACTCACACTCCCAGACAGTGAACCCACACGGCCAGACAGTGAACCCACACGGCCACACAGTGACCCCACACTCCCAGACAGTGAACCCACACGGCCAGACAGTGAACCCACACGGCCAGACAGTGACCCCACACTCCCACACAGTGATCACACACTCCCACACAGTGACCCCACACAGTGACCCCACACTCCCACACAGTGACCCCACACTCCCACACAGTGATCCCACACTCCCAGACAGTGACCCCACACTCCCACACAGTGACCCCACACAGTGACCCCACACTCCCACACAGTGACACCACACTCCCACACAGTGACCCCACACAGTGATCCCACACTCCCACACAGTGACCCCACACTCCCACACAGTGACCCCACACAGTGACCCCACACTCCCACACAGTGACCGCACACTCCCACACAGTGACCACACACAGTGACCCCACACTCCCACACAGTGACCGCACACAGTGACCCCACACTCCCACACAGTGATCCCACACAGTGACCCCACACTCCCACACAGTGATCCCACACAGTGACCCCACACTCCCACACAGTGACCCCACACTCCCACACAGTGGCCCCAATGCCACACAGTGACCCCACACTCCCACACAGTGACCCCACACAGTGACCCCACACTCCCACACAGTGACCCCACACAGTGACCCCACACTCCCACTCAGTGACCCCACACAGTGACCCCACACTCCCACACAGTGATCCCACAATCCCACACAGTGATCCAACACTCCCACACAGTGACCCCACACTCCCAAACAGTGACCCCACACTCCCACACAGTGACCCCACACAGTGACCCCACACTCCCACACAGTGACCCCACACTCCCACTCAGTGACCCCACACAGTGACCCCACACTCCCACACAGTGATCCCACACTCCCACACAGTGATCCCCCACACCCACACAGTGACCCCACACAGTGACCCCACACTCCCACACAGTGACCCCACACAGTGACCCCACACTCCCACACAGTGACCCCACACTCCCACACAGTGACCCCACACTCCCACACAGTGACCCCACACAGTGACCCCACACTCCCACTCAGTGACCCCACACAGTGACCCCACACTCCCACACAGTGATCCCGCACTCCCACACAGTGATCCCCCACACCCACACAGTGACCCCACACAGTGACCCCACACTCCCACACAGTGACCCCACACTCCCAGACAGTGACCCCACACTCCCACACAGTGACCCCACACAGTGACCCCACACTCCCACACAGTGACCCCACACTCCCACACAGTGACCCCACACAGTGACCCCACACTCCCACTCAGTGACCCCACACAGTGACCCCACACTCCCACACAGTGATCCCACACTCCCACACAGTGATGCCCCACACCCACACAGTGACCCCACACAGTGACCCCACACTCCCACACAGTGACCCCACACTCCCACACAGTGATCCCACAGTGACCCCACACTCCCACACAGTGACCCCACACTCCCACACAGTGACCCCACACTCCCACACAGTGACCCCACACAGTGACCCCACACTCCCACACAGTGACCCCACACTCCCACTAAGTGGCCCCAATGCCACACAGTGACCCCACACAGTGACCCCACACTCCCACACAGTGACCCCACACAGTGATCCCACACAGTGACCCCACACAGTGACCCCACACTCCCACACAGTGACCCCACACTCCCACACAGTGACCCCACACTCCCACACAGTGACCCCACACTCCCACACAGTGAACCCACACGGCCAGACAGTGAACCCACACGGCCAGACAGTGAACCCACACGGCCAGACAGTGCTCCAATGCCAGACAGTAACCCCAATGCCACACGATGACTCCACACAGTGACCCCACACTCCCACACAGTGACCCCACACTCCCAAACAGTGACCCCACACTCCCACACAGTGACCTCCCAATCCCACACAGTGACCTCACACTCCCACACAGTGACCTCACACAGTGACCATACACAATGAGCCCACACTCCCACACAGTGACCCCACACTCCCACACAGTGACCCCATACTCCCAAACAGTGACCCCACACTCCCAAACAGTGACCCCACACTCCCACACAGTGACCCCACACTCCCACACAGTGACCCCACACAGTGACCTCACACTCCCACACAGTGACCCCACACACCCACACAGTGACCTCACACTCCCTCACAGTGACCCCACACTCCCTCACAGTGACCCCACACTCCCTCACAGTGACCCCACACTCCCTCACAGTGACCCCACACTCCCTCACAGTGACCCCACACTCCCTCACAGTGACCCCACACTCCCTCACATTGACCCCACACTCCCTCACAGTGACCCCACACTCCCTCACAGTGACCCCACACTCCCTCACAGTGACCCCACACTCCCTCACAGTGACCCCACACTCCCGCACAGTGACCCCACACTCCCGCACAGTGACCCCACACTCCCTCACAGTGACCCCACACTCCCGCGCAGTGACCCCAATGGCAGAAACTGATCCCATATTCCCAGACAATGACCCCAATGCCAGACCCCACACTCCTAGACAGTGACCCCTTACCCCAAGACAGTAACCCCACACTCGTGACTCCAAATTTCCAGACAGTGACCCCACACTGCCAGACAGTGACTCCACACCAGACAGTGATACCACACTCACTGACAGCGACCACAGAATCGCAGACAGTGACCCCTTTCTGCCAGTGACCCCCATACTCCCAGACAGTAACCCCACACTCCCAGACCGTGACTCCAAATTTCCAGACAGTAACCCCACACTCCCAGACCGTGACTCCAAATTTCCAGACAGTAACCCCACACTGCCAGGCAGTGACTCCAAATTTCCAGACAGTAACCCCACACTGCCAGACAGTGACTCCAAATTTCCAGACAGTAACCCCACACTCCAAGACAGTGACTCCACACCACTAGACAGTGATACCACACTCACTGACAGCGACCATACAATTGCAGACAGTGACCCCTCTCTGTCAGACAGGGATCCCACAATCCCAGACCGTGATACTGCACTCCCAGACCGTGACCTAACAGCGCCAGAAATGACCCCACATTCTGATGCAATGACCCACAAAATTGAAGACAATGACCTCACACCCCCAACATTTTTGTTTAATAAATTTAGAGTATCCAATTATCTTTTTCCAATTAAGGGGCAATTTAGCGTGGCCTATCCACCTAATCTGCATATCTTTGGGTTGTGTGGGTGAAACCCACGCAGACACTGGGAGAATGTGCAAACTCCACATTTAGTGACCCAGGGCTGAGATTCGAACCCAGGTCCTCAGCACCGCCGTCCCAGTGCAAACCACATGCCGCCCCCACACCCCCAACATTGAGCCCAATCCCAGTGATCCCACACTCCCAGACAGTGGTCCCAATGCCAGACAGCGATGCCACAGTGACAGTGCCAGACACTGATCCCAGTGGCAGACAATGCCCCCAGTCAGTGACTCCTGAATTCTCAGACAGTGAATCCACATTCCAAGACAGTGACCCACACTGCCAGACAGTGACCACACTCTCCCAGACAGTAACCCCACACTGCCAGACAGTGACCACACTCTCCCAGATAGTAACCCCACACTGCCAGACAGTGGTCCCAATCTGAGACAGTGACTCCAATGCCAGACAGTGACCCACACTGCCAGACAGTGACCCACACTGCCAGACAGTGACCACACTCTCCCAGACAGTAACCCCACACTGCCAGACAGTGACCACACTCTCCCAGATAGTAACCCCACACTGCCAGACAGTGGTCCCAATCTGAGACAGTGACCCACACTGCCAGACAGTGACCCACACTTCCAGACAGTGACCCACACTGCCAGACAGTGACCCACACTGCCAGACAGTGACCCACACTACCAGACAGTGACCCACACTCTCCCAGACAGTGACCCACACTGCCAGACAGTGACCCACACTGCCAGACAGTGACCCACACTACCAGTGACTCACACTGCCAGACAGTAACCACACTCTCCCAGACACTAACCCACACAACCAGACAGTGACCCCACACTCCCAGGCAGTAACCACACTCTCCCAGACAGTAATCCACACTACCAAACAGTGAGCACACTCTCCCAGACAATAACCCACACTACCAGACAGTGACCCCACACTACCAGACAGTGGACCTAATCTGAGACAGTGACTCCAACCCCAGAATGTGACCCCCCCCCCCCACACACACACTGCCAGACAGTAACCCACACTCCCAGACAGTGACCCTAAAGCCATACAGTGATCCCACACTCCCAGACAGTGACACCTTTATGAGACAATGGCCCCACACTCCCAGAGAGTGACCCCAATGCCAGACACTGACTCCAATACTGGACAGTGATCACACTCTCCCAGACAGTGCCCCAATGCCAGACAGTGACCCCACGATCCCGGTCAGTAACCCCACACTCCCAGACAGTGATCCCAATGCCAGACGGGGACTGCACACTCCCAGCCATCAGTCCCAACCCTTAGATAGTGACCCATTGCTCCAGACAACACCTTCATGGCCCCAGACAAGCACCCTACATCCCTAGACCATGACCTATGGGCCAGACAGTGACTCTGTGGCCCCAGAGTATGCACACAACCAGAAAGTGACGCTGCAAACGCTGACAACGATCCTATGTTCCCAAACAGTGACTCACCACCCCTTTGACCTCAGCGAATCGTCAGCTCCCGGGAGAAGCTCGCTGGATCAGGAGCAGGAACCTGGCCCAACATGTTTTCTTAACCCCTTTCCTCGGCCCAAGGACACTGAAGCTTGTTGTTCCTCCGAAGTTTAACTCAAACTGGCCTGGCTGAGATATGGAATGTTCGGGCTGATTAGTGTGCTGGGTTTCCCTGGAACGGCTGGTACTGAGCACAGTGTCTGCAGTGGGTGGAAATAGTACAGGACATGGTCATGTCCACCAAGCTATAACACTGGAAAAAGCTGACAGCAAAAATAAACAAGTGGAATCCAGGCATGTGACGAAGGCCAGCACTGCAAAAACAACTGAGCAAGGCTGTAGGGTTGCTCAACTTGCAGCTTGTTTATTCGATCATATTTCTTCTTTGGTCATTCTTTCTGTGAAAATGAAAACTTACAACCTGAGCTGTGGACAGGGCAAAACAACAACTGATTAAAATGGAATTGCAGTGGCACCTTCTAAAGGTGGGGACAGGACAGAGGGACACTGACAGTCAGGGACCTATACATGGACGGCAGGATCGCAACAATGGACGAACTGACAGAGAAATTCCAGCTAGCCAGGGGGAACGAGTTCAGGTACCTGCAACTCAAAAACTTCCTACGAAAGGAGACAAGGACATACCCACAACCGCCACGACAGACATTACTGGACGCAAGCATACTAGATAAAGGAAACTGTAGCGACATGTACGACCGACTGGTAGAAGGGGCCGACACCATACTGGACGCAACAAGAATGAAATGGAAGGAGGACCTGGGAATCGAAATAGGGTGGGGACTCTGGAGCAAAGCACTGAATAGGGTCAACTCCACCTCCACGTGCGCAAGGCTCAGCTTGATGCAACTAAAAGTGGTACATAGAGCCCACTTAACAAGAACTCGTATGAGTAGGTTCTTCCCGGAGGTGAAGGACAGATGTGAGCTTTGCCAAGGAGGCCCAGCCAACCACGCCCACATGTTCTGGTCTTGCCCCAGACTTGTGGAGTACTGGACAGCCTTCTTCGAGGCAATGTCCAAGGTGGTGGGGATGAGGGTGGAGCCATGCCCGAAAGTGGCGGTCTTTGGGGTTTCAGACCAGCCAGATCTATTCCTGGGGAGGAGGACAGACGCCCTTGCCTTTGCCTCCCTGATCGCCCGCCGTAGAATCCTGTTCGGCTGGCGGTCAGCAGCACCACCCAAAGCTGCAGACTGGCTGTCCGACCTCTCAGAATCTCTCCAAATGGAGAAAATCAAATTTGCCATCCGAGGGTCAGACGACGGCTTCCACAGAACGTGGGAGCCATTCACCCAATTGTTCCGAGACCTGTTTGTGGCCAACAAACAAGCAGAAGAATAGCCAGGTAGCCAAGAAACGGGAAAGAAGCCAAAGCATGAGAGGGAGAGATAGACCGGGAGAGGAGGGAAGGGGACAGCTAAATCTAATAGGAAGGAAAGGCGAACCACAGGGGGGGTGTAGGGGGCAGAGGCGGGAGGAGAGAGAGGGAAGAGAACAATAGAGGAGAGCCAGGGAGGTTGGGGGGGGGGGGGCAGGGAAACGTTAACAAACTTGGCATCCATAGATATCCTGTGTACATAACAGCAAATATACTTTGTTCAAAAACCCAATAAAAAACATTTATTAAAAAATGGAATCGCAGTGGGGCACACGCGCTCACTGTGTGAACTGAGCCAAGATTCCACAGGGTTATATTTAGCCAGGCCATTCAGTTACTTTACCCATGTCTACAGCTTGTGTCCATTAATAACGATTTCAGTAGTCTCGCTACCCAACTGGTTCACAGCCCATGGTGATTGCAAAGGGTGGGGGCTGCAGAAGCTCCAGAATAAGGAGCTGCTGACCCATACATGTTTATATTTAACACAGCCCAGAGCAAGTGTCTTGCTAATGGTAGACTCTCTGAAAGGGCACCCTCCCTAGACCCACACCCCTTCTCTATCTCCGTCACCCCACCTCACCTGCACATCTTTGGACTGTGGGGGGAAATCGGAGCGCCCGGAGGAAACCCACGCAGACACGGGAAGGACGTGCAAACTCCACATAGACAGTCACCCGAGGCCGGAATCGAACCCGGGTCCCTGGCGTTGTGAGGCAGCAGTGTTAACCACTGTGCTACCGTGACAGGGTGGAGCTCCAGGGATGAGGAACTTCACTTATGAGGATAGGTTGAGAAAGGTGGGATTGGTCACGCGGAGAAGAGAGGGTTGAGAAAAGAATTTGATGGTGATATTGAAAACGATGTGGGGCATAGACAGGCTAGAAAGCAAGAAACTGTTTCCATTGGTGGAGAGGCCGAGAACCAGAAGACCTATTTAAGGAAATTTTCAGGATTACAGGGAAAAGGCAGGGGAGTGGCGCCAGGTGAGATGCTCTGGAAGAGAGCGGGCATGAACATGACAGGCCGAATGGCCTCCTTCTGTGTTGTAATTATTCTGTGATTCCAATGTGGGAATTCTCCCCCATGCTGGGACAGGGGCTGCTATTACACTGCTCCCATGCACCAACCCCGAACACCATTACATCCTCCCACCACTATTACTAAGCCCCCATCACTGTTATAACACATTTCACTCGTAGCTGGTACTTGGGTTGGGGAGGTTGTCTTTGCAGGAGGATCAAACTGGGGCTTTGCGATGATATTTGTGAATTCCTCTGCCAGTCATCAGTTCCTCATACATGGAGGCATAACTGGCCTGGCCCTCTCTGTTTTAAGCAGTGTGGTGCTGATTGGTCACTGCAATAAAATTAGAAGCCTCACAATATCACATCCGAAACAGTAATTATTTTGTTTACGGAATGGTGATTGTGGCCTGAAGGGAAATTTGCCAGGAGCGGAATTACTGATAAATCCCAGGAGAAAAATTAACATCCAGATAAAACATCAAAAATTCCAGGGTAAATCGATATTATGGCAACTTCTCTTCCCTTCTCACGCCTTGGGACCAAGTCATGATTCATGATCAATGACAGCCTGCTTCCTTCAATTATGGGTGAGTCACATTGAAGAGGCAGTGTTTAGCTTTGTAGCGAACCCCTGCTGTACCTTGGCCTGAGATTGTTTGATGGGGATAGTGCAGAAAGAGCTTTACTCTGTATCTACACCCTTCTGTACCCACACTTGGAATGCTTGATGGGATAGTCTAGTAGGACCTTCACTCTCTATCTAACCTGTACCTGCCTTTGGAGGATTGAATGGGATGGTGTCTCAATAAAGAATTTATACCTCTTATTGTCTGAGGTCTCAAAGCTCTAGCTCAATGTCCTCTTAATTTGTCAGGTGGGCCTTTTCCCCTGATACTGATTCTTCATGTTGTTGGGGGTGGGGGGGATGGGGAGGCACATTCCAGGGAGTGGGTGGGCAGGGGAGGGGGGGGGGGGGGGTTAGGGAGCCACAAATAACAGGAAAATAAATATCACTTCCAACAGAATAATGAATAAGGAGTCAGACTATGACAAGCATTGCTGCAATCGCAGCCTCGGGTTTATCGGAGTAATGCAGGTCTTCCTGTATGTTCAATACAAGACCCACAATGTGAACTTTCCCTGTCTCCCTTTTAATTCTCTCAGTGCCGTTCCTCTGGGAAACAAAATCCATCAATGGAGCCAAACGTCGCACAAACAATAGGAGCCAGATCAGTCAGGCGATTAGACTCAAAGGATTCTGGAATTTAACAAACATTTATTAAAAGAGAAAACAAAAAAAAAAAAAAATCACTCCATTATGAGAAAACATTAATTTCGAAGCTGAGCTGAATGGAAACAAAACAAGAGGACTGGAAAACAGCCGTAATTCATAATATAATATAATGAGCATCAATGAAGAAATTGGCCCCAGTATCGATACACGATTTCCGGTGCACCTCATTGTTTGTGCGGGTAAAACAGAGAGACCACGGAACATGAGGAGCCCAGTTTCAGCCTGCAGTCTGCACCGTCTCAGTACTGTGCGACATGGAGCTGGAGGGGCCCAACCTCGGTCCACAGAGTCACCAAAGTCATTACTCGAGTCACTAGATCTGTGGGGATAGGTGTTGGATCATCCAAGAGCTCGGTGTTGCTGTACACGGTGCAGGCCTGGCCCATACCCGGATCCTGCGACACAGCGGTCACCTGAGCCTTCTTCTATTCTTCTGGAGATCAAAGATGGATCGTGTCCGCAGGGACACCATGTACAAAGGACTGAATGAAGGGGGAAGGAACGTACTCAATGTCGTCTTCATCCTCATGGCCACCTTTGTGTGCGTCTACATCAAGCTGTGTGTAGACCCGGTGTATGCAAACACCAAGGGTCACTATGTGCTAATGTTCTACCTGTCCCCGATGCTGTGATGGATGGGTCGGGCCATGTTGTTGTGGAATGCTCCAAGTCGTTGGACCGTGCCGTATTTCCCTCGTGAAAACCTTTGTGCAGAAAAACCCCTTTGACCATAGGTCCACCAGGCAGAAGTACACGGGTAACATCCTCGAGGCCCTTTGGGAAAAGGAAATGGTGGATTCTGTCAAGTAGTTCCCTGAGCAGACAGTCAAAGTCATTTGTCAGGAGGCATCATCACCAGAACTTTCAAACAAGCACCAAGACCTAGCTTGGCTGGTGATGAGAAGGGTCCTCCCCGTCAGATTGTTCGTGCACGCCTGAAGTCTCAGTGTCTGTGTGTGTACAACTGTAACTTTGAATAGAAATACAATGTACTTCAGGAGAATGTAAGACTGGGATCTGTGTCCTCGTAGTCAGGATCACAGCAAAGCAGTCTGGTAATGGTGTCTTCGTAGTCAGATTCAGTGAAACAGCCTGGTAACGGTGTCTTCATAGTCAGCATCACAGTAAAGCGGTCTGGGAACGGTGTACTCATAGCACCGCAGTGAAGCAGCCTGGGAATGGTGTCCTGGTGGTCAGCATCACAGTAAAGCAGCCTGGGAATGGTGTCCTCATAGTCAGCATCACAGTGAAGCAGCCTGGGAATGGTGTCCTCGCAGTCAGTGTCGCAGAGAAATGGTCTGGGAACAGTGTCCTCGCAGTCAGCATCACAGTGAAGTGATCTGGGAACGTTGTCCTTGCAGTTAGTGTCGCAGAGAAGCAATTGTAATTTTAAAAAGCGGTTTTTTTTTTGAAGAAGGGATTAACTGAGAAACAACACAATAAGTGAAAGTCAGGGTCACTATAAAATAATGTAAGTAAACAAAGTAGGGTAAGGGAAGTAAAGTTACCATTAGGGGGATAAGTTAATAGTATTCTTATATAAACAAAATGTTTTTGTTAAAATAGGGAGTAAATAAGGGACTTAAGTGTAGTCATGACTCCTCCTGTGCTATGTGGTAAATTATGGAAGCTTCAGTTGTCCACGTGTGCAGGAAGTGTGTCCAATTGTAGCTGCTGGCTAACCGCATTCCGGAGTGGGAGCTGAGGGTGGATTTACTGTCGAGCCTCTGTGATGCTGAGCAAGTCATGGATAGCATTTTCAGTGAGGTGGAGACACCGCAGGTGAAGATTGAACAGGCACAAAGGGCATGGGTGACCACCAGGCGGAGTAGAGGAAGGCAGATAGTGCAGAAGTCCCCTGTGGCCATCCCTCTTTCTAACAGATATACCGTTTTGGATACTGTTGGGGGAGATGACTGTGTAGAGGAAAACAGTGGCAACCAACTTCAGGGCACTATGGTTGGGTCTGCTGCACAAGAGGGGAGAAGGAAGAATTGTATATAGAATAGTGGTAAGGGATTGAATTGTAAGGGGGACAGAGAGGCGTTTCTGCAGCCACAAAAGAGGCCCCAGGATGGTATACAGGATGGTATATTGCCTCCCTGGTGCAGGGTCAGGGATGTCACTGACATCTGCAGATCATACTGAAGGGGGAGGGTGAACAGACAGAGATTGGTACCAATGATACAAAAAGGGACGAGGTCCTAGAATCAGAATTTAGGGAGCTAGGAAGCAGATTAAAAAACAGTACTTTGAAGGTAGTAATCTCTGTATTACTTTCGGTGTCACGTGCTAGTGAGTATAGAAATAAAAGGTTAGTCCAGATGAATGAGTGGCTGGAGAGATGGGGTAGGAGGGTGGGCTTTAGATTTCTGAGACATTGGGACCGTTTTTTGGGGGGAACTGAAATGGGACCAGCGTCCTTGCAGGCAGGTTTGCTGGTGCTGGTGGGGAGGATTTAAACTAACTTGGCAGGGGTGTGGGATCCTGAGAGATTCAACAGGGGGAGATGCACAGCCAAAATTAGAAGAGCCAGCAAGTGAGTCAGGAAGGCATAGGAGCGCTAGACCAGTTAAATCACATGGGAGTTTGGCAAGATTGGATGGTATTTATTTTAATGCAAGGAGTCTGACAAACAAGGCAGATGAGTTGAGGGCATAAATTAAAACACAGGGGCATGATGGAATTGCTGTCATTGAGACATGGTTAAGATAGGGACAGGATTAGCAGCTCAATATTGCAGGATATGGAATCTTCAGGCAACTGGGTTGCTGCTGCTGAGTGCAAGGGGGAGCTGGTAAGAGATGAGGTGGTCGGGGCGGGAAGGTGCTGCCTGGGGGACAGACGGGTGCACAGGACCTGGATGAGGAGATGGCCTAAAAAAGGGGATGGCGAGTCGATGAGGGGGGGGGGGGGGTGAATGGCCCCCCAATCCGGCTGATCATGTGGAATGTGAGAGGCTTAAATGGGCCGATTAAGAGGGCCCGGGTGTTTGCGCACTTAAAGAGACTGAAGGCGGACGTAGTCATGCTCCAGGAGACGCACCTGAAGGTGGCGGATCAGGTTAGACTAAGAAAAGGATGGGTGGGACAGGTATTCCACTCAGGGTTGGACGCGAAAAACAGAGGGGTGGCAATATTGGTGGGGAAACGTGTATCATTCGAGGCTAAGAACATAGTGGTGGACAGTGGGGGCAGATATGTGATGGCGAGTGGCAGACTGCAGGGCGAGGCGGTTGTGCTGGTGAATGTATATGCCCCGAATTGGGATGACGTGGGATTCATGAAGCGAATGCTGGGACGTATCCCGGACCTGGAGGTGGGAAGTTTGATAATGGGGGGGGGACGGGACTTTAACACAGTGCTGGATCCAGGGCTCGACCGGTCCAGATCCAGGACCGGGAGAAGGCCGGCAGCGGCCAAGGTGCTTAAGGGGTTTATGGAACAAATGGGGGGAGTGGATCCGTGGAGATTCGCCAGGCCAATGGCTAAAGAGTTCTCTTTCTTCTCCCACGTCCATAAGGTATACTCCCGGATAGACTTTTTCGTTATGGGAAGGGCACTGATCCCGAAAATGGCAGGAACGGAGTACTCGGCCATAGCCGTTTCAGACCACGCCCCACATTGGGTGGATCTGGAACTAGGAGAGGAAAGGGAGCAGCGCCCACTCTGGCGACTAGATATGGGACTACTGGCGGACGAGGGGGTCTGCGGAAGGGTGAGGAGGTGTATTGAGCGATACCTGGAGGTCAACAACGATGGGGAGGTTCAGGTGGGGGTAGTATGGGAAGCGCTGAAGGAGGTGGTTAGAGGAGAGCTGATCTCCATTAGAGCCCACAAGGGGAAACAAGAGGGCAAAGAGACTAGTGGGGGAAATTTTGAGGGTGGCTAAAAATATGCGGAGGCCCCAGACGAAGGGCTATACAGAGAAAGACGAAGACTACAGACGGAGTTTGACCTGCTGACCACGGGAAAGGCAGAGGCACAGTGGAGGAAGGCACAGGGGATGCAATATGAGCATGGGGAAAAGGCGAGCCGGCAGCTAGCCCAACAACTTTGGAAGAGGATGGCGGCGAGAGAGATCGGGGGAGTTAGGAACGAAACGGGGAATTTGGAGCAGAGAGCAGGGAAAGTGAACAAGGTGTTCAAGACCTTATACGAGAGGCTATACAAGTCCCAACCCCCGGGGGGAAAAGAAGGAATGCTACACTTTCTGGACCAGCTAAGGTTCCCGAAGGTGAAGGGGCAGGAGGTGGCAGGTCTGGGGGCGCCAATCGAGGTGGATGAAGTGATTAAAGGACTGGGGAACATGAAGGCAGGGAAGGCCCCGGGACCAGATGGGTTTCCGGTGGAATTCTACAGGAAGTATATGGATCTGTTGGCCACGCTTTTGGCGAGAACCTTTAATGAGGCTAAGGAAAGAGGGATGCTACCCCCGACAATGTCGGAGGCGACGATATCGCTAATCCTGAAACGAGATAAAGACCCGCTGCAATGCGGGTCATACAGGCCTATCTCACTCCGAAATGTAGATGCCAAACTGCTGGCCAAAGTGATGGCGACAAGGATAGAAGATTGTGTCCCGGGGGTGGTACATGACGATCAGACAGGGTTTGTAAAGGGGAGACAACTGAATGTTAATGTACGATGGTTGCTGGGGGTGATGATGACGACCCCACCGGAGGGGGAGGCAGAGATAGTGGCGGCGATGGATGCGGAGAAGGCATTCGATAGGGTGGAGTGGGACTATCTGTGGGAGGTGCTGAAGAGGTTTGGGTTCGGTGAGGGGTTTATTAGTTGGGTCAGACTCTTATATGGGACCCCGATGGCAAGCGTAGTTACAAACCGGCAAAGATCGGGATATTTTCGGCTACATAGGGGTACAAGACAAGGGTGTCCCCTGTCCCCGTTACTGTTCGCGTTGGCAATTGAACCACTGGCCATAGCGCTGAGGGGTTCTAAGAAGTGGAGGGGGGTGCTTAGAGGGGGAGAGGCACACCGAGTGTCGCTCTACGCAGATGATCTACTGCTATATGTTGCGGACCCGGTAGAGGGGATGCCAGAGGTAATGCAGATACTTAGGGAGTTTGGAGAGTTCTCGGGATACAAACTAAATATGGGGAAGAGCGAGCTTTTTGTAATGCACCCTGGGGAACAGGGCAGGGGGATAGATGCTCTGCCGCTGAGGAGAGTGGTAAGGAACTTCCGATACCTGGGGATCCAGGAACTGGGGAACCCTGCATAGACTTAACCTGACGCGACTGGTGGAGCAGATGGAGGAATTTAAGAGGTGGGATATGGTGCCGCTGTCGCTGGCGGGCAGAGTGCAGGCAGTTAAAATGGTGGTCCTCCCGAGGTTTCTTTTCGTGTTTCAGTGCCTCCCCATTCTGATCACAAAGGACATTTTAAAAAAAATAGATAGGAGCATTATGAGCTTTGTGTGGGCGGGAAAGACCCCGAGAGTAAAGAGGGGGTTCCTGCAGCGCAGTAGGGACAGAGGGGGACTGGCGCTGCCGAGTCTGAGCGACTACTATTGGGCCGCCAATGTGTCGATGGTCTGTAAGTGGATGAGGGAGGAAGAGGGAGCAGCGTGGAAGAGGCTGGAGATGGCGTCCTGTAAGGGAACGAGCCTAAAAGCGCTGGCGACGGCGCCGCTGCCGTTCTCCCCGAAAAGGTACACCACAAACCCAGTGGTGGTGGCAACCTTGAGGATCTGGGGGCAGTGGAGGCGACACAGGGGAGTGACGGGTGCCTCGGTGTGGTCCCCGATAATGAATAACCACAGGTTTGTCCCAGGGAGGATGGATGGGGGGGTTCCAGTGTTGGCAGCGAGCAGGAATTAAGAAGCTGAGGGACCTTTTTATAGACGGGACGTTTGCAAGTCTGGGAGTGCTAGAAGAAAAATATAAGTTGCTCCCAGGGAACGCCTTCCGATATATGCAAGCGAGGGCATTTACGAAGCAACAGGTGAGGGAATTTCCGCAGCTCCCGACGCAGGGGATCCAAGATAGAGTGATCCAATGATAGAGGAGCTGAAAGGAAAATGGGAAGAAGAGCTGGGGGAAGAGATCGAGGAGGGGCTATGGGCGGATGCCCTAAGTACGGTAAATTCCTCGTCCTCGTGTGCCAGGCTTAGCCTGATTCAATTTCAGGTTCTACATAGAGCACATATGATGGGAGCAAGACTGAGCAGGTTTTTCGGGGTCGAGGACAGATGTGGGAGGTGCTCAGGAAGCTCGGCGAACCACACACACATGTTTTGGTCGTGTCCGGCACTGCACGAGTTCTGGGGGTGTGTGGCAAGGGTAATTTCAAAGGTGGTGAAGGTCCGGGTCAAGCCAGGCTGGGGGTTAGCTATATTTGGGGTTGCAGAAGAACCGGGAGTGCAGGAGGCGAAAGAGGCCGACATTTTGGCCTTTGCGTCCCTAGTAGCCCGGCGTAGGATTCTACTCATGTGGAAGGAAGCGAAGCCCCCGGGCGTGGAGGCCTGGATAAACGACATGGCAGGGTTCATAAGATTGGAACGAATAAAATTTGCGTTGAGAGGATCGGCTCAGGGGTTCTCCAGGCGGTGGCAACCGTTCCTTGACTATCTCGCGGAACGATAATGAAAAGATAGAAATGACAGCAGCAGCAACCCAGGGGGGAGCACTACTTTGTGTTTTTGCTATTTGTTTTTCTCTTCTGGTTTTTTGTTGTAAGCTCACTATATTATTTAAATAATGTTTAATGTATAATCCCTTGTTGAGTTGTAAAAACAGAAAAATTTTTGTTTGAAAAATTTCAATAAAATATATTAAAAAAAAAAGAAAAAGAGTGGGACTGACAAATCCAGTGGACCCTGGATATCGAGGGATATGCAGAATTGGATAAAAAGAAAAAGGGAGGCTTATGGCAGGTTTTGACGGCTCAAAACAGCAGAAGCCCTAGAGGCATATAGAATGCGCAAGTGGAAACTTAAAATTAGGAGAGCAAAAAGGGGACATGAAAGGATACTGGCAGGTAAAATAAAGGAAAATCCTAAGTTGTTTTATAAGTACATTAAGAGTAAAAGGATAACAAGGGAGAGTAGGGCCCATTAATGACCACAGTGGCAATTTGTGTGTGGAGCCGGAGGACGTAGGCAGGGTTCTAAATGAATACTTTGTGTTGGTGTCCACTAGTGAGAGGGATGGTGTGGGTATAGAAATCAGGGAGAAGAATTGTGATAAAATTAAATAAATTAACATAGAAGAGGTTCTGAGTGATCTGGCAGGCTTAAAAGTAGACAAAGCTCACAAGATGGAATGTGTCCCACGTTGTTGAGTGAGGCAAGGGAATAAATAGCAGGGACGCTGGCAATAATATTAAATTCCTCACTGGCCACAGGACAGGTGCCGGAGGACTGGAGGATAGCCGGTGTGGAACCATTATTCAAGAAGGGATAAACCAGAAAACTACAGGCCAGTCAGCCTCACCTCAGTAATGGGGAAACTATTGGAAGCAATTCTGAGGGACAGAATTAATCTGCATTTGGAGACACAGGGATTAATCAAGAACAGTTAGCATGGTTTTGTTATGGGGAGGTCCAACCTGATTGAATTTTTCAAAGAGGTGACCAGGTGTGTGGATGAGGGTAATGCATTTGATGTAGTCAACTTTGACTTCAGCAAGGCTTTTGATAAGGACCCACATGGGAGACTGATAGTGAAGGTAAGAGCCCATGGGGTACTATGAAATTTGACAAATTGGATCTAGAATTAGCGGAGTGGCAGGGAGCAGAGGGTGATGGTCAATGGGTGTTTTTCTGACTGGAAGCCTGTGTCCAGGGGGCCCCAAAGGGATCGGCGTTGGAGCCCTTGCTGTTTGTGGTTTATGTAAATGATTTAGACATGAATGTAGGAAGATTGATCAGTTAGTTCGCAGATGATATAAAAATTGGTGGGGTGGTAAATAGCGAGGTGGATAGCCTTAGATTATAGGAGGATATAGATGGGCTGATCAGGAGCAAATGGAATTTAATCCAGATAAGTCTGAGATGATGCATTTGGGCAAGACAGACAAGGCAAGAGGATACACGATGAATGGCAGAACCCTGGGAAGTATCGAGGATCAGAGGGATTTGATGTGCATGTACACTGGTCCCTTAAGGACCAGTTAAGGCGGCATATGGTATACTTGCCTTTAGTAGCCGAGGGATAAAGTTTAAGAGCAGGGGTGTTATGCTGGGGTTGTGCAAAACTTTGGTCACAGCTAGAGAATTGTGTGCAGTTTCAGAATCCACATTTTAGGAGGGATGTGATAGCACTGCTTTCGCTATCACGAGAGATTGGATAGACTGGGGTTGTGTTTGATGGAGCAGAAGAGACTGAGGGGACGGGGACGGATGGACATAATTGAGATGTTTAAAATTATGAGGGGCATAGAGAGTCAGGAATATACGTCTCCCCTTGGTGGCAGGATCAATGACCAGGGGACATAATTTAAGGGAAGGGGCAGGAGGTTTAGAGGGGATGTGAGGTGGAGTCTGGAATTCACTGCCTTAGTGGTGGAGCCAGGGACCCTCAGAACATTTAAGTATTTAGATGTGCAGTTGAGATACCAAGGCATACAAGGCTTTGGGCCAAGTGCTGGAAATGGGATTGGAATAGTTAGGTGGTTGTTTTTGACCAGCCCAGCGCAGACACAATGGGCTGAAGAGCCCTTTCTGAGCTGTAGACCTCAATGACTTAAGACAAGATTGGAAACAGTGGGGAAAAGCAAAATGACTAATAGCTATTAAAGGGGAAGTGGATAACTATTTGAAAGAGAACATTTTAAAAGACTGTTGGAGATGGCAAGGAATTGAGACTGAAGACAGGGCGATGGGCTGAAAGGGTAGTGAAATGGCAAGTGAAAGCAATGGGAGTAAAGCAGTTTCAGAGAGAACAAATAGAACAAGGTGCCAAGGCCTCCTACTGCAATGCTAGTAAATCTATATGAAACAGCCAAATTATTGCACAACTCATTCAATGAACAAGAGCTTGGCAGGGATGGTTGGAAGGGCGAAGAAAATTTGATAGCGGAACCACATTTTGCATATCAGGCTAATTCTTGGAATGTAAAGTCAATACTTATTGCTCATTCCTATCATAGGTCATAGAATTTACAGTGCAGCAGGCCATTCGGCCCATCGAGTCTGCACCGGCCCTTAGAAAGAGCATCTTACCCAAGCCCACACCTCCACTCTATCCCCGTAGCCCACCAACCTTTTTGGCCATGAAGGGCAATTTAGGACGGCCAATCCATCTAACCTGCACATTTGGACTGTGGGAGGAAATCTGAGCATCCGGAGGAAACCCACGCAGACACAGGGAGAACGTGCAGACTCTGCACAGACCCTGGAGCTGCAAAGCAACTGTGCTAACAACTTTGTTACTAAGTGCCTTGCTTGGTTACATAAAGGGGACGTTAAGAGTCATTGACATAGCATTTAAATCACATATTGGGTCAGACTGGGTAAGGATGGTGGGTATCCCTCTCTTAAAGGATGTGAACAAGTTGAGTTCTTATGACAATCCAACAGCTTTTGTTGATCTCCCCCACCTCAATACTTGCTTTAAATCTATCATGGGTGCGATTTGACAAAATGGGAACAAAGTCTCATAGTGAGCTCGTTTAGCCGCATGTTTCTTGCTGCTCACAGCACCAAGAAACATGCTATTAAACGTTACTTGGGTTAGAAAGGGGGCCTCAGCAGGGAACGTGCTGCCGAGGCCATACATAGCCCTGTTTTCTGCATTGAGGAGCTCTGTGCGCTGGAACTCAGTGTAGCGAGAGGTCCAGATCTTTGAAGCCCCCTATTTGACCCCCCCCCCCCCCCCACAGCTCCAAATCACTATGAGAGGGTCCCCAGCACCCCCGACCCGATCGTCGCTGCATGAAAAATGTCAGCGCGCCTTGGCAGTGCCAACCTGGTTCCCTGGCAGAGCCCCTCCCAGCACCACCTGTGCACCATGACAGTGCCAGGCGAATGTCGTACAGGGTTATTAGGGGGGGGGGTTGGGGGCGAACACAATAGAATGAAACTAGGTGAGATGCTCATTTGGAGCGCCAGTGCAGACACGAGTGTCGTTCTGTCTGGTCTCCATTTGTGGAGACCATGGACAGAGATCAGGGAACAGGATCGAACCTGTGTCCTTGGCGCCGCGAGGCAGCAGTGCTAACCACCGTGCCACACTTCTGTGGAGAGAGAAAATAAAGTTAATGTTTCAGGTCTGTGACCTTTCATCACACTATTTCCAGCATTTCCTGTTTTTATTTCAAAGTTCTGCAGTTTTGTCATATCCAGCTGTGGATGGTAGTGGACAATTCAGAATTCTGACAGTGTAGGAGGTGGCAATTTGGCCCATCGCGTCTGCACTGGCTTTCCAAATGAGCAAATCACCTAGTTTCATTCTATTGTGTTCCCCCAAAACCCTGTATGTTTTTTCAGTAGCCAATCCATTTCTTTTGAATTATTCGCTGGAACCTGCCTCCACCACACTCAGTGCATTCCAAATCATAACCAATTGCCTCGTGAAAAAGAATTTCCTCATACCACTAATGTTTTTTTTTGTATAAATTTAGAATACCCAATTCATTTTTTCCAATTAAGGGGCAATTTCGCGTGGCCACTCCACCTAGCCCGCACATCTTTGGGTTGTGGGGGCGAAACCCACGCAAACACGGGGAGAATGTGCAAACTCCACACAGACAGTGACCCAGAGCCGGAATCGAACTTGGGACCTTGGCGCCGTGAGGCAACAGGGCTAACCCACTGTGCCACCCTAGACCACTAATGTTTTACTCATGACTTTAAACCTGTGCCCTCCGGTTCTCAATCCTTTCACAAGTGAGAACAGTAGGGGTGGCACGGCGGCACAGTGGTTAGCACTGCTGCCTCACGGCGCCGAGTTCGATCCCGAATCCGGGTAACTGTCAGTGTGGAGTTTGCACATTCTCCCAGTGTCTGCATGGGTCTCACCCCTAGAACACAAAGATGTGCAGATTAGGTAGATTTGCCATGCTAAATTGGCTTAGTTGGAAAAAAATGAATTTGGTACTCAATTTAAAAAAATAAAAAAGAACAAGTGAGAACAGTTTCTCATGGAATTTACTTGTACTTCTTCCAATTTAGTATCATGTATCACTGCTCTATACCGGGAAGGCCAAATGCAGTTTGGGTTATAGCTTTGTGGCGCATCTCTCTTTTAGTCCACAAGTATGACCGAGTTTCCGCCTGCTTGCCAAATTTAATTATCCACCTTGCTTTTATGTTGACCTTTCTGTCCACGGTCTGCTGGTGTTCCAGTGAAACCCAACGTAAGCTCTAGGAACAGCACTTACCTTTCGACTTTGCCCTCTACAGCCTTTTGGACTCAACATTGAGTTCACCAATTTTAGATAATAACCTCTGCCTCCATCTTGTTCTGTGCCATTTTTCTTCTTTTGTTGTTTTGCTGAATTGGTCATGTCTTGTATCCTTCTTTATCCCTTATACTACATTCTTTTTTAAATGAATTTAGAGTACCCAATTATTGTTTTTTCCAATTAAGGGGCAATTTAGTGTGGCCAATCACCTAACCTGCACATCTTTGGGTTGTGGGAGTGAAACCCACGCAAACATGGAGAAAACAGCTTTTCTAACATGAGCCACTGCAGGACAGTTATAGTTACTTCACAATAAAGCTGACACAAAGAAACCAATACCGGCAGTTCTTTAGACAGTTTGATTTTATTCTGATACTGTACTGCTTGTACCTGAATCATTTTTGCTAAGGTCAAACACAAATTGTGACTGATTTCATTAACTGATTGTGCATTGAGTTATGGCGTTGCAATAAAATAAATCAGTTAACCAGCCCGCACTATCAGGAGAGGGTGGGGGAAGAAACTGATTCAGTGAACTGGTATTGCATACATTGTACAATTAACCACACAGGCCTCCTCCTCCATGCATCCTCCTCAAACCTTTTCCACTGCACACCTTGAAATGCAAGTCAAGCTTCCAGCGTAGCACAGTAATGAATTTAAAATAAGGCCTCTGGGCTCTGAGTTTACATCTTTAGTGGTGTTAAACTGGTGATGAATCTGATAACTGTTACATAGTCTCTGTGTAATGTGTGCCCTGACCACAAGGCGCAGAATGCAGCAACTTGAAACAGGATTTGAAGATACCTGGCGAGACCTCCTCTCACACCTACAGGTCTGCAACAGGCACCATTTATGTCCCATGTAGGTGCAGATCCTGCTGACCTCAGGACTAGAGTCGCGGTTCAGTGCTTGACACATCTGCAAGGGTACGTGCAGCTAGTAGAAGAGCGCACCGACTACAAGTGGCATGCAAGCTACAAACACTGTATTATAAAGGATGTGATTTGAGTGTTACACTGTCATCTTCATCCTGGATGCTCCAGGGTTTATATAATCAAACTGAAGTAATGTTGCACGCCAGTTTATTCTGCTGGTTAGTTAGAGACTGGTAATTTGTTGTATTTGTTTGGTGGGGGGAAGGGTGGGATGGGAAAGAGCCAGTTCACACAGTGTCTCAGAGCTGCCCATACAAGCAGAATGATGTCTCTTAAATTATACATGGAATCTTTCAACAGATCCATTCCACTGGATGGAAAAACTAACCAGCCGGTGAATCAGAGATGTAAGGCAACACCAAGACTGGTAGCACAGGGAAAGGACACAAGGTTCAATTAAAGAGCAGTAATAACTGCAGATACAAAACTCTGGATTTTAATCTTGATATTATTCAGAACATTAAGAAAATTGATCTGTTTTCGCTATTTAAAATACTGTGTAGTTTCCACTCAATTAAAAAAATATACAGCCTCGGTTTTCTTTCCCTTCCTTTGTTGAGTTTTGGTCTAGCCAATGGGAGGTGAGCTGTCCCTCCTAGGCAATGTTTAAACAGAAGGCAGGTCTCAGGAGGGTAATTGCCATAAAACTCCACAGATGGATACTCCGCTCCCCCAGCCACATGTTTCTCGGCAGTGTGCCGTTAACTGATGGCAGAATATCATCTTCCCGCCTATTGTCAATGGGATTTCCCATTGAAGCCATCCCACCCCGCCGAGCAACCCATGGATGGGGTGTGCTGCCAGTGGGAAAAGAGAACCCCGACAACCCAAGAATTCTGGCCCACATCTCAAACCATATGTAGGCCTGGTTGAAATTGGACTGAGAAGATGGGGAGAAAGCAGGAAGAGAGGTAGGTACAAGAAAGGATGTAACAGATATGGGGAGAAGGAGACCAGGGGAAAGATAAATGAAACTCACCATAGTCCCCAGGACCTTAGGCTGCTCTGCCCTTTTGAGAGAGAACTGACAGGTGGAGAGTTGACCTGAAGGTCACCACACATCAGACGAGGCTGAGAAAGCAGCACCTTTATGGATAACCTCAGCCAGTACGGGAATTGAACCAGCACTGTTGGCATTGCACCGCAATCACAAACCAGACATCCAGCCAACTGAGCTAGCCAACTCCCAAGGGGAGGGATAATGGGGGTGGGGGAGAGAGAGAGAGAGACACGTGGGGGAAGGAGAGAGACATGGGGATGTGAGGTAGTGAGAGACATGGGGAAGGAAAAGAGATGGATGTTGGGCGATGGGAGAAGAAAGAGAGTGCTGGGGAAGTGGAGAATGACAAAGGATGGAGAGAAAGAGATGGGGGTGTAGAGAGGCAGGGTGTGTGGAAAGAAGGGGCCCGATAAGGCAATGAGGGGCAAGAGGAGCGGCAAAAGGGCAAGAGGTGGCAATGTGGGGGGAGAGAGGGAAGAGTTTTGTATTTGGGGCCACATTCACTATTCTAGTACAGTGACTAGTTTACTTATTTTTTTAAAGTTCTGTGAGGAACTTGAGATTCCCAAATATCAATCTGTAATCAAAACAGAAGTTGAAAAGGAACACAGCTCCTGCATAGTCAGCGGTGATAGAAAGATCTTGCAGCAGAAGTGGAGCTATAGTGAAATGATACAGCATTGTCTATATACAATCAGAACTGTAGTGGAATGACAAAGTACTGTTTGATTTTACACATCTGGGCAGTGGCTCATTTTAGATACTCCTCTTAATGGCAATGCAGGAAAAAATGGGAACTTGTGAGAAACTGCAGAAATCAATCCAACTCCATGATGCAGTGTGTTGGAATGTCAGAGAGCAGCACTGAAATGGCCATGGAATGTCTCCTTCAAACTTTACAAAAGCTCTTCATACTTTTCAGGTACACCAAACAATTGATATTCAGCATATGCCACATTGTGTTTTGCTGATACCTGTACTGGAAAACAGGGGTACCAAGTGTTTCCTGTGGGTATTGCAGATCCCCCTTTCCCTGTCCTGTGATCTTTGTGTATTGATGTTTACTCTGTGCCACCTGCAGGAAAGCAGTAATAACCCTGTGTTACATGAGGACAATCCTGGACCAATCACTGCCTTGAACACCGCTGGAAGTTTTCAATTTGGTTGCTACATGGCTCGCTTTGTACTTTGAAAGAGCTGGAAATGCACAGTGGGTCTATCAGCAACTCACAGACAGGAGGAAACACCTAGCCCCTCTCTCTCCCATTGACTGATAGGCCTGAGCCTACGCAGAATTTTCAACAGCAAGTTTTACTTTTCAGCATTAATTGATTCTCAGGGTCTTTAAACCAGCATCACTGGGAGTGGGAACTCAGACTGGATGCTGGAGTTCACAAGCCCTGATGTGCACTGACTGTCAAAACTAAGTAGACTCGGACTTGCACTAGGAGGCGTCTCCCGGCCAGACAAGGGGACAGCACAGCTACTGAGCAGGTGCCACTTGCAGCCACCGGCAGCTGACTGATGCAAATGTAAGTGGTATGAGGAAGGGGGAGGTATGGAGGAGGGTGCGAGAAGCTGAATGTTGCTTCTGTTCTCAAGGGGAAATAGCTTCCGCCTCTGCAAATTAAAACACAAGGACTTCAGAATGTTTACCTCTCAGCACTGGGAACTAGTAAAAATTCACACGCATACAATCTCTCCATAAAATTACTATTCATCACGTGGCTGGATTTTCACCAGTCTCTGTCAGGTTAGTAAAAGATAGCAGTTTCTGTTTGATTTTTCTTACTTTTTTGTACATATTTACAAGTTCATCTATAAAAAAATAGCACATTCAAAAAGAAACAGACAAGGATTCTGTGCTCTCCTGGTAAACATTATGTACACATCATTCAGAGGGAAAAGGCTTCTCCATGATTTCACTTATTAGGATTTTTAAACAAACTCTAAACCTTTAAACATGAAAGTCTTGCAACTCGCCCTCCCCTCCCCACCCACTCACTGCAGTCGTTCCTCCCCCACCCACACCAGAACTGTTCGTGGTTACCGGCCCCCAACAGAAGGGGGCTGAACCAGGCCTCTGCTGGCCTTCTTGCTGGGGGACGGAGAAGGCGTGCTGGTGTCCGTTGGAGTCTGTGGTGTTCCTGGGACACTATTTGACAGACTGTGAGGGGAACTCAAGGGAGAGGTGCTCATGATTCCGAAGGTGGCGGTGCTGGTTGGCCGGGAGAGGGGTGACTGCCCAGGGCCACTTCCTGCCATACCTTGAGATTGAAGAGAAAATATGGGAACAATCAACACACACACAATCTAAAATATCAACACAATTAAATTACAGATCACCATTTTTCTGAATATTCCCTCACCATAATAAGGAAAAAAAGCACTGGCAATTTAGCACCTTATAGATTGCTAGCAAATATGTCTAAAACAGACACAATACAGATTAGATAAAGTTCCCTCTACATGTCCCTTAAAGCACTCCAAGAGCAGTTATAGCTTGGGTTAGAATAAAGTTCCCTCTACACTGTCCCATCAAAAACTCTGACTGATTAATAACACACTACCTTGTTCAACCTTGCCCTCAGTAACAGAAGAAAAAGGCAAATTAATTTAATAAATAGCGCTTTTAATCTATAATGCTAGCTTGTCTGACAGGCACTTTTTATATTGAGAATAATGATTCATTAATCAGCTTGTTTTACTTCAAGAAGTAAATAAGCAAAACCAGGAGGAGGGATGGAATTGATTATCCCCCCTCCCCCCGGCTTTTTATTCCTCCAGTGGCTTTTTTGTCAACATGGTGAGTAAGCTGCATTCAAAAATATCTAATTATAATCATTAATAATGTTCTGTTTGCTGGATTAATCCACCACAGATAGGCAGGTTCAAGCTCAACCGTTTCCTTTTTAAAAAAAATTTAGAGTACCCAATTAATCTTTTCCAATTAAGGGGCAATTTAGCATGGCCAATGCACCTACCCTGCACATCTTTGGGTTGTGGGGGCGAAACCCACGCAAACATGGGAGAATGTGCAAATTCCACACGGACAGTGACCCAGAGCCGGGATCGGATCTGGGACCTCGGCGCCGTGAGGCTGCAGTGCTAACCACGGCGCCACCCTCAACCTTTTTCAAGCCCCCCGCCCCCAGAATGCTGCTAGGAAAACTGGTCTGATCTTACATGTTCAGAAAGACTCATCACTTATGGTGTGATCATGTCCAAGTTCTTAATAAAATACCACCTGAACAAAAAGAAGAATTCAAATGGACTTTAATGAGAAGCCAAGTACCATCCAGGGGGAGACAGTAGAGAACATCTGTGTTGGGTGAGGATGAATCAACCAGCCACAAAAACAATCAGAAAATGGGAGAGAATTCTGTGCAGGGAGAGGTTGAATCAACCAAGAATAGAAGTGATCTGAGAATGAAATATGCAGGATGAGAACTCATAGGAGAGAAGACAGGACAGATGGAATAGTTTCATGTTGGATTTTTTTCCCCTGTAGCACAGAACCACAAAGGTCCCGATGTTGCCCAGTCACTGATCTGCGGTCATGCCCACTGTCCCTCAATATTGTTTTACCCTCAGGATTCTGGTTTTGTTTCTGGCCCAGAAAGGAAGGTAGGCCAAATTGAAGCCACGGCAATAGGGTTCTCACTGAAGGCAGTATTTAGAGAGAAAGCAATTGGCACCTTTTATTATTGGCAGTGTCAAGAGAGCAGTGAATGCTGGACTCTTATTATACAAGTTTAGGTTCATTCACTTGTCCAAAGTAAATAAATCTACTCACTGGTTTTGAACCCAAGTCTTGGCCTGGTAAGAGTGTTCATTCAGTCCAGTTTTTGAAGAGAGAGAATCACATAGAATGCCGTTAAATGGTGCTTGATATTTGGCAGTAAAGGTTCAAAGGGATCTCAATGTCAAGAGTATGGGAGCAGTCAGTCACATTTGAAAAGTGAAATAAATGCGTTAAAAGCAGTTCAGACTCATTACTGGGATGAGGGGCTTATCTTATGAAGAATGGTTGAGCCTATACCCATTGGAGTTTAGAAAAATGAGAGGTGAACTTATTGAGACAAATAAGATCCTGATGTGATTTGATGGAGTAGATACTGGGAGGATGCTTCCATGTGTAGAAGTCCAGAACTAGGGGACACAGTTTCAGAATAAGAATCTCCCTTTTGAGACGGAGATGAGAAGGGTTGTTAGTATGTGGAATTCTCTTCCCCAGAAAGCAGTGGAGGTTCATAGAATTGTAGAATTTACAGTGGAGGCCATTCAGCCCATCGAATCTGCACCGGCTCTTGGAAAGAGCACCCTACCCAAGTCCACAGCTCCACCCTATCCCCATAACCCAGTAACCGCACCCAACACTAAGGGCAATTTTGGACATTAAGGGCAATTTAGCATGGCCAATCCACCTAACCTGCACATCTTTGGACTGTGGGAGGAAACCGGAGCACCCGGAGGAAACCCACGCACACACGGGGAGAACGTGCAGACTCCGCACAGACAGTGACCCAGCGGGGAATCGAGCCTGGGACCCTGGAGCTGTGAAGCTAACCACTATGCTACCGTGCTGCCCTTGAATGTGTTTGAGGCAGATTTTTGATTAACAAGGGAGTGAAGGGTTATGGGGAGCAGACGGGAAAATGGAGTTGAGACCACAGGCAGATCTGCCATGATCTTACTAAATGGCAAGTAGGCTTGAAGGGCCTACTCCTGTTCCCAAGTTGCACAAACCCAGTGTTAGTGACAGCAATGGAATAGTTTAGAGTAAGCTCAGTACAAACCGTGCCAAGGTTGGCACTGTATCTAGAGGCATTTGACGTAGAAAATGCTACTACTGCTTGAAGGCGGACACCGTAGAGCACTTCCACCAGGTGCTTAGTCTGTTCCTTACCTTTGGACACATTATACCCGTATGCAGCATATGCAGCAGCTGAAGCTGCTGCTGCCCCTGCCCTGGCCCCCGCCATCGCTGCAGCACTGCCAGCAGTGGACTTGCGCCCTCGGTTTTTCCCCGAACCTTTTGACGTACTTCCAGATCCTTTAGGACGGCCCCTGCCCCTCCCTGAAGGGCCCATGTTAATACCAGACTTGTCTTGCGAAACACCTGCAAAGTAAGGAGATTCATGCATCATCACCCAGGATATCAAAGGCAGAACTGTGCTTATTCTACCGCACTACTCACTCTGCCACGTGCCCACATTAAGAGGATGTGTGTCAGCTAGGGTCCAAAGCCTGTCACAAGATATGTGAAGCCACAGGCACCAACAGCTGCCCAATCAATCTCTGGGGAGGAGGCGAAGAAGGAATTGGCCTTCGTCTCTGTTTTATAAACAGTATCAGTCCCCCTCCTCACCATACTGAAACAGCCTGTTTTTTTATCTTTAGTCTTTGCCCCACTACATATTCACTCGTTGTTCTGGCTGATGATTCAGAATCATAGAAGAATCATAGAATCCCTGCAGTGCAGGAGACCGCTATTGAGTCTCCACCGACCCTTCAAAAGAGCACTCTTCCTGTTCACCCTCCTGTCCAGTCCCGTAACCCCATAACCTAACCTGAACATCCTTGGACACCAAGGGCAATTTATCATGGTCAATCCACCTAACCAACACATCTTTGGAGATGTTCACAACCGGAACACCGGGGGGGGAAACCCACGCAGGCATGGGGAGAATGTATAAATCCACATAGATAATGATCCAGGGTCGGAATTGAACCCGGGTCTCTGGTATGGTGAGGCAGCAGTGCTAACCACTGTGCCACCTAGTTGCCTTTTCCCAACTAGGGAAGGTTTGTTGAGTCAAGAGGATAGAAGGATGCGACTGGGTCGCACAGGCTGATGAATGTCTCAGCCTAGAATGGTCCCCGGGGATGCACCTCATTACCCTGTTTCTTCTATAGTTTCTCAGAGTTTACTGCACTGATTTGGAGCATTTTCACTCCAATCAGTAGCAAAGGGATAACCATGGAGGTGACAAAGAGAGAATTAGAGCAACAGATAAAATAAGGCATGGAGCATGCACGTATATGTGCACGCGCAAACACATACAGATGTGTGTACACACATGCAAATAGGCAGACATACAGACACACAGAGATACAGAAATACATATGTGTAAATATACAGACAATAGATGTTCTTTAGGGAAGGAAAACTGCTGTCTTGACCTGGTATGGCCTATATTTGAGTCCAGATCCAAGGAAATGTGTTTGACGCTCAACTTCCCTCAAATGACCTAGCAAGCCACCAAATTTTATCTAACGGCCAAGAAAAGGTCTTAGAACAATGAAATCACACCATATCAACTGAGGCACCAGCATTGCCTAGAACTCCCTACCCAGCACTCACAGCCTAGAACTCCCTACCCAGCACTCACAGCCTAGAGCTCCCTACCCAGCACTCTGGGTTTACCTGCATTACAGCAGTTCAAAAGGTGGCTCAACACCACCTTCCCAAGGGCAATAAATGCTGGCCTGCCAGCAATGTCCACATCCCGTGAATTAATTAAAAAAAAAAAAGACAAATGCAGATATAAACATACAAATACACACAAACAGATATACACCCATGGGAAGATGTATAGACACTGAAACAAGCAAATGTATAGGTGCACACACACATGTAGATACACATATAGAATTACTAGCAGGATATGAAAAAACAATTCACCAAGTGCAGAGGGGAAGATTACAAATTGACACTTTGGACTGATATCACAGCTGAATTGTTCTCCTGCCTCCCACTAATCCCCAGCTGCTAATTCTATTTATAATCACAAGCTTGAGTGGTACAACAAAACAAACAGGAAACTAGACAATTAAACAGTACGGGTGACGATCACTGCCCCGGGTGACTCAAAGTCACGCAACGACATCCGACTTTAATCCAAGGTTACAAAGTAATCAACTATGTTCCCAGCCATACATTTGGTGCACCGATGGGTTGCACGACGCACCAGGAGCTTTCTGTATGTCATACCATTCACATGGTCCGAAGTTGAGCCTGCAATGGAGACGGGGGAATTGGTCGCTCTAGACTGTGATGCAGATGTTGGATCGTCAACGATTACAAGGTCACTGCTGCTTTCATCAGGTGCAATAGATCCGGTGTGCTGTTCACTGCTCATGGATATCTGTGAGAACAAAGGGTAAAGGTTATATCAAACGCTTGCGTGCTTTTGGACAAGTGCACTGCACATCACTAGATCCCAATAAACCTGCACCTGACAATCCATTCCCTGTATTATGGGAGTTCCTGCACATCCTGGGCAGTGATATGGGTAAAACAGACCAGTAGGATATTGACAATAATCTAGAAGAGAGTGTGAGCGCGAGAGCATGTGAGAGGAGAGGCCGAGCGCGAGAGGGGAGGTCGAGCGCGAGAGGGGAGGTCGAGCGCGAGAGGAGAGGTCAAGCGCGAGAGGAGAGGTCGAGCGCGAGAGGAGAGGTCAAGCGCGAGAGGAGAGGTCGAGCGCGAGAGAGGTCGAGCGCGAGAGGAGGTCGAACGCGAGAGGAGGTCGGACGCGAGTGGAGAGGTCGAGCGCGAGAGGAGAGGTCGAGCACAAGAGGAGAAGTCAAGCATGAGAGGAGAGTCGAGCGCGAGAGGAGAGTCGAGCGCGAGAGGAGAGGTCGAGTGCAAGAGAGAACTGATGATGCTGACTGATTAACTTTATACATGTCACACTGATGTTCTACAGAGCCTCTTAATAGATGGATCAAAAAAGTCACAGACACATCCATATCTAATTATTACATGAAGCTGGTCTAATTCCCCAACCTTCAATCATAAAAGCTCAGTCCAAAACACCTTTTTGATAAAGTTCATCAAGATTAATTCCAAAACAAGAAAGAATGAGCCACATGAACCTTTGGTGAAACAGTCCCATTTCTAAGCCATTAGCAATAAATGCTGATTGTAGTGTGCAGCACACACGTTTTATTTGGGCTCTCCATTGAAACATCTGTGCGAACAGTTTTATTTTGTGCCAAAGAAAATGACCAAATTAATTTGAATCAGGTCGCATACACAACAGTCTCAGAAGTGCAAAATTCCCCTTCCCTCTTTAATTTTTGTCTTCCATTTTGTTTCTCTCATTCACCTATCTCTTCCTATTCCTTTAAAAAGATTCCAGACTGCCTGTTTTCCACAATACTCCTCTAAATAATCCCAGACACATTCCCTTGTTTTTAAAAAAATAAAATAATTTTTATTCAAATTTTCACAAAATATCAACAACAAAATACAGAAAAAGAACAAATCCCCCCCCATATACATAAATAATAAATTAACAGCCTTCATCAACACAAAGGCAAAGATACACGCCCACTCAAGAAAAACGAACCAACCCCCGGGTTGCTGCTGACCATCTTCTAACGTTCTGCCAGGAAGTCTAGGAACAGTTGCCACAGCCTGAATAACCCTTGCATCGATCCCCTTAAGGCGAATTTCACCCTCTCCAATTTAATAAACCCCGCCATATCGCTGATCCAGGATTCCACATTTGGGGGCCTCGCATCTTTCCACGGAAGAAGAATCCTTCGCCGGGCTACCAGGGACGCAAAGGCCAGAATACCGGCCTCTTTCGCCTCCTGCACTCCTGGCTCCTCTGCCACCCCAAATATTGCGAGCCCCCAGCCCGGCTTGACCCTGGAACCTACCACCCCCGACACCGTCCTCGCTACACCCTTCCAAGAGTCCTCCAGCGCTGGGCAGGCCCAGAACATGTGGGTGTGATTTGCTGGGCTCCCCGAGCACCTAACACACCTGTCCTCGCACCCAAAGAACCGGCTTATCCTTGCCCCGGTCATGTGAACCCTATGCAGCACCTTAAATTGTATGAGGCTGAGCCTCGCGCAAGAGGAGGAAGAGTTCACCCTCCCCAGCGCGTCTCCTCACCCAACTCCTCCTCCCACTTACCCTTTAGCTCCTCCACCGAGGCCTCCTCCTCCTCCTGCATCACCTGATACGTTGCCGAGATCCTTCCCTCTACAACCCACCCCCCCGACAACACCCCGTCCTGGACCCCGCGTGGCGGCAGCAGTGGGAACTCCACCACCTGCTGCTGAACAAACGCCCTTACCTGCATATATCTGAAGGTGTTCCCCCGGGGGGAGCCCAAACCTCTCCTCCAGCTCACCCAGGCTCGCGAACTTCCCGTCCACAAACAGGTCCCCCATCCTTCTAATACCTACCCTGTGCCAGCTCAGAAACCCTTTGTCCGTCCTCCCCGGGACAAACCGGTAGTTCCCCCGAATCGGGGACCACACCGAGGCCCCCACCTTCCCCCTGTGACGTCTCCATTTCCCCCAAATTTTGAGGGTAGCCGCCACCACCGGGCCCGTGGTGTACCTCGTTGGAGGAAGCGGCAGCGGCGCCGTCACCAGCGCCTCCAGGCTTGTGTCCACACAGGACGCCATCTCCAGCCTCTTCAATGCCGCCCCATCACCCACTTACGCACCATTGCCATTGGCCCAATAATACCCAGAGGCTAGGCAGCGCCAACCCCCCCCCCCCCCCCCCCCCCCCCTCCATCCCATCCCAGCACCGCTCCAGGAACACCCTTCCCACCCTCGGGGTCTTCTGCGCCCACACAAACCCCATAACGCTCCTGTTAACCCGCCTGAAGAAGGCCCTAGGGATCAGGATGGGGAGGCATTGGAACAGGAACAAAAACCTCGGGAGCACCGTCATTTTAACTGACTGCACTCTACCCGCCAGGGAGAGTGGCAGCACATCCCACCTCTTAAACTCCTCCTCCATCTGCTCCACCAGCCTTGTGAAGTTAAGCTTATGTAGGGCCCCCCAGCTCCTAGCCACCTGGACTCCTCTCCGCCCTTTTTAGTGGGAGCTCACCAATCCCCCTCTTCTGGTCCCCCGGGTGCACTACGACCCAACTCTCTCTCCTCCCCATATTAAGCTTGTACCCGGAGAAATCTCCAAACTTCCTAAGGATCCTCATCACCTCCAGCATTCCCCCCACCGGGTCTGCCACATATAGCAGCAAATCATCCGCATAGAGCGACACCCAATGCTTCTCCCCACCCCGCACCAGCCCCTTCCAATTCCTCGACTCCCTCAACGCCATGGCCAGGGGTTCAATCGCCAGTGCAAAGAGCAGGGGGGTCAGGGGACACCCCTGCCTCGTCCCCCGGTGTAGCCGGAAATACTCTGACCTCCTTCTATTCGTGGCCACACTTGCCACCGGGGCTTCATACAGCAGCCTCACCCACCTGACGAACCCCTCCCCGAACCCAAAACTTTTCAACACCTCCCACAGGTACCCCCACTCCACCCTATCAAAGGCCTTCTCCGCATCCATCGCCGCCACTATCTCCGCCTCCCCTTCCATCGCCGGCATCATTATAACATTCAAGAGCCTCCGTACATTGCTATTCAACTGCCTCCCTTTCACAAACCCCGTCTGATCCTCGTGTATGACCTGCGGCACATAGTCCTCTATCCTCATGGCCAAAATCTTTGCCAGCAACTTTGCGTCTACATTTAAGTGTGAGATCGGCCTATATGACCCACACTGTAGGGGATCCTTGTCCCGCTTCAGGATCAGGGAAATCAGCGTTCTAGACATCGTCGGGGGCAGAGACCCCCTTTCCCTTGCCTCGTTAAAGGTCCTTACCAACAGCGGGCCCAGCAGGTCCACATACTTCTTGTAAAATTCAACCGGGAACCCATCCGGCCCCCGATGCCTTCCCCGCCTGCATATTCCCTATCCCTTTGACCAACTCCTCCACCCAACCGGCACCCCCAACCCCGCCACCTGCCCCTCCTCCACCCTCGGAAACCTGTCGGTCCAGGAAGCGACCCATCCCTCCCTCTTCCAGTGGGGCATCAGACCGGTACAGTTCCTCGTAGAAGTCCCTGAAGACCCCACTGATACCCACCGCACTTCGCACCGTGTTCCCTCCTCCATCCCTAACTCCCCCGATCTCCCGAGCTGCCTCCCACTTCCGAAGCTGGTGCGCCAGCATCCGGCTCGCCTTTTCTCCGTATTCATATACCGCCCCCTGCGCCTTCCTCCACTGCGCCTCCGCCTTCCTGGTGGTCAACAAATCGAACTCAGCCTGGAGGCTACGCCGCTCGCTAAGCAATCCCTCCTCCAGGGCCTCCGCGAACCTGTTATCCACCCTCACCATCTCCCCCACCAACCTTTCCCTCTCTTTCCTCTCCCCCCTCTCCTTGTGTGCCCTAATGGAGATCAGCTCTCCTCTGACCACCGCCTTCAGCGCCTCCCAGACTACCCCTACTTGTACCTCCCCATTGTCATTAGCCTCCAGGTACCTCTCTATACACCTCTGGACCTGCCCGCTCACCTCCTCGTCCGCCAGCAACCCCACCTCTAGGCGCCACAGCGGGCGCTGTTCCCTCTCCTCCCCCAACTCGAGGTCCACCCAGTGCGGAGCATGATCAGAAATGGCTATCGCCGAGTACTCCGTATCCTCCACCCTCGGAATCACACCCTGCTCATGAAAAAAAAGTCAATCCGGGAGTAGGCCTTGTGAACATGGGAAAAGAATGAAAATTCTCTGGCCCCCGGCCTCGCATCCATGGATCCACACCTCCCATCTGGTCCATGAACCCCCTCAGCACCTTGGCCGCCGCCGGCCTCCTGCCCGTCCTAGACCTGGAGCGATCCAATGTCGGATCCAGCACCGTGTTGAAATCCCCCCCCCATTATCAGGCCCCCTGTCTCCTGGTCCGGAATCCGGCCCAGCATATGCCGCATGAACCCCGCATCACCCCAAATCGGGGCACATACACCACCCGCTCCCCCTGCAGCTTGCCACTTACCATCACATACCTACCTGCATTGTCTGCCACAATGCTCGACGCCTCGAACAACACTCTATTCCCCACCAAGATCGCCACTCCTGATTTTTTGCATCCAAACCCGAATAAAACACCTGCCCTACCCACCCCTTTCCCAGCCTTACCTGATCCGCCACCCTCAGGTGCATCTCCTGAAGCATGGCCACATCCGCCTTCAGCCCCTTCAGGTGCGCGAACACCCGGGCCCGCTTGACCGGCCCATTCAGTCCCCTTACATTCCAGGTTATCAGCCGGATCAGGCAGCTACTCACCCCTCTCCCCCGCCGACTAGCCATAGCCATTCCTAGGCCAGCCACGTGCCCGTGGCCCCCGCACGGCCGGTTCCCCACAGCGGCAGACCCCCGCCCCGACCTCCTCTACCAACTCCAGCTCCCCCTTGGCCATTCCAGCAGCAACCCCCCCCCCCCCCAGCTAGGTCCCCCCCTAGCTGCATTGGTCCCCCAATTGCACTCCCGTAAGTCAGCTGACTCCAGCTGACCCCGGCCACTCCATCGACCCCCCCCCCCCCCCCCCCCCAGTGTGGAACTCTTCCCCCCCCCCCCCCCCACCAGCGGGATCTCATCCATTCCACTCCCAGCGCGGGAGGAAAAGCCCGTGCTTCCCAGCTCTGGCCCGGCCCCTTCACCCCTCCCTAAACACGGGGGGAAAAAAGCCCGTGCTTTCCACTCGCCCAGCTCCGCCTCCCCTGGCGCAGCACCCTTTCCAGGCCCGGTCCCACTACCCCCAACTCAGGCCTCTCCGCCCCCCGGGGGGCAGTTTACCTACCTCCCCCCACGGGCCCGCCCGGCGGACATAATTAAAACAATGCCCAATCACCCCCCCCCCCCCAAAAAAAAAAAACCCTCGAAACACAATCCAACAATCCCCAACCATCCCTTCACCGCGACCCCTCATCACCGACACTGAATCTGTGTCCAGTTTTTCGGCCTGAACAAAGGCCCACGCCTCCTCCGGGGACTCGAAATAATGGTGTCGATCCTTATAGGTGACCCACAGATGAACCGGCTGCAGCATACCGAACTTCACCCACTTCCTGTGCAGCACTGCCTTCGCCCGGTTGTAACCGGCCCTCTTCTTCGCCACCTCCGCGCTCCAATCCTGGTAGATCCGGATCTCCGCGTTCTCCCACCTGCTGCTCCGCTCCTTCTTGGCCCACCTTAACACACACTCTCGATCAGCAAACCGGTGGAACCGCATCAGTACCGCCCGCGGCAGCTCGCTGGGCTTGGGCCTCCTCGCCAGCACTCAGTGGGCCCCCTCCAGCTCCAAGGGCCCCTGAAAGGCCCCCACTCCCATCAGCGAATTCAGCATGGTGACCATGCAGGCTCCCACGTCCGATCCCTCCAGCCCCTCCGGGAGACCCAGGATCCGCAGGTTTTTCCGCCTCCTCGAACCTCGCCTGCCATTTCTTGTGGAGCACCTCGTGCGCTTCCACCTTCACCGCCAGGCCCAGGATCACGTCCTCGTTCTCCAAGACCTTCTGCCGGACCTCCCAGATCGCCGCCCCTTGGGCCGTCTGGGTCTCCAGCAGCTTATCGATTGAAGTCTTCATTGGCTCCAGCATCTCTACTTTCAGTTCCTTAAAACAGCGCTGGAGAAGCTCCTGCTGCTCTTGCGCCCAGTGCCTCCACGCTGCCTGGTCTCCGCCCGCCACCATCGTGGTCCTCCTCCCTCGCACCTTTCTTTGCTTCAATGCCACTTTTTTTTTTTTTTAAATCGCCCCACTCCTGGTCCAATCCATACACTAGCGGGGGAATGTTGCTGTCCCCTTCCCACAACGGGAAACGTCGAACAAGCGCCGTTACGGGCCCTAAAAAGAGCCCAAAAGTCCGTTTTTAGCGGGAGCTGCCGAACGTGTGACTTAGCCCCGCATAGCCGCAACCGGAAGTCTGACACATTCCCTTGTTGTTATACCATTTATTTAACTGATCCTGGACCGTTTGCCCCTCAAGTACCCCTTTAACATACTAAGTTTTTTGGTGAGACAGGTTTAACCCAGATATCCCCTTTCAGCTTTGCTGCAAGGTTCCCTCACTCCATCTCTCAGCCCAGTAACTGGGGGGCATGCAACAAAAGACTGATGGTAGGTCTTCCCCATTTGGTGTCAGTTGGTGGTGATAGGTGACCTCCCATTACTATATATGGATTGATTCTCCATCCCTATGCAGTAATGAGTGCTGTTTCCTCCCCTCTGTCTACTCCAGGAACTGTTTGAGATATAGTGCACTAGTCAATATCTCCATCTGTCTTTTTTCCGACTGCTCTAAAAGCAGGCCCAAACCCCAAAGAGCATCCTGTCTGATCATTTTTCCTGCATATGGTCCCATTACCTCCGCAAACAAATCCAAATAATATGAGCAAGAACCATCCAGCTGTGGCTGGATTTCAAGTCCCCCCTCTGCAATGTTATGCCCAGCTCCTGCATCAGAGGCTGTGTTGTGCTGTATTACCTCACTGTAAGGGCTGGGCATTGCTGAGTCCACGCTGATGAAAGACTCCTCTCCATCCGCTGACAGGTTTCCTGAGGACATATTGGAGTTATCAGCAGATGCTAATGAAGGTGTCAACATCGTCCACCCCTCTTTCCTCCTCTTCACAACATTCTCACCATCCTCCTTCTTCTTCTGTCCAAAACAAACAAAAGTCATCAAAAAGCGTGGTCTTTCAATCGTACCTAACTTCGTAACACCAGTAATTATAGAAACATGATTCTTGTGAGCTGGTTAGACATTCATAGATCTATGAGGCAACTAAATGCTAATCCATTGAGGGCTGCAGTAGGAAACTGAAGTCAGCTGACCAATTCTGGTTTGGTGCTGGGTACAGCTGCAAGTATGATCCTGTAATCTCAATGTGCCCTCCAAGCCTTCTTAAAATCTGGAGCTCCTTGGCAGCTGAATGGTGGCCAACAACTAGTTGATGCCTGTGGCCTTGCACACTGGAAGTCTGCAGATAAAGCAGGGTTAGAAAGCAAGGTAAGTTGTCCAGATGCATTTCAGTCACCATTTAGAAGTCATGCACCTTGCCCTCATATCCATATTTGTCATGGGCACAACACGTGGAAACATATCTTGCTGCAATTACCTTTCCAACAGCAGTGGTGATATTGTAGCGCCTACACTGGCAGCAGAATGCAATTAAAGCAAGGCAAGGGTACATGGACAGTCTCCATTATTAAACATAGACTTGAGAAGAATTTATACTGGAGAAGTCAGCAGCAAGTACATGCAGATGTTGCCAATGACTTCATCCCAACACAACCTCTCTTAAATGCTCAAGCTGCCCCAACCTGGGGGGAAAGGTGCTTTCCCCTGTATCCACCCCTATGCTGTTCCTGTTCTGGGAGTGCTGGATGGAACAGGGAAGAGGGAGCTTTACTTTTACTTTAGCACACTAGGGGCTGGTTTAGCACACTGGGCTAAATCGCTGGCTTTTAAAGCAGACCAAGGCAGGCCAGCAGCACGGTTCAATTCCTGTACCAGCCTCCCTGAACAGGCGCCGGAATGTGGTGACTAAGGGCTTTTCACAGTAACTTCATTGAAGCCTACTCGTGACAATAAGCGGTTTTCATTTCATTTTTCATTTCATATCTAACCTAGGTTTTGCATGCTCTGGTTGTGACCAATGCAACAGCGTGGAGAGAGCTTTACACTTAAGTTAACCCCATGCAGTGTGTGTCCTGGGAGTGTTTGATGTGACAGTGTAGAGAGGGAGCTTTACACTGTATCTAATGCATGCTGTATGTGTCCTGAGTATGGTAGGACACTGTAGAGGGAGCTTTAGTTTGTATTAACCTTTGGCGTACCTACATTGGGAGTCCCTGATGCTGACAATGGATGCCTCAAATCCTGCAGTACTGACGTTCCTCACCTTTATAAGTACAAAAAGATGATTCTTAAACCACAATTTAAGGTCTAAATTACTGGCAACACTATTCAACCCTGCCTTAAAACAGAACTCTTACAGGGCAGCTGAAAAACAATTGGCTACGTTTTGCAGAAACAGCTTTTCCTCTCTTAGATGAGAGCATGAGAGAATGTGAGAATGCACATGTATAAAAGCAGGCAAGAGTGTGCGAAAGTGAACATGTACATGAACGTGCATGCACACATGCCACTATGAATGTGCAAGAATGAGCACATGACCGTGTGTATGTACACCATGTTTTGTCCTTTAATAGTAAACTCTTGAAGAATGAAGTTGTACTGAGCGCTGGCATGGATCTTACACTCAGTTTTATTAATGTTGGTAACCTGATCAGTAGCAGTGATAAATAAATCAACAGCAGGGGATTACAGACATCATTAACTGCACTCACAGCTCCATGGGCTACAGACTGTGCTCAGCACTGACACCTGCTGTCTCAGAAAGGGATGTGTGTTACATAGGCTGTGGTTGTGACGTGTTTTGCGTTTAATGTTGGGGGGGCGGTGGTTGGATTTGTGCATCATACGATCAGGGTACAGGGTGCAATGCCCCTGGTCTAGTGGTGAGGAGTTGAAGTCTGCAGATAACAGCTAGGATCTCCCCTGAAATATTAGTCAATGCAGCACGATGATTTGCAGACCTGCAGAATCTTGAAAGGTTGACCAAACTAAACAGTACCTCCAGGTTCGGGTGAATTCTGCTGTTGTCTGCTGCCTTATGGTGATAGCAGTTGAGGCAATAACCACTGTAATGTTTAGGGATGAGTAAGTAAGCATTTAAAGCAAAGGTAGATATAGGGCTATGGGGAGCGAGTGGGCAGTGAGATTAGTTTCAGATTAATCAAACAGTTAACAGGGACACCAGGCTTGCTTTTGTGTCATAAATATCTGTGCTCCGGGAGGCCAGATTCTTTCCACAGGAACAGTGAAGGCCAACATTGCAGCCAGTTCTCACACCTACTCCCACTCAGCTATAAGACCCTTTCTGCACACGCAGGAGAGCTCTGTTATCCAAGAACTGCAGTGTGCATAGGGCATGGAGAGATGGAGGATTCAACCATGATGGGGAAGATTCCTCAATTTGATTATTTTTTTTGGAAAGCTCTAGAAATATGATTTCACTAGAGAGAGAAAGTGAAGGAAAATCTTCCTGGCTTAGTTTAAATAAACAAGACACTGTTGATATAGTCCCTTCTCTTGCCTCCAAGCTGCAAAGTGATTCAAACCAATGGATTACATTTTGAAGTGCAGTTGCTTTGCACACAATAAGAATCCAGCAACAGGTGAATGGCTTTTCACATAATGTTGGTTGAGAGGAATGTAGGCTGGGGAACCTCCCCTGCTGCTTTGTTGTGCATTTGAAAATGCATCAGGGCCGCCACAGACTAACCTCCAATTTGAATAATAGTATCTCACAATTCAACACTGCCTCAGTGCTACAACGGGATAGCGACCTTTTAAATCTCTGTCAGTGCTAAGCAGGATTGAAACAGTTTGTGTATCATGGTGACAAAAAAGGAAACATCTCCACTCTCCAGGCTGAAAGAATGTCACAACGTGCTCCCCAGATCTTAATTTATCCTCTTGGCTACACTTGACTGCCATTTGAATGGAATTGTTCAGTTGAAGGACAAGTAACTGAGACAGCATAGGGTGTGGGCTCTGCAATGACCACGGATAAAAGGAAGTGACTACAGCGAGTCATTCCTCCTGTAACAGGCCACTCTGTACAATAGCTTATGAGGCACATCCTAGACAATATGAACAACCATTAATCTGAAATCGGGGCTGGTTTAGCACACTGGACTAAATCGCTGGCTTTTAAAGCAGACCAAAGCAGGCCCGCAGCACGGTTCAATTCCCGTACCAGCCTCCCCGAACAGACGGCGGAATGTGGCGACTAGGGGCTTTTCACAGTAACTTCATTTGAGGCCTTCTTGTGACAATAAGCGATTTTCATTTCAAATCTCAAGTGTGCTGAACCAGCGAATTCCCAGGATGGAGAGTAAGAAGCTTACATCAAGGCCAGTTTACCCTTTGTGTCAAATCAATGCGGGATCCTGCTAATAACTCTGTGCGTGTGTTTGCAGGGGCATGGGGAAAGAGAGATAGAAAGGACTGGGTTAGATTCAAGGGTATTGGAGCAGGTAAGAGAAGAGAAGGGAAAAGTGGAGAACAGATAATAAAAACCTTCAAAAAATTCACCAATTCCTCATTTATCCCACTCCAATGACGTCTAGAACCAGAATAAGGGGTAGGCTACTTAGAACTGAGATGAGGAATTCATTCTTTAACTCAAGAGTAAAACCTTTGGAATTCTCTAACCCCGAGGGCTGTGAAGGCTCAGTCATTGACCATGTCCAAGGAAGGGAACAATAGATTTCTAGATAGTAAAGTCATCAAAGGATATGGGACAGTGAGGAAAATGTTTTTACGGTAGACAATCAGCCATGATCTCAGTAAATGGCAAAGCAGGCTCAAAGGGCTGAATTACCTACTCCTGTTCCTCATGCTCCTGTCACAATAGTCCCTGTATTATGCCATCAGCTCCTTGATAAAGACCTTTTGTACACAGGCCGATTGTGCTCATGTACAATAGCTGAGTCAGTATTGCATTTAAATGCTTCCCATGTGGGAACAGGGTGCTCCATCTAGTGTTCAAATGGCGAATTGTTGAGGGGATCCCATAAGTGGCAACAGCTGGGATTTCCTGTTCTCCGCTGCTGCGACTGGAAATACCTATCGGGTGAAGAACGGCGCGTCGGCTGGAAAACGTCATCGGCGCTGCATGACCCACGGGTGCTAGAAAGCAGTCAACACTTGAAAAGGGCAGCAAAAAGCAGATAAGTGGTTTCACTTCCTCTTTTGTAACTGCAGAAAGCACTTAGCCTTGTTGATGTGGTCAGGAGCTGTCAATTGTAACAAGTATGTTTCTAAACATTGTGGTTAGAATCAATGGAGGGTACTTGACACATTCAAGGGTGAAGGGAAAGATAAATAATCAAACCTCCCAGTAGCCTTGTCTAAAACATTAAGTTGTCCATCACAGGCTGGTGAAAGGAACTGCCCTATGAAATTAAATGGAGGCATGGCATTTCAAAGGATCTCAGGATATTTGAAGCCCTGTCAAGTGTTGAGGGCTTTCTAGGAAGGCTCTTACACTTCATAAAGTTTCAGTTTCAAAGGCATAGGGCTGAAGGAGCAGATGTTAGGAAAGGAAAAGTGTTCCTGCTTTGACTCTTCACTGGTCAGGGTGAGGAAGCCACTTCAGAGTTTAAAAGGTCTGACCAGGATGATGCTGATGAACAGAGGGCCACCTGAGATCACCATGTCAAGGGCTGGAAGGGGCAGTCCAGGCACAGGACCCCTATCCGGGGGCAAGGTCCCAGGGTCAAGCCCTTATCCACACAACCCCAAGGACTCCTGGGGAACCCCCCTCTGCAGCCTGGCAGTGGCAGAGGGACACGTTGCAACGAGGTGACCCCTTGACTCCACCCCTGTGTTCATCACGCCAGGCTAGGGTGTCACTGCCAGGGTGTCAGTGCCATAGTGTCAGGTGGCAGTGCACTGTTGGCAACGCTAGGGGGTGGGGACTGAAGAGCAGTGGCTGAAGTGGTGGTGGTGGTGGGGGGGGGGGGGGGCGCTGGTCACCCTCATGCGCGCGTGGTGAACGGGGTTCCTGTTATTCCAGTGGTGGTGGTGTGGACGGGGGGGGGGGGGAGAAGAGGGTGAGGAGGAGGAGGAGGATGCTCCCCCTTGATGAGGGGTTGGGGTGATCCCATTTTCAGTTGGGGAGGGGGGTGTCGACATTTGCGCTGTGGAGGTTGTGTGGGATGAAGGCCTGCCGCTGGACTTTGTGAGCAAGCCGTCCATTCGGAAGAGCAGCCTGAGCTGGAGAGTGATGGGAATCTATCGCACTTGCCATTCTACATCTATTTGCATGTCAAATGACCGAGACAAGCACCTGGGCGCTCTCCTCACACCAACAGGGACCAGTCACAATTCTCCACTGGCGACAGCACTTAGACTCCGGAACAGAGAACCCCAGCCAATTTGTCAGAAGTATTTTAATATCTCTAGCCTTCTGTAGAGAGTCCGAATGGAAATGCATGTGATGCCCATCTTTGAGACAGCCAAGAGTTTGGTGTCTTTGGGGAGAACGATTTAGGCTGCTCACTCTCTTCTTTCACATTTCCCTGGGCTGAGGATCACATCAGCTGGGAAGATATCCTCACCTTTTCTGCATATTTTTCCCGTTTCCTTTTACGATCTTTCACTTTGTTTGATTCTTCTTGTATTCGTTTCTCTTCCTGTCGCAGGCGCACTTTTCAGAGAAATAAACAGAAAAAGAATTGGTTAGCCGACCGAGCAAGCCCCAAACTCACTCATAGTGACCTGAGAATTATTGTTGTTCAGTTTCGGGGTCAGTAGGTTTTCCCTCCCCATTGAAGGCATTGAGGTATTTCTCAATGTTCATGTGTGAGTGAGTTCGTGACGCCTGACAACTATTCTACAGTGGGGCATCATATGCAAATATAATCAAAACATGCAGACTTATGACAAAGCGTATTAAATAATGAAAAGGAACATGATCGTTGCCTGTATTCTCCTTCCCTAACCCAGGTCACTGAGTGTCAACTGTAGCACGCCTGCTAATGTCAGAGCTCCACACCTGGGGCCCAGCTCGCGGTCAGAGCTCCACACCTGGGCCCCCTACACAGTCAGAGCTCCACATCTGGGGCCCACCCCGCGGTCAGAGCTCCACACGTGGGGCCCACCGCGCGGGCAGAGCTCCACACCTGGGGCCCACCGTGCAGTCAGAGCTCCACACCTAGGGCCCGCCGCACGGTCAGAGCTCCACACCTGGGGCCCACCGCACAGTTAGAGCTCCACACCTGGGGCCCACCGCGCAGTCAGGGCTCCACACCTGGGTCCCACCTCGCGGTCAGAGCTCCACACCTGGGCCCACCTCACGGTCAGAGCTCCACACCTGGGGCAAACCTTGCGGTCAGAGCTCCACACCTGGGTCCCACCTCGCGGTCAGAGCTCCACACCTGGGCCCACCTCGCGGTCAGAGCTCCACACCTGGGGCCCACCGCACGGTCAGAGCTCCACACCTGGGGCCCACTGCGCAGTCAGGGCTCCACACCTGGGCCTACCTCACGGTCAGAGCTCCACACCTGGGGCCCACCGTGCGGTCAGAGCTCCACACCTGGGGCCCACTTTGGGGTTGGGGGGAGGGGGCGGGGGAGGGGTTTGGTGGTGGGCCTGTGGGAGGTGGTGTGGGGGTGGTGTGTACGGTACAGGTGAGGCTCACAGAGTTGGGCTGTTAATATCCTACCGTACAGCCAAACAGGCTGTAAACACTCACTGTCAATGCTCAAAATTGAAAAGCAACAAATTGCATAAAGTGCCCTAGGTGCCTGGTATCCACAGAACTCCACGCCTGCAAACACCAGTACCTCTAGGAAATAAAAAAAGCAAACAAGACAGAGAAGACCGAATCAAGAGGTTTATTGGCGTCAAAGCCAAGTACTTACATTTCTTCTCCAGTTCCTCATCATCCAACAGCAGACTGACCACCTCCTTTGGTTTGAGTGTGTCAGGTTTGAAGTTTCCGCCAGAAATAACCATTCGCTGAATCTGTTTAACAAAAAAGAACATATAGTCTTGAGTTTTGTTCCCTGCGGATTCTTAAATAATCCCATTGATCAGAACTGTCCATTGACACAAAACTTTTGGAGCTCAAGCCTGCAGGTTCACTTGGATCCAGTGCTCAGATTCATTCTGCACTGGGAGCAAAAGACTCCAGTTTTGAGGTTTAGCCCAATCGTAAAGTGGGCACTAATGGAAAAGGTCATCTGACCAATGCTAACTCACACAGAGTAGATGTCCAACAGTCTTACGCATCACACCATCCAACTGGTTCCAATCAATCCATAGTTTGACCCTTTGCTCCCCCTTTGATTGTGATAGCTGTCAGTGCGGAGAACTTGCTGACATCGGTCCTAAATTTTCCATTCACTGGTTTGATTTTATCCTTTCTCCAGGGTTGTCTTGTGACTTTACTAAACAGACCGGTTCTATATAATTAGCTAAGTTAGATATTTCTGGGGCTCCCTTTAAAACTAAAACGTCTCCAACTCTCATCTATCTTTTCTCCTTTTAGACGGGGAGGCAGTGGCGCAGTGATATTGTCACTGGACTAGTAAACCAGAAACCCAGAGTAATGCTCTGGGGACCCAGGTTCAAATCCTGTCACTGAAGATGGTGAAATTTGAATTCAATAAAAATCTGGAATTAAAAGTCTAATGACTATGAAACCATTGTCGTAAAAACCCACCTGGTTCACAAATGTCCTTTAGGAAAGGAAATCTGTCATTGTCTGGCCTATATGTGAATACAGGCCCACAGCAATGTCGTTGACTCTTAACTGTCCTCTCAAGGGCAATTAGGGACAGGCAATAAATGATGGCACAGCATGCCACGTCCCATGAACGGATAAAAAAAACTTCTTAAAACCTAATGTTTTGACCAAGCAAGCCTGCCATCAGGCCAAAAATTGCTTTATAACACTCCTGTGAAGCACCTTGGAATGTTTTATCATATTAAAGGCATTATATAAGTACAAGTTACTGTTGTAGAACTTGGTGATAATTGCAAAGTATTGAGACTTAATTTGTGGGGGTGGTCCTTCCCTACAAGAGTATCTTTAGTTACTGAGCCTGCATGAAATGCGTTCCAGAGTCCCTGGGGAGCACTGGATTGCGAGGTTAGAAGGCTGGAGTGGGAAACTGGAGCAGAGTAGGTGTATAACAGACAGTGGATGCCAGTAAAATAAATAGAACCCAAATGGTCAAGAATACCATACTAAAAAATTACAATGCATTTGTCTGTATCCTACAACTGAATTGTATCTTAATAATAGAATTTAAAAATCTAATGAATTCAGGAAGCAAGTGCAGTGAATCATGTGGGAAGGGAAGGGAGGAAAGGAAAGGAAAGCAAGAATAGTGAGATTCCAGATAATGCTCTCTTCTTTGCATCATTTACAAGCTGAAAGAGAACAGATAACATTGAGACAATGGGGACTTTAGTCATTACTGAAATGGTGTACCATGTGAAACTGCTACCCTCCCACAGTCGCACCTCTATGTAAATCTTTCACAAGCTACCCACAGGAGCATTACAATTCTACCTCTGCAGAGAATGGAGACATCTTAATCATTCAGTCGCAGATTACTGGCTTGGTTTCCTATTGCCAGGATTCACTGCACATGCAGTAGTATCACTTTGCTCTCCCTGTGCCAGAGACTGGCAATTATTGTCAGGGCCTAGTTATTAAAGCTACAGCCCTGTTTGTGAAATATATACTGACCCTGCAAGAATCTGTGGAAAACAAGACATGGGGCGGGATTCTCAGACCCCCCCCCCCACCCCGCCGGGGGGGTGGCGTGAATCCCGCCCCCGCCAGCTGCCGAATTCTCTGTGCCGGAGATTTGGCGGAGGCGGGAATCGCGCCATGCCGGTCGGCGGCCGCTGGCAGCGGCCCCCCCCCGGCGATCCTCTGGCCCGCCATGGGCCGGGTGGCCGCCCATTTTCGGCCGGTCCCGTCGGCGGAAATTAGAGTAGCTACTTACCGGCGGGACCTGGCGGCGCGGGCGGTCTCCGGGGCCCTTGGGGGAGCGCGGGGGGGATCTGGCCCCGGGCGGTGCCCCTACGGTGGCCTGGCCCGTGATCGGGGCCCACTGATCCGCGGATGGGCCTGTGCCGTGGGGGCACTCTATTCCTCCGCGTTGGCTGCTGTGGTCCTCCGCGATGATCGACGCGGAGAAGATCCCCCCCTGCGCATGCGCTGGCATGACGCCTGCACACGCTGGCACTCCCGCCCATGCGGCAACTCGCGCCGGCGGAGGCCCTTCGGTGCCGGTTGGCGTGGCGCCAAGCCCTTCCCCGCCAGCCGGCGCAGTGCAAACCACTACGGGGCCGGCCTAGCCCCTGAAGGTGCGGAGGATTCCGCACCTTTGGGGTGACCAAACGCCGGAGTGGTTCACACCACTCTTCGGCGCCGGGACCCCCCGCCCCTCCGGGTAGGGGAGAATCCCGCCATGAACTTCCACAAGCTAATGGAACGCAGCAGTAAATTCACTGCTTTTATGAACTACTTGCACTCTGACTATTGTGTGAGAGGTGGACTAAATTGGGCCTATACTCTCTGGAGTTTAGATTGAGAGGTAATCTCATTGAAACATACAAGGTTCTGAATGAGAATGGCAAGATAACATGGTGTTTGCTTACCTTGGTTGGGGGTCTCGAACAGGAGGGTGCAGTCTCAGGATATGAGGAGGAGGTGTGTGATTGTGTGTGTAGGGTGTCTTCACTCAGAGGATTTTGAATGCTTCATTGTTGAATATATTCACGGTTATATTCAGGGAATCAAGGGAGCCAGGCAGGTGTCAGGAGAGTGAAGTTAAGATCATCATGATCATATCGAATGTAGAGCAGGCTCAAGGGGCCATACGGCCTGCTCCTGCTCCTATTTGTTATGTTTTGCAGCTATGTCCCATTGCTTTGAGCATGGCACTTGGTGTTCATTTATTTAAGTGAACTCAGATGTATTTGACCTCATTAAGGTTTGTGATATGGTGCTTCAGTGGCTCTCTGGCCAATCTGGAATGGAGTAATAGGGAGCAGGAAGGTCCGGGGTGTTAAATTAACTAATGTTATTAGGGTACTGCAATTGTTCTCAGAAGTCTTGTGTTAACCAGGGAGAACCAACAATCTATATTTAAACTGCAAAAAGGTGAAAGTGAAGAATTTCTTGTTCAACGATTTTGTTAGAAACACACCATCAGAAACATAATTCTCTCTTGTTTTAAAGCGAATTACAAATTTCCCATACTGAAGGAAGTTTGCTATTTATTGAAACTCATCGGGCTTTTATTAATGGGCAGAATTCATAACAGCTCCATGGGGGACAGAAATCTGGCCTGGATTCTGGGCAACCTCCCCAAATGCCCTGCAAACTGCCACCCCAACTCACTGCCCTAGAGTCCTGACACTTATCGGAGGTCTAGGCTCTCTGCTCAATACGCATGCGAGTCAGCAGGACTGAGATCAGCAACTCTTGTCTTGTGAAATATTGCTTTACAAACTAAGTCAGCCTCACCATGCCTCAGTCATACTGAAGATGATATTGTGGCTCAGTAAAATTACATTTTTAGAACAAAATTAACTATCCACATAGGCTCTCTCTGGAACATTTGCTATTCTATAGGAGAGATCTCTTGCCAGGTTTTTGCGAGTATAAAACCTGCACTGTGCTGTGTGCATGTTTGTGTGGTCTCGCACCTCACTCTTCTCCTTGGCACGCTGCAGGATTCGCTCCTCTATCGTTCCCTTGCAGATGAGTCGATACACGGTTACTTGCTTGGTCTGTCCCAGCCTATGAGCTCGATCCATAGCCTGCTGATCCACAGTTGGGTTCCAGTCATTGTCGTAAAATATAACCTGCAACAAACACAATCTTCAGGAGAAAGATCACAAAAACATATTTACCCACCTTCTCTCTGTGTCCAAAGTAGAGTGCTCGACAGGGCATTTAGCTCAATGCCATTAAAAAAAATCCTTCAAGCGATGTGCACTTCACTGTTTAATCCATTGTTTAGTGCCCATCCCCAATTATCTTTGAGAAGGTGGTGGTGAATTGTCTTCTGGAACCGCTGCGGTCCATGTGGTGTAGCTACGCCTACTGTGCTGGCAGGGAGGGAACTCCAGGATTGTAACCCAGCAATCATGTATTCCAAGTCAGGATGGTGAGTGGCTTGGAGCGGAACTTCCAGGTGGCGTTCCCATGTATTTGTTATCCTCAAACTTCGAGATGGTAGTGGTCATGGATTTGGAAGGTGCTGTCGAAGGGGCCTTGGTGAGTTCCTGCAGTGTATCTTGTAGATTGTACACACTGCTGCCACCTTGTGTCAGTGGTGGAGGGAGGGAATGTTTGTGGATGGGGTGCCAATCAAGCGGGCTGCTTTGTCTTGGATGGTGTCAAGCTTCTTAAGGGTTATTGGAGTTGCATCATCCAGGCACATGGAGAATATTCTATTAAACTCCTGACTTGTGCCTTATAGATAGTGGACAGGTTTTGGGGAGTCAGGAGGTGAGGTATACTCACTGCAGGATTCCTAGCCTCTGACCTGCCCTTGTAGCCTTGGTATTTATATGGCTAGCATAGTTCAGTTTCTGGTCAATGGTAACTCCTAGAATGTTTATAGTAGGGGATTCAGTGATGGCAATGTTATTGAATGTCGAGGGTGGTGGTTAGATTCTCTCTTGTTGGAGATGGTCATTGCCCGACACCTTGTGGCACGAATGTCCCTTGTCACCCAGAGTCCGGATATGTCCAGGCCTTGCTGCTTTTGGACATGGACTGCTTCAGGAACATTGAATATTATGCAATCATCAACAAACAGCCCTACTTCTGAATTTATGATGGACGGAAGGTCATTAATGGAGCAGCTAAAGATGGTTGGGTCTAGGGCATTACCCTAGGAACTCCTGCAATGATGTCCTGGAACCGAGGCAATTGACCTCCAACAACCACAACCATCATCCTTTGTGCAAGGTATGACTCCAGCCAGCAGAGATTTTTCCCGGATTCCTATTGACTCCAGTTTTGCTTGGGCTCCTTGATGCCACTCTCCGTCAAATGCGGCCTTGATGTCAAGGGCAATAACTTTCACCTCAGCTCTTTTGCCCATATCTGAACTAAAGCTGTAATGAGTTCAGGAGCAGAGTGGCCCTAGCAAAATCCAAACTGAGAGTCAGTGAACAGACGATTGCTCGGCAAGTGCCACTGGATAACACTGTTGATGACCCCGTTCATCATTTTACTGATGACCAAGAATAAACTGATTGGGTGATATTTGGTCAGGTTGGATTTGTCTTGCTTTGTGTGTATAGGACATATCTTGGAGATTTTCCACATTGCTGGGTAGGAAATCCAGTGTTGTAGCTACACTGGAACAGCTTTGCTGGGGGCACAGCAAGTTCTGGAACACAAATCTTCAGTACAATTGCCGGTATATTGTCAGGGCCCATATAACCAGTGCTTTCATTCACTCGGCACTTCAGGGGCGGCACGGTGGCGCAGTGGTTAGCACTGCTGCCTACGGTGTTGAGAACCCAGGTTCAATCCTGGCCCTGGATCACTGTGTGTGTGCAGTTTGCACATTCTCCCTGTGTCTGCGTGGGTTTCGCCCCCACAACCCAAAGATGTGCAGGTTAGGTGGATTGGCCACACTAAATTGCCCCTTAATTGAAAAAAATAATTCCGTACTCAAAATTTATATAAAATAAAAATTTTTTAAAAATTCACTCGGCACTTCTGGCTGGTGACTGTAGCAAATGCTTTGGCCTTATTTTTTGCATTTGTGTGCTGGGCTCCCCCATCATTGAGGATGGGGCATTTGTGGAGCCTCCTCCTCCAGTGAGTTGTTTAACTGTCTACTACCAGTCACGGCAGGATGTGGCAGGACTGTAGAGCTTAAATCAGATCCATTGGTTGTGGAATCGTTTCACTGTCTTTCACTTGCTGCTTATTCTGTTTGGCATGCAAATAGTCCTGTGTTGTAGCTTCACCAGGTTGACATCTCAGTTTTAGGTAGGCCTGGTGCGCTCCTGCACTTTTCATTGAACCAGAGTTGATCCCCTGCTTGGTGGCAATAGTAGAATGGGAGATGTGCTGGGCTATGAGATTACAGACTGTAGTAGAGTACAATTCTGCTGCATCTCATGGTTGCTCAGTCCTGAGTTGCTCAATCTGTTCAAAATCTATCCAATTTAGCATGGTGGTAGTGCCACATAACACGATTGAGTACTCTCAGTGTGAGGGTTCCCTGGTCTCCACCAGAACTGTATGGGAGTCTGTCCTACTGATACATTTGTGGACAGATGCAGCAGGCTGGTTGGTGAGGATGAGGTCAAGGATGTTTTCCCTCCTGTTGGTTCTCTCACCACCTGCAGCAGACCCAGTCTAGCAGCTATGTCCTTGAGGACACGACCAGCTTGGTCAGTAGTAGTGCTACTAAGCCACTCTCGGTGATGGACATTGAAGTCCCCCACTGAGAGCACATTATGCACCTTTGTCACTCCCAGTGCTTCCTTCAAGTGGTGCTCAACATGTAGAGGTACAGATTCATCAGCTGGGGCGGGGTGATATGTGATAATCACCAAGAGATTGCCTTGCCCATGTTTGACCTGACGCCATGAGACTTCATGGGGTCCAAAGTTGACGTTGAGGACTTCCAGGGCAACTCACTCCTGACTGTATACCACTCTGCCGCCACCTCTGGTGGGTCTGTCCTGTCCTTCTACATTGTCCCATCAAAAGCTCGCAGGGCAGATACAGCAGATTAGATACAGAGGAAAGCTCCCTCTATGCTGTCCTACCAAAGTGCTTGAGCCCCAATCTTAGAAGGAATCCCTGTATGGTAATTTTCTGTTTCCAACACCAGCATGCTCTAGCCTCAGAGTGAAAACATTGATAATTTAGGAATAAATTTGTATTGTGGAAACAGTGTTGAGATTGCCCAATATTAATGAAACACCCCAGAACGTAGTTTGCATTGGTGAGAAATGAAGCAAGTAGGGAAGAGGTGAAATTTTGGACCAGTCAACACAAGGTGACATAGAATTGGTTACTGGAAGAATATTTCTATTCAATGTTTGGGGACAAGTATTTGGAAATCAGGTGTGCTGTAGACAGTCTGAACTGACAAGCAGCCTGAAACTATATCCCCACACATTCCAACATTCACTCTTTTACACTAAGGAAAGAGAACTAAAAATACTCCACTCTCTCACCGTATCAGCAGCTGTCAAGTTGATACCAAGGCCACCAGCTCTGGTGCTGAGAAGGAACACAAAGATATCTGTTCTGCAGGAAAGAAGAAACATAAATTGTAGGTGAAATACTAAAAGGTGGTCATTCACATATAGTGGTTCCAAGAGGCTGGGGCATGGGAGGAGTTAGAGCCAGGATTTGAATTTTCCTTTAACATTTTTTGGAGTCCAGAGTTTGGAGCAATATTGATGTTCTGTCCTCAGTTGCCTTCATTATGTGCTATAAATATGATTGGTGCCGTCACTAGCATTTCAATGAAGTATAATTCTGCATGAGACCTTCATACAGTGCCGACTTCAAATGTGGGAAAAACCCAGCAGTGTAGCTCTACATTCTATGGCGAGAATGTGGAATTAACTACCACATGGAGTGATTGAGGCAAACAGCAATAGTGCATTTAAGGAACAGATAGATAAGCACGAGGGAGAAACCAATAGAAGGAAATGGCAAGAAGGTGAAATTAAGTAGCATGGAGAAGGCTCATGTGAAGCATAAATAGTGGTATGGACGATTTGGTGTTAAAACATAATATTAGCCAATGACAGTTATGGCGATATTTCCTCAGACACTTCTCTAATAGTGTGTAACTGTACATCACACATACTGATGCCATCAGATTGACAGGCTTGTTTGGATGTTTAGATGGAATGCAAAACATTCATTGGACTCTTGGACAGATGGCGACAAGATGGCGCCAGATGACGCAAGACTATGCATGCAAAGTGCTTAACGGACAATTTAACAATCAAAACCCAACTGTGTGTCACTTGGCCTCTACAGTCCCATTACTCACTGAATGCTCTCCATACACAGTGGTACACTGCATAGTCTTCTGTTTCAGTGTTCTACACACTGTTGTAATGTTCCCTACCACTTGAACCTCAACCATCACATGTATTTATTCCCATATAGAACATACAGTGCAGAAGGAGACCATTCGGCCCATCGAGTCTGCACCGACCCACTTAAGCCCTCACACCCACCCTATCCCCGTAACCCAATAACCCCTCCTAACCTTTTTTGGTCACTAAGGGCAATTTATCATGGCCAATCCACCTAACCTGCACGTCTTTGGACTGTGGTAGGAAACCGAAGCACCCGGAGGAAACCCACGCAGACACAGGGAGAACGTGCAGACTCCGCACAGATAGTGACCCAGAAGGGAATCGAACATAAGAACTAGGAGCAGGAGTAGGCCATCTGGCCCCTCGAGCCTGCTCCACCATTCAATGAGATCATGGCTGATCTTTTGTGGACTCAGCTCCACTTTCCGGCCCGAACACCATAACCCTTAATCCCTTTATTCTTCAAAAAACTATCTGTCTTTATCTTAAAAACATTTAATGAATATGGGGCAGCACGGTAGCATTGTGGATAGCACAATTGCTTCACAGCTCCAGGGTCCCAGGTTCGATTCCCCGCTGGGTCACTGTCTGTGCGGAGTCTGCACATCCTCCCAGTGTGTGCGTGGGTTTCCTCCGGGTGCTCCGGTTTCCTCCCACAGTCCAAAGATGTGCAGGTTAGGTGGATTGGCCATGATAAATTGCCCTTAGTGTCCAAAATTGTCCTTAGTGTTGGGTGGGGTTACTGGGTTATGGGGATAGGGTGGAGGTGTTGACCTTGGGTAGGGTGCTCTTTCCAAGAGCCGGTGCAGACTCGATGGGCCGAATGGCCTCCTTCTGCACTGTAATTTCTATGAGCCTCTACTGCTTCACTGGGCAAGGAATTCCATAGATTCACAACCCTTTGGGTGAAGAAGTTCCTCCTAGACTCAGTCCTAAATCTACTTCCCCTTATTTTGAGGCTGGGACCCTGGCGCTGGGAAGCCACAGTGCTATCCACTTGTGCTACCGTACTATACTGCAACAATTTCCTCTCTGAAGGAATGCATGCTTGTTGCACTTGTCCCCATGACCTGGGTGGCAGTTTATTCTGCAATGATGGATGAAGGCTCTGATAGCCAGAAAGCAAAGATAGGAAAAAAACAAGTCATTACTTCAAAGACTAAAAAGTAGGATCAGAGGACGCTAATAGAAATAAACTTGGAGAAATATATTAGGAAAAGCTTCTTTATTCAGTGTGACCATCACTCCTGCGCTCACTGACCGACATTGCCTCCTTGTCTAGGAATAGCTCAATTTTAAAATCTTCTACCTTGCTTTCAAATCTCTCTATGGCTTGACCCTCCCTATATTTGTAATCATCTCCAGCCCTACAAGTCTGAAATTTTATTTTCCTCAGGTCTCTTGCACATCTACTATTTTAATTGTTCTGTTGTTGGTGACTTTTTCATTTCCATAGGTCTGCAACCTCTGTCCCTCCCTCTCCTCCTTTAAGACGTTCCTTAAAACCTACTTCTTTGACCTTTTGTTCTAGTCTCTCATGTGGCTCGAAGTCAAACCTTTTTGATACTCTCCTGCTCAGTGCCTTGTGATACTTTAAAAAAAAAAATTTAGAGTACCCAATTATTTTTTCCAATTAAGGGGCAATTTAGCGTGGCCAATTCACCTATCCTGCACATCTTTTGGGTTGTGGGGACGAAACCCACGCAGACACGGGGAGAATGTGCAAACTCCACACGGACAGTGACCCAGGGCCGGGATTCGAGCCCGGGTCCTCAGCGCCGTAGGCAACAATGCTAACCACGGTGCCACCGTGCTGCCCGTCCTTGTGATACTTTCTTCGTTTTTATTAATTCACATGATGTGTGTAAGGAAGTCAGATTTCCTTTCCAAAGGGCACGAGTGAACCAGATGGGGTTTTTAATGCCAATCTGGTAGTTTAATGGTCATTGTTACTGACACTAGCTTTTTACTCCTGATCAACCTAATTAAGTGACTTAAATTTCCCAGATGCTTTGAGAGTAGCTGTTGGCGTAACTAGCTTGAGCACTGAGCAAAGGCATGGTTGAGGTAAATGTGCTGATTATTTTAAGCCTGGGCAAAACATGCGGCTGGATTTCCCTCAGGCAGTTGAAACACAACCCGACTAGAAAAATAAACAGCACAGTTACGTCCATGCAACCTGTGTGCTGGATCAGATTAACCTTCAATAATAATCACCACCAGAGTTCAAGAATCTAGTGGAGTTCTCAATGTATAATGTTTACACTGAAGTTACCTCTATCCTTCAATTCATTATCCCCTCACAATGTCCTCACTTCTAGTTCCACCCCAAGGATCTCTTGCTCAATATTCATCTCTGTGCATTCACTCTACGTGGTGGATGTTACTTTTCACCTATCTTCTGTTCACAGAGCCAGTCTTTCCCGAGATGACACCAATGCTGCTTGGTATGTGAGACTGTCCAGACTGGGAATTGTGGTGAGCATTAAGAATCCCTGCAGTGCAGAAGGAGGCCATCGGCCCATCAAGTCTGCACCGACCGTCAAAAAGACCCAATCCCCTGCCCTATCCTTGTAGTCCCACCGAGCCGTTGGACACGAAGGAACAATTTAGCATGGCCAATCCGCCTAACCTGTACATCTTTGGAATATGGGCCCAGAGGAAACCCATGCAGACACGGGGAGAATGTGCAAACTCCACACAGTCGGAATCAAACCAGGGTCCCTAGCATTGTGAGGTGGCAGTGCTAACCACTGTGGTACCATGCGATCTTGAGAGAGAGTCAAGAGATTTTAAATAGACTCGGGTGGAATTAGCATAACTAACATCTAATTCAAAATAATAAAACACCTCCAATCTACCAGCAATCCTGCTCATGCCCAGGGCTTCAGTCTGGTGATGCCGTGGAACAGGGTTTGAAATAGGTCCATGATAAAGTTTGTGATAGACATAACTTCAGCCTGGTTGATGTGGTTTGATCTGCACGGACCGTTGGCCAAGGAGGACTGGTCTGACTACAGGAGTATCCGAGTTGTTGAGAAACAGCTACAAAAATCATGCCGATTAATTTTGAACTGCTCGGACTTCCGGTGTAGTAACATAAGGGAAGATACGCACGAGGTGGCCCCCACTGGAACACTGTATTTTTGCCCCTTTTCTTAGAACCATGGATTATTTATTCTCAGAAACCAACATAGAGATTGTTCCAAAGATCTTGTACGACTGAAATGCCCAAAAGAAAATCAGGGAAAAGGCGGCCGAGAGCGGAAGTTTGTCAACGGAGTCGGAGGCCGTGCGGAGCACATTGACATATAAAATAACAGTCAGTTTCAGGTGTTCCTTCTAATCCACTAACAGCTGAGGTGCTTTCTAGTACCTTGGCAAAAGAATTTGATAAGCACCGACAAATTGTGTCGGAAGAACTCAGGAAATCAATTGAAGGGGCCTTGGCCCCCATTCAAGAGGCTCTGGGGAAAACTAATCAGATTGTGTCTGTCCACGGAGCGACAAAAGATATGGAAGTGGACCTGTTGGGCCACAACAATTGGATTGGCTCACTGGAATTGGGGCTGTCTTCGGTGACCAAAGTGAATAAATTGTTTAGGGCCAAGATGAATGACCTAGAAAATAGGTCAAGGAGGCAAAATATTTGGATTGTGGGGCTGCCGGAGTGAATGAAAGACTCAACGTCCATGGGGTACTTCTCAGGCATGTTCGGCAAGATGGTGGGTGAGGGTGGATTCACGTCCCTGCCCGAATTGGACCGAGCTCATCATACACTCCGGCCCTAAGGTCTTGTCCTGAAGATCCACCGCGTGAGGTGATAGTGAGGTTCCACAACTTCAAGGAAAAGGAGAGGATTTTGAGATTGGCAAAGGAACACAGTGGCTTTAAGTGGGAAGACCACTCCATCAGGTTCTAAGAGGAGTTCTAAGAGGGTCTGGAGCTGGCGAAGAAGAGGGCTTCATTGACTTCAAGGCCGCCTTGTATAAAAGTGGAGTCCAATTTTGGTTTGGTCCACCCAGCTAGCCTGAGTAACTTTGGAGGGAAAATACTTTTTCTTCGACGCGCTGGGAGGCAGACTCTTTCATTAAAAAAACACAACTCGGGCATGACGTAATGGAGTTTTCGGTTCTGTCGACGGACATGTTGAATTGTTACATTGTCGGGGTTTCATGTTTGTTCTTGTTTTCTCTTGTTGAGTTCTTGTTTAGATTTGAGGTTTTGCTTGTTGTGAAAACATAGCTTCCATTTAGAGCACAAGGTACACGGGGTTTTGGTATTTTTTATTTATAACTATTTTTCTTCATCTCCAGTCCGGAGCCTCCCTGTTAACTTAAGTGTTAGCTAACGGGAGTGGTTTTGAGGGTACGCTGCAGTTCATAGATTTGAATTGTTTTTGTTAGCCTCGCTTCTCTTTGTATTTGAACGTGGGTGTGGTTGTATTCAAGGGTTGGGGGATGGGGGTCTGGGGCTAGTTTGCTCAAAGTGTGTGTAGATTTTTCTTTGTCTAGTGTTTGACTTGGTTGAGTGGGTAATCTCTTTTGGTGGAAATGGCTGCCTCTGGAATGGGGGGGGGGGGGAAAGAGAGAGAGAGAGAGAGAGAGAGAAAGAGAGAGAGAGAGGGGGTGGGAGACCAAATTCGCTTGGTCACCTGTAACTTCTGGGGTTTGAATGGTCCAGTGAAAAGATAGAGGGCATTTGCTCACCGTAAGAGTTTAAACTCCAATGTGACAGTTTTGCAAGAGACCCATTTCTGGATCAGAGACCAAACTAACCTTCTCAAGGGGTGGGTAGGGCAGGTCTTTCATTTGGGTTTCAATGGTAGGGCCAGGGGTGTGGCGATTTTAATTAATGAAAGGATTCAATTCTCTAAGATTTTGGCCGACCGCAGCAGTGGAAACGTTATCGTCTGTGGATCCCTGGTGAGCACCCCAGTTGTTATGGTTAACATTTACGCCTCGACCTGGGATGATATGAATTTTATTAATATCCTGCTGGCCTCCCTCCCCAATTCAGATTTGCCTCAGCTTATTTTAGGTGGGGACCTGAACCGTGGCTTGGTTTCTATATTATTTTGTTACTGTCAACCGACAGGGCAGTTAGCCAATTACGACGCATAAGGGGCATATTGTACGAAAAAGGGGAGAAGGCCAGTCGACCTTTGGCTCACCACCTTAAACGGCAGGTGGCTTCCCGGGAGATTACACAGATACAATTCAAGTGGTAACGTGGTTTCTGTCCCTCCTCAGATTAATGCAACTTTTGAATCTTTTTACCACAATCTTAATAGATCAGAACTTCCTGTGGATGGATCGAAGATGCCTGACTTTTTGGATGGCCTACCTATTCTAACTGTTGAGATGGATAGGAGCAGAGAGTTGGAATCCCCGTTATACCCTGACGAAATTTTAAAATGCATTGGATTGATGCTTCTGGTAAAGCCCCTGGTGTGGATGGCTTTTCGATTGAATTCTATTAGGAACAATTTGTGCCTTTAATTCTGGACATTTTTTTTTCAATAAACATTTTATTGAGGTATTGTTTGGTATTATAACAACACAATAAACAATGTACATGAAACTATAAATATAGTGCACAGCTTCCGGGTGCGGCGATGACCAGCTGAGTCGCACGTTTCGGCAGCTCCCGGTGGAACGGACTTTTGGGCTCTTAATAAGAGCCCCAACGGCAATTTTAACGGCAAAAAGCACTGTGCGGTGAACCAGAAGGGAATCCCCCCTGGATACGGATGAAAAAAGGAGAGGAAGGTGGCCGGATTGCAGTGGATCCTTTAGAGCAGCGGCCAGGAAGGCAAGCAAAAACCAAGATGGTGTCGGAAGGTGGCAGTTTAATATGGGGCTCTGAACAACACGAGTTTTTGAAACGCTGCGTGGAAGAACTCAAAAAGGAAATGAAGGAGGAGCTGTTGGCCCCGATATTACAGGCGATCGAAGGGCTAAAGGAGGAGCAAAAGACCCAGGAGCGGGAGCTTCGGGTCGTGAAGGCAAAGGCTGCCGAGAATGAGGACGACATACAGGGCCTGGTGGTGAAGACGGAGATGCACGAGGCACACCATAAACGATGTGTGGAAAGGCTGGAGGCGCTGGAGAACAACGCGAGGAGGAACAACCTAAGGATTCTTGGTCTTCCTGAAGGTGCGGAGAGAGCGGACGTCGGGGCATATGTGAGCACGATGCTGCACTCGTTAATGGGAGCGGAGGCCCCTGCGGGTCCGCTGGAGGTGGAGGGAACATACCGAGTGATGGCGCGAGGACCGAGAGCAGGAGAAATTCCTCGAGCCATAGTGGTGAGATTCCTCCGTTTTAAGGATAGAGAGATGGTCCTTAGATGGGCAAAGAAAACTCGGAGCAGTAAGTGGGAGAACGCGGTGATCCGCGTATACCAAGACTGGAGTGCGGAGGTGGCGAGAAGGAGGGCGAGCTTTAATCGGGCCAAGGCGGTGCTTCACAAAAAGAAGATAAAATTCGGAATGCTGCAACCGGCAAGACTGTGGGTCACATATCAAGGGAGGCACCACTACTTTGAGACGGCGGATGAAGCGTGGACTTTTATCGTGGAAGAAAAATTGGAATGAGCGGGTTATTAAAAAAAGAACGTTTGAAACAAAGTGGTGGGGCGAGTATGGGGGGCGAAGAGGGGGGTAAAAAGGGGGGAAAGAGGAGTTTTATGTTATTAGTCCTGCGATGTGGTAACTTTTCTTTCTTCCACAGGAGGTGGTGGGGGGTGGAAAGGAGGTGGAGGAGATGAGGCGTTGGCCATCGGGGGCGGGGCCAAGGGGGAAGCGCGGGCTCGGTTCCCGCGCTATGATAATCATGGCGGGAATTGGGAAGCAGGTGCGAGCCGAGGTCACGGGGGGAAGCCGAGGTCGGCCAGAGTTTGCTGACTTCTGGGAGCAACATGGGGGGTATAACTACGCTAGTGGGGGATCTGGTGGGGGGGGGGGGGGGGGGGGGGGGGGTGGGAGGGGGGAATTATTGGGCTTCTGCTGCTGGGGAGAGGGGGGAGCTGGCATGGGGTGGGATGGGCGGGGGGGCACCGCCTGGGGGGGACACAGCTGCGTGGGAACCGGGTGAGGAGCTGGAAAAAGGGGATGGCTAATCGACAAGGGGGGGGGGGGGGGGTAAAAAGCCCCCAACCCGGCTGATCACGTGGAACGTGAGAGGGCTGAATGGGCCGATAAAGAGGGCACGGGTACTCGCACACCTTAAGAAACTTAAGGCAGACGTGGTTATGTTACAGGAAACGCACTTGAAACTGATAGACCAGGTGAGACTACGCAAAGGTTGGGTGGGGCAGGTGTTCCATTCGGGGCTAGATGCGAAAAACAGGGGGGTGGCTATATTAGTGGGGAAGCGGGTAATGTTTGAGGCAAAGACTATAGTGGCGGATAGCGGGGGCAGATACGTGATGGTGAGTGGCAAACTACAGGGGGAGACGGTGGTTTTGGTAAACGTATATGCCCCGAACTGGGATGATGCCAATTTTATGAGGCGTATGCTAGGACGCATCCCGGACCTAGAGGTGGGAAAGTTGGTAATGGGGGGAGATTTCGTTTTTCTCCTATGTCCACAAAGTCTATTCGCGAATAGACTTTTTTGTTTTGGGAAGGGCGTTGATCCCGAAGGTGAGGGGAACGGAGTATACGGCTATAGCCATTTCTGATCACGCTCCACATTGGGTGGACTTGGAGATAGGGGAGGAAACAGAAGGGCGCCCACCCTGGAGAATGGACATGGGACTAATGGCAGATGAGGGGGGGTGTCTAAGGGTGAGGGGGTGCATTGAAAAGTACTTGGAACTCAATGATAATGGGGAGGTCCAGGTGGGAGTGGTCTGGGAGGCGCTGAAGGCAGTGGTTAGAGGGGAGCTGATATCAATAAGGGCACATAAAGGAAAGCAGGAGAGTAGGGAACGGGAGCGGTTGCTGCAAGAACTTCTGAGGGTGGACAGGCAATATGCGGAGGCACCGGAGGAGGGACTGTACAGGGAAAGGCAAAGGCTACACGTAGAATTTGACTTGCTGACAACGGGTACTGCAGAGGCACAGTGGAGGAAGGCACAGGGTGTACAGTACGAATATGGGGAGAAGGCGAGCAGGTTGCTGGCCAACCAATTGAGGAAAAGGGGAGCAGCGAGGGAAATAGGGGGAGTGAGGGATGAGGAAGGAGAGATGGAGCGGGGAGCTGAGAGAGTGAATGGAGTGTTCAAGGCATTTTATAAAAAATTATACGAAGCTCAACCCCCGGATGGGAAGGAGAGAATGATGGGCTTTCTGGACCGGCTGGAATTTCCCAAGGTGGAGGAGCAGGAAAGGGTGGGACTGGGAGCACAGATTGAGATAGAGGAAGTAGTGAAAGGAATTAGGAGCATGCAGGCGGGGAAGGCTCCGGGACCGGATGGATTCCCAGTTGAATTTTACAGGAAATATGTGGACTTGCTCGCCCCGCTATTGATGAGGACCTTTAATGAGGCAAAGGAAAGGGGACAGCTGCCCCCGACTATGTCAGAGGCAACGATATCGCTTCTCCTAAAGAAGGAAAAGGACCCGCTGCAATGCGGGTCCTATAGACCTATTTCCCTCCTAAATGTAGACGCTAAGATTCTGGCCAAGGTAATGGCAATGAGGATAGAGGATTGTGTCCCGAGGGTGGTCCATGAGGACCAAACTGGGTTTGTGAAGGGGAGACAGCTGAATACGAATATACGGAGGCTGCTAGGGGTAATGATGATGCCCCCACCAGAGGGGGAAGCGGAGATAGTGGTGGCGATGGATGCCGAGAAAGCATTTGATAGAGTGGAGTGGGCTTATCTGTGGGAGGTGCTGAGGAGATTTGGTTTTGGAGATGAGTATGTTGGATGGGTGCAGCTGTTGTATAGGGTCCCAGTGGCGAGTGTGGTCACGAATGGACGGGGATCTGCATACTTTCGGCTCCATAGAGGGACAAGGCAGGGATGCCCTCTGTCCCCACTATTGTTTGCACTGGCGATTGAGCCCCTGGCAATAGCATTGAGGGGTTCCAAGAAGTGGAGGGGAGTACTTAGAGGAGAAGAAGCACACCGGGTATCTCTATATGCGGATGATTTGTTGTTATATGTAGCGGACCCGGCGGAGGGGATGCCAGAGATAATGCGGACACTTCGGGAGTGTGGAGAATTCTCAGGATATAAACTGAACATGGGAAAAAGTGAGTTGTTTGTGGTGCATCCAGGGGAGCGGAGCAGAGAAATAGAGGACTTACCGCTGAGGAAGGTAACAAGGGACTTTTGTTACTTGGGGATCCAGATAGCCAAGAATTGGGGTACATTGCATAGGTTAAATTTAACGCGATTGGTGGAACAAATGGAGGAGGACTTCAAGAGATGGGACATGGTATCCCTGTCACTGGCAGGGAGGGTGCAGGCGGTTAAAATGGTAGTCCTCCCGAGATTCCTCTTTGTGTTTCAGTGCCTCCCGGTGGTGATCACGAAGGCTTTTTTCAAAAGGATCGAAAAGAGTATCATGAGTTTTGTGTGGGCCGGGAAGACCCCGAGAGTGAGGAAGGGATTCTTACAACGTAGTAGGGATAGCGGGGGGCTGGCATTACCGAGCCTAAGTGAGTACTACTGGGCCGCCAATATCTCAATGGTGAGTAAGTGGATGGGAGAAGAGGAGGGAGCGGCGTGGAAGAGATTGGAGGGGGCGTCCTGTAGGGGGACTAGCCTACAAGCTATGGTGACGGCCCCATTGCCGTTCTCACCGAAGAAATACACCACAAGCCCGGTGGTGGTGGCGACTTTGAAAATTTGGGGACAGTGGAGACGGCATAGGGGAAAGACGGGAGCCTTGGTGGGGTCCCCGATAAGAAATAACCATAGATTTGCCCCGGGGAGAATGGATGGGGGATTTGGAATATGGCAAAGAGCAGGAGTAACGCAACTGAAAGATCTGTTTGTGGATGGGAAGTTCGCAAGTCTGGGAGCGCTGACCGAGAAATATGGGTTGCCCCAAGGGAATGCATTCCGGTATATGCAACTGAGGGCTTTTGCGAGGCAACAGGTGAGGGAATTCCCGCAGCTCCCGACGCATGAGGTGCAGGACAGAGTGATCTCAAAGACTTTGGTGGGGGACGGTAAGGTGTCAGATATATATAGGGAAATGAGGGACGAGGGGGAGATTATGGTAGAAGAGCTGAAAGGGAAATGGGAAGAAGAGCTGGGGGAGGAGATTGAGGAGGGGCTGTGGGTGGATGCCCTAAGTAGGGTAAACTCATCGTCCTCGTATGCCAGGCTAAGCCTGATTCAATTTAAGGTGTTACACAGGGCGCATATGACTGGAGCACGGCTCAGTAAATTTTTTGGGGTAGAGGATAGGTGTGCGAGATGCTCGAGAAGCCCAGCGAATCACACCCACATGTTCTGGTCATGTCCGGCACTACAGGGGTTCTGGATGGGGGTGACAAAGGTGCTTTCGAAAGTAGTGGGGGTCCAGGTCGAACCAAGCTGGGGGTTGGCCGGGAGTACAGGAGGCGAGAGAGGCCGATGTTTTGGCCTTTGCGTCCCTAGTAGCCCGGCGCAGGATACTGTTGATGTGGAAGGAAGCCAAGCCCCCGGGGGTGGAGACCAGGATAAATGACATGGCAGGGTTTATGAAGCTGGAACGGATTAAGTTCGTCCTAAGGGGATTGGCTCAAGGGTTCACCAGGCGGTGGCAACCGTTCGTCGAATACCTCACAGAAAGATAGAGGGAATGGAAAAGAAGGAGGTAGCAGCAGCAGCCCGGGGGGGGGGGGGGTGGAAGAGGAACCAAAAGGACTCTCAGGGTTGTTAATATATATGTTTAATATGTATAGGTCGTTGCTATAAATAATTGTATATTGGACTGTTAAATCATATTTTTGGAGAGTGTTTATCTGAGACAAGGCAGTTGCCATTTAGTTTCAGTTTTCGTTATATATTATTTATTCTTTGTTTATAAAACAGGTCATGGTTATTTATACTGTTATATTATTGTGTGGAGATGCCGGCGTTGGACTGGGGTGAGCACAGTATGAAGTCTTACAACACCAGGTTAAAGTCCAACAGGTTTGTTTCGATGTCACTAGCTTTCGGAGCGCTGCTCCTTCCTCAGGTGAATGAAGAGGTCTGTTCCAGAAACACATATAGAGACAAATTCAAAGATGCCAAACAATGCTAGGAATGCGAGCATTAGCAGGTGATTAAATCTTTACAGATCCAGAGATGGGGTAACCCCAGGTTAAAGAGGTGTGAATTGTCTCAAGCCAGGACAGTTGGTAGGATTTCGCAGGCCAGATGGTGGGGGATGAATGTAATGTGACATGAATCCCAGGTCCCGGTTGAGGCCACACTCATGTGTGCGGAACTTGGCTATAAGTTTCTGCTCGGCGATTCTGCGTTGTCGCGGGTCCTGAAGGCCGCCTTGGAGAACGCTTACCCGGAGATCAGAGGCTGAATGCCCTTGACTGCTGAAATGTTCCCCGACTGGAAGGGAACATTCCTGCCTGGTGATTGTTGCGCGATGTCCGTTCATTCGTTGTCGCAGCGTCTGTATGGTCTCACCAATGTACCACGCTTCGGGACATCCTTTCCTGCAGCGTATGAGGTAGGCAACGTTGGCCGAGTCGCACGAGTATGTACCGCGTACCTGGTGGGTGGTGTTCTCACGTGTAATAGTGGTATCCATGTCGATGATCTGGCACGTCTTGCAGAGATTGCCATGACAGGGTTGTGTGGTGTCGTGGTCACTGTTCTGAAAACTGGATCTGAAAACCCATCTCTGGATCTGTAAAGATTTAATCACCTGCTAATGCTCACATTCCTAGCATTGTTTGGCATCTTTGAATTTGTCTATATATGTGTTTCTGGAACAGACCTCTTCATTCACCTGAGGAAGGAGCAGCGCTCCGAAAGCTAGTGACATCGAAACAAACCTGATGGACTTTAACCTGGTGTTGTAAGACTTCGTACTGTGCTCACCCCAGTCCAACGCCGGCATCTCCACATCATGGCTACCATCGTCACCGCAAACTGCCGGCTCAAAGTGGAGAGGATCTCCAGGAAGATCGCGCATATAGACACTGACATTAAGTTTCTACAAAGATGCAAGAAAGCAGACAAGATCCCGAAAGGGCTACAGATCACAAACCCACTCAAGTCGAGCTACAACACAGACTTCGCTGAGAGACTCTGCCGTCGCACCTCTCTCACACTCCTCAACCACCTCGTCCGCCAGCTCTACAGCAGACGACGCAACCTGGAAACCAAGATAGAGGCCATATTCTCAACTTGCGCTCAGGATGCAGCAGACCAGCTGCGGAACACCGCCAAACAGATGAGACAACAATACTATGCCACCTATATGCATACCAAGAACAGAAAGCTTGAGAAACTTGGCATCACCACCGGCAGCAACCAAGCCACCCCCGGTGTCACAGTAGAAAACAATACAGGGAAATCTATTGTCAACTTGTCAGACTACACCCTTCAACCAGACGAAATCGAAGTCCTCAGCAGAGGGCTTAATTTCTGCACCACCACCAAAATGGACCCCATCAGTCTCGCGGCAGACACGGAGGAATTCATCAGGCGAATGAGGCTCCGGGAATTCTTCCACAGACCCCAAGAGGCCAACAGCGAACCCAAGCAGACTACCAATGAACCGGAACAGCAGACCGAGAGATCTGCGGTGCGGCAACCAAAGAGGAAAGAGTCGAATTGGACCCCTCCGGAAGGCCGCTGCCTTAGACTCGACATGTATGCTCAAGCCGTCAGGAGTCGCGTCAATGCCAGATTCATCAGTCGCATTCACAAGACAACCCCGAACGTCACCCAAGCACAACGCAATGCCATCCGCGCTCTCAAGACCAACCACAGCATCGTCATCAAACCAGCAGACAAAGGGGGGGCCACTGTCGTACTGAACAGAACGGACTACTGCAAAGAAGTATACCGACAACTGAACAACCAAGAACACTACAGACAGTTACCCGCAGATCCGACCAAGGAACACATCCGCCAACTTAACAGACTGATCAAGACCTTGGATCCAGATCTTCAGAGCACCCTACGTGCTCTCATCCCACGTACTCCCCGCATTGGAGATCTCTACTGCCTCCCAAAAATACATAAGGCCAACACACCAGGCCGCCCTATCGTTTCAGGCAATGGGACCCTGTGTGAGAACCTCTCTGGCTACATCGAGGGCATCTTGAAACCCATCGTACAAGGTACACCCAGCTTCTGTCGCGACATGACGGACTTCCTACAGAAACTCAGCACCCATGGACCAGTTGAACCAGGAACATTCCTCGTCACAATGGACGTCTCGGCACTCTACACCAGCATCCCCCATGACGACGGCATTGCTGCAACAGCCTCAGTACTCAACACCGACAACTGCCAATCTCCAGACGCAATTCTGCAACTCATCCGCTTCATTCTGGATCACAACGTCTTCACCTTCGACAACAAGTTCTTCATCCAGACGCACGGAACAGCCATGGGGACCAAATTCGCACCCCAATACGCCAACATCTTCATGCACAAGTTTGAACAGGACCTACTCACCGCACAGGACCTTCAACCGATGTTATACACCAGATACATCGATGACAGTTTTTTCCTTTGGACCCACGGCGAAGAATCACTGAAACGACTACACGATGACATTAATAAGTTCCATCCAACCATCAGACTCACCATGGACTACTCTCCAAAATCAGTTGCATTCTTGGACACACTCGTCTCCATCAAGGACGGTCACCTCAGCACTTCGCTTTACCGCAAACCCACGGATAACCTCATGATGCTCCACTTCTCCAGCTTCCACCCTAAACACATTAAAGAAGCCATCCCCTATGGACAAGCGCTCCGTATACACAGGATCTGCTCAGACGAGGAGGAGCGTAACAGACATCTACAGACGTTGAAAGATGCCCTCGTACGAACGGGATATGGCACTCGACTCATCGATCGACAGTTCCAACGCGCCACAGCGAAAAACCGGACCGACCTCCTCAGAAGACAAACACGGGACACAACCGACAGAATACCCTTCGTCGTCCAGTACTTCCCCGGAGCGGAGAAACTACGTCATCTTCTTCACAGCCTTCAACACGTCATTGATGACGATGAACATCTTGCCAAGGTCATCCCCACACCCCCACTACTTGCCTTCAAACAACCGCGCAACCTCAAACGAACCATTGTGTGCAGCAAACTACCCAGTTTTCAGAACAGTGACCACGACACCACACAACCCTGTCTGGCAATCTCTGCAAGACGTGCCAGATCATCGACATGGATACCACTATTACACGTGAGAACACCACCCACCAGGTACGCGGTACATACTCGTGCGACTCGGCCAACGTTGTCTACCTCATACGCTGCAGGAAAGGATGTCCCGAAGCGTGGTACATTGGTGAGACCATACAGACGCTGCGACAACGAATGAACGGACATCGCGCAACAATCACCAGGCAGGAATGTTCCCTTCCAGTCGGGGAACATTTCAGCAGTCAAGGGCATTCAGCCTCTGATCTCCGGGTAAGCGTTCTCCAAGGCGGCCTTCAGGACCCGCGACAACGCAGAATCGCCGAGCAGAAACTTATAGCCAAGTTCCGCACACATGAGTGCGGCCTCAACCGGGACCTGGGATTCATGTCACATTACATTCATCCCCCACCATCTGGCCTGCGAAATCCTACCAACTGTCCTGGCTTGAGACAATTCACACCTCTTTAACCTGGGGTTACCCCATCTCTGGATCTGTAAAGATTTAATCACCTGCTAATGCTCGCATTCCTTGCATTGTTTGGCATCTTTGAATTTGTCTATATATGTGTTTCTGGAACAGACCTCTTCATTCACCTGAGGAAGGAGCAGCGCTCCGAAAGCTAGTGACATCGAAACAAACCTGTTGGACTTTAACCTGGTGTTGTAAGACTTCGTACTGTTATATTATTGTGTGAAGGATACACAATGTACTGTGATGGTTGACCAAAAATTTTCAATAAAATATTCAAAAAAAAAAAAAATTGTACCCAAGAGTATAAAGCCAAAAAAAGCAGATTACTGAGATATGGAATTTATAAATTTGAGATGTAATAAGGAATCTAAATAAAACTTTAGTAAGATCAAAAAAATATATACATATATAGTGCACAAGCCATCTCCCTCCCTTACAGGTCCCACTTTATTAACCCCCTACTCTAAGCTCAACTAACCTCCCCCTTCTGCTGACGATTAATTTTCCGCGAAGAAGTTGACAAACGGTTGCCACCTCCGGGCGAACCCTAACAGTGACCCTCTCAAGGCGAACTTGATTTTCTCCAAACATTGAAAGCTAGCCACGTCCGATAGCCAGGTCTCCGACTTCGGGGGCTTTGAGTCCCTCCAAGCTAATAGTATCAGTCTCCGGGTTACCAGAGAGCAAAGGCCAGAACGTCTGCCTCTTTCTCCTCTTGGATTCCCAGGTCTTCCGACACCCCGAAAATCACCACCTCTGGCCTCAACGCCACCCTTGTTTTTAACACCGTGGACATGACATCTGCAAACCCCTGCCAAAATCCCCTAAGCTTCGGACATGCCCAGAACATGTGGATATGGTTCGCTGGTCCTCCCGCACATTTTGTACACCTATCTTCCACCCCAAAGAATCTGCTCATCCAGGCCACTGTCATGTGAGCCCGGTGAACGACCTTAAATTGTATCAGATTGAGCCTGGCACATGTTGCGGACGCGTTGACTCTACTCAACGTGTCCGCCCATAGACCATCCTCTATCTCTCCTCCCAGCTCCTCCTCCCACTTGCACTTCAGCTCCTCGGTCTGCGTCTCCTCTGACCCCATGAGTTCCTTGTAAATGTCTGAGACGCTCCCTTCTCCTACCCACCCTCTGGAAACTACCCTGTCTTGAATCCCCCTTAGTGGTAGGAGCGGGAAGGTTGGCACCTATTTACGTAGGCAGTCCCGCACCTGCAGATAGCTGAATTTGTTTCCCTTCGCCAACCCAAAAATCTCCTCCAGCGCCTTCATACTCAGAAAGCTCCCCTCTATAAACATATCCCCCAGCCTCTCAATCCCTGCTCTCCGCCACATCCGGAACCCCCCATCCACACTTCCCGGGGCAAACCGGTGATTATTACAGATTGGGGACCAGACCAATGCTCCCTCTGCTCCCACATATTTCCTCCATTGCCCCCAGACTCTCAGGGCCGCCACCACCACGGGGCTGGTGGAGTACCGTGCCGGCGGGAACGGCAGAGGCGCAGTTACCAACGCCCCCAGACTGCCCTTGCATGAAGCCGCCTCCATACGCTCCCATGCCGACCTGTCCCCCACCACCCACTTCCTGATCATGGCTATATTCGCCACCCAGTAACAGTTACTAAAATTTGGCAGCGCCAGCCCGCCCTCTCCCTGACGCACTCAAGCATTACCTTCCTTACTCGCGGGGTCTCCCCTGCCCATACAAAGCCAGAGATCACTTTGTTGACCCATTTTAAAAAGGACCGTTGAATAAAGATGGAGAGACAATGGAACACAAGCAGGAATCTCGGGAGGACCGTCATCTTCACCGTCTGCTCCCTCCCAGCTAATAACAACGGGTGCACGTCCCATCTCCGAAAATCGTCCTTCATTTGGTCTACTAGCCGGGCCAGATATAATTTATGTAGCCGGTCCCATTCCCGCGCCACTTGAATGCCTAGGTACCTAAAGCTTCCCCCTACTAATCTAAACGGCAGCTCCCCCAATCGCCTCTCCTGTCCCCTCGCCTGGACCGCAAACATCTCACTTTTCTCCATATTTAGCTCATACCCTGAAAACCGGCCAAATTCCCCGAGAATCCTCATGATTTCTTCCATCCCCTCTAATGGGTCCGATACATACAGAAGCAGGTTGCCTGCATAGAGCAAGACTCTTGAGCTCCACCCCCCCGGACCAGCCCCTTCCAGCCCCTTGAGGCTCTCAGAGCAATTGCCAACGGCTCTATAACTAGCGCGAACAACAGTGGGGAGATACCTTCCGGGGGCATCATGATCACATTTAACAACCTTCTTACATTGGCCACCAACAGCCTACCCTTAACAAACCCAGTCTGGTCCTCCCCAATAACGTCCAGAGCACAATCCTCAATCCTGGAGGACAAGATTTTGGCCAGCAATTTGGCGTCCACATTCAACAGGGATATCGGCCTGTAGGACCCACACAGCTCCTGGTTCTTGTCCCGCTTCAGAATCAGCGAAATCGTGGCCTGTGACATCGTCGATGGCAGCACCCTTCTTTCCCTTGCCTCATTGAACATCCTCATCAACACCGGCCCCAATATCCCAGAGAACATTTATAAAACTCCACTGGGTACCCATCCGGCCCCGGGGCTTTACCCGACTGCATGGCCTTCAGACCCTCCACTAACTCTTACAACCTGATCGGGGCCCCCAGCCCTTCTACCAGCTCCCTGTCCACCTTTGGGAAAATCTGCCCCCCCAAGAAATGCCTATTCCCCTCCGGCCCCATAGTGGGTTCCGACGTATGAAATCCCTAAACGCCTTATTCATCCCTGCTGAATCTCCAACCAGGTTCCCATCTCTGTCATTTACTTTCCCTATCTCCCTGGCTGCCTCCCTCTTTCTAAGCTACTGTGCAAGCATTCTCTCCATACTCATACATCGCCCCCCCTCGCCTTTCTCAGCTGCTCCACCGCCCTCTCTGTGGTTAACAAGCCGAACTCCGCCTGTAGCCTCCGCCGTTTCCTTAAAAGCCCTGCCTAGGGGTCTCCGCATACCTCCTATTGATCTGTAGTATCTCCTTAACCAGTCGGTCCGTCTCTGCCCTGTCCACCTTCTCCCTATGGGCCCGTATCGAAATCAGCTCCCCTCTGACCACCGCCTTCAGTGCTTCCCAGACCATGGCTGCTGAAATTTCCCCCGTGTCGTTGACCTGGAGGTAGTTCTGAATACATTTCCTCAGCCGCTCGCACACACCTTCGTCGGCCAAAAGTCCCACATCTAATCTCCAGGGTGGGCGCTGGTTACTTCTTTACTAACCTGCAGGTCAACCCAGTGCAGAGCATGGTCCGAGATTGTGATCGCCGAGTACCCCATGTCCACCACCCCTGCCAGTAAGGCCCTGCTCAAAATGAAGAAATCGATCCGGGAGTACACTTTATGCATGTGTGAGTAGAAGGAGAACTCCTTCACCCTCGGCTGCCCAAATCTCCATGGATCCACCCCCCCCCATCAGCTCCATGAACCCTTTTAGTTCCTTAGCCATTGCTGGCACCCTGCCTGTTTTCGAGCTTGACCGGTCCAAGCCAGGGTCAATAACTGTGTTAAAGTCCCCTCCCCATGACCAACCTGTGCGAGTCCAGGTCCGGTATCTTCCCCATCATCCTCTTTATAAACTCCACATCATCCCAATTTGGTGCATACACATTTACTAATACCATCTGCACCGCTCCAGTTTCCCAATGACCATAATGTACCGACCTCCCAAATCCGAAACTATTCTACCCGCCTCAAACACCACCTGCTTATTGATCAGGATCGCGACCCCTCTAGTCTTTTAAAAAAAATATATATTTTATTAAAGTTTTTCGATCAACCAAGAATTTTCCATTTTTACAACTTTGTAACAGTATATACATTGATCGTTTTTAAAATAATATATTAACTGACGGCAAGTGCCAACACAAATAAAAAACAAAAAGAAATAGTAACATTGAGAAGATAAATATGAACAACAATAATGTAACAACACACAAAAACCCCCCAAAGACCCGAATGCACCCCCCCCCCCCATGGGTTGCTGCTGTTGTCTTTCCTATTTTCCCTTATTGTTCTGCGAGATAGTCGAGGAATGGTTGCCACCGCCTGGTGAACCCCTGAGCCGAACCTCTTAGAGCGTACTTTATCCACTCCAATTTTATAAACCCTGCCATGTCGTTTATCCAGGCCTCCACGCCCGGGGGTTTAGCTTCCTTCCACATAAGTAGAATCCTTCGCCGGGCTACTAGGGACGCAAAGGCCAAAACATAGGCCTCTCTCGCCTCCTGCATTGCCGGCTCATCTGCGACCCCGAATATAGCCAACCCCCAGCTTGGTTCGACCCGGACCCCCACCACCTTTGAAATCACTTTTGCCACACCCACCCAGAACCCGTGCAATACCGGACATGACAAAACATGTGGGTGTGGTTCGCAGGGCTTCCCGCGCACCTCCTGCACTTATCCTCCACCCCAAAAAACCTGCTCAATCTTGCTCCCGTCATATGCGCCCTGTGTAGTACCTTGAATTGGATCAGGCTGAGCCTGGCACATGAGGACGAGGAATTTACCCTACTTAGGGAATCTGCCCATAGCCCCTCCTCAATCTCTTCCCCCAGCTCCTCCTCCCATTTTCCTTTCAGTTCCTCTATCATCGTCTCCCCCTCGTCTCTCATTTTCCTGTATATATCGGACACCTTACCGTCACCCCGCCATGCCCCCGAAATCACTCTGTCCTGGATCCCTTGCGCTGGGAGCTGCAGAAATCCCCTTATCTGTTGCCTCACAAATGCCCTCACTTGCATATAACGAAATGCATTCCCAGGTGGCAACCCGTATTTTTCTGTTCGTGCTCCCAGACTCGCGAACGTCCCGTCCAAGAACAAGTCCTTCAGTTTTGCAATTCCTGCTCGCTGCCAAGATTGAAATCCCCAGTCTATCCTTCCCGGGACAAACCTGTGGTTGTTCCTTATCAGGGACCACACTGAGGCCCCCGTCACTCCCCTATGTCGTCTCCACTGCCCCAAAATCTTCAGAGTCGCCACCACCACTGGGTTTGTGGTGTACCTTTTCGGGGAGAACGGCAGCGGCGCCGTTGCCAGTGCTTTTAAGCTAGTTCCCCTACAGGACGCCATCTCCAGCCTTTTCCACGCCGCTCCTTCTTCTTCCCTCATCCACTTACATATCACAGACACGTTAGCGGCCCAATAATAATCACTCAGACTCGGCAGTGCCAATCCCCCTCTATCTCTACTGCGCTGCAGGAACCCCTTCTTTACCCTTGGGGTCTTTCCGGCCCACACAAAGCTCATGATGCTCCTGTCCACCTTCTTAAAAAAGGTCTTTATAATCAGTATGGAGAGGCACTGAAACACAAAAAGAAACCTCGGGAGGACCACCATTTTAACCTGCACCCTGCCCGCCAATGACAGGGGCACCATATTCCACCTCTTAAAGTCCTCCTCCATCTGCACTACCAGTCGCGTCAAGTTAAGCTTATGCAAGGTTCCCCAGTCCCTGGCCACCTGGATCCCTAAATACCGGAAATCTCTTGTTACCCTCCTCAGCGGCAGCTCGTCTATTCCCCTGCCCTGTTCCCCGGGGTGCATCACAAACAGTTCACTCTTCCCCATATTCAGTTTGTATCCCGAAAACTCTCCAAACTCCCTGAGTGTCTGCATTATCTCAGGCATCCCCTCCACTGGGTCCGCGACATATAACAGCAGATCATCCGCGTATAATGACACCCAATGTTCTTCTCCTCCTCTAAGTACCCCTCTCCACTTCCTGGAGCCCCTCAGCGCTATGGCCAATGGCTCAATTGCCAACGCAAACAGTAACGGGGACAGGGGGCACCCCTGTCTTGTGCCCCTACATAGTCGGATGTAGTCGGATCGTTGCCTGTTCATAATCACACTTGCCACCGGGGCCCCGTATAGGAGCCGAACCCATCTAATGAACCCCTCTCCAAATCCAAATCTCTTCAGTACCTCCCACAGATAGTCCCACTCCACTCTATCAAATGCCTTCTCTGCATCCATAGCCACCACTATCTCCGCCTCCCCCTCCTGTGGGGGCATCATCATCACCCCTAACAACCTCCGTATATTGGTATTCAATTGCCTCCCTTTAACAAATCCTGTTTGGTCACCGTGCACCACCCCAGGGACACAGTCCTCTATCCTTGTCGCCATCACTTTGGCCAATAACTTGGCATCTACGTTCAGGAGAGAGATGGGCCTGTATGACCCGCACTGCAGCGGGTCTTTGTCTCTTTTCAGGATCAGCGATATCGTCGCCTCCGACATCATCGGGGGTAGTGTCCCCCTGTCCTTAGCCTCATTGAAGGTTCTCGTCAGGAGTGGGGCCAGCAGGTCCACATATTTCCATTAAAATTCCACCGGGAACCCATCTGGTCCCGGGGCCTTCCCTGCCTGCATGTTCCCGATTCCTTTTACCACCTCCTCTACCTCAATCTGCGCTCCCAGTCCTGTCCTCTCCTGCTCCTCAACCTTCGGGAACTCCAACTGGTCTAGGAAATGCATCATTCCCTCTTTCCCTTCCGGGGGTTGGGCCTTATACAGCCTGTCGTAGAATACCTTAAATACCCCGTTCACCCTCTCCGCTCTCTGTTCCATCCTTCCCTCCTCGTCTCTAACTCCTCCGATCTCTCTCGCCGCCCCCCTCTTCCTAAGTTGTTGGGCCAGCAGTCGGCTCGCCTTCTCTCCGTATTCATACTGTATTTCCTGTGCCTTCCTCCACTGCGTCTCCGCCTTACCCGTGGTCAACAAGGCAAAGTCCGTGTGTAGTCTCCGTCTTTCCCTGTATAGCCCTTCGTCCGGAGCCTCCGCATATTGCCTATCCACCCTCAAAATCTCCCCAATCAGTCTCTCCCTTTCTTTACCCTCTTGTTTCCCCTTGTGGGCCCTTATGGAGATCAGCTCCCCTCTCACCACCGCTTTCAGCGCCTCCCAGACTACTCCCACCTGGACCTCTGTGTCATCATTGACCTCTAGGTATCTTTCAATACATCCCCTCACCCTCCACATACCCCCTCGTCCGCCAACAGTCCCATGTCCAATCTCCAAAGTGGGCGTTGCTCCTTTTCCTCACCTAGTTCCAGATCTACCCAATGTGGGGCATGAACTGAAATGGCTATAGCCAAGTACTCCGCTCCTGCCACCTTTGGGATCAGCGCCCTTCCCAGGACAAAGAAATCTATCCGGGAGTACACTCTATGGACGTGGGAGAAGGAGGAAAACTCTTTACTCCTCGGTCTAGTAAATCTCCAGGGATCCACTCCTCCCATCTGCTCCATAAAGCCCTTAAGCACCTTGGCCGCTGCCGGCCTCCTCCCGGTCCTAGATCTGGACCGGTCCAGCCCTGGGTCCAGTACCGCGTTGAAGTCCCCCCCCCCCCGCCCCCGCATTACCAACTTTCCCATCTCCAGGATGCGCCCCAACATACGCTTCATAAAGTTCGCATCATCCCAGTTCGGGGCATATACGTTCACCAGCACCACCGCTTCACCTTGCAATCTGCCACTCACCATCACGTACCTACCCCCACTGTCCGCCACTATGGTCTTCGCCTCAAACGATACCCTTTTCCCCAGCAGTATTGCCACCCCTCTATTTTTCGCATCCAAGCCCGAGTGGAATACCTGTCCCACCCATCCTTTTCTTAATCTTACCTGATCCGCCAGTTTCAGGTGCGTCTCCTGAAGCATAACCACGTCTGCCTTTAGCTTCTTTAGGTGCGCAAATACCCTTGCCCTCTTAATCGGCCCATTCAACCCTCTCACGTTTCACGTGATCAACCGGGTTGGGGGGCTCTTTACACCCCGCCCTCGTCGACTAGCCATCCCCTTTTTTAAACCAGTTCCTCACCCGGTTCCCACGCAACCGCTTGTCCCCCAGACGGCACCCTCCCGTCCCGACCATCCCATCTCGTAACAGCTCCCCCTTCCCCTTAGCAGCAGCAGCAACCCAGTTAATCCCCCCCCCCCCCCCCCCCCCCCCCCCGCTAGATCCCGCTCTAGCTTGATTGCACCCCCCATATTGCTTCCCGGAGTCAGGAAACTCTGGCTGACCTCGGCTTCCCCCGTTTATCCTAAGCCTCCCTGCGTGTGAGGCTCCCTCGTTCCTACGCCCCCTTTTCCCGCCACAGTTTCCATAGTGCGGGAACAGAGCCCGCGCTTCTCTCTCGGCCCCGCCCCTAATGGCGCAGCTCCCTCTCTCCTTCCCCATCCCCTTCCCCACCGGCGCCCACATTTCTTCCTGTCCCCCCCCTTCGAGGGGAAAAAATTCCCCCATCTGATTTACAATTTCTTGCCACCACCTCGCTACTTCATTCCAAACATCCTTTCCCAAATCTAGTCCAACTTCTCCTCTTGAATGAATGTCCACGCCTCCTCTGCCGTCTCGAAGTAGTGGTGTTTGCCCTGGTGTGTAACCCACAGTCTTGCCGGCTGCAACATTCCGAATTTCACTTTCTTCCTGTGGAGCACCGCCCTGGCCCGATTGAAACTCGCCCTCCTTCTCGCCACCTCCGCACTCCAATCCTGATACACGCGGATCACCGCGTTCTCCCACCTGCTGCTCCGTGTCGTCTTAGCCCATCTCAGGACCATCTCCCTGTCCTTGTAGCGGTGGAATCTCACCACTATTGCTCGCGGTATTTCCCCTGCCTTTGGTCTTCTCACGAGGACCCGGTACGCTCCCTCCACTTCCAGGGGGGCCGTCGGGGCCTCAGCTCCCATTAAGGTATGGAGCATCACGCTCACGTACGCCCCAACGTCCGCTCCCTCTGCCCCTTCGGGAAGACCCAAAATCCTTAAGTTCGTCCTCCTCGAGCTATTTTCCAGGGCTTTCAATCTCTCCATACACCTCTTGTGTAGTGCCTCGTGCGTCTCCGTCTTCACCACCAAGCCCTGTATCTCGTCTTCATTTTCGGCAGCCTTTGCCTTCACTCCACGGAGCTCCATCTCTTGGGTCTTTTGCGTCTCCTTCAGCCCCTCAATCGCCTGCAGCATCGGCGCCAGCACCTCCTTCTTGAGCTCCTCCACACATCGCCGGAGGAACTCCTGCTGTTCCAGGCCCCATACCAACTGGGCTCCCTCAGCCACCATCTTGCTTCTCCCTTTCCTTCTCTGCCACTGCTCCAGAGGATCCTCCACAATCTGGCCACTACTATCCCTTCTTTCCATCCACACCCGGGAGGACTCCTTCCTATGTCGCCTCACACTGGGTTTAGCCTTTGAAAATTTCCGGTGGGGCTCCCGATAAGAGCCCAAAAGTCCGTTGAAATGGGAGGTGCCGAAACGTGCGACTTAGCTGGTCATCGCCGCACCAGGAAGTCGCGACCCCTCTAGTCTTTGAATCCAGTCCCAAGTGATAGACCTGACCGACCCAGCCTTTCCTCAATCTAATCTGGTCATTTGCTCTAAGGTGAGTCTCCTGCAACATTACCACGTCCACCTTCAGTCCCCTAAGATGCGCGAACAAACGTGCCCTCTTGACCGGCCCATTTAACCCTTGACCATTCCAGGTGATCAGCCTAGTTGGGGGGGGGGGGGAAATCATTGCCCCCCACCCTTCGCCGATCAGCCACCCCCTTTTTTGGGCCCGCCTCCAGCCCATTCTCCGTGCCTCCACCGGCCCGCCCCCAGGCAGCCTCCCCCTCCCAACCTCCTCTCTGTCCCTTGGCCAAGTCCCTCCCTCGTCAATTCTGGACATTTTAATGACTCCTTATCCCGGGGATCGTTAGCCTCTACCCTCACATAGGCCTCTATCTCTTTGATTCTTCAGAAGGACAAAGACCTGACAGGGTGTGGTTCGTATCATTCTATTACACTTTTGAACGTGGACATCAAGCTACTTGCCAAGGTGCTGCTGCTTCGGCTGGAATCTTGCCTCCCAAATATAATCTTGGAGGATCAGATGGGCTTCATGAACGGTGGACAATTGTCGGCCAATATACTCTGCCTATTAAATGTTGCCCTTTCCCCACCTCGTTGCCCGAACCAGAGGTGATTGTTTCGCTGCATGCTGAAAAGGCATTTTATAGAATACAGTAGGAGTATTTATTGGAGATTCTTGGTTTGAATTTGGCCACAAGTTTACTTTTTGGATGCATCTATTTTACAAGGCCCCCACTGCAAGTGTTTGTGTGAATGTCCTGAATTCTGGTTATTTTCCATTGAACAGGGCCACGAGGCAGGGCTTTCTTGGTCAAACCCTCTGGGAGGGTAGTCCAACTGGGGACATTAACTTTTCGCCTTGCCAAGACGAGCTTTAGTTATCTGGAGGTGCGGGTGGCCCACAACTAATAATAATAACCGTTTATTGTCACAAGTATAAAGTTACTGTGAAAAGACCCTCGTCGCCACATTCCGGCGCCTGTTTGGGTAAGCTGGTACGGGAATTGAACCCGTGCTGCTGGCCTTGTTTTGCATCACAAACCAGCTGTCTAGTCCACTGAGCTAAACCAGCCAACTGAACCTCACTTCATAAATTAAACTACAATAGTCTGGTTAGCAGTTTTAAAACAGACTTTCAGAGGTGGAACAACCTCCCCTTATCCTTGGCGGGTAGGGTTCAGACTATTAAAATTAACGTGCTCGCGAGATTTTTATTTCTTTTTCAGTGTCACCCCATTTTTCTCCCCAAATCCCTCAATTCAAGGTTTTGTATAGGACTCACTTGTCCCAGGGCTAGGATGAGTGTTTTTTCCCCTGGAGTTGAGGATAAGTGTGAACATTGTTCTTGTGGGCCTGCTGACCAAACACATGTGTTCTGGTCCCGTCCCAGTTGATGGGCTTCTTTCTTTAATACCATGTTGGAGATAATCCATGTAGATTTGGATCCATGTCTGTTGGTGGCTATATTTGGGGTGTCAGGTTTGCAGGTTCTTCAGTCTGGGGTAAAGGCCGTTGCCTCGTTGATAGCTCGGAGTCAAATTCTGATTGGGTGGAGGTCTCCTACTCCATTTAGTGCCTCGGCTTGGCTGGGTGACCTCAGGCCACTTCTGAATTTGGAGAAGTTTAAGTATAACATCAGAGGGTCGGTGGAGAGGATCTACTGAACATGGCAACCGTTCATTTCCTTTTATAAGGAGTTAGTCACCGTCAGCTGTTAGAGGATTTGCATTCGTTTTAGTGTTAAAGTTAAGTAGGTGTTGTGTGTGGTTTTGCTTTTTTCTCTTCTATTATACATTTCTGTTTGATTAGTATGAAAATCTTTTAATAAATATATATTTAAAAAGAATCTTGAACTGCTGAAACAGACCTCAACTTGTATAGCAGAGGGTGAAAAACTTTCCGAAACAAAATACAACAAATAGCATCCTAACCCTTTTTTGGTTTGAAGAATAGTAAGATCTAATGTCCAATCAGGTGAATGCCGAGGACAATTTGTGGGATCGTGGCCCTTACAAGAATCTTAATGGAAAATCATGAAAATATATCTCTATGTGAAGGTTAAACAAATAAGGAAGGAATAAAATCTGTTGCGATAGTCTTGTGAAGCAGATGCAGACTTCTTGCAGACAGATCATATACCTGCTCTGGAAGTCTGCCACCATGTCTCGTCTCTCAGATATTTTTGAGGAACCATCCAATCTCATGTAAGTATGCTGTCTGAAGACCATGTACTCCTGAAACAGGAACAGAAATGGGAATCAGTAAAGAGAAAACAAGATTCACAACTATTGACATCCACAGGTACACTGAAACAGAGAGGTCAGTTCTGCTGAAAATGCAACAGAATCATATGCATAGATAACAAATGCAAGGAAGTTATGGCGAACCTTTATGACATACGGTTTGACTTCAACTGAAATACTGTGTCCCATTCAGGTCACCACGCTTTAGGAAGGATGTGAAGGCTTTGGCCAGGGTGCAGAAAAGATCTATGAGAATGGTTCTGGAGATGAAAGACTTCAGTTACATGAATAGATTGGAGAAGCTGGGATAGTTCTCTTTAGAGAGGACTGAGGCAAAATCCGATAGAGGTATTGAAATAGTGAGGGATCCGTAGATAGGGGAAAAACTGTGCCCATTGACAGAAGGGTCAAGAACCAGAGAACACCAATTTAAGGTAGTTGGCAAAAGAACCAGAGGAAAAGTTTAAAACACCGCAAATGGTTAAGGTCTGGAATACACTGTCTGACAGTGTGGTGGAGGCAGATTCAATTATGGTTTTCAAAAGGGAATTGGATAATTATCAGAACAGAAACAACCTGGAGCGCTACAAGAACAAAGCAGGGGAGTAGGATTAGCTGAGTTGCTCTTACAGAGAACAGGGATGGACACATGGGTTAAATGATCGCCTTCTGTGCTATAGCTATTCTATGACAATGCTATACAATAAACCGGGATTAGGGACCGGGCATACAGCTGTACTATAATGCAAGATCGGTCAGGGCTGTGAAAAAGGGAGTCATAGCTGTATGTCAACTTGGAAATGCAGAGGGGTGTCCCAGCTGTATGTATGACATGGGAAAGCAGAGGGGAATCCCAGTTACATCTATCTTGAGCTGAGGAAGCAGGTTGAAACAAAAATTCTGAGGGTGTTTGATGGAGTAACTGCAGAGAGGATGCATCATCTCGTGTTGGAACCTAAATCTAGGGAGTACAGTTTAAAATCTCTTTCCCGAGGATCATTTGTGTTTGGAATTCTCTTTCCTAGTAAGCAGTGGAAGCTCGGTCATTGAACATATTTAAGACAGAGTTAAACAGATTTTTGAACTCCAGGGATTCAAGGGTTATGATGGACAGGCAGGAATGTGGAGTTAGGACAACAAGCAGACCAGCCATGATCTTATTTAAAGGTAAGGCAGGCTCAATGGGACAAATGACCTACTTCTGCTCTGATTTGTTCTTATTAGAATTTTATTAGTCACAGCTGTATGTTAACCTGGGAAGCAAAGGGGAATTACAGCTGTAGGTGTAACCTGATCGATCAGAATGAAACCTGTAAAAGAATGATCCGAGTGTGTAGTATGTGCAGAAATAACAAATTAACAGCAGCTAAATAAGAATGGATTGTGCACTCTTTCTTCCTGAACCTCAATTGTACCTGGCAGGCATGCTTAGGTCATGCCTAACAAACTTCACCACAACCTTCTTAAGGGCAACTAGGGATGGGCAATAAATGCTGGCTTAAACAGTGACACCCATATCCCATAAATTAATTTTAGAAAATCTTCCTACAGGTGGACTATACAGAACTATTGTATATATACTGTAGAATCCCTAATGTTCAAGGAGGCCATTTGGCCTGTGGGGTCAGCACCAACCCTCTGAAACAGCACCCTACCTAGGCTCACTCACATTCCCTATCCCCGTAGCCCCACCTAACCTATAATCCCTGGACTCCAAGGGACAATTTTAGCATGCCTAATCCACCTAACCTGCACATCTCTGGACACTAAGCAGCAAGTAAAAAAAAAAGCATAGCCAATCCACCTAACCTGCACATCTTTGGACTGCACTTGGAGGAAACCCACGGAGACATGGGGAGAACAGGCAAACTCCACACAGTTAGTTACCCAAGGCCGGATTTGAACCTGGATCCCTGGCACTGAAGCAGCAGTGCTAACCACTGTGCCACTCGTCAGAGATTGAGGTCCTCTGCTGGTTACACTCAGGTGGCACAACCCCTTCTAGATGACTACATGTACAATCTGCACACAATCTTCCAAATCCTGGTTTCAACTTGCATAAACAGACAGCTTTAATAGTGGAATTCAAGCAAGGGAATCAGTTTTTTTTAAAAAAGAGAGGTTGTTAGTGTTTGGGGGTGGGGAGGCGGAGGTTGGGGCTGGTAAATAAAAGGTAGTAAAGCTAACTTTGCTGCAGAGAATGGTTGAAACTTCAGTAGATCATGGTTTAAAGAGCAAACAGACAAAATTAAGGTTTTGCATTAAGATAGTACAGTGATTGGGAAATGGGATTGACAGTGAGAAAGCAAGTGTGATTGAAATATTGTATTATGTGGGAAAAGGTTTCGTTTTATGGCATTAATTTGGATACTGACGAAGCTCTTGATAGTTCAGCAGTTCTTAATGTTAAATTAGTGTTCATTTTGCATCGTACTGAAATCAGCCAGCACAGGGAGATGGTCAATTCTCTGGAGCTGCTGGCAATTGAAGGGTTAATTGACCCAGCAGAGGGCAGTAGAGCGGAGCTGCTGATTGACTGTTGCGGGGGCAATTTGCATACGTCTGTTGTGCTCACCCTAACTTGAAGATGCACCTGAGCAAGAGACACTCAAGTGAAGACAAGCATCCAGCAGAGGGCAGTAGAGCGGAGCTGCTGATTGGCTGTTGGGGGGGGCAATTTGCATACATCTGTTGTGTTCACCCTAACTTGAAGGTGTACCTGAGCAAGAGACCCTCAAGTGAAGACAAGCATCCAGCAGAGGGCGGTAGAGCGGAGCTGCTGATTGGCAGTTGCGGGGGCAATTTGAATACGTCTGTTGTGCTCATCCTAACTTGAAGGTGTACCTGAGCAAGAGACCCTAGCTGTTCAAGTGAAGTCAAGCATCCAGCAGAGGGCAGCAGAGTGGAGCTGCTGATTGGCTGTTGTGGGGGCAATTTGCATACGTCTGTTGTGCTTACCCTAACTTGAGGGTGGTTTGTGGAGGAGCTGTTGTCAAGTGACACTTAAACCTGAAACACTTCTTCAGTGTTTCCCTCCGTATCTCCTCCTCTAACCCCCCCCCCAAAAAAAAACTGCTGTAAAGATCAAGAGGGAGGCTCGAGGGCAGGTAGAAGTAGAAAGAAGTTGAACCATGAAGTCAGAGCCTGCAGGTAGGGGATTGGCTGGTGACTGGTAAGTAGTTTTTATTTTATTTTCCCTCAGGTGCTATCGTGCGGGGTGCAGAGGTTGCTGAGTGAGTGCTTGCTGAGAAGGGGAGTGAATAACAGGTAAGCTCTTTCTTTCTTTTTCTTTCTTTATCTCGAGGGGATGGCAGTGAAGGTAGTGCAATGTTCCTCCTGCAGAATGTTTGAGATAAGGGACGCCGTCAGTGTCCCTGCTGATTTCATCTGTGGGAAGTGCACCCATCTCCAGCTCCTCAGAAACCGCATGAGGGAACTGGAGCTGGAGGAACTTCGGATCATTCGGGAGGCAGAGGTGGTCATAGATAGAAGCTTCAGGGATGTAGTTACTCCGAAGAATAAAGATTGATGGGTGACGGTAAGAGGGGCTGGGAGGAAGCAGTCAGTACAGGGATCCCCTGTGGTCGTTCCCCTTAGTAACAAGTATACCGCTTTGGATACTGTTGGGGGGGAGGGGGGGGGGGGGGGGAGGGAACTTACCAGGGGTAAGCCATGGGGTACAGGTCTCTGGCACAGAGTCTGTCCCTGTTGCTCAGAAGAGAAGGGGGAAGAGGAGTAGAGCATTAGTCATTGGAGACTCCATAGTTAGGGGGATAGATAGGAGATTCTGTGGGAACGAGAGAGACTCGCGGTTGGTGTGTTGCCTCCCAGGTGCCAGGGTGCGTGATGTCTCGGATCGTGTTTTCGGGATCTTAAGGGGGAGGGGGAGCAGCCCCAAGTCCTGGTCCACATAGGTACCAACGACATAGGTAGGAAAAGGGATAGGGATGTAAGGCAGGAATTCAGGGAAGTAGGGTGGAAACTTAGATCTAGGACAAACAGAGTTATTATCTCTGGGTTGTTACCCGTGCCACGTGATAGCGAGACGAGGAATAGGGAGAGAGAGGAGTTGAACACGTGGCTACAGGGATGGTGCAGGAGGGAGGGTTTCAGATTTCTGGATAATTGGGGCTCATTCTGGGTTGGTGGGACCTCTACAAACGGGATGGTCTACACCTGGACCAGAGGGGTACCAATATCCTGGGGGCGAAATTTGCTAATGCTCTTCGGGAGGGTTTAAACTCGTTCAGCAGGGGCTTGGGAACCTGAATTGTAGCTCCAGTATATAGGAGGTTGAGAGTAGTGAGGTCATGAGTAAGGTTTCAAAGTTGCAGGAGTGTACCGGCAGGCAGGAAGGTGGCATAAAGTGTGTCTTCTTCAATGCCAGGAGCATCCGGAATAAGGTGGGTGAAATTGCTGCATGGGTTGGTACCTGGGACTTCGATGTTGTGGCCATTTCGGAGATATGGATAGAGCAGGGACAGGAATGGTTGTTGCAGGTGCCGGGGTTTAGATATTTCAGTAAGCTCAGGGAAGGTGGTAAAAGAGGGGGAAGGGTGGGATTGTTAGTCAAGGACAGTATTACGGTGGCAGAAAGGATGTTTGATGAGGACTCGTCTACTGAGGTAGTATGGGCTGAGGTTAGAAACAGGAAAGGAGAGGTCACCCTGTTAGGGGTTTTCTATAGGCCTCCGAAAAGTTACAGAGATGTAGAGGAAAGGATTGCAAAGATGATTCTGGATAGGAGCGAAAGCAACAGGGTAGTTGTTTTGGGGGACTTTAACTTTCCAAATATTGACTGGAGCGCTATAGTTCGAGTACTTTAGATGGGTCCGTTTTTGTCCAATGTGTGCAGGAGGGTTTCCTGACACAGTATGTAGATAGGCCAACGAGAGGCGAGGCCATATTGGATTTGGTACTGGGTAATGAACCAGGACAGGTGTTAGATTTGGAGGTAGGTGAGCACTTTGGTGATAGTGACCACAATTTGATTACGTTTACTTTAGTGATGGAAAGGGATAGGTATATACCGCACGGCAAGAGTTATATCTGGGGAAAAGACGATTATGATGCGATGAGGCAAGACTTAGGATGCATCGGATGGAGAGGAAAACTGCAGGGGTTGGGCACAATGGAAATGTGGAGCTTGTTCAAGGAACAGCTACTGCGTGTCCTTGATAAGTATGTACCTGTCAGGCAGGGAGGAAGTGGTCGAGCAAGGGAACCGTGGTTTACTAAAGCAGTCAAAACACTTGTCAAGAGGAAGAAGGAGGCTTATGTAAAGATGAGACATGAAGGTTCAGTTAGGGCGCTCGAGAGTTACAAGTTAGCTAGGAAGGACCTAAAAAGAGAGCTAAGTAGAGCCAGGAGGGGACATGAGAAGTCTTTGGCAGGTAGGATCAAGGATAACCCTAAAGCTTTCTATAGATATGTCAGGAATAAACAAATGACTAGGGTAAGAGTAGGGCCAGTCAAGGACAGTAGTGGGAAGTTGTGCTTGGAGTCCGAGGAGATAGGAGGTGCTAAATGAATATTTTCGTCAGTATTCACACAGGAAAAAGACAATGTTGTCGAGGAGAATACTGAGATTCAGGCTACTAGACTAGAAGGGCTTGAGGTTCATAAGGAGGAGGTGTTAGCAATTCTGGAAAGTGTGAAAATAGATAAGTCCCCTGGGCCGGATGGGATTTATCCTAGGATTCTCTGGGAAGCTAGGGAGGAGATTGCTGAGCCTTTGGCTTTGATCTTTAAGTCATCTTTGTCTACAAAAATAGTGCCAGAAGACTGGAGGATAGCAAATGTTGTCCCCTTGTTCAAGAAGGGGAGTAGAGACAATACAGGTAACTCTAGACCAGTGAGCCTTACTTCTGTTGTGGGCAAAATCTTGGAAACGTTTATAAGAGATAGGATGTATAATCATCTGGAAAGGAATAATTTGATTAGAGATAGTCAACACGGTTTTGTGAAGGGTAAGTCGTGCCTCACAAACCTTATTGAGTTCTTTGAGAAGGTGACCAAACAGGTGGATGAGGGTAAAGCAGTTGATGTGGTGTATATGGATTTCAGTAAAGCGTTTGATAAGGTTCCCCACAGTAGGCTACTACAGAAAATACGGCGGCATGGGATTCAGGGTGATTTAGCAGTTTGGATCAGAAATTGGCTAGCTGGAAGAAGACAAAGGGTGGTGGTTGATGGGAAATGTTCAGACTGGAGTCCAGTTACTAGTGGTGTACCACAAGGATCTGTTTTGGGGCCACTGCTGTTTGTCATTTTTATAAATGACCTGGAGGAGGGCGCAGAAGGATGGGTGAGTAAATTTGCAGATTACTCTAAAGTCGGTGGAGTTGTGGACAGTGCGGAAGGATGTTACAAGTTACAGAGGGACATAGATAAGCTGCAGCGCTGGGCTGAGAGCTGGCAAATGGAGTTTAATGCAGAAAAGTGAGAGGTGATTCATTTTGGAAGGAATAACAGGAAGACTGAGTACTGGGCTAATGGTAAGATTCTTGGCAGTGTGGATGAGCAGAGAGATCTCGGTGTCCATGTACATAGATCCCTGAACGTTGCCATCCAGGTTGAGAGGGTTGTTAAGAAGGCGTACGGTGTGTTAGCTTTTATTGGTAGAGGGATTGAGTTTCGGAGCCATGAGGTCATGTTGCAGCTGCACAAAACTCTGGTGCGGCCGCATTTGGAGTATTGCGTGCAATTCTGGTCGCCGCATTATAGGAAGGATATGGAAGCATTGGAAAGGGTGCAGAGGAGATTTACCAGAATGTTGCCTGGTATGGAGCGAAGATCTTATGAGGGAAGGCTGAGGGACTTTTGTTAGAGAGAATAAGGTTAAGAGATGACTTAATTGAGGCATACAAGATGATCAGAGGATTGGATAGGGTGGACAGTGAGAGCCTTTTCCCTCGGATGGTGATGTCTTGCACGAGGTGACATAGCTTTAAATTGAGGGGAGATAGATGTCAGCTTTAAATTGAGGGGTGATATAAGACAGATGTCAGAGGTAGGTTCTTTACTCAGAGAGTAGTAAGGGCGTGGAATGCCCTGCCTGCAACAGTAGTGGACTCGCGAACACGAAGGGCATTCAAATGGTCATTGGATAGACATATGGACGATAAGGGAATAGTGTAGATGGGCTTTAGAGTGGTTTCACAGGTCGGCACAACATCGAGGGCCGAAGGGCCTGTACTGCGCTGTAATGTTCGATGTTCTATGATCATCGGCTGTTGAAGGGACCTGCAGAAACTCAGCAGGGCACAGTTAAACGGTGCTTAACAGTGGCAGAACACTCCCATAACAGGACCCACTCCCAAACCCCTATTTGTTTTCTTAGTCAGGACTGAGCATCCTGTGTTTCTTGTGAAATATATAATTCTTTCATCTCAGAAATGACGACATAATTCCTGAATTGCTAGCCGTCATTATAATACCATAAGACTAAGTGTTTTTTTTTCTGAGGGGTGGGGTATGAAGAAAACCCTCCCCGCTTTGCTCATTTTTATTATTCAAATGAATGCAGTTGAATGTCCAATCCGTCAACCCCCACCACTTTCTAATTGAAATACAGTGCCTCCTCAATGCAACTGTATTCCCCATAATTGGTAACATTTTCACTGACAGGAAGTGCCTTTCACATGATTGTGTAAATTTGAGAGCAAAGTACAAACACAAAAGTGTTGAAAGGTGTAAAAGAAATCTGAGACGGCTAATGCACAAAAACCTCAGGCTAGTTTGCATTGCTCTTTGCTGTGTTAAAGACTGACTGCTCCATTTCCCACTGTAGATTAGGGATTGAACCTTTCAGTGCTGTCAGCCGGTTTCACCCAGTCACACAGGTGAAATACAATTAATTAACTGGTTATTCCACTCATCACGACTCACAGACACTCACTTCAAAGCACAGGTATGTGGGCATGTTTGCTTCATGGCCTGGGTACACTCGCATATATTTTAAAAATACATTTAGAGTACCCAATTCATTTTCTCCAATTAAGGGGCAATTTAGCGTGGCCAATCCACCTACCCTGCACATCTTTGGGTTGTGGGGGCGAAACCCGCGCAAACACGGGGAGAATGTGCAAACTCCACACGGACAGTGACCTAGAGCCGGGATCGAACCTGGGACCTTGGCGCCGTGAGGCAGCAATGCTAACCACTGCCACAGTGCTGCAGGGCCACCTCAACAGTTGCAGCTGTACAGAACGTTAGTTAGGCCACACTTGGGAGTATAGTGTTCAATTCTGGTCGCCACATTACCATAAGAATGTGGAGAGGGTGCAGAAGAGATTTACCAGGATGTTGCCTGGTATGGTGAGCATTAGCTATGAGGAGAGGTTGAATAAACTTGGTTTGTTCTCGCTGGAACGAAGGAGGTTGAGAGGCGACCTGATAGAGGTCTACAAAATTATGAGGGGCATAGACAGGGTGGATAGCCAGAGACTTTTTCCCAGGGTAGAGGGGTCAATTACTAGGGGGCATAGGTTTAAGATGCGAGGGACAAGGTTTAGAGCAGATGTACGACGGAGGTTTATAAAAAATACACACAGAGGGTAGTGGGTGCCTGGAACTCGCTGCCGGAGGAGGTGGTGGAAGCAGGGACGATAGTGATGTTTAAAGGGCATCTTGACAAATACATGAATAGAAAGGGAATGGAGGGGTACGGACCCTGGAAGCGTAGAAGATTTTAGTTTAGACGGGCAGCATGGTCGCCGCAGGCTTGGAGGGCCAAAGGGCCTGTTCCTCTGATGTACCTTTCTTTGTTCTTTGTTCTTAGACAAAGGCTGGTGCTCCTGAAGACATTAGTCAGCACCTTGCTGAGAGAAGGAGAGAATATGCAGCAGGTCCTAGTACCAGAATTCCTCGCCCCCCCAAAAAAATATTTGTTTGCTCAAAAGGGGAAGTATATCCCACAATCTGCACCTTTCCTCTTTTCCTGCAGTGCAGACAAACAAGCAACAGACCATATCCTGCGGACCACATCCTTTGACACGGGTGGCGCAGTGACTCTTATCCTTTCCCCTCCCAACTTTGTCCTGTTGAGAGACTGCAGAAGCCCACAGAAGTAAGGTTTGTATGCATACAGGTCTGTTACACTGAATATACTTTTCTTCTTTTGAAAAGAGAAACAAACATTTCCACATTTTTCACCCAACCAGCTCCAGTTACTGTTGCAGCCAGGAAATTTTATCTCCGACAACTGAATTGTTCCCATTGAAGAGGCTGAAAATCAGGGAACTATATGCAGCCCTCTACAGGGAGAAAGTTTAAAATAAGCTCTCTTCATAACTAGATACATAGAAGATAGGAGCAGGAGGAGGCCTTTTGGCCCTTCGAGCCTGCTCCGCCATTTATCACGATCATGGCTGATCATCCAACTCAATAGCCTAATCCTGCTTTCTCCCCATAGCCTTGATCACATTCTCCCCAAGTAGTACATGGGCAGCACGGTAGCATTGTGGATAGCACAATTGCTTCACAGCTCCAGGGTCCCAGGTTCCATTCCGGCTTGGGTCACTGGTTGTGCGGAGTCTGCACATCCTCCCCGTGTGTGCGTGGGTTTCCTCTGGGTGCTCCGGTTTCCTCCCACAGTCCAAAGATGTGCAGGTTAGGTGGATTGGGCATGATAAATTGCCCTTAGTGTCCAAAATTGGGGTGCTCTTTCCAAGAGCCGGTGCAGACTCGATGGGCCGAATGGCCTCCTTCTGCACTGTAAATTCTATGAAAACTATGAATCTATAAGTACATCTAGCCGCCTCTTGAATATCTGCAATGATTTAGCATCAACTACTTCCTGTGGTAATGAATTCCACAGGCTCACCACTCTTTGTGTGAAGACGTGTCTCCTTATCTCTGTCCGAAATGGTATATCCTGAATCCTCAGACTGTGACCCCTGGTTCTGGACTTTCACATCATTGGGAACATTTTCTCTGCATCTACCCTGTCTAGTCCGATTAGAATTTTATAAGACTCTATGAGATCCCCCCTCATTCTTCTGAACTCCAGCGAGAACAATCCCAACCTAGTCAATCTGTTCTCATATGACAGCCCCGCCATCTCTGGAATCAGTCTGGTAAACCTTTATTGCTCTCCCTCGAGAGCAAGAACATCCTTCCTCCGAGAAGGAGACCAAAAAATTCAGACATTGCACCACCCACTGCATAGACCAGACAAATTGTTTTTGCATCTACAGTCACGTTAAAGTGGTGACGTCTGCATGCAAAGTGTGTTCACCAAGCAGCTGTTAGACAGGGGTTTTATCGATAATCTCCTCAAGCTCTTCAACCCTCAGAGATCAGTTATGCTCCTCCAACTCCGGTCTCTTGCTCACTCTCCACTTTCATTGCTCCGAGCATTGGTGGCTGCGCCTTCAGCTGTCCAAGCTCAAGACATTGAAAATCCCTCCTTAAGCCCCTGTGTCTTTCTACCTCTCTCTCCTTTAAGAGGCTGCTCAAGACCCACGACTTTGACCAAGCTCTTTGCCACCTGCCCTCAGCACAGTAGCACAAGTCAATAGCACTGTAGCTTCACAGCGCCAGGGTCCCAGGTTCGATTCCCTGCTGCGTCACTGTCTGTGCGGAGTCTGCATGTTCTTCCCGTGCCTGCGTGGGTTTCCTCCGGGTGCTCCGGCTTCCTCCCACAGCCCAAAGACGTGCAAGTTAGGTGGATTAGCCACGATAAATTGCCCTTCGTGACTAAAAAAGGTTAGGAGGGGTTATTGGGTTACGGAGATAGGGCGGAAGTGAGGGCTTAAGTGGGTCGGTCAGACTCGATGGGCCGAATGGCTTCCCTCTGCACTGTATGGCCTATGTTCTATATCTCTTTAAAGAAGAAACACTTGTATTTATGGAATGCCTTTCATGACCTCAGAACATTACAACTTGCTCTACAGCCAATGGAGTACTTTTGAACTGTAATCACTGTTATAATGTAGGAAATGCAGCAACAAATTGGTGTACAGGATGTTCCCACGAACAACCATATGAATGGTCAAATAATGTGCATTAGTGAATAAATTGAGGGATAGATATTGCCCAGGACACTGTACTTCCCTGTTCTTCTTTAAACTGTGCTATGGGATCTTTTATGCCAGCCTGAGTGGGCAGACTGAATTGACTCAGAGTGTACAGTACTCCCTCACAGTATCACACTGGACAGTCAGCCTAGATTTTTGTTCTCAAGTCTCTGAAGTGGGACTTGAACCCACAACTTCTGACTCAGAGCCATGTGTGCTACCAACTAAGCCACAGCTCTCAAATTGGTTTGCTGCAAAATTTTGTCTGATTAAGCTCCAGTGAAGCACCCTAGGGTATTCTGCTACTTTGAAGCTCCCACATAAATCCAAGTTGTTGCAGTAGTAACACTACATAATTGGGGGTTTACTTGTACATAGTTATGCTCACCGTGGGTTGTTATGGCGGAACTGCCGCTTTACGTGTTTTCTGTTTTATTAATCTCCCTGCATCCTTATGCTCTTCCGCACAGCTTAATCTCAGTGTCAACCAGTCAGAAAATCACTGGTCTTATCTGCATCTGGTAAAACATGCTGCCCAATAATCCTGGTGACGTGCCATTGGTTCAAAGCTTCCTTCCTTTCTACATTGAACCCTCACCCGAGGGACAAGGCTGTCTGCATCATCCAGCAGGAATTCAATGTTTTGGCACACTTTGCCCCACGCAGTTGGCAGCCACATTATAAATGTTTGGTCTCAATCCTATTTACGCAGTGGGGGTTGCTCGACCTTCATTGTAGACAGCTTAGATGATAGCATGAAATTGCAAGGAGATATTTACAGACTAGGTGAATGGGCAAATTTGTGGCAGATGGAATTTAATGTAAGCAAGTGTAAGGTTATCCAGGGGCAGTACGCTGGCAGTGGTTAGCACTGCTGCCTCACCGTGCCAAGGACCCGGATTCGATTGGGGCTGAGGATCACTGTCCGTGTGGAGTTTGCACATTCTCCCCGTGTTTCCGTGGGTTTCACCCCCACAACCCAAAGACGTGCAGGGTAGGTGGATTGGCCACGCTAAATTGCCTCTTAATTGGAAAAAAGAATTGGGTACTCTAAATTTATTTAAAACAGTGTAAGGTTATCCATTTTAGACCAAGAAAGATTAAAGTAGAGTACTTTCTGAATGGAAAGAGGTTGGGTACAGTGGATGTCCAAAGAGACTTCGCAGTTCAGGTGCATAGGCCCTTAAAATGGCAGGAATAAGTGCAGAAAATTATCAAAAAGATTAATGGAATGCTAGCCATTATATCTAGATGATTGGAATATTAAGACAGGGGTTAATGCTGCAACTGTACAAAGCCCCGGTTAGACCCCACTTGGAGCAGTGTGAACAGTTATGGACACCACACGTTGGGAAGGATATTTTGGCCTTGGAGGGAGTGAAATGTAGGTTTACAAAAATGATACCTGGATTACAGGGGTTGAGTTTCGAGAGATTACTCAAATTAGACCAGTTTTCACTTGAATTTAGAAGGTTATGGGGTGATCTGATCCAAATATTCAAGATATTAACAGGGAAAGACCGGGTAGATAAAAATAAAATGAAATTATTACATTTTTGTTGAGCAAATATATTAAGGGATATGGGCCAAAGGTGGGTATATGGAGTTAGGTCACAGATTAACCATGATCTCACTGTACGGCGGGACAGGTTTGAGGGGCTGAATAGTCTACTCCTGTTCCTATGCCTCCAGTTGGTGGGGAAAGGAGGGAGACTAACGAAAAAGGTGATGCTGATTCCTGAGCACATTGAACATGTTTCCATGGTTAGCAGTGCTGCCTATGGCGCTGAGGACCCACCCGGGTTCGATCCCGGTCCCGGGACACTGTCCGTGTGGAGTTTGCACATTCTCCTCGTGTTTGCGTGGGTCTCACCCCCACAACCCAAAGCTGTGCAAGGTAGGTGGATCGGCCAAGCTAAATTGCCCCTTAAATTGGAAAAAAAAAAATTGGGTACTCTAAATTTATTTTAAAAAGCAAAGAACATGTTTCCATGGCACTGATCAAGCCAGTGGACTCCTGACCAATAGTTGGAGACTATTTCTTGCCTGATCTTGCCGAGGCCTGTGCGTTACTGCCATCCCCCTCCCCCTTGCTGAAGTGCTAAGCTGAAACAACTTAAAAATTTTTTTTAGAGTACCCAATTCATTTTTTTCCAATTAAGGGCAATTTAGCGTGGCCAATCCACCTAGCTCGCACATCTTTTGGGTTGTGGGGGCGAAACCCACGCAAACACGGGGAGAATGTGCAAACTCCACACAGACAGTGACCCAGAGCCGGAATCGAACCTCGGACCTCGGTGCCGTGAGGCCGCAGTGCTAACCACTGTGCCACCATGCTGCCCAAGCTGAAACCACTTCTACCTGTTTTGTTTGCAAGCATACACCTGCCTAGTGGGAACTGGCCACATACCAGCTAATGCTTTCTTATAGTTGTTGATTTTGTACATTGCTGCTGTGTTGCGATATCGCACTTCCAGCAGCAACTTAAACCAGATTCTCTGCTCTCTCGCTGAACCAGATCCTCTGCTCACTTGCTCGTTCAACACAGCATCAAACTGAATAATTTATTAGTAGTTTAAAGAGATAGGAGCCCTTTTTGTTTAATCCTTCAGAATGGATTGAGTCAACTAAATTGAGGGGACTGGAGCAAATCCGCTGTAAAATTTACTGCCATGCTTGCGGAGAAGCATTTAGGGCTCTTAATATAACCCGTCATTCTTTTGTCCATTACTGGGTCAAGAAATGGAAAAAAGTACAACCATCCCAACTCAAGCACTTTTCCATCACAAGAAAATTGATGGGATCCAATTCGCAGCTCAAAATCTGGAAAGATTGCATTTCATCTTTACTTTTCGTCACATTTCCTTCATTCTTGAAATGCCCACATAGAGAATTGACTAGAGGAAAGAAGAGTAGAGATCTCAAATCTCTAATTTTGTTGTGCAAGGTTAGGACCTATCTGGATGGGCAAACAGAGGTGAGTCAGAATGGTCCTTTTCATCCATAATTATTGAGATTTTACATCAAAGGAAGAAATCACGAGTGCAATCCTGGTCAGTTTTGTGTCTTATAAACCAAGAACACTGCTTTTATGTAGCTTCTTCAGTATAGAAAAAGATGCCAAGGCACTTTACAGCCCTAATGAGACAAAATTAATACTGAACCAAAGAAGGATGGGTGATTAGAAAGTTTATCAAAAACGTGGAGTTTAAAGCAGGGTCGTGAAGGAGGAAAGAGGGGTGGAGAGGTGTAGAGCGCTTAGTGCATCAGCAGCAGAAGGCAAGGCTGCCATTGGAAGGGAGAAGAAACCTTCCTGAAAGTGCTTTTTTAAAATAAATTTAGAGTACCCAATACTTTTTTCCCCAATTAACGGCCAATTGAGCGTGGCCAATCTACCCACCCTGTGCATCTTTGGGTTGTGGGGGTGAGACCCACGCAGACATGGGGAGAATGTGCAAACTCCACACGGACAGTGACCCAGGGCTCGGATCAAACCCGGATCTTCGGTGCCGTGAGGCAGCCGTGCTAACCACTGCTTCACCATGCAGCCCCGATTCTTGAGAGTACATGTAAGAAAATGTAACGTTCTCAGAGCATGCCATGGTGAGAGTAGGTGACAGAGATGAGGAGGGATAAGGTCTTGAAGGGATTTTAATGCAAGGATGAAAATTTTAAGATTGAGATGCAAGATGACCAGGAGGTAATGTGGGTGGCAAGCACAGGGGAGCGGAACTTGGTGTGGGATAAGAAAGGAAGGTCTCAGCACCCACTCAACAAGCCATTCCATCAGACCACAATTGTTACCCATAGCCTGAGCTCCACAGGTCCATCAGATGTTCCCACATTTTCCCAACAGGCTCAATGATCCCAGCAGCCACAGACTGCACTGTCTTCCCACTTTATCCAGTCATACCCCTGTCTCCCCATGCACTGCGTTATCCCCCCCAGACCCACCTTCCCATGCACTGCACTATCCCTCCCAGGCCCCTCTCTCCATGCACTGTATTATCCGTCCAGACCCATCTCCCCATGCACCGCGTTATCTGCCCAGACCCCTCACCCCATACATTGCATTATCCACCCAGACCTGCCTCCCCACGCACTGCGCTGTCCGCCCAGACCCGCCTCCCCACGCACTGCGCTGTCTGCCCAGACCCGCCTCCCCACGCACTGCGCTGTCTGCCCAGACCCGCCTCCCCATGCACTGTGTTGTCCGCACAGTACCCCATCTCCCCAAACGCTGCATTATCCGCCAAGACCTGTCGCCCCATTCACTGCGTTATCTGCTCAGACCAGTCTCCCCACACGCAGCGTTGTCTGCCCCGACACCAACACCCTCCACACACTGCACTGTCCATCCACACAACCCCCAGTGTCTCCATACATTGCCCGTCCAGACCGCCCCAGAACCCACCCTCCTCAATGCATTGCACTGTCTATCCAGACCCTTCGTCTTTCTGGACACTGCATTGAACACCCAGACCTCATCTCCGCCATCACCGCACTGTCCACCCAGACCTCAGTCTCCCAAGCACTACACTTTATCCAGATCCCCCCCATCTTCCCAAGCACTGCACTGTCCACCCAGTACCCTGTCTCCCGACGCATTGCACTGTCCACCGAGAACACCGTCTCCCGGCGCACTGCACTGTCTACACAGGCACCATCTCCCCATGCACGGCGTAGTTCACCCAGATGCCTTCTTCCCAATCAGTGGGATCATTGAGCCTGCTGGGAAAACGTGGGAACATCTGATGGACTTGTGGAGCTCAGGCTATGGGTAACAATTGTGGTCTGATGGGATGGCCTGTTGAGTGGGTGCTGAGACCTTCCTTTCTTATCCCAGATGCCATCTTTTCATGTACTGAATTAGCTGCCAAAACACTGTTTCCCCACCCACTGCATTGTCTCCCCATTCACTGTGCCCTCCAGCTAGACAATATCTTACAACACAAAGCAATGTTAAGCCGAACACTTTGCTGTCACCCATGTTTCTGCTTCACACAATGCTCCATATCACCTTGCTGAAGGTGGCATCCAAAAATGCTGTTAGGGATTAGACCTGGACTGTGATGGCCCATAAATACAGTGGTTTGCAATCAAACTTTTGTGACTGCCAGTGAGTGCAATATTTACTGAAAAATTGTACAAGCTGTAGACTCTGCTGATCTCCAGGTCAGTTGTAGTTTTGCAAAGCGAAAAGGATTTTATTTGTTCAGGAAGTGAGGAGGAGGGCGCTTCTTTGTACAGGCCAGGATGCATTAGGAGTCCCTATGGCATGAGGCAAACAAGTGAGCGAATCAAGTCTGTTTTTACTGAAAAGTTGCTATGTAAGCACTGGGCCCATAAGGTTGCTGGCTAGGTTCCCACATTTGGGATAGGAAATGTAAAAGAGATTTTTTTGACAGTAACGCCTTCTTCTGATACTGGTTTATGTAAAAATTGGTTTATTCTTTCTGTGTTTGCATGGGTCACCCCTGTAGCCACCTGGGTTGGCCAACTCCCGATGTAAAATGGAGAACAGCAAAGGCTGCAGGGAAACTCAGCCAACACAGGCAGAAACCAGTAGGTGCAAGTTACTGTATTAAACTCTGCAAAAGCCCAGACAGCATCGATACAAGCAGCCATCTGCTTAATAATATAGCAGCCATCTACATACTAATAAGCGATCCCCGGGAACAATCACAACATTTGGGACAAACAAAGCTAAGCCAGACTCCCCGGCGCCAGCAGGAGCCAATACAAAAGAGGTTAACGGACACCTCAAGACCGCCCATCGATCAGGGAACCGCTCCAGTATTGGAGAAATCGAACCAAGCGATTGGAACGAAGTCCAATCATTTGGAACCAGGTACAGGGTCCGCCCCGAAAGGCGGGAAGCCCATGGGGACTATAAAGTTAAGCCCCCAAGTTCAAATCGTTCTTTTTGACCGGGTCACTCAGCAACGCGAACCAACCTTGACCGTGACCGGTTCAACTGCCGCCGATATCCAGTAAGTCTTAAGTCAACGCTCGCTACAAGATAGGCGCTCCTAGCTACCAATCCGTACCAACTTCGAATCCCGCAGACTCAGAACCCGAACGAAAGGCCATTTGTTCCCCTGACCTGGTGGGCCAGTCCGAAGCAAAGTATAGGCCTGTTAGTTATAGAAGTAGCTTAGACGTAGAACCTCGTGGCGGTATCATAAAGATACCTGGCGACTCGAGAGCAAAGGTTATAAAACAATTTAGTCAATTGAACCAACCAAAAGTTAGCAACATATTACTGGCGACATCCTGACAGGACCCGAACTAGAAGTGGCTTAACCACTCCGGGAGAACCCAAAAATTTGAATTAGAGAGCCAATTGGGAACAGAAAACCACAAATGTTCAAGCAGTTCTGATCAATCCTCATAATTCGGAAGTGTGTTCAATGCATGTGTAACTAACAGGGCTATAAGGTAAACTGATAGATTTTTTTGTCGCGACAAAACTGTCGGGAGTTTGTATTTCGGAAATTAGCGAAAGCCGTACCCGTATTTACAGCACCGCCTTAGCTCCCCTGTTCCAAATTTAAAAGAAACATTTGGATAAGAAAGATGGCAATGTAGGCCATGCAGCGCCTCATGAACCCAGAAGAATTTGCGGTCGCAGCGACCAGCAGCAGTAGAGTAGGACAATGTCCCGTATGGGAGGAAGAAATCAGGAAGTACCTCAAAGGGAAAGGATGGCCCCTTTGGAGCGAATTCTGTAGCAATGAGGAAACCGGTCCCGGGAGTATAGGACATAATTGATGGAAGAACCTGAGCAAGATTCACAAGAAGAGCTTAGGTAAAGCTTTCAAGCCGATGGCAATCGTGTCCTGCTTGGCACAGAGGAGGTCGTGAGGGTGCTCCGGAAAGAGATAGAAGGCATACATCGAATGAGCAAGGTCGATGTTAGTGAGGTAGAAAGAGAGAATGTAGAGTTAAGGAGGAAGTTGACATCAAAAGACGGAGAGGTGGATGATGCCAAGTGGGCACACCGGCCTTGTCTGGCGCACTTAAGCAGCTTCCAGTCCCAGTATGAAAAGGCCTATCAGGACACGAAACGTGCAGTCCTGGTACGAGAAGAAACCGAGAAGCAGGTAGAAGCATTGCAGAGGCAGTGTAGTGACCTGAAGGCAGCATTAAGAGCACTCCATGCTGCCACCACGGAGCAAAGACAAAGCTCACTAAACCACGCAAAGTGCCGGAAGCAGATTGCAGAGCTGCAATCGCTGCTTTCAGTCCAAAAAGGATTCCATGAAACCTTTGGATCAAAGATAGATGAGGAAGATGGCCCTGATTGGGAAGAGTTAAATGAGACAAAGCAGAGATATGTTCAGGGAACATGTGCGCAGGGAAAGCCCCAAAAGAGAAAAGCGCCCCAACCCCCCACAGGGCAGATAGTTCAGGCTCCAATGAACCCAGTCACCACCCACCGCACAGCCACATCGGACGATACGGAATTTCTGTACACCACCTCCTTAACAGTGACCCAATTACGGGACGCTTGCGAGAAGATCACACTTCCTCCCACATTAGACCCCCACCATTTCTTTGCCAGAGTAAAACAGCAGGTGACCATGTATGGCCTGGATGAGCGAGAGCATGTAAAGCTCACAGTTTTGATTCGTAGCAGCCCTTCGCGACCCACAGAATGTAGAAGGAGGCACCCTTGCAGAAATGCATACCGCGGTCCGAGATGCGATCGGGTATAACCGGGGTGACCCCGTAGATGGCCTCCATACATGCAGGCAAAAGAAAACCGAGCATCCCACAGCGTTTGCTGGATGCCTGTGGATCCACTTTTGCAGCAGTTTTTGGAGACTTGACCGCGCCCATTTGTCCCCAGACAACATGGCCAAATGCCACAGAAACAGGACAAAAAGCTTGTGCGAATTATGATCCCTCAGAGGAGGCTCATAATGAGAAATGGGTCGTGAAAAGACTGTCCCGCGCCTGGGAGCAGTCTGTACAAAATAAACCTGCAGTTAAAAATCCCGAAGAAAAGCAGGCAGAAGCAGACACACAAGCCGTTAAAACACACCAGAACCCCGCATGGGTAAATGAAGGAAAGAACAGCCCCCCACCAAAGTCACAGGAGTGTTACAACTGTGGACAGTTGGGACACTTTGCAAGGGAATGCAATACCCCACGAAAGCCAGAGAGAGCCCAGCAGACGGGCACTCTAAGTAAGAATAAGACAAAGCCCATACATAGTGTGAGCACCCGTTCAGATCAGGCGGACCTGAATGGAACGGACTGACGGTGTTCGGGCTCCCCCAGTTGGGTCTGCGACACCCTTTGGGATAGGTCCGGACGACCGGTAGTCGCAGCGAAAATACGGGGACAGCCCATCGAGTCTCTCTGGGACACAGGAGGGTCCCGTACCACAATAAATTCCTCCACCATGTTCCAAAAGGACACGTGGCCCACTACAGCCACCATCTCCCTCAGCGGCTTTACAGGCCACTCACAGCAGGGACACATCACAGCCCCTGTACCCATTCAAATCGGCAACATCACCACCAAGCACCCCGTAGTTTTACTTGACCTGCCCCACACAGCAGAACACATTCTGGGAATAGACTTCATGAACTCCCACCACCTTTCATTTGATCCAGTCAACCAATGTGTCTGGAAAATAGCAAAGTCTGCAAGAGCCTCCGCAACGCTCAAAATAGGTGAAAACGCCACCAAGCGCAGTAGGCGAATTTTGGTTTAACCCGACGACACTTAGCACGGACAAGCAGGTGAGGGCAGTTTTACAAAGGAACAGGACAGCATTCGCGACCCACAAGCACGACTGTGGCCAGATGACTGGTCCAGTACAAATCACAGGACCTGACCCTAGACCCCAAAAACAGTATGGATTTCCCCAAGAGGCTGAGGGAGAAATCGCAAAAGTAATCGAAAGCTTATTAGAGCAGGGCATACTCAGATCAATAGCCTCCACTAATAATGCCCCGATTTGGCCAGTGAGAAAGCCCGATGGATCATGGCGACTGACCATCGATTACCGGGAACTCAACAAAATCACCCCCGCAGCAGCCCCACAGTAGCCACAAGTCCCGAGACCATGCTCAAGCAGGGACTAATTTCCCGATACTTTACGGTTTTGGACATTAGCAATGGATTCTGGTCCATTCCATTGGCAAAGGCGTGCCAGTACGAATTTGCCTTCACCTTTAAAAATCATGGACATGCCTTCCACAACTCGCCCTCCATTTTCCACCGACAGCTGGCAAATGGTTTAGCCAATTTTTTTCGCCCCGAATGTCTGGTCCAGTACGTAGACGACCTACTACTGCAGACAGACACCAAGGAAGAGCACATTGAGCTTCTGTCCGAACTCCTGGAACTCCTACAAGCAATTGGATGTAAAGTTAACCCCAAAAAGGCCCAGATTTTGGAAGATAAGGTGATATATTTGGGTACAAGTATCACACATGGTAAACGAGAGATCGAGCACAAACGAATTGACTCGATTGTTAAATTGCCCCTCCCCCAAAACGTTTCAGCCCTCCGGTCGTTTTTAGGACTGGTTGGCTACTGCCGAAACCACATTGACGGTTTCGCCAGCAAGGCAGCACCCCTCTCAGACCTCCTAAAGAAAGGAGCCCCCTGGGAATGGCTTCCGCAGCATACGGATGCTGTGGATGCGTTGAAAAGAGCACTCATAGCAGCCCCCGCACTACAAATTCCAGACCTGCTTTCCCCCTATGCGATAGAGGTAGCAAGCACAGACCGCACCCTTTCGGCCGTGCTCCTTCAGGAACGGCACAAACAGTTAAGGCCCGTGGCTTATGCCTCCAGAGTTTTAGATGCTGTGGAGCAAGGATTTTCAGCCTGTGAAAGGCACCTGCTCGCAGTACAGTATTTTTCCTACATTACTGGACTCAACCCCATCACAATTCTCATCGAACACCCCCCCGCCCAACTTTTACTGGACGGACGACTCAAGGACGGTACAGTCAGTCAGATTAGAGCAGCCAAATGGACCCTTCTTTTGCAGGGACGGGACAAAGACAGTACCCCGGAACCCCCCATGAATGTGAAATTATATCTCCACACCACAACACAGGCCCCTTTATTGATAAAACTCCCCCAGAAAGATAAGTAGTTCAACTCAGAGCCCCAAGCACACAGACACGTGCGGACCCATTAGGATAAATGTGGATGGATCTTCCACAATATTAGAAGGGAAGCACACAACAGGATGCGGTATTTATGTCAAGGACGCGCAGGGACGCGCCCGAGAAGAAATAGCAATAAAACTTCCAGGACACTTAGGCGTGCAGGTGGCAGAACTTGCGACCATCGCATACATAGTGGAACACCCAGATTCTTTCCCCAGCCTAGCAGACACATATTCGGACAGCCTCTATGTCTGCAACAGCCTTACGGAATTCCTACCCCTGTGGAAAGCAAGAGGATTTGTTTCCGCAGACGGAAAACCCCTCCCTTCAGCCCCACTGCTCCGTCACATTTTAGAGAGAACACAGAACAGAACTTTTGGGATAGTCAAAGTTCGTAGTCACCATCGTTCCTCCCCCCCATGAAATGTAAAAGCCGACGCACTGGCTAAAGCAGGTTCCAGGCATGGATATTTTTGGACACTCCCCGAAAGCATACTAGTGAATGCAGTTCAGGTCTCGCAGACTAATATCGAGGATTAAGTGCAGGCCCAGAAGCAGGACAGCAATCTCAGGGAGATTTTGAAAGGAAACTATCCAGCCCCCAATCAGAGGTTTAAAAATGCACTGACCACACATGACGGTGTGGTGTTAAAAGACACCCTTTATGTGGTTCCTGAACAGGACAGGAATCAACTGATTTATTTATTCCATGACGGTCATGGACATCAGGGAATCGATCCCACTACAGCCCACCTCAGGCAGCTCTGCTGGTGGCCGAGTTTAAAGGACGATGTAAATCATTACATTGAGAATTGCCTTATCTGTGCCCAGAACAACTCGGACAGATACGCCAAAAAGGCTCAGCTCAGTCACACCCGACCCGTTAATGGCCCCTGGACTAACCTCCAGATTGATTTTATAGGACCATTGCCCCCTTGCAGGAATAGTTATAAATATGTACTCGTTGTGATAGACACGTTTACAAAATGGGTGTAAGCATTCCCATCCAGAAGAATCACGGCAAAGACCACAACCAAGATTTTAACCCACCACATCCTTACGAGATGGGGACTCCCCCGCAGCATTGAATCCGACCAAGGTTCCCATTTTACGGGACGTGTCATGAAGAACATCCTCACGATATTTGGCATTACCCAAAAATTCCACATTGCATACCACCCCCAGTCGAGTGGTATCGTGGGGCGCATGAATCAGACTCTAAAATCCACCCTCAGAAAAATGGTCCAGCAAAACACCACCACTTGGGACTCAGTCCTCCCTTTTGCACTGATGTTTTTGCGAAATACGGTTTCCACATCCACAGGCTACACCCCACACACTCTCATGACCAGACGCCCCATGAAAGGCCCAGAATTTTTATTAATCTTCGACTTGACCAGCCCCGAAGTGACGGCCCTCACACACGTGAACGCAGTCAAACAATTAGTGGAGAATATTAAAACGGCTCAGCTAGCAGCCGCAGTGAAATTGGGCACAAGAAAGAAACAGAGCCTGTTTCGATAAGACAGTGCATGCGACTGAGTTCAGTGTAGGACAGCAAGTCATGCTCTCCGTATACAACCCCAGCACATTCCTGTCACCAAAGTACTCGGGTCCGTACTCCATTGCGGACAAAGTAAGCCCTTCCATCTACAAAATAAAGTACCCCAATGGAAAGACTGCGTGGTTCCATATCAACCAGATGATGAAGGCATATGGAACACAGTCTAACCACGCACACCAAGTCATGCTCAACGCAGACCACGCCCCGTCCACACCCAACGTAACCCCCCCCCTCCCCCAACACGTCCAGCCCAGCCACGGACTCAACCTCGACTCCACCCCCGAAATATACACTCCGCCCCGGAACGCCCACAGACTGCAGCAGCAGCGACAGCGACTGTGACTCAGACAATAGCCACAGCACACCTCCCTACTATCCCCATGCAACAGGCCCCACACCCACCAAATCAGAGCACGATTCGAGTGATCCCTTCACGATCACTTTCCGAAACAAACCCCACCACCGACCTACAATGACGACCCCGATTCCGTCCCCACAGAACTAGACACCACCTATTGGCACAGAGATAATTCGTACAGACTCGTCTGGAACGACGCGAGCAATCCAAAATCACACCATGCAGCCCTATCAGCCTTGATACACTCGAGAGTTTGGCACCCGGGAGATGACGACGACTTGGAGTCTGACTCCCAAAACGAGAACCCCTTTGCGACCCTGTTCGCAACCGATAACTGAGGTGTCCAGATGATGTTTTAAAAGGAACCGCTTGGGAGAAACGGTGTCCTTTCTGATGGAACCTGCAGCATAGAACATAGAAAATACAGCACAGAACAGGCCCTTCGGCCCACGATGTTGTGCCGAACCTTTGTCCTAGATTAATCATAGATTATCATTGAATTTACAGTGCAGAAGGAGGCCATTCGGCCCTTTGAGTCTGCACCGTCTCTTGGAAAGAGCACCCTACCCAAACCCAACACCTCCACCCAACACCAAGGGCAATTTTGGACATTAAGGGCAATTTATCATTGGCCAATTCACCTAACCTGCACATCTTTGGACTGTGGGAGGAAACCGGAGCACCCGGAGGAAACCCACGCAGACACGGGGAGGACGTGCAGACTCCGCACAGACAGTGACCCAAGCCGGAATCGAACCTGGGACCCTGGAGCTGTGAAGCAATTGTGCTATCCACAATGCTACCGTGCTGCCCTTAAGAACAAATAAATCTACACTATATCATTTTACCGTAATCCATGTACCTATCCAATAGCTGCTTGAAGGTCCCTAATGTTTCCGACTCAACTACTTCCACAGGCAGTGCATTCCATGCCCCCACTACTCTCTGGTTAAAGAACCTACCTCTGATATCCCTCCTATATCTTCCACCTTTCACCTTAAATTTATGTCCCCTTGTAATGGTTTGTTCCACCCGGGGAAAAAGTCTCTGACTGTCTACTCTATCTATTCCCCTGATCATCTTATAAACCTCTATCAAGTCGCCCCTCATCCTTCTCCGTTCTAATGAGAAAAGGCCTAGCACCCTCAACCTTTCCTCGTAAGACCTACTCTCCATTCCAGGCAACATCCTGGTAAATCTTCTTTGCACCTTTTCCAAAGCTTCCACATCCTTCCTAAAATGAGGCGACCAGAACTGTACACAGTACTCCAAATGTGGCCTTACCAAAGTTTTGTACAGCTGCATCATCACCTCACGGCTCTTAAATTCAATCCCTCTGTTAATGAACGCGAGCACACCATAGGCCTTCTTCACAGCTCTATCCACTTGAGTGGCAACTTTTAAAGATGTATGAACATAGACCCCAAGATCTCTCTGCTCCTCCACATTGCCAAGAACTCTACCGTTAACCCTGTATTCCGCATTCATATTTGTCCTTCCAAAATGGACAACCTCACACTTTTCAGGGTTAAACTCCATCTGCCACTTCTCAGCCCAGCTCTGCATCCTATCTATGTCTCTTTGCAGCCGACAACAGCCCTCCTGACTATCCACAACTCCACCAATCTTCGTATCGTCTGCAAATTTACTGACCCACCCTTCAACTCCCTCATCCAAGTCATTAATGAAAATCACAAACAGCAAAGGACCCAGAACTGATCCCTGCGGTACGCCACTGGTAACTGGGATCCAGGCTGAATATTTGCCATCCACCACCACTCTCTGACTTCTATCGGTTAGCCAGTTCTTTATCCAACTGGCCAAATTTCCCACTATCCCATGCCTCCTTACTTTCTGCATAAGCCTACCATGGGGATCTTTATCAAGTGCCTTACTAAAATCCATGTACACTACATCCACTGCTTTACCTTCATCCACATGCTTGGTCACCTCCTCAAAGAATTCAATAAGACTTGTAAGGCAAGACCTACCCCTCACAAATCCGTGCTGACTATCCCTAATCAAGCAGTGTCTTTCCAGATGCTCAGAAATCCTATCCTTCAGTACCCTTTCCATGACTTTGCCTACCACCGAAGTAAGACTAATTGGCCGGGTTATCCCTAGTCCCTTTTTTGAACAGGGGCACGACATTCGCCACTCTCCAATCCCCTGGTACCACCCCTGTTGACAGTGAGGACGAAAAGATCATTGCCAACGGCTCTGCAATTTCATCTCTTGCTTCCCATAGAATCCTTGGATATATCCCGTCAGGCCCGGGGGACTTGTCTATCCTCAAGTTTTTCAAAATGCCCAACACATCTTCCTTCCTAACAAGTATTTCCTCGAGCTTACCAATCTGTTTCACACTGTCCTCTCCAACAATATCGCCCCTCTCATTTGTAAATACAGAAGAAAAGTACTCGTTCAAGACCTCTCCTATCTCTTCAGACTCAATACACAACCTCCCGCTACTGTCTTTGATCGGACCTACCCTCGCTCTAGTCATTCTCATATTGCTCACATATGTGTAAAAGGCCTTGGGGATTTTCTTGATCCTACCCGGCAAAGATTGTTCATGCCCTCTTTTAGCTCTCCTAATCCCTTTCTTCAGTTCCCTCCTGGCTATCTTGTATCCCTCCAATGCCCTGTCTGAACCTTGTTTCCTCAGCCTTACATAAGTCTCCTTTTTCCTCTTAACAAGACATTCAACCTCTCTTGTCAACCATGGTTCCCTCACTCGACCATCTCTTCCCTGCCTGACAGGGACATACATATCAAGGACACGTAGTAACTGTTCCTTGAACAAGTTCCACATTTCACTTGTGTCCTTCCCTGACAGCCTATGTTCCCAACTTATGCACTTCAATTCTTGTCTGACAACATCGTATTTACCCTTCCCCCAATTGTAAACCTTGCCCTGTTGAACGTACCTATCCCTCTCCATTACTAAAGTGAAAGTCACAGAATTGTGGTCACTATCTCCAAAATGCTCCCCCACTAACAAATCTATCACTTGCCCTGGTTCATTACCAAGTACTAAATCCAATATTGCCCCTCCTCTGGTCGGACAATCTACATACTGTGTTAGAAAAGCTTCCTGGACACACTGCACAAACACAACCCATCCAAACTATTTGATCTAAAGAGTTTCCACTCAATATTTGGGAAGTTAAAGTCGCCCATGACTACTACCCTATGACTTCTGCACCTTTCCAAAATCTGTTTCCCAATCTGTTCCTCCACATCTCTGCTACTATTGGGGGGCCTATAGAAAACTCCTAACAAGGTGACTGCTCCTTTCCTATTTCTGACTTCAACCCATACTACCTCAATAGGGTGATACTCCTCGAACTGCCTTTCTGCAGCTGTTATACTATCTCTAATTAATAATGCCACCCCCCCACCTCTTTTACCACCCTCCCTAATCTTATTGAAACATCTATAACCAGGGACCTCCAACAACCATTTCTGCCCCTCTTCTATCCAAGTTTCCGTGATGGCCACCACATCGTAGTCCCAAGTACCGATCCATGCCTTAAGTTCACCCACCTTATTCCTGATGCTTCTTGCGTTGAAGTATACACACTTCAACCGATCTCCGTGCCTGCAAGCACTCTCCTTTGTCAGTGTTCCCTTCCCCACTGCCTCATTACACGCTTTGGCGTCCTGAATATCGGCTACCTTAGTTGCTGGACTACAAATCCGGTTCCCATTCCCCTGCCAAATTAGTTTAAACCCTCCCGAAGAGTACTAGAAAACCTCCCTCCCAGGATATTGGTGCCCCTCTGGTTCAGATGCAACCCGTTCTGCTTGTACAGGTCCCACCTTCCCCAGAATGCGCTCCAATTATCCAAATACCTGAAGCTCTCCCTCCTACACCATTCCTGCAGCCACGTGTTCAACTGCACTCTCTCCCTATTCCTAGCCTCGCTATCAAGTGGCACCAGCAACAAACCAGAGATGACAACTCTGTCTGTCCTGGCTTTTAACTTCCAGCCTAACTCCCTAAACTTGTTTATTACCTCCACACCCCTTTTCCTACCTATGTCATTGGTACCAATGTGCACCACGACTTCTGGCTGCTCCCCCTCCCCCTTAAGGATCCTGAAGACACGATCCGAGACATCCCTGGCCCTGGCCCTGGCACCCGGGATGCAACATACCTTCCGGGAGTCTCGCTCGCGACCACAGAATCTCCTATCTATTCCCCTAACCATTGAATCTCCTACAACTATTGCTTTTCTATTCTCCCCACTTCCCTTCTGAGCCCCAGAGCCAGACTCAGTGCCAGAGACCTGGCCGCTAGGGCCTTCCCGGTAGGTCATCCCCCCCAACAGCATCCAAAACGGTATACTTGTTTTGAAGGGGAACAGCCACGAGGGATCCCTGCACTGTCTGCCTGTTTGTTTTTTTCCCCCTGACTGTAACCCAACTATTCGTGTCCTGTACCTTGGGTGTGGTTACCTCCCTGTAACTCTTCTCAATCACCCCCCTGCCTCCCGGATGATCCGAAGTTCATCCAGCTTCAACTCCAGTTCCCTAACACGGTCTTTGAGGAGCTGAAGTTGGGTGCACTTCCCGCAGGTATAGTCAGCGGGGACACCAGTGGTATCCCTCACCACCCACATCCTACAGGAGGAGCATGCAACTGGCCTAGCCTCCATCCCCTCTTACCTTACAGAATATAGCTGCCATGTGGACTAACTAGATCTCTGCCCTCCGACTCTGCTCCCAGTCAGCTACACTTTCTGTAAACTCCTGGCTCTCTTCGCACTCTTTGCGGAAATGTCGGAAACAAAATGAAAGGAGCACCTTACTCCCTCCTCACCTAACTCCCTCGGTCACCAAACTCTTACTATAGCACTCAAAAAGCACCAAATTCAGTACTCACTGCACTGTAGGGGATCACTTTTAAACTGTGAATCTAGCCTCTGAAAAGTGGCCTAATCCAATTAACTAATTAACAAGCCTCCAGCTGCAAGTGCCTACAAGTAGAAGCCTGTTTCAAGCTTATTGAAAATTCACCTTCTTCTAAACCAAACAGCAACTTTTAAGTTAATTAACTAAATAAAAGAAAGACTAAACTTTAGATAAAAATGAAGCCTTATACTCCCTCGGTCACCAAACTCTTACTATAGCACTCAAAAAGCACCAAATTCAGCACTCAGTGCAAACAAAGTCTGCACTGTAGGGGATCACTTTTATACTGTGAATCTAACCTCTGAAAACTGGCCTAATCCAATTAACCAATTAACAAGCACCAGCTGCAAGTGCCTACAAGTAGAAGCCTGTTTAAAGCTGATTGAAAATTCACCTTCTTCTAAACCAAACAGCAACTTTTAAGTTAATTAACTAAATAAAAGAAAGACTAAACTTTACATAAAAATAAACCTTATACTCCCTCGGTCACCAAACTCTTACTATAGCACTCAAAAAGCACCAAATTCAGCACTCAGTGCAAACAAAAGCATGTTTGATGTTGTCTGTACTTGTATTGTTAAATGTTGTATGTTAGACCGGAATTTTTTTTCCCACGGCCCCACGCCTTTTCGGCCGAAACCTCTGAGAATTTGTCCACAAAGACTTGTTTTTTGTTTTGTTTTTTTCTTTTTTTTTCTTTTAAGGTAGTTTATTGGTGGTATTTCCAAATACATACAGAACACAAATATATCAACACTCAAAAAGCCATAACAAATGAACCGTGATGTACAACATATCATATAACAATATAATAAAGTAATGCTGCAAACCCTACGTATATACAATCCCGCCTACCGCACCCCATAAAGTTTGTTATTCAATATAACCCTCCCTTTCCCCCAAAGAAAAGGACACAACCCCCCCCCCCCCACCCCACTGATGTTTTAGTACATCTTGAAGAAGTCGATGAACAGCTTCCACCTCGTCCATCCCTCTAAGGCGAACTTAATCTTTTCCAAGTGGAGGAATTCTGTTTGGTCCTTCACCCATGTCCCGCTACCTCAGCAAGATCCTCCTTTGGGCTAGCAGGGAGGCAAATGCCACCATGCCAGCTTCTTTCCCCACCAGAGCACCCAGATCATCAGACACTCAGAAAATTGCTACCCATAGGGATGGTGTTACCTCCAATCCCAAAGCCTTTAACAGTAAATCGGTAACCTCTCTCCAGAACCCCACCAACTTAAGACACATCCAGAACATGTGGGTATGGTTCGCGAGGGACCCAGCACACCACACATTGGTCATCTACCCCAGAGACGAATCGGCTCCACCTGGCCGTCATCTTATGTGTTCTATGCACCACTTTGCGTTGGATTAGATTAGTCTTGTGCATGACGAAGAAGCATTAATCCTACGCAATACCTCCTTCCAAATCCAATCCCTCCTCCCCCTGCCTGGAATTGCCCCCCCCCCCCCCCCCCCCTCCACCCACCCCCCCACAAAGACTTGTTAAGGTCCCAGACGCCAGTTCAGAGGAACTCGTCTGTCGACGGAAACACAGACCCCCATTCATAACTGCCCTTCTGGTTCGAGGGAAGAACCACTACGGCAGCCTCCCACGATGACTACATTTCTTGCCCGTTCTTGTCGGTTGCTCAGGCAGTGGAGAAACGGCATTGGGACCCGCCCTGCCTGGGAACCCCCCTCTGGTCAGCTACGCTCGGGTAGGGCACACACGGCATTGGTCGCCGTCCTACCCGGGGACTCCATACGCACCACATTTCGGCAAGTTTTGTTCAAAAAGTTTTGTTTTGTTTCAGATGACCCTTAGGTTGCCAACCTTATGCAATTTACATCCTCAAGCATTTGGATGGTAAATCGCGCAGTCTGCGAGACGGCTCGCATTGGTTCATTATTTGTAAGTATGTCTTGTCCTGAAATTCAGTTTTTGAAAAAAAAAAATGAGGGAGTCACATATAGTGACCAATTATAAAGGGAGCAATTGGCACTAAAGGTCAGACAGGCTATCGTATGAGATATTAAACCAAGATAGTAACAGACACTATGCTTGATCACACAGAACTCCAGAAGCTCCAGGACCGGAGAAGAGAAGAGAGGAGTGAAAGAAGATGAGGACATCCTCCGCGTGGCTCATAACACTAATGGACATCTGGTTGCCTGCGAACGCGAACCCCCTGACCTGGGTTGGCTAACTCCCGATGTAAAATGGAGAACAGCAAAGGCTGCAGGGAAACTCAGCCAACACAGGCAGAAACCAGCAGGTGCCAGCACTGTGTATTAAACTCTGCAAAAGCCCAGACAGCATCGATATAAGCAGCCATCTGCATAATAATGTAGCAGCCATCTACATACTAATAAGCGATCCCCGGGAACAATCACAACATTTGGGACAAACAAAGCTAAGCCAGACTCCCCGGCGCCAGCAGGAGCCAATACAAAAGAGGTTAACGGACACCTCAAGACCGCCCATCGATCAGGGAACCGCTCCAGTATTGGAGAAATCGAACCAAGCGATTGGAACGAAGTCCAATCATTTGGAACCAGGTACAGGGTCTGCCCCGAAAGGCGGGAAGCCCCTAGGGACTATAAAGTTAAGCCCCCAAGTTCAAATCGTTCTTCTTGACCGGGTCACTCAGCAACGCGAACCAACCTTGACCGTGACCGGTTCAACTGCCGCCGATATCCAGCAAGTCTTAAGTCAACGTTTGCTACGAGATAGGCGCTCCTAGCTACCAATCCGTACCAACTTCGAATCCCGCAGACTCAGAACCCGAACGAAAGGCCATTTGTTCCCCTGACCTGGTGGGCCAGTCCGAAGCTAAGTATAGGCCTGTTAGAACTAGAAGTAGCTTAGATGTAGAATTTGTGCATGAGTAGTGATTACTGTGTATAATAAATGTGCTTTGATTTGAATCTTACTAATCGCTGTATTTAGTTATTGATCATTCCTTGAACTTGAACCTCGTGGCGGTATCATAAAGATACCTGGCGACTCGAGAGCAAAGGTTATAAAACAGAGCCAACTGAACCAACCAAAAGTTAACAACACCCCCACAACACAAAGATGTGCAGGGTAGGTGGATTGGCCACACTAAAATTGCCCCTTAATTGGGAAAATAAAATTGGGCACTTCAAATTTGGTTTACAAAACTGGTTTACATAAAAAAACTACTAACATCCATTCTTTTCCACTGTGATAATGCACGCAGCTTTTTTTTTTTTTAAATATGTTTTATTGAAATTTTTTTCCCAAACAACAATTTTTCCCCTCTTACAAAGCAAACGCAACAATAACAATACAGACATTTTAAACAATACACAAGTAACAAAACCCCTTTATCTTTGACCTAAACTAAACTAACCCCCACCCCTCCCCCCTGGGTTGCTGCTGCTGGTCATCTGTCTTCCCTCTAACGTTCCCCTAGGTAGTCGAGAAATGGCTGCCACCGCCTGGTGAACCCTTGAGCCGATCCTCTCAGGGCAAACTTTATCTGCTATGCACGCAGCTTTTGAAACTGATCACATAACTCAATACCCATGTGTAATAAAAAAGTGTGTGTTCCCCTTAAAATCTTTTGCAGAATTGTGCCACATCTTTTAGGCTGCAGTGAGGCAGCACAACTTAGCAGGAACATTGATAACAATCCAGTGAGACGGCTTAAAACCAAATAAATGTAACATTATTGAATGACATTAGTGAACATTTGGGCGGGGGAGGGTTCTCGTGTCAGTTGTGGTTCAGAGAGAAGAAAGCATGGAGGTGAAGGAGATGAAGAAATTGCCTTCCAAACTCCATGGGCTTCCTTAGTTGAGGCAACCTCAGAATTGAGCAGCATTCATTGATCATTTTTGGAAGGTTAACGTTGAGCAGGTGAAGCTGTCCCAAGGTTTCCATTTAATGATCTGCTCCAACATCTTTGCTTTCTTCTCCTTACACCACAGCTTTAAAAAAAATACGTTTATTCAAATTTTCAACAAAATTTTTAACAACCCCCCCCCCATTACAAAAAGAAACACAAACACAACAGTCAAGAATTATACAAAACTTGTACATTGGGTTTCCCCATATACAGTAACCCCCCCATATGGCATTCAAAGGTACCCGTAGGGAAGCCCCCCCCCACCCACCCGAATTCCCCCCCCCCCCGAAAGAAACCCCCCCCCACTTGGGCTGCTGCTGCTGACCTCCTCCTAACGCTCCGCGAGATAGTCTAGGAACGGTTGCCACCGCCTGAAGAACCCCTGCACAGACCCTCGTAAGGCAAACTTTATCCTCTCCCTGATGAACCCTGCCATGTCATTTATCCAGGCTTCCACACTGGGGGGCTTCGCATCCTTCCATAATAGCAAGATCTTTCGCCAGGCTACCAGGGACGTAAAGGCCAGGATACCAGCCTCTTTCGCCTCCTGCACTCCCGGCTTGTCCGTTACCCCAAATAGTGCCAACCCCCAACTCGGCCTGACCTGGACTTTCACCACCTTGGACATAGTCCTCGCGAAACCCCTCCAAAACCCATCCAGTGCCGGGCACGACCAGAACATGTGGACCTGATTCGCCGGGCTTCCCGAGCACCTCCCACATCTATCCTCCACCCCAAAGAACCTACTCAACCTCGCCCCTGTCATATGCGCTCTGTGAATAACCTTGAATTGTATTAGGCTGAGCCTGGCGCAAGAGGAGGAAGAATTAACCCTACTCAGGGCATCAGCCCACAGACCCTCATCTCTCTCCTCCCCAAGCTCTCCTGCCACTTGCCCTTTAACTTCTCTACCGAGGCCTCCTCCTCTTCTTTGAGCTCCTGGTAGATCACCAAAACCCTGCCTTCTCCAACCCATACACCCGAAATCATCTTGTCCTGAGTCCCCCGTGCCGGGAACAGCGGGAATTCCCTCACCTGCCGCCTCACAAACGCCCTCACTTGCATATACCTGAAAGCATTTCCCGGGGGTAACCCAAACTTCTCCTCCAGCGCCCCCAGGCTCGCAAACGTCCCATCTATAAACAGGTCCCCCATTCTTCTAATCCCTGCCCGATGCCAGCTCCGAAATCCTCCATCCATCCTTCCCGGGACGAACCGATGGTTCTCCCGAATCGGGGACCAAACCGAGGCTCCCACCTCGCCCCTATGCCGTCTCCACTGCCCCCAGATCTTCAACGTTGCCGCCACCACCAGACTCGTGGTGTACCTTGTCGGCGAGAGCGGCAGCAGTGCCGTCACCAGCGCCCTCAGGCTCATGCCCCTGCAGGACGCCATCTCCAACCTCTTCCACGCCGCCCCCTCTCCCTCCATTACCCACTTACGAATCATCGCCACATTGGCAGCCCAATAATAGTCGCACAAATTCGGCAGAGCCAGCCCTCCCCTGTCCCTACTACGCTCCAGAAACACCCTCTTTACCCTCGGGGTCTTATTTGCCCACATGAAACCCATGATACTCCTACCTACCCGTTTGAAAAAGGCCTTGGGAATCACAATGGGAAGGCACTGGAACACAAAGAGAAACCTCGGGAGGACCATCATTTTAACCGACTGCACCCTGCCCGCTAGCGAGAGTGGCAGCACATCCCATCTTTTGAAATCCTCCTCCATCTGCTCCACCAACCGCGTCAAATTGAGTTTGTGCAGGGCCCCCCAACTCCCAGCCACCTGGATCCCTAAGTACCGAAAGCTCCTTTCCCGCCCTCTTCAACGGCAGGTCGTCTATCCCCTTTCCCTAGACCCCTGGATGCACCACAAAGAGCTCACTTTTCCCTACATTGAGCTTATACCCCGAGAAGTCCCCGAAATCCCTTAGGATCCGCATGACCTCCGCCATCCCCTCCACTGGATCTGCCACATACAGCAACAGGTCGTCCGCATACAGCGACACCCGATGTTCCTTTCCCCCCTCGGACCAGTCCCCTCCATTTCCTGGACTCCCTTAGTGCCACGGCCAGAGGCTTAATTGCCAATGTAAACAGCAAGGGGGACAGGGGGCACCCCTGCCTCATCCCTCGGTACAGCCGAAAGTACTACGACCTCCGTTGATTCGTAGCCACACTCGCCACCGGGGCTCTATATAGCAATCTGACCCAGCTGATGAACCCCTCCCCGAACCCAAACCTCCGCCACACTACTCAAATATACTCCCACTCCACCCGGTGAAAGGCCTTCTCCGCGTCCATAGCTGCCACTACCCTCCCTCCACCGAGGGCATCATAATCACATTGAGGAGCCTCCGCACATTCGTGTTTAGCTGCCTGCCCTTCACAAATCCCGTCTGGTCCACATGAATCACCCCAGGACACAGTCTTCAATTCTCTTGGCGAGCACTTTTGCCAGCAACTTAGCATCCACATTGAGGAGCGAGATCGGTCTATACGACCCACACTGCAGTGGGTCCTTGTCCCGCTTCAGGATCAGAGAGATCAGCGCCCCGGACATTGTCGGGGGCAAGGTCCCCCCTCCCTTGCCTTATTGAAAGTCCTCACTAGCAACGGGCCTGGCAGGTCCACGTATTTCCTGTAAACCTTACACCACAGCTGACACAAGCACAGGCCTTTCCTCCACTAAAGCAATGAAAGTAGGAATCAATGGCATATATCTGGAATTCTTGAAGAACTTGGGACTTAATGGACGTGACTGGTTGGCATCTTTCTTTACTAACATCCGTGCAACAGGTGCCATTCATCAAGCCGGCTGCTCACCCAGTTAATTATCAGTCCATATTACTGCCATGTCCTTCTCAAGGTATTTCAGGGTCTCCTCCTGACCAGATTCTCTCCACAGTTGTAGCCCAGTTTCCCCAAGGATCAAGCAGTTTCAGGCTTGATAGATATTTTGTTTCAATTTTTCCAATTAAAGGGCAATTTAACATGGCCAATCCACCTACCCTCACATCTTTTGGGTTGTGGGGGTGAGACTCATGCAGACACGGGGAGAATGTGCAAAACCCACCTGGACAGTGAGCTGGGGCCGGGATCGAATCTGGGTCCTCGGCGCCGAGAGGCAGCAGTGGTGATCAGTGCACCTCCGTGCCGCCCTCTGTGTCATGATATTCAGATAAACATCATGGTGCAAACACATATACACCGATGGACAGATCAACGGACCAATCAACACACACGCAACATCACAGCCAATCACAAGCAAGAGCACACGCACTACAAAACGGGCAACGCCACAGTTCCCGCTCATTCCAGCAGGAGACAGCTCAGGGCACAGAGCTCACAGCGTGCCACTCAGACATACACCAAGTGCTGAGTGCCTCTCTAAGATAGTGTAAGAGCTGGGTCCACAGGTTAAAGGGTAAAGAACGAACCACAGTCATAAGTTTACAGATGATGTTATTGATAGTAATAAAACAGAATTGTACCATCTGCAACCGTGTTGGTTCGTCTGTATAGCGGAACACCCAACACGACACTCTGATAGATGTTTTGACCAAGTACTCACACTTAGGATTCACACGGAGACTGGCTAACAACACATGTATGAGACAGGTGTACAAATCGATCTTTCATCAGCATATTAAGAAGTCTTACAACACCAGGTTAAAGTCCAACAGGTTTGTTTCAGACACTAGCTTTCGGAGCACTGCTCCTTCCTCGGGTGAATGACAGTGTAGAAAAATGGTCTGCTGTTGAAAACTGCTAGATTTTTCCAGTAGCTTCAATGCCAGTCCCTTCTTCAACGTTTAGCGATCGATGATACAGGATTTCACTTGGGACACCAAATAAGCTCCACAAGGATCTATAGAGATGGAGTTTCCAAAAGCTTTGCTTTAGTTCCAATCGATGTGAGTGACATTCCACCCACCAACTACTCTAAGTGAAGTGGTCTCCTCAGCACAAGCTAATGCTTGAAGTCCATTCAATGCTCTCACTCTGTAGGTGGATGTATCTGTTAAGATTTGTTCATTTTAAACCTGTGTCCTCAAGCTCTATGCTCACTGCCAGTAAAATGGCCTGTTTTCCCCCCAAATCATTTGTGTCAATCAGCGAATCAGTAGTTCACATATCTAGACTTCGATTCCCCAGTTGGTAAAACACAGTTGAGTTCAGAGTTTCTCCAGGCAGCATGAGGCGACAAGTACCAAGTTCAACCTCATTATGCTTCTTAATCGTCATAATTGGGGTCAGAAAACTGAAGGTTCATAACTGTTGCTGACTTGTCTTAATTCCTGTGGAAGAGTCCAAACAGTTGTTCATTTGATTTATTTCCGGTGATCCTATTTGTTGACTTGTGCTGAATCTTGCCTCCACTTGGTCTTCAGTAGACATCACTTGGTCTTCAGTAGACAGGTTAAAGCCTTAGTCTTGGTACAATGGTATCACTCAAACGGGTTAGAAAGTTCTGGGTTGAAAATGCATTGCAGAGACTTGAGCACATAATCCAGAGTGATAAGAAGAGTGCTACCTGATGTTGTTTGTCAGATGAGATATTGAACATCAAATCCTCACCTGCCCTCTCAAACAGGTGTAAAAGATCCCACTGCAATATTCCTTACATGAGTTACATGAATTATATAAATTTGCCCTGGTATCCTGGCCAAAATTCATCCCTCAATCAGCATCACAAACAGATCACTGTTTCATTGCTGTGGGATAATGATGCAAGAGACTGGATGCTGTGTTTCTAGCATAATAATTCTATAATTCAAAAGTACTTCATTGGCTGTAAAGCACTTTGAACATGTGCTGAAGCTGTGAAAGATGCTGCATTTCATTGCTACCTGTGCATATCTATCCGCATGGTTTTGACCTGAAGGTGCCAGGACAGAGCAAACCTTGATTATCTTACTGTCTGACTGTAGCTGGTTCTTCTTGCTGTGCCTTGGCAGAAAGATCAGTCTCTGCATCATTGCCAGACTGTAAATTTCTGCCTGGTGTGGTCAGCACAAGGTAGGTCTGTCTGTCTGTCTGTCTGCAGACATGTGAATGCCTTTTGGCTTCTGTGTTTCCTACATGAAAACTGTGACATCAAAATGAGTATAAAGCACTTTTGGACTTCCTTAAGTTACAAAAGGCCACTCTACGAATGCAAGTTTTTCTTTCCTTTGTCACCCTTTTTGCTATAATGACATTTGTTTCTGCTTCGTCTATCCGATCCCCTTCAGCTCCTCTTCTCCTAAATGCAGCAACTCTTGCTCAGGCACAATTCCATGAGAAACAGTTTTCTGAATTCTTCTCATTAATGGACAATCACTAGATCTAAGCCAACATGGCTGTAAGAAAGAGTAGAGGAGCTTCGCTGAAAGTATTATTACATGTCCAAGACATTGGATTGGGCCTGGGATTGTTACACACAAGAGCTAATGGAATGGAATCAATACGTGCACAACCTGCCGAGTACCTCTTACTCCTTGTAGAGGATTCCTCAGTGCGCAAATTAAAGTGTGAACTGGTTTAAACCATAATTAATGTTAGAAATAATGATTGAAGTTATGAACAGACTTGCCAAGCTCAGAAATGGAAGCATTCCAATTAAATAGTTCCAAGCATGCTGCCTGAAGTAGAATGAACTGTTGGATGCTTGTGACGGAATGCACGAGGGACACACAGGGCTAAAGATCTCTCCGATGGAAGAGATAGAGGGCAATCATTTGAAAGCAGATGCTGAGCCAAGGTTGCCAGGCAGCAGGCTTTCAAAATGAGCTTGTTCAATCATTTTGACTGATGACTGCAGTTTGGTTTAGGTCTAATCTCAGGAAGTGCTAATTGCTGACCTGGCCCAACACTCACAGGTGTGTCACTGGGAACAACTGTGGGCTCAGGATCTTTCCATGAATTGACAACTCCTGCTCCATTACAGTATACAGACACTTCCTGTTAGTGCAGCAACTTCCCTGCCAAGGCAGTGGTGGGAGAGTGGAGATGGAAGAGAGCCCAGTGTACAACAGGAACTGCAAAAAAAATTGTGCATGGTGCAGTTTTGATCAGACATGGTGATGTAAAGTGAGTAATCCACTCATGTATCCAGCGGTCTCAGAAATTACTGTTGTATGCTTGAAACTGTAATAACAGGTCACGAGGGGCAAACTGTCTGCAGATAACCCTTGTGTAGAGAGAAAAATGGCAGAACCATTATCAGTAGCTTCAACAGAAACAGAGCACTTAAGTGACTGCTTTACAAGTGAACATAGTGCTGTATAATTTGTTTTATTCGTTCATGGGATGTGGGCATCGCTGGTTGGGCCAGCATCAATTGCCCATCCTTCAGGGCATTTACGAGTCAACCACATTGCTGAGGGGTCTTGTAGCCATCTGGGATGGCCACTTTCAGTATACAAAATGGACACTCGCAGAGCCTACAGGGAAAAATGGACAATACAAAGCAACAAGCAGGCACAGAGCCTGAATGTATATTTGGAAAGCAGTCTGCAGACGGAACCAAAACTCTGGGTCGATTTGCATATTGATGGCCCATCTCCGGGAAACAAAGTACGAGTGTTCAGGTAGCTGATACTGTCCAAGACAGTCCAGCTCCACTACCCCAACCAGAAGATACAAACAAAGCAAGGCCAACGGTCACTTAGGACCCGCCCAGCCATCAAGGTACCCGCCCCTTTATTGGCTTAGATCGATGACAATGATCAAGAAGCAGCCCAATTAATTGGGACCAAGTTTAAGGCCCGCCTAAAAGCACACAAAGCCCCCCCAAGTACAAGAAAGAACCCCCGCGAAAGGTTCGTTCTCTTGGATTTGGCTCTCAAGCGGAGAGACCCTTCCACCAGCATCACCAGAAGCAAGTAAGTTCAAGTTCAACGCTTGCTACCAGGCGAACGACCTTAGCTGTACTCCTGTTACCTCTTCGAACCCAACAGCCTCAGATCCAAACAACGGCCATTGTTCCTCTGACCTAAGTGGGCACCGAAGTTAAGTATAGGTGTCAGTAATAGATATAGTTTAACCTGTAGTGTTATTGTGCATGAGTAAATCATAGTGTGTGTAAATAAAGTAGTATTGACTTTGAACTAACTAAATGGTGTATTGGCTCTTTGATCGGTATTCGGTTGTACCTTGTGGCGGTATCGGGAGATAGCTGGCAACTCTGAAAGCATATTCATAATTAGGATTAAGAAAGGCGACCTTATTAACTGCCGTATTTATAGCAAGTAAACAGAGCAACAGTCTGGAGTCACATGTAGGCAGATGAACTTAGAGCTTGGATTAGTACTTGGAACTATGATGTTGTTGCCTTTACAGAGACCTGGTTGAGGGAAGGGCAGGATTGGCAGCTAAACGTTCCAGGATTTAGATGTTTCAGGCGGGATAGAGGGGGATGTAAAAGGGGTGGCGGAGTTGCGCTACTGGTTAGGGAGAATATCACAGCTGTACTGCGGGAGGACACCTCAGAGGGCAGTGAAGCTATATGGGTAGAGATCAGGAATAAGAAGGGTGCAGTCACAATGTTGGGGGTTTACTACAGGCCTCCCAACAGCCAGCGGGAGATAGAGGAGCAGATAGGTAGACAGATTTTGGAAAAGAGTAAAAACAACAGGGTTGTGGTGATCGGAGACTTCAACCTCCCCAATATTGACTGGGACTCACTTAGTGCCAGGGGCTTAGACGGGGCTGAGTTTGTAAGGAGCATCCAGGAGGACTTCTTAAAACAATATGTGGACAGTCCAACTAGGGAAGGGGCGGTACTGGACCTTGGTATTGGGGAATGAGCCCGGCCAGGTGGTAGATGTTTCAGTAGGGGAGCATTTCGGGAACAGTGACCACAATTCAGTAAGTTTTAAAGTGCTGGTGGACAAGGATAAGAGTGGTCCTAGGATGAATGTGCTAAATTGGGGGAAGGCTAATTATAACAATATTAGGCGGGAACTGAAGAACATAGATTGGGGGCGGATGTTTGAGGGCAAATCAACATCTGACATGTGGGAGGCTTTCAAGTTGAAAGGAATTCAGGACCGGCATGTTCCTGTGAGGAAGAAGGATAAATACGGCAATTTTCGGGAACCTTGTATAACGAGAGATATTGTAGGCCTCGTCAAAAAGAAAAAGGAGGCATTTGTCAGGGCTAAAAGGCTGGGAACAGACAAAGCCTGTGTGGAATATAAGGAAAGTAGGAAGGAACTTAAGCAAGGAGTCAGGAGGGCTAGAAGGGGTCACGAAAAGTCACTGGCAAATAGGGTTAAGGAAAATCCCAAGGCTTTTTACACGTACATAAAAAGCAAGAGGGTAGCCAGGGAAAAGGTTGGCCCACTGAAGGATAGGGAAGTGAATCTATGTGTGGAGCCAGAGGAAATGGGCGAGGTACTAAATGAATACTTTGCATCAGTATTCACCAAAGAGAAGAAATTGGTAGATGTTGAGTCTGGAGAAGGGTGTGTAGATAGCCTGGGTCACATTGAGATCCAAAAAGACGAGGTGTTGGGTGTCTTAAAAAATATTAAGGTAGATAAGTCCCCAGGGCCTGATGGGATCTACCCCAGAGTACTGAAGGAGGCTGGAGAGGAAATTGCTGAGGCCTTGACAGAAATCTTTGGATCCTCACTATCTTCAGGTGATGTCCCAGAGGACTGGAGAATAGCCAATGTTGTTCCTCTGTTTAAGAAGGGTAGCAAGGATAATCCAGGGAACTACAGGCCGGTGAGCCTTACTTCAGTGGTAGGGAAAGTACTGGAGAGAATTCTTCGAGACTGGATCTAATCCCATTTGGAAGCAAATGGACGTATTAGTGAGAGGCAGCATGGTTTTGTGAAGGGGAGGTCGTGTCTCACTAACTTGATTTTCGAGGAGGTCACTAAGATGATTGATGCAGGTAGGGCAGTGGATGTTGTCTATATAGACTTCAGTAAGGCCTTTGACAAGGTCCCTCATGGTAGACTAGTACAAAAGGTGAAGTCACACGGGATCGGGGGTGAGCTGGCAAGGTGGATACAGAACTGGCTAGGTCATAGAAGGCAGAGAGTAGCAATGGAAGGATGCTTTTCTAATTGGAGGGCTGTGACCAGTGGTGTTCCACAGGGATCAGTGCTGGGACCTTTGCTGTTTGTAGTATATATAAATGATTTGGAGGAAAATGTAACTGGTCTGATTAGTAAGTTTGCAGACGACACAAAGGTTGGTGGAATTGCGGATAGCGATGAGGACTGTCAGAGGATACAGCAGGATTTACATTGTTTGGAGACTTGGGCGGAGAGATGGTAGATGGAGTTTAATCCGGACAAATGTGAGGTAATGCATTTTGGAAGGTCTAATGCAGGTAGGGAATATACAGTGAATGATAGAACCCTCAAGAGTATTGAAAGTCAAAGAGACCTAGGAGTACAGGTCCACAGGTCACTGAAAGGGGCAACACAGGTAGAGAAGGTAGTCAAGAAGGCATACGGCATGCTTGCCTTTATTGGCCGGGGCATTGAGTATAAGAATTGGCAAGTCATGTTGCAGCTGTATAGAACCTTAGTTAGGCCACACTTGGAGTACCGTGTTCAATTCTGGTCGCCACACTACCAGAAGGATGTGGAGGCTTTAGAGAGGGTGCAGAAGAGATTTACCAGAATGTTGCCTGGTATGGAGGGCATTAGCTATGAGGAGCCATTGAATAAACTTGGTTTGTTCTCACTGGAACGAAGGAGGTTGAGGGGCGACCTGATAGAGGTCTACAAAATTATGAGGGGCATAGACAGAGTGGATAGTCAGAGGCTTTTCCCCGGGGTAGAGGGGTCAATTACTAGGGGGCATAGGTTTAAGGTGAGAGGGGCAAGGTTTAGAGTAGATGTACGAGGCAAGTTTTTTACGCAGAGGGTAGTGGGTGCCTGGAACGCGCTACCGGAGGAGGTGGTGGAAGCAGGGACGATAGTGACATTTAAGGGGCATCTTGACAAATACATGAATAGGATGGGAATAGAGGGATACGGACCCAGGAAGTGTAGAAGATTGTAGTTTAGTCTAGCAGCATGGTCGGCACGGGCTTGGAGGGCCGAAGGGCCTGTTCCTGTGCTGTACATGTCTTTGTTCTTTGTTCTTTGTAGGCTGACTAGGTAAGGATAACAGATTTCCTTCCCTAAAGGACATTAGTGAACCAGATGGGTTTCATGGTCATCTTTAGACTGTTAATTCCAGATATTTTTATTGAATTCAAATTTCACTATCCACCATGGCAGGATTTGAACCCAGGTCCCCAGAGCGTGACTCTGGGTCTCTGGATTACTAGTCCAGCGACAATACCACTACACCACTGCTTCCCCTAAATGTGTCAAGTGATGCCAATTTCTCATTTTAACTCGAGCTTCAATGTGCCTCATTCAACACATCGTTGGTAGCCTATGTTTAGAAATAAACAGAATTATTTGCACAACAGTCTCAATGTGATAAACCAGTGCCGTTAAGTATACAAGCATGTAATCTGATGGAACAGTAAGGGTTAACAGACAGCATCTATTCATAAAACCTGCAAGAGGCAGGAAGAAGGTACGGTATACAGGTAAAAGACAGCAGCAGATCTTTCTTTGCAGTCATCAAATACAAATTTAGGAATAAATTTAGTGTTTTGATTGAGAGAAAAACCTGCTGACAGTATGGTGCAATAGTGTTGCGATATGCATGGTGGAACTATCAGCTGCATATCCATGTGAATCAGTATTGTGATAACAGTGGCGTAACTGTGCATAGATATTTTACAGACACTGGAATCAGGCCAAATCTTTAAAAAGTCTGGGTTTGTGCCATTGTTTGTTTCTCTGCTGCTGAAATTGTGTGTTAATCTGACTTCACCTACTCCCCAGTAACAATGCATGATGGCACCAGCCAGTGTAACACCAAGCCATACGCAAGAGCTCAGGATCAAGTCTCACTGATCTCAGCTCGGGATGGAGCAGGGAAAGATCAAATTCAAAACATTTAAGTGTCAAACCCCAGCTTCACTGATAATGCCATCAAAAGATGGAGATATAAGACAAAAAAGTCATTATGTTCTACATACCAATCGCTGGAGTTAGCAAGTTTCCTTCACAGGTCAGTAGCTTCCGACTTCACAACCTTGATTTATAAATTATGAAGATTTCAAATGCACACCAAGGTGTACAAGGTATATTTCTAATTATATGATACAAGTTGAGGTCTCACAGGTTAGCACCTGCCTAGCTTACAGCATTGATATACAGAAGCTGCACTGGGTTCATGTCAAGTATTCAAACTGTGATTTTTAGGACAGCTTCTGATCAAAGAGATGGTTTGTAAATAAATAAGTTTATGTGTGGTCTTCATTTACGATAAAAAGCCAGACAGGATGGCACTGTTGTATTCATGCTATTACATGCTTGGGCGTGAGGTTCAGCTTGGGTCAAAGCATCTTGATGCAGAAATAGATTGTTCGATCTGATCTGGATTTAACTGGAAGCTACACAATCTATCCCAATGTTATCGCAGGTTTATCACACTGTGTTTTATACAGCACGCTTGGTGTATTTTGCCATTACTTGGGTGAGTTCTCAGAACATCACCCAATGCAGTCCTCAGCAGGACCTCTCGAATCCAAACTCAAACCAGTTAAAATAAAAACCAAACTTTTCAGAAATTATACTGAGTTTGGCTTGTTGCATTGAGTGCCTCGGGTTTTACACAAAATTGAACACTTGCAGTACAGTCATTTCTCCAATATTGCAAAATTATAGAGGGTGCGATCTACCGGCTGTGTTGCACCTAAAAGGGAGCACGGCACGGCTTCCCGACAGCCGTACGCCTCATAGGAGGCGTTGTGATCAGAATTGTGGGCAGGACGAAGCCTTGTGCACCTAAATGAATGAAAATGAAAATAGGTTTCAAACCAACATAGATGTGATTACCTGGGATCTATCTTGGATTTGGTTTTGGGTAATGAACCAGGCCAGGTGTTGGATTTGGAGGTAGGAGAGCACTTTGGGGACAGTGACCACAATTCGGTGACGATTACGTTAATGATGGAAAGGGATAAGTATACACCGCAGGGCAAGAGTTATAGCTGGGGGAAGGGCAATTATGATGCCATTAGACGTGACTTGGGGGGGATAAGGTGGAGAAGTAGGCTGCAAGTGTTGGGCACACTGGATAAGTGGGGCTTGTTCAAGGATCAGCTACTGCGTGTTCTTGATAAGTATGTACCGGTCAGACAGGGAGGAAGGCGTCGAGCGAGGGAACCGTGGTTTACCAAGGAAGTGGAATCTCTTGTTAAGAGGAAGAAGGAGGCCTATGTGAAGATGAAGTGTGAAGTTTCGGTAGGGGCGATGGATAGTTACAAGGTAGCGAGGAAGGATCTAAAGAGAGAGCTAAGACGAGCAAGGAGGGGACATGAGAAGTATTTGGCAGGAAGGATCAAGGAAAACCCAAAAGCTTTCTATAGGTATGTCAGGAATAAGCGAATGACTAGGGAAAGAGTAGGACCAGTCAAGGACAGGGATGGGAAATTGTGTGTGGAGTCTGAAGAGATAGGCAAGGTACTAAATGAATATTTTTCGTCAGTATTCACTCAGGAAAAAGATAATGTTGTGGAGGAGAATGCTGAGCCCCAGGCTAATAGAATAGATGGCATTGAGGTACTTGGGAAGAGGTGTTGGCAATTCTGGACAGGCTTAAAATAGATAAGTCCCCGGGACCTGATGGGATTCATCCTAGGATTCTCTGGGAGGCCAGGGAAGAGATTGCTGGACCTTTGGCTTTGATTTTCATGTCATCATTGGCTATAGGAATAGTGCCAGAGGACTGGAGGACAGCAAATGTGGTCCCTTTGTTCAAAAAGGGGAGCAGAGACAACCCCGGCAACTATAGACCGGTGAGCCTCACGTCTGTAGTGGGTAAAGTCTTGGAGGGGATTATAAGAGACAAGATTTATAATCATCTAGATAGGAATAATATGATCAGGGATAGTCAGCATGGCTTTGTGAGGGGTAGGTCATGCCTCACAAACCTTATTGAGTTCTTTGAGAAGGTGACTGAACAGGTAGACGAGGGTAGAGCAGTTGATGTGGTGTATATGGATTTCAGCAAAGCGTTTGATAAGGTTCCCCACGGTAGGCTATTGCAAAAAATACGGAGGCTGGGGATTGAGGGTGATTTAGAGATGTGGATCAGAAATTGGCTAGCTGAAAGAAGACAGAGGGTGGTGGTTGATGGGAAATGTTCAGAATGGAGTACAGTCACAAGTGGAGTACCACAAGGATCTGTTCTGGGGCCGTTGCTGTTTGTCATTTTTATCAATGACCTAGAGGAAGGCGCAGAAGGGTGGGTGAGTAAATTTGCAGACGATACTAAAGTCGGTGGTGTTGTCGATAGTGTGGAAGGATGTAGCAGGTTACAGAGGGATATAGATAAGCTGCAGAGCTGGGCTGAGAGGTGGCAAATGGAGTTTAATGTAGAGAAGTGTGAGGTGATTCACTTTGGAAGGAATAACAGGAATGCGGAATATTTGGCTAATGGTAAAGTTCTTGAAAGTGTGGATGAGCAGAGGGATCTAGGTGTCCATGTACATAGATCCCTGAAAGTTGCCACCCAGGTTGATAGGGTTGTGAAGAAGGCTTATGGAGTGTTGGCCTTTATTGGTAGAGGGATTGAGTTCCGGAGTCGGGAGGTCATGTTGCAGCTGTACAGAACTCTGGTACGACCGCATTTGGAGTATTGCGTACAGTTCTGGTCACCGCATTATAGGAAGGACGTGGAGGCTTTGGAGCGGGTGCAGAGGAGATTTACCAGGATGTTGCCTGGTATGGAGGGAAAATCTTATGAGGAAAGGCTGATGGACTTGAGGTTGTTTTCGTTGGAGAGAAGAAGGTTAAGAGGAGACTTAATAGAGGCATACAAAATGATCAGGGGGTTGGATAGGGTGGACAGTGAGAGCCTTCTCCCGCGGATGGATATGGCTGGCACGAGGGGACATAACTTTAAACTGAGGGGTAATAGATATAGGACAGAGGTCAGAGGTAGGTTCTTTACGCAAAGAGTAGTGAGGCCGTGGAATGCCCTACCTGCTACAGTAGTGAACTCGCCAACATTGAGGGCATTTAAAAGTTTATTGGATAAACATATGGATGATAATGGCATAGTGTAGGTTAGATGGCTTTTGTTTCGGTGCAACATTGTGGGCCGAAGGGCTGTACTGCGCTGTATTGTTCTATGTTCTATGTTCTATCTAGCTCACAGCATCTCCTGGCCTCCCTAGGGAGACACCAGCTGGGCTCTGTTCAATACTGGTCCACACAAAAGTGGAACAGGCAGAAAAGCACCCGGGGGTCTCCCAGGCTATCAGAGGCCCTTGGGTGGTCAGGGCTCGGGCAGGGTGGCCCCCTGGCCCTCTCCCTGCAACATGGGCAAATCGGCACTGCCAGGCTGGCACCTTGACACTGCCATGCTGGCACTGTCAAGCCGGCTTGAGCACTGCCAGTTGGTACTGTGAAAGCCTGGGCTCGAGGGGGGCCATGCCCATGAAAGGAAGAGGGGGCATGAAGGGCAGGGGAGTGCAGGGTGGGTTTGAAGGGGCCTCTGGAAGGTTGGGGGGGGTGAAAAGGCCTGAAAAAGGGGAGCCCTCTGTGACCCCATAGCGGAGTGCCATTACTGGGGAGGGGGGGGGGGGGGGTGGTAATTGCTATGTTTGTGGGGGCTGATATATCCCAATGGTTTGGGGGGGGGAAACCACAAGCCCACTTAGAGATCGGGGCACCCTTTCAAAATGGTGGTCTGATTTCGGAGGAGCCGGTCTGGTCAGTGAATTCAGCTACCCAGTGATTAAAATAATTCGAAGCGTAGGCTAGCCTGGAGAGAAACTCCCCAGGGCCCCAAAAAGTGACTAAGTGTGGTTAGATAGCAGTGTGGAACTACGGACAGAGCCCAGGAGAAACGCCTAGCAAAACCCACCACAAATAACACTTAGAAACCTTCCCGTTAGATTGCGTCCATAGTTTTTGAAATTCACACTGTGTATGTTCATAGACAGATAAAAGAGTTCACCGTCTCATTATTGAGAAGTAGAGGGTTACTGCCAATCTCTACATACAATACACAGGCTACCCATAGCAAAGGATGAGTATTGGCAGACTGTTCACTTGCTGTTATCCGTAGGGAATCAGAAGATTCACAACTGAATGAAGGGGAATAGGAGAGAGAAAAAGTGAGAGGATGATTGAGAATAGACTGATGGGTGGTAATTGGACAAATTGGATTTGTCCTGCTTTTTGTGGACAGGACGTACCCGGGCAATTTCCACATTACTGGGCAGGTGCCAGTGTTGACACTGTACTGGAACAGCTTGGCTATGGGTGAGTCTATTTCCGGATCACGTTTCTGATATTATTACCAGGGATAAGGGATTAGTTTAGAATAAACTAGGGCTAGTTTAGCTCAGTGGGCTAGACAGCTGGTTTGTGATGCAGAACAAGGCCCGCAGTGCGGGTTCAATTCCCGTACCAGCTTACCCGAACAGGTGCCGGAATTTGGCGACGAGGGACTTTTCACAGTAACTTCATACTTGTGACAATAAAAGGTTATTATTATGGGCAGCACGGTAGCATTGGGGATAGCACAATTCACAGGTTCGATTCCGGCTTGGGTCACTGTCTGTGCGGAGTCTGCACATGCTCCCCGTGTCTGCGTGGGTTTCCTCCGGGTGCTCTGGTTTCCTCCCACAGTCCAAAGATGTGCAGGTTAGGTGGATTGGCCATGATAAATTGCCCTTAGTGTTGGGTGGGGTTACTGGGTTATGGGGATAGGGTGGAGGTGTTGACCTTGGGTAGGGTGCTCTTTCCAAGAGCCGGTGCAGACTCGATGGGCCAAATGGCCTCCTTCTGCACTGTAAATTCTATGATAATCTATTTTGATAGAGGGTTAGGGGAGAGCATGAAGCAGTCGGGTTAGTTTGGAATTTAAAAAAAAAAATATTAATTAAAGTTTTTTAACACAATTTTTCACCCTTACAAACAATAACCCCCCCGCCCCCCCCTCGTAACAAAATAACAAGAAATCGCACAGAGCAATATATATATACATGGTAAAATGATATGTTACATATCATTGAGGGCATTTAAAAGTTTATTGGATAAACATATGGATGATAATGGCATAGTGTAGGTTAGATGGCTTTTGTTTCGGTGCAACATCGTGGGCCGAAGGGCCTGTACTGTGCTGTATTGTTCTATGTTCTATAGCTTTGTACACTGGCTCTCTCCCGCACGTGCCAGTTTCCCCAATCCTTCATGTTATCATGTCATCTCTTGCTCATCCACCCTCCCAGGCAATCCCCCATCCCCCCCCCAGGTTGCTGCTGCTGCTGACCGACCTTCCTCTAACACTCCGTGAGATAGTCTAGGAACGGTTGCCACCGCCTGTAGAACCCCTGCGCAGACCCTCTCAAGGCAAACTTAATCCTCTCCAGCTTTATGAACCCAGCCATGTCGTTTATCCAGGCCTCCACGCTGGGGGGCTTTGCCTCCTTCCACATTAGCAAGATCCTTCACCGGGCTACTAGGGACGGAAAGGCCAGAATGCCGGCCTCTTTCGCCTCCTGCACTCGCGGCTCGTCCACTGCTCCAAATATTGCTAGCCCCCAGCTTGGCTTGACCCGGATTTTCACCACCTGAGATATTGCTCCCGCCACTCCTCTCCAGAACCCCTCCAGTGCCGGGCATGACCAAAACATATGGACATGGTTCGTCGGGCTCCCTGAGCACCTTCCACATCTGTCCTCCACCCCAAAGAACCTACACAACCTCGCCCCCGTCAAGTGCGCTCTGTGAACCACCTTAAATTGTATCAGGCTGAGACTGGCACATGAGGAGGAGGAGGAATTAACCCTACCTAGGGCATCAGCCCACAGACCTTCCTCAATCTCCTCCCCCAGCTCCTCCTCCCATTTACCCTTCAGCTCCTCTACCAGCGCTTCCCCCTCTTCTTTCATCTCCTGGTGTATTGCCGACACCTTGCCCTCCCCGACCCACACACCCGAGATCACCCTGTCTTGAATTTCTTGTGCCGGGAGCAACGGGAATTCCCTCACCTGTCGCCTCACGAACGCCCTCACCTGCATATATCTAAAAGCATTTCCCGGGGTATCTCAAACTTCTCCTCCAGTGCCCCTAGGCTCGCAAACGTCCCGTCGATGAACAGGTCCCCCATTCTTCTAATCCCCGCCCGATGCCAGCTCTGAAACCCCCGTCCATCTTCCCCGGAACAAACTGGTGGTTGCCCCTGATCGGGGACCACACCGAGGCTCCCATTGCACCCCTGTGCCGTCTCCACTGGCCTCAGATCCTTAGCGTTGCCGCCACCACCGGGCTCGTGGTATATCTTGTCAGCGAGAGCGGCAGCGGTGCCGTCACCAACGCCCCCAGGCTCGTTCCTTTACAGGATGCCATCTCCATCCTCTTCCATGCCGCCCCCTCTCCCTCCATCACCCACTTGCGGATCATCGCCACATTTACTGCCCAGTTGTAGCTCCCTAGGTTTGGCAGCGCCAACCCTCCTCGATCCCTACTGCGTTCCAGGAACCCTCTCCTTACCCACGGGGTCCTATTCACCCACACAAACCCCATAATACTCCTACATACTCTCTTAAAAAAGGCCTTGGTGATCACGATGGGAAGGCACTGAAACACAAAGAGAAACCTCGGAAGGAACACCATTTTGACCGACTGCACTCTACCCGCTAGCGAGAGCCGTAGCATGTCCCATCTTTTGAAGTCCTCCTCCATTTGCTCCACCAACCTCGTCAGATTCAGTTTATGTAGGGCCCCCCAACTCCTGGCTATCTGGATCCCCAGATACCGAAAGCTCCCCTCCGCCCTCCTCAGCGGCAGATCCCCTATCCCTCTTTCTTGGTCCCCTGCCTGTAGTACAAAGAGCTCACTCTTCCCTACATTGAGCTTATAGCCCGAAAACTCCCCAAACTCCCTTAGAGTCTGCATGACCTCCACCATCCCCTCCATTGGATCCGCCACGTACAGCAACAGGTCATCCGCATAAAGCGACACCCGATGCTCTTCTCCCCCACGGACCACCCCCCTCAATGACATGGCCACGGGTTTGATCGCCAATGCAAACAACAGGGGGGACAGGGGGCACCCCTGCCTCGTCCCTTGGTCAGCCGAAAGTACTCCGACCTCCGCCGGTTCGTCACTACACTCGCCACCGGGGCTCTGTAAAGGAGCTTAACCCAACTGATAAACCCTCCCCCGAACCCAAATCTACGCAGCACCTCCCAGAGGTACTCCCACTCTACTCGGTCAAAGGCCTTCTCCGCGTCCATAGCTGCCACTATCTCCGCCTCTCCCTCCTCCGATGGCATCATTATCACGTTTAAGACCCGCCGCACATTAGTGTTTAATTGCCTGACCTTTACGAATCCCGTCTGGTCCTCGTGGATCACCCCCGGGACACAGTCCTCGATCCTCGTGGCCAGCACTTTTGCCAGCAACTTAGCATCCACATTGAGGAGCGAGATCGGCCTGTACGATCCACATTGCAGTGGGTCCTTGTCCCGCTTTAGGATCAAATAAATTGTCGCTTCCGACATTGTCGGGGGCAGGGTCCCCTCCTCTCTTGCCTCATTAAAGGTCCTCACTAGTAGCTGGGCCAACAGGTCTACGTACTTCCCGTAGAACTCCACCGGGAACCCGTCCGGTCCCGGGGCCTTCCCCGCCTGCATGCTCCCCAAACCCTTGCTCAGCTCCTCCAACCCGATTGGTGCCCCCAAGCCAGCCACCTCTTGCTCCTCCACCCTCGGGAATCTCAATTGGTCTAGGAATCGTCTCATCCCCTCTTCCCCTGCTGGGGGCTGGGATCTGTACAGCTCTTCATAGAAGGCCTTGAATACCTCGTTTATTTTCGTCGCACTCCGAACCGTGGCTCCCCTTCCATCTTTGACTCCCCCCATTTCCCTCGCTGCCATCCTCTTACGTAGCTGGTGCGCCAGCATCCGACTAGCCTTTTCCCCATACTCGTAGGTCGCCCCCTGCGCCTTCCTCCACTGTTTCCCCAAGTAATCTCTCCTCTGGGGCCTCTGCGTATCTCCTGTCCACTCTTAAAATCTCCCCCACTAACCTCTCCCTTTCCATGCCCTCTGTCTTCTCCCTATGTGCCCTGATGGAGATTAGCTCTCCCCTGATCACCGCCTTCAACGCCTCCCATACCACCCCCACCCGCACCTCCCCGTTGTCGTTGGCCTCCAAGTACCTTTCGATGCACCCTCTCACCTTCCCACACACCACTTCATCTGCCAGCAGTCCCACATCCAGCCGCCACAGCGGGCGTTGGTCCCTCTCCTCTCCCAGCTCCAGTTCCACCCAGTGCGGGGCGTGATCCGAAACGGCTATGGCCGAATACTCCATCCCCATCACCCTCGGGATGAGCGCCCTGCCCAGAACAAAAAAATCTATCCGGGAGTAGGCTTTGTGCACATGGGAGAAAAAAGAAAATTCCCTGGCCTGCGGCCTTGCAAAACTCCATGGGCCCACTCCCCCCATCTGATCCATAAACCCTCTAAGCACCTTGGCCGCCGCCGGCCTCTTTCCAGTCCTTGATCTGGAGCGGTCCAGTGTTGGGTCCAACACTGTATTGAAGTCCCCACCCATTATCAGGCCTCCTACCTCCAGGTCCGGAATGCGCCCCAACATGCGCTTCATGAATCCAGCATCATCCCAGTTCGGGGCGTATACATTTACCAACACCACCCACGTCCCCTGCAACCTACCGCTCACTATCACATATCGCCCTCCATTATCCACTACGATAGTCTTGGTCTCAAATGACACCCGCTTCCCCACCAATATTGCCACCCCTCTATTCTTTGCGTCCAGTCCCGAATGGAATACCTGTCCTACCCATCCCTTTCTTAACCTGACCTGGTCCGCCACCTTCAGATGTGTCTCTTGGAGCATGACCACGTCTGACTTCAGTCCCTTTGCGCGAACACTTGGGCCCTCTTCACCGGCCCGTTCAGGCCCCTCACGTTCCACGTTATCAGCCGGATTGGAGGCCCCCCCCCCTGCCGACTAGCCATCTCCTTTTCTAGGCCAGTCCCGTGTCCGCGCCACCCTCACCCTCCAGTCCCCCAGCCGGGGGACCACCGCCCCGACCATCTCTTCTGTGTCCCGTTCCCTTTCGGCCAGTGCAGCAGCAACCCTTTTTCCCCCCCTTACCCCCCGCTAGACCCATGTCTAGCTTTTTTGCTCCCCCATATCACTCCCGTAAGTCAGCTGGCACCTGCTGATCCCGGCTTCCCCCGCCGTCCCATTGACCTCCCCGTGTCGGAGTGTCCCAATCAGTATGTGTTCCTCCATTCCCCTTCCCGCCTTTCTTCCCTCGCGCGGGAAAAACCCCACGCTTTCCAAAGCCTACCCCACCCCCTCTGGCACAGCTCCTGTCGTGGCCTTGTCCCTCTCCCCCAGCCCATGTAACATTTCCTGCGCGTGGTTGACCCCCTATATGCAACAACCATCACACATCAAACCTCAAACATCCCCCCCACCCTCACAAACCCTCAGTTTGAGTCCAACTTTTTGGTTTGTATGAAGGTCCACGCCTCTTCAGGCGTTTCGAAATAATAGTGTTGGTCCTTGTATGTGACCCACAGTCGCACTGGCTGCAGCATTCCAAATCTTACTCCTTTCCGGTTCAACACCGCTTTGGCCCGGTTGAAACCCGCTCTCCGCTTTGCAACCTCCGTACTCCAGTCCGGGTATATTCGGATCTCTGCACTGTCCCACTTACTGCTCCGCTCCTTCTTGGCCCATTTCAGGATCCTCTCTCTGTCCGTGAACCTGTGAAATCTCACCAGCATCGCCTTTGGCGGCTCATTTGCCTTGGGCCTCCTCGCTAGCACCGGTGTGCCCCGTCCAGCTCCAGCGACCACGAAGGGGCCTCCGCGCCCATCATCGCCCCGAGCATCGTGCTCGCGTATGCCCCTGCATCGGCCCCCTCCACTCCTTCAGGGAGACCCAGGATCCGCAGGTTCTTTCTCCTCGACCTGTTCTCCAGGTCTTCGAGTCTTCCCGCCCACCTCTTGTGTAGCGCCTTGTGCTGCTCCACTCTCACCACCAGGCCCAAGATCTCGTCCTCATTCTCACTGACTCTTTTCTGTACCTCCTCGATCTTTACCTCGTGGGCCTTCTGGGTCATCCCTAGTCCTTCAATTACCGCCAGCATAGGCGCCACCATCTCCTTCCGCAGCTCCTCGAAGCAGCGCTTGATGAACTCCTGCAGCTCCGGCCCGCACTCCGCTTTGTCCCCGGTCGCCGCCATTTTCTTTTTTTCCCCTCGCTTCTCCCGCTGCTCCAATGCCGCTTTTTTGGCCGTTTCATTCAGGTCCAGTCCATAAAAGTTGAAGGGGGACTTCTCTCTTCCCTTCCCCACGGGTTGTCTTCGAAAAGAATTCTGTTGGGGCTCCTCTAACGAACCCGAAAGTCCGTGATAGCGGGAGCTGCCGAATCGTGCGGCTTAGCTCCGCATAGCCGCAACTGGAAGTCGGTTAGTTTGGAATTGACACAGGGCAAGGGAAAGACAATGGAGTCATAGATAGTTCAAGATTGGTACAGGTTTATGGGGATTAGTTTGGGATGTGTATAGGGCTAATGGGAGACAGCATTGATTTGTCACCTATGAGCAAATTCAATGTAGATGGATAGGTGGCCCATCCAGAAGAGTAATTACCCACCAGCACAACCTCAAGCAGAGTATATCATCAAATCAAGTTATTCAGTAAACTCACTAGCCAACACATGTTTGTGTTGTCGGTAATAAATGTTTCAGACAGAAAGCCATCCGCCCTTGCAATTGAGATACAAACATGGACACTGGCTTTTATTTTTTTTAAACTGAACATACAGATGTGATCTAACTTCCATTTATAAAGAGATTTTAACTGAAAAATACATGCCAATGCACACCTACACAAATAATTTGCATCGAGGGAAGGAGAAAACGAATACTATAAAATGGATCAAGTCTAAAAATGTAAAATGTTGGAACGACATAGCTGATCTGTCATCAACTGAGAGAAAGCCCGCTGACTCTCATCATTGATGGACGTCAGAGTACATATTTTCTATTGCCAACCTACCAGCCCATATTTAGTTTCTTTTAAAGTTGGCCTTCCAGTAGAAAAGGATAGGTCAGGACTTGTTTCTGATATCATCAACTCAGTTGAAAGCAGGTAATTTGTGCTAGCAAGGAGATGCACAATGTCAATTAGCAGGAGTCACTAATTAAATGCTAAACAGTAGAAGCAAGGTATGGTTACATACACAAGAATGGATAAGTGAGCACACACCACCTCCCTAGGGGCAGGCGAAAATGACATGCTTTCAAAAAGAAAGAATAATTCAACGATAATAAAAACTGCGGTGGCTTGGGGGGGGTTTGGTGGTGGAGCTGGCTGTGGGGAAAGAGGTAGGGTAGAGAGGGCAAACAGGCGCTAGGGAAGGGGGTGGAAAGAGTAACCATGCCTTGGGTTTGGGAGGAGGTGAAAAAAATGAGCAGGCCGGTAAGGAGGAAAGAAGTTTGGAGAGAATGAGAAGGCTGTGAGTGCGGGGATGGGGTGCAGAAGCACAAACAGGCCACGGAGAGAAAGGGTTGGAGAGAGCAGACAGGAGAGGGGAGAGTGGTTTAATGTGCGAGCAGGTGATCAAAGAGGAGAGGGATGTAGAAAGTGGGTAGATAGGCAAAGGACAGAAATAGGATTGTCAACTCTGGTTTGTTGCATTCTTGGAGATTTGCGAATGTGACAATTGATTACATGGTATTTGGGATGTTTGACCATGTGACATTTGCCCACTCTTTGCAAATGTTACCGCATTTACCTCAAGTTGTGTCTCATTATCTCCAAGGCCCAACATAATTTTGTTTTATAATGAAATGAATAACTGTAAATCAAAGAAGGAACACAAAGTAGAAAGGTTTAAGGTTAAATTGCGTGATGTGTGGCAGTATTGGCCCCAGTGAGAAACCCCAAGTAAATACCACCGTTTCAACAAAAACATCATTGCTATTTTGGTGGACAATGAAATAAGAGAACTGGAGGCAATAATAAATTGTGAGGAACCAGATATGGGTAGGGATTACAGAGACATGAATACTAAACACAGGAATATACAGACTGGGACACAGTGCAGGGTATAATATATTTAGAAAAGATGGGAAAGAAAAAGGGAGGTGGGGTTGTTGTACTTAGCACATGTTGCCAGTTAGAAAAAAAAGTGATGACCATCAGTAAGGTTGAAACAGAATTCACGTGAACAAAGATAAAGGATCAATTAGAATATAGAGGATAGACTACAGATTACAGACCACCTAATGGTAGAAGAGGCAGCTGCAGTGAGTTGATTAGGTAACTTGTTTGAACTGGTTCCCTCGCCAGCAGTGGCTGACTTCACTCACTGGAATCTGAGCTAGTATAAATATAGGAGGTTTAGCAGATACATGAAGTAAGTTACATGAAGGTGGTAGCTGGAGGTTGAAGTGAGGCTGCATGCTTAGATCTGGAAATTTGATGCAGAGGGAGGTGGTGTTGTTCTGACCTTACAAAAAGGAGTGATTCAAGAAAGGGAGCTAGAGTTAATGAAACCTGATAGCTGAAGCCTGGTGTTTAGGTGTGTGGGTAGTTGACTGGTGAGTTTTACAGACCCCCCTCCCCAAACTGGGGCAAATAGATTAACCTGGTAATAATAATAATCTTTATTAGTGTCACAAGTAGGCTTACATTAACACTGCAATGAAGTTACTATGATAATCCCCTAGTCGCCACATTCTGGCACCTGTTCGGGTACACAGAGGGAGACTTCAGAATGTCCAAATTACCTAACCTGCACATCTTTCAGGACTTGTGGGAGGAAACCGGAGCACCCCGGAGGAAACCCACGCAGACACAGGGAGAACGTGCAGACTCCGCACAGACAGTGACCCAAGCCGGGAATCAAACTTGGGACCCTGGCACTGTGAAACAACAGTGCTAACCACTGTGCTCCCGTGCTGCCCCTACTGGGGAGATAAAAGTATTACACTAAATTGTAGTGTAACTAGTTACACTCCATAACTATGGAAAATCATAGCATCATTTTCTAAACTTGAAACTAAATTAATTCAATAAAAACAAAATAAAGGGAGAGCAGATGATGTTTTGCAGCTCATGGGAGCTTGTGTAAACCTGTAAGATCTATGGCAACCATATCTGTAGCTTGAAGAACTTTGGCTCAGATTTGATCAGCTGGAGTCTGAACTTGGACACAGTTGTATCAGGGAGGGGGCAAATTATTTCAACACGCTGTTCCAGGAGGCAGTCACACCCCTTGGCCCAGGTACTTCAAATTTGCTCCATAGTCAGGAACAGGAAGTTGTGACTATAAGTAAGGCAGGTATGGAGACCCACAAGGTAAGAATGGAGGAGCTTCAGCACTTACAGTTGTCAAACAGATCTGAAGTCCTTGTTAGCCGTGTGGATGAGAGCAGAGACGGCAGGGGGATGAGTAAACTGACAACAAAACTGTGGTGCAGGGGATTTTTTCAAGTGGAGGAAGAAAAAAGGAATGTCGATGTAGTAGGGGACAGTATAGTTGGGGGGGGTAGACATTGTTCTTTGCAGCTGACAGTGAGAGTCTGGGAGGTTGTGTTTGCTTGCTGTCAGGGTTAAGGACATCTTTTCAGGGCACCTGGAGGGGAAAGGGAAGGATCCTGTTATTGTGGTCCACATGGGTACCAAAGACATAGGTATGAAACCGGAGCACCCCGGAGGAAACCCACGCAGACACAGGGAGAACGTGCAGACTCCGCACAGACAGTGACCCAAGCCGGGAATCAAACTTGGGACCCTGGCACTGTGAAACAACAGTGCTAACCACTGTGCTCCCGTGCTGCCCCTACTGGGGAGATAAAAGTATTATACTAAATTGTAGTGTAACTAGTTACACTCCATAACTATGGAAAATCATAGCATCATTTTCTAAACTTGAAACTAAATTAATTCAATAAAAACAAAATAAAGGGAGAGCAGATGATGTTTTGCAGCTCATGGGAGCTTGTGTAAACCTGTAAGATCTATGGCAACCATATCTGTAGCTTGAAGAACTTTGGCTCAGATTTGATCAGCTGGAGTCTGAACTTGGACACAGTTGTATCAGGGAGGGGGCAAATTATTTCAACACGCTGTTCCAGGAGGCAGTCACACCCCTTGGCCCAGGTACTTCAAATTTGCTCCATAGTCAGGAACAGGAAGTTGTGACTATAAGTAAGGCAGGTATGGAGACCCACAAGGTAAGAATGGAGGAGCTTCAGCACTTACAGTTGTCAAACAGATTTGAAGTCCTTGTTAGCCGTGTGGATGAGAGCAGAGACGGCAGGGGGATGAGTAAACTGACAACAAAACTGTGGTGCAGGGGATTTTTTCAAGTGGAGGAAGAAAAAAGGAATGTCGATGTAGTAGGGGACAGTATAGTTGGGGGGGATAGACATTGTTCTTTGCAGCTGACAGTGAGAGTCTGGGAGGTTGTGTTTGCTTGCTGTCAGGGTTAAGGACATCTTTTCAGGGCACCTGGAGGGGAAAGGGAAGGATCCTGTTATTGTGGTCCACATGGGTACCAAAGACATAGCTAGAATGAAGAAAGAGATAAAATAAAAGCAATATACTGCAGATGCTGGAAATGTGAAATAAAAACAAAGTGCTGGAAAACTCAACAGGTCTGGCAGCATCTGTGGAGAGAGAAGCAGAATTAATGGTTTGAGACAATATGACTTGTCTTCAGCACTGAGATGTAGAAATGTGATGAGTTTAAATGCTCTTATGAAGGAGGGGGTTGGAGGGTCAGGTACGACATAAGGCCAGGATAAGTTACAGAGTATAAGCGGTTAAATGTGCCATTACGTCTCATGAGGAACTCAAAACAGACTAGGTGCCTGCTTTGCAGAACACCTCCACACAGTCCACAAGCATGACCTCAACTTTCTGGTTGCTTGCTTTTAAATGTTAATTAAAAAATTTTTTTATTTTTTTTTTATTTTTTTATAAAGAGTATTGTCTGTGCGGAGTCTGCACTTTCTCCCCGTGTCTGCGTGGGTTTCCTCTGGGTGCTCCGGTTTCTTCCCACAGTCCAAAGATGTGCAGGTTAGGTGGATTGACCATGCTAAATTGCCCTTAGTGTCCAAAAAAGGTTATGTGGGTTATGGGGATAGGATGGAGGGTGGGTATAGGGTGGAGGTTTGGGCTTAGGTAGGGTGCTCTTTCCATGGGCAAGTACGGACTTGATGGGCCGAATGGCATCCTTCTGCACTGTAAAAATTCTATGATTCTATAATAATAATAATCTTTTTATTGTCACAAATAGGCTTACATTAACACTGCAATGAAGTTGCTGTGAAAAGCCCCTAGTTGCCACATTCGGTACATGGAAGGAGAATTCTGAATTCTCAGCCGTTGTGGGAATTTAACCTGCGCTTTAATGATATGCTCGCCATATCTGGACATGATCTGGAACTTTTCATTGGGAGCGGGTCAGTTAGATGGCAAACTGATTTGTGCCTGGCGCTGATCTCTATTTTGGCCTTTCCCACTATTTACCTGGTGTGTCCAGATCCATGACGGGTGCAAACCGGGTGGTTAAATCGCACCCGTAAGACTCTGGAATCAAAAACACAATTTCTGAATTGCAAGTGAAACTAAGTTGTCAATACCAAGGAGGACGCAACAAAGTAAAAGACATTTTAAAAAAAACTTTAAGAATAAGCATTTAATTGGCAAATTAATTTCCACACAGTTAACGGAAGAATTAGGTTTAAGGAAAATTAAGAGGGTCAGATAATCCAAATGGCATAGAGGAGGTAACTGGTAACTGCTAGAGGAGGTAAGAGGTAACTGGGAGAACAAATACACAAATCACAAAGTAGTGACAAGGGTTAATAAGTCCATTGTAAAATGCAAACCAAGCACAAAAGGTTTATTTCTTGAGGGATAGAATGGAAAGATAGATAAAAGTTAGGCTAAATTTGTAATGAATCTTGATTCGATCACACTTGGGCGTTCTGGTTGCCAAATTATAAGGAGGATACAGAAGAACTGGAAAGGTACAAAAATGTTTTACAAGATGGTAAAACAAGAATATATCTATAAAAGAATAAACAGACTGGGTCTCTTTCCAGAAGGTTGAGGGTGATCTAACAGAGACATTTAAATTATAAACGGTTTTGATGCAGTAGAGTGTTTCGCTTGAGGCAAAACTAGAGACTGTCAATACAAGGTTCATCAAGGAATCCAATAGGGAATTAAGAAGAAACTTCTTGATTCAGAGTGGTTAGAACATAGAATTTACTACCATCGACAGTAATTTAGGGAAACATATATAAAAGGGGAACTAGATAAGCAGATGAGGGAGAAGCAAACGGAGGGTTATGCTGTTAGATGAAGAAGATAGGAGGAGGCACAAATAGTATGTAAATGGTCTGCTTGTGTCACATTCTCTAATTCTATAAAAAATTATATATAAAATGTTCCCGTAACAGCCTCCCCGAACAGGTGCCAGAATGTGGCGACTCGGGGCTTTTCACAGTAACTTCGTTGAAGCCTACTTGTGACAATAAGCGATTTCCATTTCCAAATACTACTTTTTATACAATTGACTTTTCCAAATACAGCAAGCTACTGTTTTAAAAAAACAAATCCGATTCCAAATGCTGATTCCCACACTCTATTGGTGAAGCCCAGCTTCGGGAAGATCAGGCTCAGTCCTCAGGGAGCAGCACCTCAGCGACGTGACTTGTAGAACCGAACACATTTAACAATAGCACATTATTACAGACTGACAAACTTTCTTTCCTAGTTTATCTTTCCCCCTCTCCATCTCCCAGTTGCACTCTCAGGACTCACGGATGCTGCTATTCTCACAACCACGAAGGAAGCAATGTTTCTGAATAACAGAGCAACAACAGCACCCATATATCGAAGTTTGGTTGCGAGCTATGACAGCCAGGATACTGCGTCAGCAGAACCGTAATTACAAGGACCATTTTCCCCAAGTTGTCAGCAGCAACAATCTGTGGTGACAAATCGTCCATTTAGGTGGACTCCCATAAGCAGTGGAGTTGGGAACCCGAGAGGAGGGATGGTGGGTAGACATGGAGAGGGACAAAGGAAGAGTGAGACACAATGGCAAGGAGAGAAAGATAGGTAGGTTTCTGTTTATGGTGGGAATCTCACATGGTTCTGATTAAGGAGCCACATTTAACAGCTGTATTTTTCCTCTATCTGATGCTCAGCTATATGTAACACAGAGAAGGAATCTTGTTACTGAGACAGATGATTCAGGTGAGTTGGTGATGGTCAGAAACACCAGATTCCAACAATTAGGAAAAGCCTGGGAGAAATCTCGTAGTTTAAGCAATCAAGTAGAAAAGCATCAATGTTCTATTTGGAGTATTACTCATTTACATATTGCACAACCAATGAATATCATGAGTAGTCATCCAGGATCTACTGTGTGACTGTTTTCCTTACTGAGCACACACAATAATCTTGTATGAATGTGCAACAGCTCATTGATAGGCTTACACAAGGATAGACAATGCAGTGGTATTAAACAGTAACTCACTACAAGCAGCTAAGTGTCTGCCTGTCTGCAGTATGCATTGCAGGACTGTGCTATATTAACACTGGATCAGGACAGAACTTACCTAATACAACAAAGAGTAGATGTCACAATTGTGCATTCCAAATCATTTAAGGGTAAGGGTTCACCAGTCTGGAGGAGCTAAGGGAGAGGGTAGAGCTGTCAAGGGGGAGAGTGTTCAGGTATCTGCATGTTAGGGACTTTGCGCAAAAGGTGTGGAGGAGGTGCCCTAGGTTGCCAGGATACACCCTGCTGGAGCGACTGTTGCTTCCAGATGTGGAAGGGGAGGGAAGAATTGGGGATATACACAAGTGGTTGGGGGAGCAGGGAGGCAAGCGGGTGGTGAAGATCAAGGAGAAATGGGAAGCGGAGTTGGGAGGGGAGATCAATTGGGGAGTATGGAGTGAGGCACTGCATAGGGTAAACGGGACCTTCTCTTGTGCAAGGATGAGCCTGATCCAGTTTAAGGAGGTGCACAGGGTGCATATGACTCGGGCGAGAATGTGTGGGTTCTTTCAGGGTGTAGTAGATGAATGTGAGAGGTGTGGGCTGGGACCAGTGAATCATGCGCACATGTTTTGGGGTTGTGAAAAATTGGGAAGATTTTGGGCGGGAGTGTTCCCGGTCTTAGCTAGGATAGTGGAGGAGGAGGTGGTGATATTTGGGGTTTCAGAGAAGCCAGAGCTCATGGAGAGGAGGAAGGCCGATGTCTTGGCCTTTGCCTCTCTGATTGCACGGCGGCGAATTTTGCTGTTGTGGCGGTCGGCATCGCCACCGGGGGTAGCGGCTTGGTTGGGTGACCTGTACGACTTCCTGTGATTAGAGAGGATATCGTATGAGTTAAGGGGCTCTTCAGGGTGGTTTGAGGAAAGGTGGGGGATGTTTGTGACCGTGTTTGAGGGGCTGTTTGTCGCGGGGGGAATGAAAATGGGGAAAGATCTGTACAGACTGTATAGTTAATTGTTGGAAGTATGTTTGCCTGGGTGTTTATTTGCTGTAACCTATTTTAATACATGTTTGTAATAAAATGCATTAAAAAAAAAATTCTGCGACTTCCAGGTGCGGCGATGACCAGCTGAGTCGCACGTTTCGGCAGCTCCCTGTGAAACGGACTTTTGGGCTCTTGATAGGAGCCCCAACGGCAATTTTGACGGCTAAAAACACTGTGCGGTAAACCAGAAGGGAATCTCCCCTGGATACGGATGGAAAAAGGAGGAGAGAGTGGCCAGATTGCAGTGGATCCTTTAGAACAGCGGCAAGGAAGGCAAGCAAAAACCAAGATGGCGTCGGAAGGTGGCAGTTTAACATGGGGCCCTGAACAACAAGAGTTCTTGAAATGCTGTGTGGAAGAGATCAAAAAGGAAATGAAGAAAGAGCTGTTGGCCCCGATACTACAGGCGATCGAAGGGCTAAAGGAGGAACAAAAGACCCAGGAGCGGGAGCTTCGGGTCGTGAAGGCAAAGGCAGCCGAGAATGAGGACGACATACAGGGCCTGGTGGTGAAGACGGAGACGCAGGAGGCACATCAGAAACGATGTGTGAAAAGGTTGGAGGCACTGGAAAACAACGCAAGGAGGAACAACCTGAGGATTCTTGGTCTTCCTGAAGGTGTGGAGGGAGCGGACTTCGGGGCATATGTGAGCACGATGCTGCACTCGTTAATGGGAGCGGAGGCCCCGGCGGGTCCGTTGGAGGTGGAGGGAGCATACCGAGTGATGGCGCGAGGACCGAGAGCAGGAGAAATTCCCAGAGCCATAGTGGTGAGATTCCTCCGTTTTAAGGATAGAGAAATGGTCCTTAGATGGGCGAAGAAAACTCGGAGCAGTAAATGGGAGAACGCGGTGATCCGCGTTTATCAAGACTGGAGTGCGGAGGTGGCGAGAAGGAGGGCGAGCTTTAATCGGGCCAAGGCGGTGCTTCATAAAAAGAAGATAAAATTTGGAATGCTGCAACCGGCAAGACTGTGGGTCACATATCGAGGGAGGCACCACTACTTTGAGACGGCGGATGAAGCGTGGACTTTTATTGTGGAAGAAAAACTGGAATGAGCGGGTTATTAAAAAGAGCGTTCGAACAAAGTGGTGGGGCGAATGTGGGGGGCAAAGAGGGGTTTTATGTACTAATCCTGCGATGTGGTAACTTTTCTCTCTCCCACAGGTGGTGATGGGGGGAGGAGGGGAGGTGGAGGAGATGGGGCGTTGGCCATTGGGGGCGGGGCCAAGGGAGAAGCGCGGGCTTGGTTCCCGCGCTATGATAATCATGGCGGGAATAGAGAAGCAGGAAGGAGGGGGCGTCGCACGGTGCGAGCCGAGGTCACGGGGAGAAGCCGAGGTCAGCCAGAGTTTGCTGACTTCTGGGAGCAACATGGGGGGAGTAATTACGCTAGCGGGGGATCTAGCGGGGGGGGTGGGAGGGGGGAATTACTGGGATGCTGCTGCTGGGGAGAGGGGGGAGCTGGTATGGGAGAGGATGGGCGGGGGGGCACCGCCTGGGGGAGATACAGCTGCGTGGGAACTGGGTGAGGAGCTGGAAAAAGGTGATGGCTAATCGACAAGGGGGGGGGGGTAGGAAGCCCCCCAACTCGGCTGATCACGTGGAACGTGAGAGGGCTGAACGGGCCGATAAAGAGGGCACAGGTACTCGCACACCTTAAGAAACTTAAGGCAGATGTGATTATGTTACAGGAAACGCACCTGAAACTGATAGACCAGGTTAGGCTACGCAAAGGATGGGTGGGGCAGGTGTTCCATTCGGGGCTAGATGCGAAAAACAGGGGGGTGGCTATATTAGTGGGGAAACGGGTAATGTTCGAGGCAAAGACTATAGTGGCGGATAACGGTGGCAGATACGTGATGGTGAGTGGCAAACTACAGGGGGAGACGGTGGTTTTGGTAAACGTATGTGCCCCGAACTGGGATGATGCCAATTTTATGAGGCGGATGCTAGGACGCATTCCGGACCTAGAGATGGGAAAGCTGATAATGGGGGGAGATTTTAATACGGTGTTGGAACCAGGGCTGGATAAGTCGAAGTCCAGGACTGGAAGGAGGCCGGCAGCAGCCAAGGTACTTAAAGATTTTATGGAGCAGATGGGAGGTGTAGACCCGTGGAGATTTAGCAGACCTAGGAGTAAGGAGTTCTCGTTTTTCTCCTATGTCCATAAAGTCTACTCGTGAATAGACTTTTTTGTGCTGGGTAGGGCATTGATCCCGAAGGTGAGGGGAACGGAGTATACGGCTATAGCCATTTCGGATCACGCTCCACACTGGGTGGACTTGGAGATAGGGGAGGAAACAGGAGGGCGCCCACCGTGGAGAATGGACATGGGACTAATGGCAGATGAGGGGGTGTGTCTAAGGGTGAGGGGGTGCATTGAAAAGTACTTGGAACTCAATGATAATGGGGAGGTCCAGGTGGGAGTGGTCTGGGAGGTGTTGAAGGCGGTGGTTAGAGGGGAGCTGATATCAATAAGGGCACATAAAGGGAAGCAGGAGAGTAAGGAACGGGAGCGGTTGCTGCAAGAACTTTTGAGGGTGGACAGACAATATGCGGAAGCACCGGAGGAGGGACTGTACAGGGAAAGGCAAAGGCTACATGTAGAATTTGACTTGCTGACTACAGGCACTGCAGAGGCACAATGGAGGAAGGCACAGGGTGTACAGTACGAATATGGGGAGAAGGCGAGCAGGTTGCTGGCACACCAATTGTGGAAAAGGGGAGCAGCGAGGGAAATAGGGGGAGTGAGGGATGAGGAAGGAGAGATGGAGCGGGGAGCGGAGAGAGTGAATGGAGTGTTCAAGACATTTTATAAAAAATTATATGAAGCTCAACCCCCGGATGGGAGGGAGAGAATGATGGGCTTCTTGGATCGGCTGGAATTTCCCAAGGTGGAAGAGCAGGAAAGGGTGGGACTGGGAGCACAGATCGAGGTAGAAGAAGTGGTGAAAGGAATTAGGAGCATGCAGGCGGGAAAGGCCCCGGGACCGGATGGATTCCCAGTCGAATTCTATAGAAAATATGTGGACTTGCTCGCCCCGGTACTGACGAGGACCTTTAATGAGGCAAAGGAAAGGGGACAACTGCCCCCGACTATGTCTGAAGCAACGATATCGCTTCTCTTAAAGAAGGAAAAGGACCCGCTACAATGCGGGTCCTATAGACCTATTTCCCTCCTAAATGTAGATGCCAAGGTCCTGGCCAAGGTAATGGCAATGAGAATAGAGGAATGTGTCCCGGGGGTGGTCCACGAGGACCAAACTGGGTTTGTGAAGGGGAGACAGCTGAACACGAATATACGGAGGTTGTTAGGGGTAATGATGATGGCCCCACCAGAGGGAGAAACGGAGATAGTAGTGGCGATGGATGCCGAGAAAGCATTTGATAGAGTGGAGTGGGATTATTTGTGGGAGGTGTTGAGGAGATTTGGTTTTGGAGAGGGGTATGTTAGATGGGTGCAGCTGTTGTATAGGGCCCCAGTGGCGAGCGTGGTCACGAATGGACGGGGATCTGCATATTTTCGGCTCCATAGAGGGACAAGGCAGGGATGCCCTCTGTCCCCATTATTGTTTGCACTGGCGATTGAGCCCCTGGCGATAGCGTTGAGGGGTTCCAAGAAGTGGAGGGGAGTACTTAGGGGAGGAGAAGAGCACCAGGTATCTTTGTATGCGGACGATTTGCTACTATACGTGGCGGACCCGGCGGAGGGGATGCCAGAAATAATGCGGATACTTGGGGAGTTTGGGGATTTTTCAGGGTATAAATTGAACATGGGGAAAAGTGAGTTGTTTGTGGTGCATCCAGGGGAGCAGAGTAGAGAAATAGAGGACCTACCGTTGAGGAAGGTAACAAGGGACTTTTGTTACCTGGGGATCCAGATAGCTAAGAATTGGGGCACATTGCATAGGTTAAATTTAACGCGGTTGGTGGAACAGATGGAGGAGGATTTCAAGAGATGGGATATGGTATCCCTATCAATGGCAGGGAGGGTGCAGGCGGTTAAGATGGTGGTCCTCCCGAGATTCCTCTTTGTGTTTCAGTGCCTCCCGGTGGTGATCACGAAGGCTTTTTTTAAAAGGATTGAAAAGAGCATCATGGGTTTTGTGTGGGCTGGGAAGACCCCGAGAGTGAGGAAGGGATTCTTACAGCGTAGCAGGGATAGGGGGGACTGGCACTACCGAGCCTAAGTGAGTATTATTGGGCCGCTAATATTTCAATGGTGAGTAAGTGGATGGGAGAGGAGGAGGGAGCGGCGTGGAAGAGATTAGAGAGGGCGTCCTGTAGGGGGACTAGCCTACAGGCTATGGTGACAGCCCCATTGCCGTTCTCACCGAGGAACTACACCACAAGCCCGGTGGTGGTGGCTACACTGAAGATTTGGGGACAGTGGAGACGGCATAGGGGAAAGACTGGAGCCTTGGGGGGGTCCCCGATAAGAAACAACCATAGGTTTGCCCCGGGGGGAATGGATGGGGGATATGGAATGTGGCAAAGAGCAGGAATAACGCAACTGAAAGATCTGTTTGTGGATGGGAAGTTCGCGAGTCTGGGAGCGCTGACCGAGAAATATGGGTTGCCCCAAGGGAATGCATTCAGGTATATGCAACTGAGGGCTTTTGCGAGGCAACAGGTGAGGGAATTCCCGCAGCTCCCGACACAAGAGGTGCAGGACAGAGTGATCTCAAAGACATGGGTGGGGGATGGTAAGGTGTCAGATATATATAGGGAAATGAGGGACGAAGGGGAGACTATGGTAGATGAACTAAAAGGGAAATGGGAAGAAGAGCTGGGGGAGGAGATCGAGGAGGGGCTGTGGGCAGATGCCCTAAGCAGGGTAAACTCGTTGTCCTCGTGTGCCAGGCTAAGCCTGATTCAGTTTAAGGTATTACACAGGGCACATATGACTGGAGCACGGCTCAGTAAATTTTTTGGGGTGGAGGATAGGTGTGCGAGGTGCTCGAGAAGCCCAGCGAATCATACCCATATGTTTTGGTCATGCCCGGCACTACAGGGGTTTTGGATGGGGGTGACAAAGGTGGTTTCAAAAGTAGTAGGAGTCCGGGTCGAACCAAGCTGGGGGTTAGCTATATTTGGGGTTGCACAGGAGCCAGGAGTGCAGGAGGCGAGAGAGGCCGATGTTTTGGCCTTTGCGTCCCTAGTAGCCCGGCGCAGGATATTGCTAATGTGGAAAGAAGCCAAGCCCCCGGGGGTGGAGACCTGGATAAATGACATGGCGGGGTTTATAAAGCTAGAGCGGATAAAGTTCGTCCTAAGGGGGTCGGCTCAAGGGTTCACCAGGCGGTGGCAACCGTTCGTCGAATACCTCGCAGAAAGATAGACGGAATGGGAAAAAGAAGGCAGCAGCAGCAGCCCAGGATCGGGGGGGGGGGGGGGGGGAGGGGGAGGAGGAACCAGAAGGACTCTCAGGGTTGTTAATATATACTGTATAGTATGTATAGGTCGTTGCTACAGATAATTATATATTGGACTGTTAAATTATATTTTTGGAGAGTGTTACTTGTGACAAGGCAGTTGCCAATTAGGGCTAGTTTTCATTTTTGTTATTTATTATTTATTCATTTTTTGTTTATAAAATAGGTCATTGTTATTTGTGTTGTTATAATATTGTGTAAAGGATGCACAATGTACTGTGTTGGTTGACCAAAATTTTTCAATAAAATATTTAATTAAAAAAAATTAAAAAAAAAAAAAAAATTCTGCATTCCAAGGTGAAGCTTCACAAGTCAGAGCTCTTATCAAAAATTCACAGGAGGTAAAAGGCCACATAGGACCCACCATCCAGAAAATCCTACAGGATCTGCTGTCCTCCTCGCCAGACTTCCTGCTGTGCTCCCCTGTTCAATGCTGGGATTGCATTATCATAAAATACATCAGTTTCTTGTCTGACATACGAGTTCTGAAATTCTTCTTCCCAGTCACTACCCGTCCCCAGCTGGACTTCACCCCAGTGTTATCCAGCTCAAAACACACTCCCAGGTTTTAAAGGTCAGAATTGATCACTGTGCTGTTTGACGTTTGTCCACAGTTCACAGTGACACAGTATAACATTTCATACAGTATCAATATACCCAAATGAAATTCCATTAATAAGTCCAAGAACAGAAGCACTGGCAATGAAGTCCCAGCACAATACTGCAGAACAATCCCTACGTAATAAAATCCAGAATCCCAGAAGCCATGACTCAGTTGTTGGCACTTTTGTCCCTCACAAAGGTCCACATTTACAAAATCAGATTAATGGTCATTGTGGTAAACCACTGTTGCACCTATATTAGGTGATGTACGGTACGACCTGTACTACAGGTACGGTGGTAATCCCTGCCTGCTGGCTCTGCCCAGTAGGCGGAGTATAAATATGTGTGTCCTCCGTGCAGCAGCCATTTCGGCAGCTGCTGTGGGAGGCCACACATCTTATAGCAATAAAGCCTCAGTTGTATTCAACACTCGTCTTTGTCCAATTGATCGTGCATCAATTTATTGCTCTAAGATTTTCAGAAGATGGACCTCCGTATCAAGCCGGGTCGCCTGCAGCTGGATCCGCAATCAAGCGATGCCAAAAAGGACTTTCAGCACTGGCTAGCTTGTTTCAAGGCGCACATCAGGTCTGCACCAGACCCTGTTCCAGAGGCTCAGAAAATACAGATACGGAACTCGAGGTCGAGCTCCAACGTCTTTCCACTGATCCAGGACGCGCTGAACTACGACGAAGCCATGACACTACTTAAAGAAAATTACGCCCAGCGGACGAACAAGCTCTTCGCCAGACACGTACTCGCCACTCGCTCTCAGCTCCCTGGTGAGTCCACAGGAGACTTCTGGTGGGCCTTAATCCCACTAGTCCGGGACTGTGACTGTCAGGCCGTTACGGCCACTGACTTTCTAACAGTCGATTTCGGCGGGAGAACAGCTGGTGAGTCAGTTTCAGCGGGAGCAGTGCGGAAGTGGCTGCTGGGAGGTAAGTCTGTCCTTTAAAAGCACTTGTCTTTGCAGGGGCAGGCCAGTCGATTTCGGCGGGAGAACAGCTGGTGAGTCAGTTTCAGCGGGAGCAGTGCGGAAGTGGCTGCTGGGAGGCAAGTCTGTCCTTTAAAAGCACTTGTCTTTGCAGGGGCAGGTCAGTCGATTTCGGCGGGAGAACAGCTGGTGAGTCAGTTTCAGCGGGAGCAGTGCGGAAGTGGCTGCTGGGAGGTAAGTCTGTCCTTTAAAAGCACTTGTCTTTGCAGGGGCAGGCCAGTCGATTTCGGCGGGAGAACAGCTGGTGAGTCAGTTTCAGCGGGAGCAGTGCGGAAGTGGCTGCTGGGAGGTAAGTCTGTCCTTTAAAAGCACTTGTCTTTGCAGGGGCAGGCCAGTCGATTTCGGCGGGAGAACAGCTGGTGAGTCAGTTTCAGCGGGAGCAGTGCGGAAGTGGCTGCTGGGAGGTAAGTCTGTCCTTGTCCTGTCCACTTGTCTTTGCAGGGGCAGGCCAGTCGATTTCGGCAGGAGTGGAGCTGGCTGGTTAGTCAATTTCAGCAGGAGCTGAGAATTTTTTTTTTTTTAAATTAGTGTTTTAGGCGGGAACAGGAAGCCGACCCGCGGACGTCTGGGAAGACCCTCACCAATAAATTCTGGTGGAGAGGAAACCCGAGACACTACACGTGTAGTGTCTCCCACCCGCCCTCCTCCTCTAACCTAATAATAAAACCCATTGGTCTGAGGGAAGTACCATATTTTATTATATTATTATTATTTTTTATAAAAAATTTAATTTAGTTGTTAGCCAGATCTTGGTAGAAAGTTAGAGGAATGGCAGGGAAGGGAGTGCAATGTTCCTCCTGCAGGATGTTTGAGGTGAGGGATGCAGTTAGTGTCCCTGCTGATTTTACCTGCAGGAAGTGCTGCCATCTCCAGCTCCTCCAAGACCGAGTTAGGGAACTGGAGCTGGAGTTGGAAGAACTTCGGATCATTCGGGAGGCAGAAGGGGTCATAGACAGCAGCTTCAGGGAATTAGTTACACCAAAGATTGGAGATAGGTGGGTAACTGTAAGAGGGACTGGGAAAAAGCAGTCAGTGCAGGGATCCCCTGCGGTCGTTCCCCTGAGAAACAAGTATACCGCTTTGGATACTTGTGGGGGGGGGGACTTACCAGGGGTAAGCCATGGGGTACGGGCCTCTGGCACGGAGTCTGTCATTGTTGCTCAGAAGGGAAGGGGGGAGAGGAGCAGAGCATTAGTAATTGGGGACTCTATAGTCAGGGGCACAGATAGGAGATTTTGTGGGAGCGTGACAGACTCACGTTTGGTATGTTGCCTCCCAGGTGCAAGGGTACGTGATGTCTCGGATCGTGTTTTCCGGGTCCTTAGGGGGAGGGGGAGCAGCCCCAAGTCGTGGTCCACATTGGCACTAACGACATAGGTAGGAAAGGGGACAAGGATGTCAGGCAGGCTTTCAGGGAGCTAGGATGGAAGCTCAGAACTAGAACAAACAGAGTTGTTATCTTTGGGTTGTTGCCCGTGCCACGTGATAGTGAGATGAGGAATAGGGAGAGAGAGCATTTAAACACGTGGCTACAGGGATGGTGCAGGCGGGAGGGATTCAGATTTCTGGATAACTGGGGCTCTTTCTGGGGAAGGTGGGACCTCTACAGACAGGATGGTCTACACCTGAACCTGAGGGGCACAAATATCCTGGGGGGGAGATTTGTTAGTGCTCTTTGGGGGGGGTTTAAACTAATGCAGCAGGGGCATGGGAACCTGGATTGTAGTTTTAGGGTAAGGGAGAATGAGAGTATAGAGGTCAGGAGCACAGATTTGACGTCGCAGGAGGGGGCCAGTGTTCAGGTAGGTGGTTTGAAGTGTGTCTACTTCAATGCCAGGAGTATACGAAACAAGGTAGGGGAACTGGCAGCATGGGTTGGTACCTGGGACTTCGATGTTGTGGCCATTTCGGAGACATGGATAGAGCAGGGACAGGAATGGATGTTGCAGGTTCCGGGGTTTAGGTGTTTTAGTAAGCTCAGAGAAGGAGGCAAAAGAGGGGGAGGTGTGGCGCTGCTAGTCAAGAGCAGTATTACGGTGGCGGAGAGGATGCTAGATGGGGACTCTTCTTCCGAGGTAGTATGGGCTGAAGTTAGAAACAGGAAAGGAGAGGTCACCCTGTTGGGAGTTTTTTTATAGGCCTCCTAATAGTTCTAGGGATGTAGAGGAAAGGATGGCGAAGATGATTCTGGATAAGAGCGAAAGTAACAGGGTAGTTATTATGGGAGACTTTAACTTTCCAAATATTGACTGGAAAAGATATAGTTCGAGTACAATAGATGGGTCGTTTTTTGTACAGTGTGTGCAGGAGGGTTTCCTGAAACAATATGTTGACAGGCCAACAAGAGGCGAGGCCACGTTGGATTTGGTTTTGGGTAATGAACCAGGCCAGGTGTTGGATTTGGAGGTAGGAGAGCACTTTGGGGACAGTGACCACAATTCGGTGACGTTTACGTTAATGATGGAAAGGGATAAGTATACACCGCAGGGCAAGAGTTATAGCTGGGGGAAGGGCAATTATGATGCCATTAGACGTGACTTGGGGGGGGATAAGGTGGAGAAGTAGGCTGCAAGTGTTGGGCACACTGGATAAGTGGGGCTTGTTCAAGGATCAGCTACTGCGTGTTCTTGATAAGTATGTACCGGTCAGACAGGGAGGAAGGCGTCGAGCGAGGGAACCGTGGTTTACCAAGGAAGTGGAATCTCTTGTTAAGAGGAAGAAGGAGGCCTATGTGAACATGAAGTGTGAAGTTTCGGTTGGGGCGATGGATAGTTACAAGGTAGCGAGGAAGGATCTAAAGAGAGAGCTAAGACGAGCAAGGAGGGGACATGAGAAGTATTTGGCAGGAAGGATCAAGGAAAACCCAAAAGCTTTCTATAGGTATGTCAGGAATAAGCGAATGACTAGGGAAAGAGTAGGACCAGTCAAGGACAGGGATGGGAAATTGTGTGTGGAGTCTGAAGAGATAGGCGAGATACTAAATGAATATTTTTTGTCAGTATTCACTCAGGAAAAAGATAATGTTGTGGGGGAGAATGCTGAGCCCCAGGCTAATAGAATAGATGGCATTGAGGTACTTGGGAAGAGGTGTTGGCAATTCTGGACAGGCTTAAAATAGATAAGTCCCCGGGACCTGATGGGATTTATCCTAGGATTCTCTGGGAGGCCAGGGAAGAGATTGCTGGACCTTTGGCTTTGATTTTTATGTCATCATTGGCTACAGGAATAGTGCCAGAGGACTGGAGGACAGCAAATGTGGTCCCTTTGTTCAAAAAGGGGAGCAGAGACAACCCCGGCAATTATAGACCGGTGAGCCTCACGTCTGTAGTGGGTAAAGTCTTGGAGGGGATTATAAGAGACAAGATTTATAATCATCTAGATAGGAATAATATGATCAGGGATAGTCAGCATGGCTTTGTGAAGGGTAGGTCATGCCTCACAAACCTTATTGAGTTCTTTGAGAAGGTGACTGAACATGTAGATGAGGGTAGAGCAGTTGATGTGGTGTATATAGATTTCAGCAAAGCGTTTGATAAGGTTCCCCACGGTAGGCTATTGCAGAAAATACGGAGGCTGGGGATTGAGGGTGATTTAGAGATGTGGATCAGAAATTGGCTAGCTGAAAGAAGACAGAGGGTGGTGGTTGATGGGAAATGTTCAGAATGGAGTACAGTCACAAGTGGAGTACCACAAGGATCTGTTCTGGGGTCGTTGCTGTTTGTCATTTTTATCAATGACCTAGAGGAAGGCGCAGAAGGGTGGGTGAGTAAATTTGCAGACGATACTAAAGTCGGTGGTGTTGTCGATAGTGTGGAAGGATGTAGCAGGTTACAGAGGGATATAGATAAGCTGCAGAGCTGGGCTGAGAGGTGGCAAATGGAGTTTAATGTAGAGAAGTGTGAGGTGATTCACTTTGGAAGGAATAACAGGAATGCGGAATATTTGGCTAATGGTAAAGTTCTTGAAAGTGTGGATGAGCAGAGGGATCTAGGTGTCCATGTACATAGATCCCTGAAAGTTGCCACCCAGGTTGATAGGGTTGTGAAGAAGGCCTATGGAGTGTTGGCCTTTATTGGTATAGGGATTGAGTTCCGGAGTCGGGAGGTCATGTTGCAGCTGTACAGAACTCTGGTACGGCCGCATTTGGAGTATTGCGTACAGTTCTGGTCACCGCATTATAGGAAGGATGTGGAGGCTTTGGAGCGGGTGCAGAGGAGATTTACCAGGATGTTGCCTGGTATGGAGGGAAAATCTTATGAGGAAAGGCTGATGGACTTGAGGTTGTTTTCGTTGGAGAGAAGAAGGTTAAGAGGAGGCTTAATAGAGGCATACAAAATGATCAGGGGGTTGGATAGGGTGGACAGTGAGAGCCTTCTCCCGCGGATGGAAATGGCTGGCACGAGGGGACATAACTTTAAACTGAGGGGTAATAGATATAGGACAGAGGTCAGAGGTAGGTTCTTTACGCAAAGAGTAGTGAGGCCGTGGAATGCCCTACCTGCTACAGTAGTGAACTCGCCAACATTGAGGGCATTTAAATGTTTATTGGATAAACATATGGATGATAATGGCATAGTGTAGGTTAGATGGCTTTTGTTTCGGTGCAACATCGTGGGCCGAAGGGCCTGTACTGCGCTGTATTGTTCTATGTTCTATGTCCTTATGCGGGACGCTTTTGTTACAGGGATTGGGTCGGACCTCATACGCCAGCGACTTTTAGAAGGGGCCACGCTCGATCTCGCAGAGACAAAGAAGCTAGCGCTCTCTATGACGGTCGCCTCGCGCAATATTCAGGCCTACGCCCCCAGCCGCGCGGCCCACCCCTCCTACGCATCGTAGACCCCACAGACGGTCGCCCCAACGGGGGCCTTACCCAGCCAATACGCCTGCGCCATGCGCCAGCCAGCTAACCCTGGGGTCCCCGATGTAAATTTTGTTGCCAGCAAAAACACCCCCGCCAACGCTGCCCGGCCCGCGCTGCCCTTTGTAAGGCTTGCGGTAAGAAGGGGCACTTCGCCGCGGTGTGCCAGGCCCGCGCAGTCGCCGCTATTGCACCCACCCCCCTCGTTTACGCACAATGGGCGCCGCCATGTTCACCCCCCCCTCCCGGACCATGTGCGGCCAGTGGGGGCCACCATCTTCTCCCCCTCAGACCACGCGTGGCCAGTGGGCGCCTCCATCTTCTCCCCTCATACCAAGCGCGGTCAGTGGGTGCCACCATCTTCCCCTCCGCGCAACATGTGTGGTCCATGGGCGCCGCCATCTTGTTCAACTCCCGCCACGTGTGGCCCATGGGCGCCGCCATTTTGTCCTCCCCAAGATCTTCAGGCACCGCCATCTAGTCTCCCCCACGGCACATGGGCACCACCAGCGTTCCAGGACCCATGCCCCCCCGGGCACCCCATCATCTAACATCAGCGACGACCAACCACAACTCGCCTCAGTGACCATCGACCAGTCTTGTCCACACAAACTGGCGACCGCATCGACCAACGTTAAAATCGACGGACAGGTGACCTCTTCCCTGCTGGACTCCGGGAGCACCGAAAGCTTCATCCACCTGGATACAGTAAGGCGCTGCTCCCTCGCGGTACACCCCGCCAATCAAAGAATCTCCCTGGCCTCCGGATCCCATTCCGTGGCGATCCGAGGGTACTGTACGGTCACACTCACGGTCCAGGGTGTAGAATTCAGCGGTTTCCGCCTCTACGTCCTCCCTAGCCTCTGCGCTGCCCTACTACTCGGCATGGACTTCCGGTATAACCTCCAGAGCCTAACCCTGAAATTCGATGGGCCCCTACCACCCTTTACTGTGTGCGGCCTCGCGATCCTTCCCTCTTCCCAAATCTAACCCTGGATTGCAAACCCGTCACCACCAGGAGCAGACAGTACAGCACCCAGGACAGGACCTTTATCAGGTCCGAGGTCCAGTGGCTGCTTCGGGAAGGCATCAAGTGGAGAGCGACGCATCAGATGTCGCCCTAGCTGCCACCCTCAATCAGGCAGGCAGGCCCGTGGCTTTCTTTTCCCGCACCCTTCATGCCTCAGAGATTCGGCACTCATCCATCGAAAAAGAGGCCCAAGCTATCGTTGAAGCTGTACGGCATTGGAGGCATTACCTGGCCGGCAGGAGATTCCCTCTCCTCACTGACCAACGGTTGGTAGCCTTCATGTTCAATAACACACAGCGGGGCAAGATCAAGAATGATAAGATCTTGAGGTGGAGGATCGAGCTCTCCACCTACAATTACGAGATTTTGTATCGCCCCGGCAAGCTCAACGAGCACCCAGACGCCCTATCCCGAGGTACATGTGCCAGCGCACAAGTAGACCGACTCCGGGCCCTGCACGACAGCCTTTGTCACCCGGGAGTCACATGATTTTACCATTTCATAAAGGCCCGCAATCTGCCCTACTCCGTCGAGGAAGTACGGACAATCACCAGGGACTGCCAGGTCTGTGAGGAGTGCAAACCGCACTTCTTCCGGCCGGACCGCGCGTGCCTGGTGAAGGCCTCCCGCCCCTTTGAACGCCTCAGCGTGGATTTCAAAGGGCCCCTCCCCTCCACCGACCGTAACACGTATTTTCTCAGTGTGGTCGATGAGTACTCCAGATTCCCCTTCGCCATCCCATGTTCCGACATGACGTCTGCCACCGTCATCAAAGCCCTCAACACAATCCTCGCTCTGTTCGGATTCCCCGCCTACATCCACAGTGACAGGAGATCCTCTTTCATGAGTGATGAGCTGCGTCAGTTCCTGCTCAGCAGGGGTATCGCCTCCAGCAGGACGACCAGCTATAACCCCCGGGGAAACGGACAGGTAGTGAGGGAGAACGGGATGGTCTGGAGGGCCGTCCAACTGGCCCTACGGTCCAAGAACCTCCCAGCCTCTCGCTGGCAGGAGGTCCTCCCTGATGCACTACACTCCATTCGGTCACTACTGTGCACCACCACGAGCAACACACCCCATGGGCGTCTCTTTGCCTTCCCCGGGAATTACACATCCGGGGTGTCTCTCCCGACTTGACTTGCAGCTCCGTCCTTCTCTGTAGGCATGTCCGACTCCACAAGGCGGACCTGTTGGTGGAGAGGGTGCAGTTGCTCCATGCGAACCTCCAGTATGCCTACGTGGCGTTCCCCGATGGCCGCCAGGATACTGTCTCCCTCAGGGACCTGGCACCAGCAGGTTCCACACACACACACACCTCTGGCCCGGCTCCACCCCCCCTCCCCAGGCGCTCCCAGCAGCAACCCCCCCAGGACCATCCGTCCTCCCCCTGCCCACGCCCAAGGATGAAGAGGATTTTGGCACGCTCCCGGAGTCACCGAAGACCAGACCAGCATCAGCATCGCCGCCACCACTGCGTCGCTCCCAGCGGCACATCAAGGCCCCGGACCGGTTAAACCTCTAACTGGTTCACTGGACATCAAAATATTTTTTTTTTTCCCTGGCAAATATTGTCTATGTAAATTCAATTGCTGTATATAGTTCTCCACCAACCCCGCCGGATGCAATTTTAACAGGGGGTGAATGTAGTAAACTACTGTTGCACCTATATTAGGTTATGTACGGTAGGACCTGTACTACAGGTACGGCGGTAGTCCCTGCCCAGTAGGCGGAGTATAAATATGTGTGTCCTCCGTGCAGCAGCCTTTCGCCAGCTGCTGTGGGAGGCCACACATCTTAGAGCAATAAAGCCTCAGTTGTATTCAACTCTCGTCTTTGTCCAATTGATCGTGCATCAGTCATTATCACATTTGCTGTGTGCACATTGGCTGCCATCTTTCCTACATTACAATGATTACATTGCAAAAGTACTTCAATAGATGTAAAGTACTATGTCCACTGGCTACGAAAAGCATTATATAAACACAAGTCTTTCTTTAAAAAAAAAAAATTTTTTAATTCTCCTTTTTCACATTTTCTCGCAAATTTGCATCCACCAATAATAAGCAATAAGCAGTAATGAATATAATGTCAATCCCCTATCAACAACAACAATCCCATCCTCCCACCAAACCCCAAATATTAGCCCGAATGTTAACATAAACAAATAACAAAAAGGAATCAGGAATCACCCATACTCACCATTAACACATACAAATTACCCTAAAAACCTTCTTCCAGTAATCCTCCAGCTTTGGACAGGACGAAAACATATGAACGTGATTTGTGGGGCACCCCCCACAAGGTTCACACACATCTTCTACCCCCTCAAAGAGCCGGCACGAGGTGGAGGCGCTCACTCTCCGGAGCACCTCACACCAGAACCCCTCCTCCATACCCTCTCCCGACTCGTCCTCCCACTTCGTTTTGATCCCTTTCAGTGGTGCCTTCTCCTCATCCAAAATAGCCCTGAAAACCGCTGACATATCCCCTTCTCCAGTACCCCTGCCGTCAGCACCTCCTCCAGCAATGTGGAGACCGACTCCACCGGGAAACTCTGTATCTCCTTCCTGGCAAAACTTTGAACCCGCATGTATCTAAACATTTCCCCCTGCTCCTGCCCATACTTCGCTCAAGTCTTTCTTTTTAAAAAAATATTTTTATTCTCCTCTTTTTTCATATTTTCTCCCAAATTTACACCCACCAACAATAAACAATAATCAGTAACAAATATGTCAATCCCCATATCAATAACAACGATCCCATCCTCCTACCAAACCCCAAACATTAGCCCTCATGGTTCACACAAACAAATGACAAAAAGGAATTAGGGATCACCCATAGTCACCATTAACACACACAGCCTCCCTCCCCCCAACCCTCCCACCCACCCACCCCAACTAATGTTCGATGTTATCCAGTTCTTGAAAGCGCATGAAGAATAATGTCCATGAATTGTAGAACCCCTCCATCCTTCCCCTCAGTTCAAACTTAACCTTCTCAAGAGTCAAGAATTCCAACAGGTCCCCCCGCCACGCCAGGCCACAGGGTGGAGAGGTTGGTCTCCAACCTATCAGGATCCGCCTTCGGGCGATCAACGAGGCGAAGGCTGCAACATCTGCCTCCGCACCCGTTTCCAACCCTGGCTGGTCCGACACCCCGAATATGGCCTTCCGGGGGCCCGGATCCAGTTTCACGTGCACCACTTTAGAAATTACCCTAAAAACCTCCTTCCAGTAATCCTCTAGCTGTGGACAGGACCATATCATATGAACGTGATTAGCGCCCCCCCCCCCCCCTTCACAATGTGCACACACATCTTCTACTCCTTCAAAGAACCGGCTCATCCTTGCCCTCGTGAGGTATGCTCTGTATACCACCTTCAGCTGTATCAGCCCCAACCTCTCGCACGAGGTGGAGGCATTCACTCTCAGGAGCACCTCACACCAGAAACCCCTCCCCCATATCCTATCTCAACGCTTCCTCCCACTTTGCTTTGATTCCTTCCAGTGGTGCCTTCTCCTCTTCCAAAATAGCCCTGTAAACCGCTGACACTATCCCCTTTTCCAGTACCCCTGTCGTCAGCACCTCCTCCAGCAATGTGGAGACCGGCTCCACCGGGAAGCTGTGTCTCCTTCCTGGCAAAATCTTGAACCTGCATGTATCTAAACATTTCCCCGTGCTCCAGCCCATACTTTGCTCAAGTCTTTCTTTTTATTTGGCTTTTAACTCAGTACTTCTTCCATCGTTAAAAAATTATTTTTCTGTCCTTCCCAATCTGTTCTCACTCTAAGGGTTTTGCCAATATGAGTGAACTACCTTTCTTGGATTTTTGTTGGAAATTATACAACACAACTTTCTGCATTGAACTGTAAATGCCTTCTTTCAGCTCTTTACCCTAGCCTATGTGGTCTCACACATTATCCTCAGTTTCCTAACTAGGCCCCCTAATTTAGCAGCAAACCTCCACCTCATCCCTACTGGGTCACTATCCAAACCATAAATAGATAAGACCATAAGACATAGGAGCAGAATTAGGCCACTCGGCCCATGGTGTCTGCTCCGCCATTCAATCATGGCTGATATTTTTCTCATCCCTATTCTCCCGCCTTCTTCCCATAACCCCATATCCCCTTATTGATCAAAAACCTATCTATCTGTCTGAAAGACACTCAGTGATTTGGCCTCCACAGCCTTCTGCGGCAAAGAGTTCCACAGATTCACCACCCTCTGAAGAAATGACTCAAGTGGAATTTTTTTTTAATAACAGATCCATAAGGCACATCATTCTCCACATCCCACCATATCCAAAGGATTCTTTTTACTCTCACTCCTTGCTTTCTATACCCTAGCCATCCAATGTGGAGACATTTAGTCCAAACTAAGGAAAGCACATCGGGATGCTTCTTCAGAGTGATGTTTGGTAAATCATGCTGCTCATCTCTCATGGGCATTGGTGAAGACCATCTCTGTATTCCGGGTTTTGAGAATCCATAAAGACTGATCTGTTTTCTACTGTCATCAGATATCAAACAAGTCCAAAACTGTCCTGATCTGAGCACCAAAACTTAATTACAAAAACGTTTCCTAAGAAAAGGCCATCACTGGGCTGACTGTGTTGCTGTGAATAAGATTGCCTCGTGAGATCTAACGAGATCTCGCGATCTGGGTCCTGCCCAAATCTGCACATTTAAGTTTGCAGTTAAGCTCACTTAAATATGTGCGAACCAGACTGCCTCGAGTATGCCACTCTTTAACAATTGTGTTCCACGCTGACGTGATTTCCCACTGGCGTGATGAAAAATTGGAAGGCCTGACACTGGCAGACAGCTGTTTTAATAAGCATTCATGAGATGCAAATTGTGTTCACACCACCTACCAGCAGGATGACCGACCAGCCATTGACCAGGTATTGGGAGAATTTCAACGTTATCTGACAGGTTTCAGACATTTTGGCTCTTGCCAGATTCTTTGCGCCCGCCTACCACCAAACTCGCCATGGGAGGGTTGTGAGAATTTGCCCAGTATTTCCCTTTTCTTTCTGGGCAAACAAACCTATCTCAGATTTGTGAACTGTATGCCCTCGTGAGATTTTCCAACAATCAATTCATAATTCTGCCTAGAATTGTTTTGTTTTATAATATCATGGAGAAAATGACTCGGACTTGGAAAAAGAGCAACTCAAATTGAAAAAGGAATTGTCACCTAAATACAAGCTGTAACAAGTCAGTATTATTCGAAAATTGTGAGGTTCGCACTCTGTAGCCAAAGAAACTATAGCAAATGTACAGCGCTGCAGGAACAGACCTTTGGGTTTGGTGGCTCTTTTTGCATGTTTAGTTTTAAAGGTGCAGTCACCAAACTAAAGCAGGCTTTATTTTTGTCATAGTTCAGGCTAATATTTCTTTTTGCAATTTGAACAGTAACATTTATTCATTAAGAATCAGATCACCCCTTACCTCCAGAAGATCGATCATGCGTGTCATCTGGGAATAAATGAGCACACGATGACCCTGGGCTTTTAGGCGTGTCAGGAGGATATCGAGTGTGTGCAGCTTCCCGCTGTCTGTGATCAGGCTTTCTTTGTCTGAAATAAACACATTTGACATTGATTTATTTTTCAAACCCGAAACGAAGTGCTCCCTCTTCCCGGCTAATTTTCTCTCCCTTGCTGGGCTATGGTTTCATGGACACGAACTAGCTTTGCAATAAATTAGGCAGTAAATGTTGGCAGGGTATTTGCCAGAGGCTTCACATTCAATCCTGATCCGATGACACTCATTGATCACTCTCCTCTACTCCGAAAACACTTCCCAATACAAATCCATAGCTCACCTCAGCCCAGACATGTGAACAGACATTGACTCCTGACATCACCTGAGACTGGAGGAAGCTGCACGTGATTCAAGTTTCAATTTTTATTTTGCATATGATTAATTTTACTCTTAAGCTGCATGGCCCTGGCTAATTTTCTCTTCTCTCGCCAATGGCACAGAAACCAATTATAGCTCAGTGTTTCATGCAAAGCCCAGTAACATAAAAGTCCTTAATTGCCTTATTAAAAACTGCAAGAGTAGAAGAACTTATCATATGCTTTTAAAAAAAAGGGATAGGATTATCAGTGTAATTCTCCCTAAGCTCTGGGTTTCCCGGGGTGTTTTATTCCTGTTATGTTTCCTTGAAGCCATGGGTATGATGTAACTGTGTTGTTGACTGTATCCTGCTTTGGTGTAGATGGATCTTGTATCCGTGGAGGGAACACGTTGGGGATATTGTCCCCGACTCACCCGGTCTTATTGGTTCCTATGCTTGCAATGACTTCTGCTCCGTGTTGTACCTATTTTGCATTGATACCGATGGTTTTATCTTATCTTCTATTTTGTTTTGATGAGATACTTGCAAAAATGTGAAAACTTCAATAAAAACATTTTAAAAAGGGATAGGATTAAATTTTAAAAGATAAAAATTTAAAGAACAGGCGAATGGGGCTAGGGGACAGTATTTCAGCGAGGATAGATAGATTATCTCCTTCGGAAACAGCTTCAGAATCAGTTTTACAGCACAATGATATGGGCAGCATAGAACCCAGGTTGTAAGGATGCAGAGAGTGAACTCTGAACAACCGATTTTTATATAGCGCCTTTAACGCAATGATAATGTTGCAACGTGCTTCGCAGGAACATTATAGAACAAAGTAAGACACCAAGTCACACAGGGAGGTATTAGTTCACATGACCAAAAGCTTGGTCAAAGGGGTAGGTTTTAAAGAGTGTTCTGAAGGAGGAAAAGGAGGTAGATCGGCAGAGAAATGTGGTATTCTAGTTCTTGCGGCCTAGGTAACTTAAGACGCATGATCCAGCAACTATGATTGGGTAGGCAGGTATCTAAAGGGTTATTAGACTGGAGGAAATTGTTGAAATAGGGAAGGGGAAAGTCATGACGGATTTGAAAATAAAGATGAGAATTGTAAATCAAAACATAGCTTGATCGGGTGCCAGTGTAGGTAAGGGGGCAACAGGAAAACGGGGCTTGGCATGAGTTAAGACACTGGCAGCAGAGTTTTGGATAACCTCAAGTTTACAGAGAGTAGAACGTTAAAGACCAGCCAGGAGTGCACTGGAATAGTCGACTCTAGAGGAAACAAAGACATTAATGAGGGTTTCAGGAGATGAGTTGAGGCAAAGTTAGGCAATGTTACAGAGGTGGAAATAGGCGGTCTTAATAATTGGTATGAACAGGTGGTTGGAAGCTCAACCTGATTCAAATGTGACTCCAAGTCTGCAAACAGACTGGCTTAATCACAGACCGGGAGCTCAGGAATGGAGTTTGGAGTGGGGGCCAAAAACAATGGCTTCAATCTTCCCAATGTATAATTGGAGGAAACTTTCAGTCCTGGATTCAATGCCAAAGTTTAGAGGAAACGTGCAAGGCAAGTTTTTTTTACACGGAGGGTGGCGGAGTGCCTGGAACTTGCTGCCAGGGGAGTTGGTGGAAGCAGGTAGATAGCCATGTTTAAGAGGCATCTTGACAAATACATGAAGAGGATGGGAATAGAGGGATACAGACCCCGGTAGTGCAGAAGGTTTTAGTTTAGACAGGCATCATGATCGGCACAGGTTTGGAGGGCCGAAGGGCCTGTTCCTGTGCTGTACTATTCTTTGGATGTCAGATAAGCAATCAGATAATTTGGCAACAGTGGAGAAGTTGAGAGAAGTGGTGGAGAGGGAGAGCTGGGGGTCATCAAAGTACATGTGAAACTAACAACTTATCTTCGGATGATGTCACTGAGGAGCAGGATGTCAATGAGAAATAGGAGGGAGTCAAGAATACACTTGAGGTGCACCAGTGGTAACAGTGCAGGAGCAGGAAGAGAAGCCTGGAGGTGAGCATGGAGCTGTGTGGGAGCCACACAATCGAGGATTGTGGAGAAAAGGTGTAGGCTAAAAGTTGGAAAGAATGGAAGGTTTATTTTTTGAAAGTGAAGTGGTGACAGCATGTGTAATGCAGGTGACTGGAAGCTCAAGGTTCACATTTGCAGCTTCATGCATGCACCACAATAGTGTTAACTGTCACCTCCAGGTACACTCATCTCTCTTCTCCTGCTCCTGTCTCCCCCACCCCCACAAACCCCACCTGCACAAATTGTCACCAGGACCCAGTTTAAAGTGAAAGTGATCACTCTTTTTCTGGCTGCAGGAAGTTATCAGATGATCTCATAGTCAACATCTGCCACAACACGTACACAAATCTGAGTGCCAACTGACTATAATCAGTCGGTAATTTCCTGTAATCTCAATTGGCAAGGAGAAAGCAGAGCACAAGCACTAAACAGGTTCTTGGTTAAAGTACTGGAGTATACTCCATCTGGAAAATAATGCTAACACAGCATATGGTACATTCATTATACAAGATATCAACCTTCATGAGTACCATGATCAGTGTAAATTGCTTTGAAGAACTTCGAAGACATGTATTAAAACACCATATGATTTTCTTTGACCACACCTGTAAGCGTATTTTTCACAGGGAGTCGGGATTACTGGTAAATACCAGCAATCATCAATAGCCATGTGGTGATTTACGGCAGCAAAAAAATGCTGCTTTTATAAGCTCTGAAAAATACACACAAGGGACTTTAGAAATTCAAGGAATGCTGAATCTTGGAGGGGGAAACCTGCTGTATTCCAGGGTAGGATATAGACAACAACAATACTCTTGTTTATTGCAGCGATAATTTGCCCTCACTGTACGTAGAATGGTTTCGATACCAGCCTAAAAAATTATTACAATGCAATGGGGTAAAGCAATAATGGGGCAGGGTGACTCTTACATTTTTGGCAGCTGGATGTGGCCAGCAGGAGCTGCAGTGTAGGTGGGGTTCATTTCATACTGTCGGGCTATTTCCCCAGGGACAGATAAGGACTGGAAACATGAATTAATGTATTATCACAAATCTCCGAATGTTTACACCGAGGGAAAATTAACTGTAGAAAGTGGCTGGGAAAGGAAAAATGCAGTTTGATTTAATGCTGCTGACCTCAGTGGGAGGGTGTGGGATGGTGTGAGAATGAAAAAGTAAGAATGCAACCAGTGACTTTCAAATTCTAAGCTTTATTTTTCTGCTCATTAGATCAAGTGAGAATAATTTGTAAGATTACACAAGTTGCACTGATTCAACAGATATCAGAGCAGGAGACAAGGGTGGGATGATTCCCACATTCTTGACTGCAACCCATCACTTACAGCTCCCATGAACAAACTATCTTGGGGGCCTCATTGCACAACAAACACCTTTATTTCAAGGAATTACTGACTAGCAATGTTGGATCCAAATGAGTGACATTTTGATCAGCTACATAATGAAAATTCCCTTCGAATGACAGTCACATCTGTCACTTTCCATACCTTTTTTTAGAAAAACAATAAATTTACAGTACCCAATTCATTTTTTCCAATTAAGGGGCAATTTAGCGTGGCCAATCCACCTACCCTGCACATTTTTGGGTTGTGGGAGAGAAACCCGCGCAAACACAGGGAGAATGTGCAAACTACACACGGACAGTGACCTAGAGCCGGGATCGAACCTGGGACCTCGGCGCCATAAGGCTACAGGGCTAACCACTGTGCCACTGTGTTGCCCTTCACCCTCCATATCTGCTCAAAGCAGAACTTGCACTTATATAGCACCATTCATATCCTCGGAATATCTCAATACACTCACAGCAAATGAAGTATCACTTAAGTGTAGCCACTGCTAATATGGAGGCCAACAATTTGTGCACATCAAATCCCACAAACATCAAATGAGATAAAGGACATGGTAATTTGTTGTTGAAGATGTTAATTGAGACTTCCGGGTGCGGCTATGCAGAGCTAGGTCGCATATTCGGTAGCTCCCGCTTGGAACGGACTTTTGGGCTCTTTACAGGGCCCCCACGGCATTTGTTTGACATTTCCCAGTGTGGGAAGAAGACTGCAACATTCCCCTGACAGTGTCCCCCAGGAGTTTCCACAGACATTTTGGGGCAGATTGGTGAAGCGAACACTGCCAAAAGGATTCCCTCACGAGACTTGCGGTTGCGGCTATGCGGAGCTAAGACGCACATTCGGCGGCTCCCGCAAAAATGGACTTTTGGGCTCTTTTCAGGGCCCCCAAGGGCACTTTTCCGACGTTTACCGGTGTGGGAAGGAGTTAATAATAGCTCCCCGTCAGTATATAGCTTCAACTAGGAGCGGGGCGACAAAAAAGGTGGTGGTGAACCAGAAGAAGGGAGGGAAGAAGGCCAAAATGGCAGCGGGCGGAGACCAGGCAGCGTGGAGGCAGTTGGCGGAGGAGTGTTGCTCATTTGAGCCTCAGTTTAATTGCTCTTGTTCTATCACCTTTGCTCGAGTCGCCAGGTATCTTTCTGATACCGCCACGTGGTTCAAGTCCGAGTAATGATTAATAATCCAACACACCGCTTAGTAAGAGTTAAATCAACGCTCATTTATTATATACAGCAATCAATACTCATACATTAATTCTACCTCTAAGCTACCTCCGACAACTAACAGGCCAATACTTAACTTTGGAAATGGCCCACCAGGTCAGGGAAACGAATGGCCTTTCGTATGGGTTCTGAGCCAGCGGGATTCAAAGCTGGTACAGGTCGATAGTCAGGAGTGTCTATCTGGTAGCGATCGTTGGAGTAAGACTTGCGTTTCTTTCGGCTGTTGTTGGAGAGAGTGAAGAAGGATGCAGCCGGGAGGAGAAGGGCCGATTTCAACTTGGCCCCTATTCTTATAGTCCCCAGGGGCTTCCCGCCTCTTGGGGCGGACCTTGTACCTGGTTCCAAGTGATTGGACTTGGTCCCAATCACTTGGTTCGATATTCTCCAATGCTGGAGCGATTCCTTGATCGAGGGGTGGTCGTTTATCTCTCTTTGTGTCAGCTCCTGCTGGCGCCGAAAGGTCTGGGTCGGCTTTGTTAAGAATTTGTAGCATATTGTTCCCGGGATTGCTACTTTATATGCAGATGACTGGGGTGTTGTTATTTTGATGGCTGCAGGTATCGATTCGGTCTGGCTTCCCCAGAGGCGAATACACTGTTTTACCTGCAGCTGTCTGTTTGAGTCCTGTTGGCTGATTTTCCCATCAGCCTCTTCTATCCGCCATTTTAAATCGGGGTTTGTCCATTCTAATTGGGAGTTAGCCATTTTACATGGCTATAGGAGCAACAGGAGGGTATCCAGCGCTGCCTCAGAGAGATTCTGGGCCTCTCGGAGGGGCCGGACGTGGGGGCCTATGTGGTCACATTGTTGAACTCGTTGATGGAGCCGATGAAGGCTTCTATTGATAAGCTGCTGGAGACACAGGCGGCCCAGGGGGTGACGATCCGAGAGGCTCGACAAAAGATCTCTGACAATGAGGACGAGATCTTAGGCCTGGCGGTAAAGGCGCACGAGGCGCTCCACAAGAGATGGCAGGAGCGGTTCGAGGAGATGGAGAATCGGTCGAGGCGGAAGAATCTGCGGATTCTGGGCCTCTCGGAGGGGCCGGACGTGGGGGCCTATGTGGTCACATTGTTGAACTCGTTGATGGGAGCGGGGTCCTTCCAGGGGCCCCTGGAGCTGGAAGGGGCCCATAGAGTGTTGGCGAGGAGGCCCAAGGCTAACGAGCCTCCGCGGGCGGTGCTGGTGCGGTTCCATCGGTTCGTCGATCGGGAGTGTGTGCTCAGGTGGGCCAAGAAGGAGAGGAGCAGCAGGTGGGAGAACGCGGAGGTTCGGATATATGAGGACTGGAGTGCGGAGGTGACGAAGAGGAGGGCTGGGTACAATCGAGCGAAGGCGGTGCTGCACAGGAAGGGGGCGAAGTTTGGCATGTTGCAGCCAGCGTGACTGTGGGTTACCTACAAGGACCGGCACCATTATTTTGAGTCTCCGGAGGAGGTGTGGGCCTTTGTTCAGGCCGAGAAGCTGGACACAGACCGAGGGTCGGGATGGGCGATTGGGGACTGCGGTGGATATGTTATGCCTATTTTTGGTTCGGGGGGTGGGGGGGGTGGGGTTCTCTTTCGGGTTGGGGAGGGTGGATGGGGCAGGTTGGGCACTGTTTTGGTTGGTGCGGGGCCTGGTAGGTGGAGAGCGCGGGCTTTTTTCCCGCGCCGAAGACTGGGGGGGCGGGGAAGCAAGGATTGTTTCCCGCGCTTAGAACGGAGGGGGGAGGGGGAGAGCCTGTGGATGGGGAGCGGGAGAGGAGGGTGTGCCACACAATGGGAGGAGTCGAAGGGGAGGCGGGAGTGGCCGGGGTCAGCAGGAGTCAGCTGACTTGCGGAAGTGCAATGGGGGAGTAAACCAGCTAGGATTGGTCGTAGCCGGGGGGGTGGGGGATCGAGTTGCTGCTGCTAAGGTCAAGGAGGAGCTGGAGCGAGTGGCGGGGGGTCGAGACGGGGGTATGCCGCTGTGGGGAACGGGCCGGGTGTGGGGTGCGAGCGCGTGGGCTGGCCGAAGAGGGGTCATGGCTAGTCGGTGGGGGAGGGGGGCGGGTAGCCCCCTGATCCGGCTGCTAACCTGGAATCTAAGGGGACTGAATGGGCCGGTCAAGCAGGCCTGCGCGTTTGCGCACCTGAAGGGGCTCAAGGCGGATGTGGTTCTGCTCCAGGAGACACACCTGAAGGTGGCAGACCAGGTAAGATTGAGGAAAGGGTGGGTAGGTCAGGTGTTTCACTCGGGGCTAGATGCCAAAAACGAGGCGTGGCGATCTTGGTGGGAAAGAAGGTGTCGTTCGAGGCGTCGAGCATTGTGGCAGACAATGGCAGTAGGTATGTGATGGTAAGTGGCAAGCTGCAGGGAGAGAGGGTGGTACTGGTCAATGTGTATGCTCCGAACTGGGACGATGCGGGTTTTATGCGGCGTATGTTGGGTCGGATCCCAGACTTGGAAGTGGGGGGCCTGATAACGGGGGGAGACTTTAACACGGTGTTGGATCCGGCACTGGATCGCTCCAGGTCTAGGACGGGTAGGAAGCCGGCGGCGGCCAGAGTGTTGAGGGGATTTATGGACAAAATGGGAGGAGTGGAACCTTGGAGATTTGCAAGGCCGGGGGCTAGGGAATTTTCATTCTTCTCACATGTCCACAAGCCTTATTCTCGAATCGACTTTTTCATTTTGAGTAGGGCGCTGATAGCGAGAGTAGAGGATACCGAGTATTCGGCAATAGCCATTTCGGACCACGCCCTGCATTGGGTAGACTTGGAGATGGGGGAAGAGAGGGACCAGCGGCCGCTGAGGCGCTTGGAGGTGGGGCTGTTGGCGGACGAGGAGGTGTGCGAGCGGGTCCGAGGAAGTATAGAGAGGTACCTGGAGACCAACGACAACGGGGAGGTCCGAGTGGGGGTGGTATGGGAGGCACTGAAGGCGGTGGTGAGGGGAGAGCTGATCGCCATTAGGGCCCACAAGGAGCGGAGGGAGTGGGGGGAGAGGGAGAGGCTGGTGGGGGAGATGGTGAGGATAGACAGGAGGTATGCGGAGGAGCCCGAGGAAGGACTGTTGAGGAAGAGGCGCAGTCTCCAGGCCGAATTCGACCTGGTGACCACCAGGAAGGCGGAGGTGCAGTGGAGGAAGGCCCAGGGGGCGGTCTACAAGTATGGGGAAAATGCAAGCCGGATGCTGGCGCATCAGCTTCGGAAGCGGGACACAGTTAGGGAGATCGGGGGAGTTAAGGACAGGGGAGGGAGCGTGGTGCGGAGTGGGGTTGGCATCAATGGGGTCTTCAGGGACTTCTACGAGGAATTGTACCGATCCGAGCCCCCTCGGGAGGAGGGAGGGATGGGCCGTTTCCTGGACCAATTGAGGTATCCAAAGGTGGAAGAGGGACTGGTGGCGGGACTGGGGGCTCCGATTGGGCTGGAGGAGCTGATCAAAGGGATAGGAAGCATGCAGGCGGGGAAGGCACCGGGGCCGGACGGTTTCCCAGTCGAGTTGTATAAAAAATATATGGACCCGTTGGGCCCGCTGTTAGTTAGGACCTTTAATGAGGCAAGGGAGGGGGGGGGTTTTACCCCCGACGATGTCCCGGGCACTGATCTCCTTGATCCTGAAGCGGGACAAGGATCCCCTGCAATGTGGGTCTTACAGACCGATTTCCTTGCTTAATGTAGATGCCAAGGTGCTGACGAAGGTTTTGGCCACGAGGATTGAGGATTGTGTGCCGCAGATCATCCATGAAGACCAGACGGGGTTTGTGAAGGGGAGACAGTTGAACGCGAATATGCGGAGGCTTTTGAACGTTATCATGATGCCAGCGAGGGAGGGGGAGGCGGAGATAGTGGTGGCGATGGACGCTGAGAAAGCCTTCGATAGGGTGGAGTGGGGGGTACCTGTGGGAGGTGCTGAAGAGGTTCGGGTTTGGGGAGGGGTTTGTCAGGTGGGTTAGGCTGTTGTATGAGGTCCCGATGATGAGTGTGGCCACAAATAGGAGGAGGTCCGATTACTTTCGGTTGCACCTTCGCACTGGCGATTGAACCCCTGGCTATGGCACTGAGAGAGTCGAGGAACTGGAGGGGTTGGTGCGGGGTGGGGAGGAGCATAGGGTGTCGCTTTATGCGGACGACCTGCTGCTGTATGTGGCGGACCCGGTGGGAGGAATGCCAGAGGTAATGAGGATCCTTAGGGAATTCGGGGACTTTTCGGGGTACAAGCTCAATATGGGGAAGAGCGAGCTGTTCGTAGTTCAGCTAGGGGACCAGGAGAGGGGGATTGGCGAGCTCCCACTAAAAAGGGCGGAGAGGAGCTTCAGATATTTGGGGGTCCAGGTGGCCAGGAGCTGGGGGGCCCTGCATAGGCTTAACTTTACAAGACTGGTGGAGCAAATGGAGGAGTTCAAGAAGTAGGACGCGTTGCCGCTGTCCTTGGCGGGTAGGGTGCAGTCAATCAAAATGACGGTGCTCCCAAGGTTTTTGTTCCTGTTCCAGTGCCTCCCCGTGTTTATCCCGAAGGCTTTTTTCAGGCGGGTTAACAGGAGTATAATGGGGTTTGTGTGGGCGCGAGGGACTCAGAGGGTGAGAAGGGTGTTCCTGGAGTGGAGTAGAGATGGGGGGCGGCGCTGCCCAACCTCTGTGGGTACTACTGGGCCGCCAATGCTACGATGGTGCGCAAGTGGGTGATGGAGGGGGAGGGGGCTGCATGGAAGAGGCTGGAGACGGCGTCCTGTGTGGGTACGAATCTGGGGGCGCGGCAACGGCGCCGCTGTCGCTCCCTCCAAGGAGGTATACCACGAACCCGGTGGTGGTGGCGGCCCTCAAACTTTGGGGGCAGTGAAGGCGGCATGGGGGGGGGGGGGGGTTGGGGCCTTGGTGTGGACCCCATTACGGGGGAACCACCGGTTCACCCCAGGAAGAACAGGTGGAGGGTTTTCGGGGTGGCACAGGGCAGGGATACGAAAGTTGGGGGACCTGTTTGTGGACGGGAAGTTCGCGAGCTTGGGTGAGCTGGAGGAGAAGTACGGGCTCCCCCCGGGGAACACCTTCAGTTACTTACAGTTACGGGCGTTTGCCAGACGGCAGGTGGTGGAATTCCCGCGGCTACTGCCACACACAGTACAGGACAGGGTGCTCTCGGGGGGGTGGGTGGGATTGGGGAAGATCTCGGAAACTTACCAGGTGATGCAGGAGGAGGAAGCCTCGGTGGTGGAGTTGAAAGGTAAGTGGGAGGAGGAGTTGGGAGAGGAGATCGAAGAGGGGATCGAAGAGGGGACGTGGGCAGATGCCCTAGGGAGGGTGAATTCTTCCTCTTTGTGCGCGAGGCTCAGCCTCATACAGTTTAAGGTGCTGCACAGGGCACACATGACCGGGACAAGGATGAGCCGGTTCTTTGGGGGTGAGGACAGGTGTGTTAGGTGCTCAGGGAGCCCAGCAAATCACACCCATATGTTCTGGGCATGCCCAGCGCTGGAGGAATTTTGGAAGGGCGTAGCGAGGATGGTGTCGAGGGTGGTAGTATCCAGGCTCAGACCGGGCTGGGGGCTCGCAATATTTGGGGTGGCAGAGGAGCCGGGAGTGCAGGAGGCGAAAGAGGCCGGAATTCTGGCCTTTGCGTCCCTGGTAGCCCGGTGAAGGATTCTCCTTCAGTGGAAAGATGCGAGGCCCCCAAAGCGTGGAATCCTGGATCAGCCATATGGCAGGGTTCATTAAATTGGAGGGTGCAATTCGCCTTGAGAGGGTCGGTACAAGGGTTCTTTAGGCGGTGGCAACCGTTCTTAGACTTTCTGGCAGAACGATAGACATTGGTCAATGCCTGCAGCAGCTCGGGGGGGGGGGGTTACTTTATTTTTGTTTATGTTATTTACACTGGAGGGTTTGAGGGGGTGTATACACCGGTTGTGTTAAGTCGGGGTGTTAATGTTAATTTATTATTTATGTACGGGGGGGGGGCGGTTTGGGGGGGTTGCTTTTTTAGATTGTGTTTTGTACGTAACCCTGTTGGGTTGTTTTTTCTTTCTCATTTTGTTATTGATATTTTATGAAAACCTTTAATAAAAATTATTTTTTTTAAAAAAGCATCTTGACACTGGGTGAACTCCCTGCTCTTTGAATAGTACCAGGAGATATTTTATGTCCACCCAAACAAACAGACTTAGGGACCTGAAAGATAGTGTTGTCAGCAATGCAGTGCTGCTGGGCGGCACGGTGGCGCAGTGGTTAGCACTGCTGCCTATGGCACTGAGGGCCCGGGTTCGATCCCAGCCCCGGGTCACTGTCTATGTGGAGTTTGCACATTCTCCCAGTGTCTGCGTGGGTTTCACCCCCATGACCCAAAGATGTGCAGGTTGGGTGGATTGGCCACGCTAAATTGCCCCTTAATTGGAAAAAATAATTGGGTACTCTAAATTTTTAAAAAAGAACAATGCAGTGCTCCCTCAGCATTAAAACATCAGCCTAGATTGTGTGCTCAAAGAAGAATTGGAATGTGCAGATCAGTCAGCAATTCTAAAAAGAGACTATCTGAGTGTCTAGATGGATCTCTGAAGGAGTTGATCAGAGTATTTCTCTCACCTGCTTCTCCTCTATCTGATGTACCTGCAATATATTTTAGGAACTTTCAGCTTGAATTTCACTTGTTAATTTCCATTTGCTACCCACAAAAATTACTTTCAATGCCGCATTCCCCAAATTAACATCTAGCTCAGTGGGCGAGACAGCTGGTTTGTGATGCAGAACAAGGCCGGCATCGCGGGTTCAATTCCCGTACCAGCTGAGAATTCTGAATTCTTCCTCTGTGTACCCGCACAGGTGCCGGAAAATGGCGACTCGGGGCTTTTCACAGTAACTTCATTGTAGTGTTAATGTAAGCCTACTTATGAAATTAAAGGTTATTTATTTATTTTATTTTACATGCAGCCAACAAGTCCTGGAAACCAATCCACAAACCCTCAAAGAACTCTGCTTCCATTTGTTATAATAGGTTTAAGCCAATAGCTTTTCCTGTTTGGACTTTGCGGGACTGGAGGTTTAGAAAGGCCGTTCATAACCCTGTTGCCTTGTTGGTGGATAAATCCTAAATCAAAACAGGGAATCAGTGCCAGTAATTGGAGATATTTGTAAGTTGACCAGAATAATGACACATGTTGGCTGCAGAGATCATGGTTCTTAGCTAGGTAGCCCAGGAAAACAACTGTCTTAAAATACTCGAGAAAATATTGATTCTGACTGCTTTGGGTATCACTATTAAAAACACTAACAGGCAGCAGGTTCAAGGTAATTTGGGGTTATTAGTTTTTATTTCGAACATTTAAGCACATTATAACGCGAAGGCCCCAAATGCCTGGGGCGCTTCATTCATTGAAGGAGTGAGATCAAATACAACCACTGCTCCTAACAGCATATTTCTTTCCTCCCCTTTGTTTCTTGTATTTCACATTCACATCCCCGATGCACAGGTTCCATTGGTGATGCTCTTTCCCGTATCTCACTTAAGACCCCATTTTGGTGTGAATTCACAGGTATGTCCTTCACTTTGCAATCAGGTTTATTGGTATTGTAAACAGTCAGCCCATGTACTACCTCACATTTTTCAATTGAAAGTTCCATTTACAACCAATTTTATACAATTAATATTGTACTTGGATTTCTAGTTACTTCAAAGTAATGGGAGTACTGTACTTAAATGTGAGAGGCAGTGGGCAACAAGGGTAATCACCTGGTAATTACTTTTCCTCTGATTTGGAATCATCAAGACGTTGGGATACTTTTCTTAGTCAGTAAAGCTTTTGACATTGAGGTAGATTGAGAAAGGTGTTAACAGGGAATTGTTTATTGTGCTAAGGGTTCAAATCCTAGTTAAAATGAGGATGTAAGGAATCAGAAGGCAAGGTGGGGAAATCTTTCCACTGAAAAGGAATGGAGTTGTAAGAAAGGACAAATAAAGTAAATTAATTAAATGTTTCTGGAGCGAGTGAGGAGTCTATGGTAGGTAGATGGAGATTATCTCAAAAACGAACCCATTTTTGTTCCATTAGTTCTTGACATATGAGCATTACTGCAAGTTCAGCATTTATTGCGGAACCGTAATTGCCCTCGAGAAAGTGATCGCAAACCAGTTTCTTGAACCAGTGAAGTGCAAGTGATACCGCCCAGTGCTTGTTAAGTCATTTCAGCTCACAATTAAGAGACAACCACATTACTGTGGATCTTGGGAGTCACATCCAGGCCAGATTGGATAAGGTTGATGGATTTTGTCCCCTGAAGCAGTTGAAGGTTATTAGTGAACCAAATGGGGTTTTTGTAACAATTTGGCAGTTTCATGATTATCAGCATTTTATTCCAAATTTGTGAACTAATTGAATTTAAATTCCCCCAGCTGCCATGGTGGGATTTGAACTCATGTCTCTGGAACTTTAGTCTGAGCCTCTGGGTTACATTACCATTTTGCTAACTCCCCTTCTCTCGGCCTTAAATGCTCCTGAACTTCACTGACCTTGGAGGGTATTAAAAGAAAACACTGTTGTGCCAGCCAGGCCCAAAGCAACTCCCCACGTCTTCATTTTTATTGGAAAACGCATCATGGGAACTCTGGTTGCATGATACTATCTGACTTGTAATATTACCAGGATATTCCAGGAACATGGAAAAACAGACAGCAAGAAAAAGTGAAAGGCAGCAAAATATGAAATCTTGTGTGGACTTGTATATCAGAATGCTGGATCTCATTCTGTCATTGTGCAGCATATTGAAGTAACCATGAGGATTACCCCCTGTGAAATGGGCTGCAAAGATGGACTGGCTCATTTGTCTACACGAACCTCATCACTCACTTTACTAGATACAAATGTGTGCCTGAGCATCAACCACCCAAGTAAACGGGCAAAGGAACCAGCTCAATGTTCTTCTGTCCCTGTACTGATGAGCAAGGCAAGACCACAATACAACAAGTTTCCACTGGTTTCACCGTATGTCAACCTCTATTACACACTTGTGCTTTACCTCAGTGTCCCCTGGGGCAACGTTAACCTAGTTCCGCAACCTCTCACACTGTGGGACTTGATTATACTCTACTTTCTTCACATGCAACGTTCCTTTGTCCACAAAGTTGTATTATCACTTTTCCTTCCGAGCCAATTGATTTGTGCTGTGCCACACTAAACTATGCCTCCAGGCTCTGCTCCAGTTAATTGTTAAACTGATAGCATAACTAGGAAGGGCAAGGGACTATACGAGTGCAGCACTGTACTGTCAGAGATGCATCACAAATTTGAAATGCCAATTCTAGTGGATGTTGAAAATCCTTCAAAGGGGCCAGCATTTCCTCTTCAAACACGACTACCAAAAGCCAAATGGTTGGTCATGCATACAATTGCTTTGTGGGATCTTGCTTTATGCAAAATGGTTGGGGTGTTTGCCCACACAATATCTGCCACTATGCTTCAGAAATCATAGTTGTGCTTTGAGATTTCAAACAAGCATATAATACAAGTCTAATACAAGTTTCTTTTTGTTGTTTGCACGATGGGACGACCCTCCAAGATCTGTAAAAGTATAACCTTTTTAAAAAGAAGGCTGATCGATGTGTAATTATCCATGTCATGGCTGCAGTGTCAAACTCTCAGCAGGACCTTTGAGAGGAAAGCGGGAGTGTTTGAACTGTAAAAATATCTAACAAAACTCATCAGAGAAACGTTGATGCTGTTTGTGAAACTAGCCAGTTTATTCTTCCTGTTTGCAATTTATATTTAGATGGGAGCTGGGAAGGGAAATAGGAGATGGTTTGGCCCAGATGTGGACTGCTCTATAACTCATTTCCACAACAGGAGGAAACTCAGAGGCAAGTTTCCTGGTTAGTTTGCTGGCAGGGAACTTGAGTGAAGCATTTAACAGAAACAAGCTGATTTTCTACTTTGAAGTGTTTAGGGGAAGTAATGCCTGGAGAACAGCAGTAAAGCAGTTAGAGCAAGCTGGCAGTGTAAAGGCAGTGTAATACTTGAAGTCAAGGGAAATTCCATTTCATGTACAAAAATTAATACATACCATTGAAAAAAAGACACAAACTATAACAATGACTGGCCCCCAGTGATGGCTCATGTGTCTCACAGTAAGCTGCAATCTCTGAATTGACCCCACAGCTCGACATGACAGTTGGGTGCTTTGCACATGTCACCCTTCCCTCTTGGGTTCAAGTTATCTATCTCTGAAGAAATAATCTTCTTTTAAAACTTTTTTAGAAACATTTTTAGAGTACCCAATTCATTGTTTTCCAATTAAGGGTCAATTTAGCGTGGCCATTCCACTTACCCTGCACATCTTTGGGTTATGGGGCAAAACCCATGTAAACACGGAGAGAATGAGCAAACTCCAAACAGACAGTGACCCGGGATCAAACCCGGGTCCTCGGTGCCATAAGTGCTAACCACTGCACCGCCATGCCACCCCGTATTCCAAGATTTATAATCCCAGCGATATCATTTTTGATATTATTGACATTAGTACTATTTCAAAGAAATGGCACTAACTTTTACTGATGAACTGCGACCCAGAAAGTTCCATGGAATCTCCTTTATTTAAATCTTTCATTTAGATAAAATGTACTGCTGAGGCCCACCAGAGTGCACCTCCACAGCATAAGAATACCGATCACAGTATGAGTGTACCTGCCCTGAAGGTGCTTCCTCTGCTGAGCACTGTTCCATGGATGCCTGACTATCATCTGTCATGTCCCAGTTGACAGCATTCTCACTGAGTGACAAGTTCAAATCTGACCCCAGAGACTTTAGTTTAGGAAAAACTACTTCCCCAAAGGGTTGTGAATCTGTAGAATTCGCTACCCTAGAGTGCGGTGGATGCTGGGACAGTGAATAAATTTAAGGAGGAGTCAGACAAATTTTTAATTGGTAACGGGTTGAAGGTCTATGGAGAGCTGGAGGACAGTGGAGTTGAGGCCAGGATGAGATCAGCCATGATCGAATGGCGGAGCAGACTCGATGGGCCAAATGGCCTAATTCTGCTCCTATATCTTATGAACCTGGTGCAGTTATCCAAGGAGCCACTGAGGAACTGGAAAGGGCAGAGGGAGGCCATGCAGCTTTGCAATAACAACTCCCAAGTGTCAGTGCAACATGTTGGCAAGGTGGTTTCAAGCTCCATTAGCTAGGTTTATCAGAGCACCTTTGATACCCAGAATCACAACATCGAGCAGAGGTGCGTTCAGGCATAGCGTTTCAGTCTGAATGCAGCCCAACATGCTGTGGGCCTCCTCTCCCCACTCTGAAACATGCAAGTCTGGACAGTGTTTAGACTTTTTAATCAAAACATTGATAAAAGATAAACAGCAGAGTAACAATATAACCAACTAAATTTTTTTAACCTTTTGAGAACTGCCATACTCCTAAAACAGATAAAGCACAAAGTGATATGTTTCAGCTTAATTTAGGAAACAGACCATTTTCAATACGTGTCCCAGTCAAAGTGAACAACGCAGTATCACTGATCCATGCCTTTGCTCAGAGACTCCCTGATCTGTATTGCTCAGTGTCACAACGCGCCATTTCCTTGGGAACACCCACAGGTTAAAGCATGTTCCACTATTCATGTCCGATATTTGATCTAGTGCCATATGCCCGACTTTGCTCCAGATTCCTTCATACTTCGATTATAAAAATCTATCAATCTCCGATGTAAAACGTACAATTGATCCAATATCAACTGCTATTTGCAGTTGAGAATTCCAGACTTCTACCACTCCTGTGTACAAATAGCTCCTGATTTCACTCTTGAAAGGTCTAGCTCTAATTTCTAGACTGTGGCCCTGTGTCAGAGACTCCCCAACCAGCAAAAAGTTTCTCCATCTACTCCCCTTACCCTCCTGAAGACTTTGAGATCAAATCTCACCGTTACAAAGAAAAGTAATGTACAGTACAGGAAAAGGCCCTTCAGCCCTCCAAGCCTGTACTGATCATGATGCCCTAACTAAAAAAAAAGTCTGCCCATACTCGGTCCGCATCCCTCTATTTCCTCCCTATTCATGTACCCATCCTCGCAAATATTGCTAATGTGCCTGCTTCCACCACATCCTCTGGCAGCATGTTCCAGGCACCCACCACTCTACATGAAATATGTAACCCGCACATTTCCCTTAAACTTTCCCCCTCTCACCTTGAACCTGTGCGTCCTTGTAATTCACACTTCTATCCTTGAAAAAAGCCTCCGTCTTTCCAGTGATTTTAGTTTTTGTACCAGTCTGTCATGTGGGACCTTGTCAAACGCCTTACTAAAGTCCATATAAACTATATCCCCAGCCATTTGCGCATCAATTTTCTTTTGTCACCTCTTCAAAAAAACTCAATCAAGTTGGTGAGACATAGCAGGAGATAAAGGATGCGATTGGGAGGATGCAGTCGGGGAAGATGGCAGGGCCGGATGGGTTTCCGGTGGAATATTATAAAAAATTCAAGGATAAGCTGGCACCCCTGATGGTTGGGATGTTTGAAGAGGCAATAGGGAAGGGAGTGTTGCCACAAACTTTGGGGCAGGCATCGATTTCCCTGTTGCTAAAAAAAGATAAGGATCCGACGGAGTACAGGTCGTATAGGCCAATATCACTTCTGAATGTGGATGCAAAAGTGTTGGCGAAGGTACTGGTGGGTAGGCTGGAGGAGTGCCTCACGAAGGTGATAGGTGAAGATCAGATGGGGTTCGTGAGAGGGAGGCAGCTCTTTTCAAACGTTAGAAGGGTATTGAACGTGGTTATGGCACTGGCAGAGGTGAAGGAAATAGAGGTGGTTGTGGAATTGGACGCTGAGACGGCGTTTGACCGGGTAGAATGGGGGTACTTGATGGCAGTTCTGGAGCGGTTTGGGATTGGACCAAGATTTGTGAACTGGATAATGCTATTATATAAGGAGCCGAGGGCGAGTGTCCGCACAAACAACATCAGCTCGAGATACTTTTCTCTTCACCGTGAGATTAGGCAGGGATGACCTATGTCCCCCCTGCTGTTTGCACTCGCGATTGGGCCATTGGCCATCGCATTAAGAAGTTCGGGGGTATGGAAATGAATAGTGCGGGGGGGGGAGCATACATGCCGATGACTTGCTGTTATACGCGTCGGAACCGAGTGTGTCGATAGGGGGAATATTGGAGCTGCTTCGAGTGTTTGGGTCTTTCTCGGGGTACAAACGTAATCTAGACAAGAGTGAGTATTTTGTGGTACCTCGGCCGGGGGTGGGGGCAGGGATGGGGGGGGGGGGGGGGGGCTGCCATTCCGTAAGGCAGGGACTCACTTTAGGTACCTGGGGGTGCAGGTTGCCCTGGAGTTGGGGGTGGGGGGGGGGGCTCCGCAGGTACGACATTTCTAGTTTGGTGGGGAGAGTGAAAGCTGATCTGGCAAGGTGGGACAGCCTCCCTCTGACACTGGCGGGTCGGGTACAGGCGGTTAAAATGAACGTGTTGCTGCGATTTCGGTTTCTTTTTCAATGCCTGCCGATTTTCCTGCCAATGGCTTTTTTCAGAGAGATTGAGGGAAGGATTACTTTGTTCATATGGGGAGGGAAGGTGGCCAGAGTTAGAAAGGTGCTACTACAGAGGGGAAGGCAGGTAGGGGGTTTTGGGTCTTCCGAACCTGATGTATTACTACTGGGCGGTGAATGTGGAGAAGGTGTGGAGCTGGGTCAGAGGGGCTGATTCCCAGTGGGTCAGAATGGATGAGAGTTTGTGCAGGGGGTCGGAATTGAAAGCACTAGCAACAGCACCGCTTCCGATAGCCCCGGGGAAGTACTCAGGGGGTCCGGTAATAATAGCTTCATTGAGAATTTGGAGGCAGTTTCAGCAACACTTCGGGTTGGGGCCATGGCCAAGAACTGGATAACATCGAACATTAGTAGTTGGGGTGGATGGGAGGGTTGGGGGGAGGGGGCCTGTGTGTGTTAATGGTGGCTATGGGTGATTGCTGATTCCGTTTATGTGAACATGCGGGCTAATGTTTGGTGGGAGGATGGGATCATTGTTATTGATATGGGGATTGACATATTCGTTAATGATTATTGTTTATGGGTGTAAATTTGGGAGAAAATGTGAAAAAGGAGAATAAAGAAATATTTTTTTAAAACGTTGGTGAGACAAGACCTTCCCCATACAAAACCATGCTGTCTGTCAGTAACGAGCCCATTTTCCTACAAATGTGCGTATATCCTGCCCCTCAGTATCTTATCCAAAAGCTTCCCCACACTGATGTCAGGCTCACCGGCCTATAATTTGCTGGATTACTCCTGCTTCCTTTCTTAAACAGGGGAACAACATTGGCTATTCACCAGTCCTCTGGCCAAAGAGGATGTGAAGATATCTATTAAGAACCCAGCTATTTCTCCCGTTGCCTCCTGCAGTAACCTGGGATAGATCCCATCCAGTCCCGGGGACTTGTCTACCTTAACGCACTTTAGGATACTCAACACTTCCTCCTTTGATATATTGACGTTCTCAAGAGCGTTCACACACCTATCCCTGACCTCACCATCCGTCATGTCCTTCTCGGTGAATACCGATACAAAGTACTCATTAAGGATTTCACCCACTTCCTGTACCATGCATAACTTCCCTCCATTGTCCTTGAGTGGGCTGACTCTTTCTCTTGCTACACTCTTTGCTCTTAATATATGCATCAAAAGCCTTGGAATTCTCCTTAACCATGTTTGTTAAAGACATTTCATGGCCCCTTTTAGCCCTCCTAACTCCACGTTTAAGTTCCTTCCTAATTTCACTGTACTCCTCAAGGCTCGGTTCCCTGGTTTCTGCCCAACCCCAGTTCACAGAATGAAAACATAGAATTTCTGAGACTACAAATTGTGAATCGCGTTTAGATGGGGAAGCAGGGGTTCTCAGTAAGATCAAACTCCATTAACTCAAATAAATTGTCAAGATCATTAATAAACCATAGTACAGCTGCCGTGGTGTATGAGGGGAGGAATGCCCAACCTGTAATTCTGCGCCCTAAGGAAGGGGCATACGTGCAAACGAGTCTGGGCAGTGCAAAGGTGACTTTACTGTGCACCAAACCTGGCTATATCTGCCTTGGGAGTGTTTGATGGGCAATGTAAAGCGAGCTTTACTCTGTATCTAACCCATGCAGTACCTGCCGACTGTGTCTGATGTCTGAAATGTTCCGTATAACTATACTGGTCCTTGAACACAGACCAGCCAACACAATAGGTTGCAATGCCCATGAGCAATATGTGGGTCGAACCTACCAGTCAACTGTAATCACATTGGGCAGGAGCCTAATGTCCTGAATTACACAGTTAAGTAAGCGTATGTCGGCTCCTGTGCTATTATGGTGTCACCAGTATTCTCAGGTGGGTCATAGTTAGTTGTTGCCAAGCGTGTGGAGACCAGTGTGGGAAGCTAGTGAACTCAGCAGCGACACTGACCGTGGGGTCTGTGCTGCACCGTGAGGGGAAACTGGGCCGGAAGTATTTACTGCAGACTGCTGGTCCTCAGAGAGGACAGTAGCAGTGCAATGCGCCACGTAAACAGATCCCTTTCTGCCTTTTAACCCTGCCTCTGAGAGATAGATTGCAATCACTCAGTCACTTCCCATTCATAATGATGGAAATTGCTGACACCTTTAAGAGTAAAGAGGTCAAAGGCAGTTATAGCTGCTGTTATACTCAGCACCACGCTGTGACATTGAAGAGTAATAAACCAGGCCCCCAACCTCCTTTGGCTGGGTTCAGGGTCACCAGGGAGCTTGCTCCAAGTTATATTTGTAACACAATCAGTTATTCCAATCTAAAATGTCTGAAATATAACAAACCAGAGCCAGTTTTTAAATCAGCAAGCATCAAGTGTCGTCATCAAAATCAAAGCAGCACACAGAAATCAACAGTGCAATACATTCCAAATTCTACAACTCAAAATGTTCCACCACAGTTACAGAGCTTTTAAAAAAAATCTTTATTGTCACAAGTAGGCTTACATTAATACTGCAATGATGTTACTGTGAAAATCCCCTAGTCGCCACATTCCGGTGCCTGTTCGGGTACACAGAGGGAAAATTCAGAATGTCTAAATTACAGCATGTCTTTCGGGACTTGCGTGAGGAAACCGGAGCACCTGGAGGAAACCCACACAGACACGGGGAGAACGTACAGAATTGACACAGACAGTGACCCAAGCCGAGAATCGAACCAGGGACCCGGGAGCTGTGAAGCAACAGTGCTATTCACTGTGCTACCGTGCTGCCCTACCTACAAGTAACACGCCCAGACCAGTACTTAGCCCAGTATTATAGCGAGAGCTGTACCCATCAATACTGTACCCTGATGCTGCACAATGACAGACCTGCATCCACTATAATACCTGTCACACCTTTACGATATATCAGTGTGTGGAGGACACACTGTCCCGCCAGTGCACCCTGGGGCAATGTCAGGGTACTGCGCAGCCAGAGCAAAAGCCATTTGGGGACTCCCACTGGATTCACCACCCTCCCCAACTTTCCCGCCCACCGGAACTGGGGGTGGAGAATCCCACCCAGTGTCCTCGTGTGGGGTCTGAATGTTGAGAGGTTTAGATTTAATATGCTGCTCCCTGCAGCTCCACAACGCTCCATTAGATTCCCTGTTTGCTGCGTTAGTGTTCTACCACCACCCAGTGGCAGTGATGAAGAACTACAATTGCCTATACTGCCCGTTGCATCCATCATAATCTGCCTCGAGAACAATATCTTGTCAAATCAGTCATCAAAATAATAATAATCTTTATTAGTGTTGCAAGTGAGCTTACATTAACACTGCAATTAAGTTACTGTGAAAATCCTCTGGTCGCCACACCTGTTCGGGTACTGAGGGAGAATTCAGAATGTCCAATTCACCTAACAGCACATCTTTCGGGACTTGTGGGAGGAAACCGGAGGAAACCCACGCAGACACGGGAAAAGCATGCAGGCTCCGCAGAGACAGTGACCCAAGCCGGCAATCAAATCTGTGTCCCTGGCGCTCTGATGCAACAGTGCTAACCACTGTGCTACCCATATAGTACTTTTTAATAATGTTCTTGCTCGTGTAGGATGTCAGCTCTACAAATCGAAAAACAAAATGGATTCCAAATGGGAGGGCAAGTACAGTTGGAAGGGAAAGGGTGATCAAAGTAGTCACTTTGAGAATAAAGCTGTGTGGAGTTTTGGGTGCTGTGGATGGTGGATAGGAAAGCAGGTGGGGAGCTCAACAGATGTCAGCAACACTCCAGTAAATAGGCTAGAGAAGGGGAACATAGAGTTTGAGAGGGACAGAGAAAGAGTTGAGGGTTAGTTTTCCACAGCACACTAATCCGGAGGCTGAAAAGGAGTTGCTTTTGAAAGCTGAGATGGCGATTAAGTATAAGAAGGGATATAGGGAATGACATTTCAGAGTTAGAGAGATCTGGGAGTTTAAGGGTTCATGATATAGAAGTCATGGGTTGGCCTCATCTTACATCAAGAGCGCCAATGTGTAGCACAAGGATGAGAAAAATGAGGATGATAAATGTGCATGTGGAGGCAGGAAAGACAAAATATAATCTAGGTTGAAATAATCAAGAATGACATTTCTGCTCAGCATTGTGTTAAAAATGGGATGTTTAATTCAAGTGCAAGCTCAGACGGAGCAACAGTCCTGTGCTCAGGCTTCCACATTTCTCTCCCTCCTTCTCTGAAGGTGTTGGGACTCCCTGACTGAGCACAAGGACAATCTGTAAGCAATTGGGTTTGGGAAGAAGAGGAGGCAGAGTGATGACATATCTGATCCTCTCCTTAACACATGTCAGCACATTAGGGTTTTCCAGAAGGATCACTGGGTAGTCACTGAGGGCAACCAGTTATAATTTCTGGTTTATTCCAATATTACATAGGAACTTGCTCATTTTGTAATGTTTCTCCAATTCATTCACATTCAAATAACATTGGAAGTTGCTGAGAAGGCGCAAGATGAAAATCCAATTTCAAGGTTTGGCATTCAATAACAACTCAATCAGTATGATCTGGCTCTTGGTTATCCTTAAATTGCCATTTTCTGAAGCATTAACTGATTCCCAGCTACCTAAATCAGTCATTAGGTTTTGCTTAATTGGGATAATCTGATAAATATAACCAAGTTTTCAATGACAGTTTTTACCTCAAGGAAACTGGGCACTTTAACATCAATTTCAAATCTGCAAAATATGAAGAGATACTCTGATGGGCAAAGGAGATGGGTCACTTAGAATGATCAGAGAGACTCTATAGAGTTGAGTGGGAGACCAAGAAAGAGAAATCAGGAAGCCAAAAAAGGAGAGCAAAAAAGCAATAGAAAGCGAGAGGGAGAAAGAGAAAAAAAAACAAAATGTTTGGGCATGGGGAGGGCAGCAGTGGCCATCGCTGGGATCACAGGCAGTTTCAGATTCAAAAACCCGGGCTCCAAGTGGGTAATGTTGATCTTGGTGGAGAAGCTGGAGGTTGGGGGGATAGAGGGAGCATCTTTGGAAGGCTGATTTGGGCAAGAGGGGACATGCCCATTGTGACAAAAAGGCCCTTGAGATAGCGACCCCCCCCCCCCCCCCCCCCCCAAGCCCTGATGGACCACGTAGAATTGTGGAGAGGTCAGAGCGGGAAGGCCTGGCGGGAAGTTTTGCAGGCCTTCCCCCTGCAAAGCTGGGGACTACTAATATTTTCCCATGATTTGTCATATTGAGGGCTGGCAGCACATTGTTTTCTGTACCAAAACAATAAAAGTATCACCACCTGAATTAACAAAACTGGCTGAATTTCTCCCACCATCTCCAGATACCAGAGTGAGATCTATTGTAATAACACATGCGTGATAGGCAAGAAAGCTTAAAAGATGGAGGGATGTGCTGCTCCCCAATAGCTAACAATGTTTAACGATTAGAGAGCCAATTATACTCCACTGAGTGAACAGAAACAATGTGCCAATGATTAAGTTCTGGTGCCTGCAGCCTTTGTCTTTGAGAACTCTTTTTCAAGGATTCATCATGCTGCCCTTCTCAAACTCTAGCCGACCCCCCTCACTTTAAGCCTTTCATACTCTGTGCATTTTAAACCAAACTTTGGTGTCACCCAATCGCTACTAACAGATTTCCCATTTTTTTTGCAGTCCCTTTCTTGACAACCTTGAAAAGAATTCTGTACTATGAGCCTCACCTTTAACGTCACCTTGTTATTAATGAGGGTTCAGATTCTGGGGGGTGCTGGGGATTCTGTTCAGGTTTTGCTCCTGGCAAAATTGACAAGAGTTACCATACAGAACTACTTGATTATTAATCTCACATCAATCATTTCCTCTCTTGCACTTCCTGTTAGCGAAGGCTGGCAGAGAAACACAAACATGGCTTTCCTGTCCCTTTCCTCCAATTCCTTGGCCTGAACCTTGCAGATGGCTTGATCAGGCAGTCTTTACTCAAAAGCTGTTTTTCTGAGAGCAGCAGTAGCTAACACTGGCATGCTCCACATATTTTTTCCTCTCTGCTATCTGCTCGAATCTCCAGCAGCTGAGAACATTTGGATTGTTTACCATCTACCTCTGTCTCAAATAAACAATTATTCTGTGGAACATATTACAAGCCCCTCTTTTCAACCTCACCAATACAACTGCTTAGGGGTGAACATATGAACAAGGAGCAGGAGTAGGCCATTCAACCCCTCGAGCCTGTCTCGCCAATTAACATCATGGCTCTTAAGCTCAAATATGCATCCTGCTTAACCCCGAAAACCTCTCACCCTCTTGCTCACCAGAATCTACCCACGTCGACCTTAAAATTATTCCAAGACTCTGCTTCCACCATCTTTTCAGGAAGAGTTCTAAGGACTCATGACCTTCAATATTTTTTTGCCTCATCTCCATTTTAAATGGGCATACCCTTATTTTTTTGACCCCTAGTTCTAGCTTCTTCCACGAGAGGAACTATCTTCTCCACATCCATCCTATCAAGATCCCTCAGGATCTTATGTTTCAATCAAGTCGCCTCTTACTCTTCTAAACTCCAGCAGATACAAGCCTCGCCTGTCCAACCTTTCCTCATTAGAAAACTGACCCATTCCAGCTATTAGTCTGGCAAACCTTCTCTGAACTGATTCCAATGCACTTACTCCTCAAATTAGGTGAGCAATATTGCACTCCAAATCTTTTTTATTATAAAAATTTTATTGAGGTATTTATGGTTTTATAACAATAACAGAAGAAACAGTGTACATACCAATATAAACATAGTGCAAAGGCTGCCTTCCTCCCTCACAGGTCCCACCTTTCTAACACCCTAGTCTAAACTACACTTAAACCCCCCCCCACCCCCATCCTGCTGACGGTTAATTTTCCCCAAAGAAGTCGACGAACGGCTGCCACCTCCGGGCGAACCCTGACATTGACCCTCTCAGGGCGAATGTGATTTTCTCCAGACAGGGAAAGCTAGCCATGTCAGTTAGCCAGGTCTCTGACTTCGGGGGCTTTGAGTCCCTCCAAGCTAATAATATCCGTCTCCGGGCTACCAGGGAGGCATTGTAATCCAAATCTGGCCTCACTAGTGCCCTTAACGACTGAAGCATAACCACTCTACTTTTGTATTCAACTCCCCTCACAATAAATTAAGACATTCTATCAGCTTTCCTAATTATTTGCTGTACCTCATACTAGCCTTTTGTGATTGAAACACTAGGACACTCAGATCCCTCACTGCTCTGCAATCTCTCACCATTACATGCTTTTTAAAAATTCTTCCTACCAAAATGGACAATTTCACATTATACTCCATTTGCCATATCTTTGCCCACTCACTTAACCTATCTGTATCTTTTTGTAGCCTCCTTATGTTCTCTTCACAACTTACTTTCCTGTCTTTGTTTCATCAGCAAACTTGGTGACCATCCCTTTATCCAAATCATTTATATAAATTGTAAAGTGTTGCGGCCCCAGCATTTATCAGTGGCACATCACTTGCTATATCTCACCAACCTGAAAAATATCAATTTATGCTTACTCAATTTATGCTCCCTGTTAGCCAGCCAATCTTCTATCCATGCCAATATGTTACCCCTTATACCATGAGCTTTTATTTCCCGCAATATTCTTTGATGTGTCACTTTATCAAATGCCTTCTAGAAATCCAAGTACAGTACATCAGTACATCCCCTTCATCCACAGCACGTTACTTCCCCAAAGAACTCCAATAAATTGATTAAACATGATTTCCCTTTCACAAGACCATGTTGACTCTCCAGATTTCCTTGAACTTATCCAAGTGTCGTGCTATGACCTTTTTAAAAAAAATAATTTTTATTAAAGGTTTTCATAAAATATCAATAACAAAATGAGAAAGAAAAAAGAACCCAACAGGGTTAAATACAAAACACAATCTAAAAAAGCAACCCCCCAAACCCCTCCCCCCCCGTACCTAAATAATAAATTAACATTAACACCCCGACTTAAGACAACAGGTGTATACACCCCTCAGACCCTTCCAGTGTAAATAACATAAACAAAAATAAAGTAAACCCCCCCCCCCCCCCCCCCCCACCCCCCACCTGCTGCTGCCATTGACCAATGTCTATCGTTCTGCCAGGAGGTCTAAGAACGGTTGCCACCGCCTAAAGAACCCTTGTACCGACCCTCTCAAGGCGAATTTCACCCTCTCCAATTTATTGAACCCTGCCATATCGCTGATCCAGGATTCCACGCTTGGGGGCCTCTTATCTTTCCACTGAAGGAGAATCCTTCGCCGGGCTACCAGGGACGCAAAGGCCAGAATTCCGGCCTCTTCCGCCTCCTGCACTCCCGGCTCCTCTGCCACCCCAAATATTGCGAGCCCCCAGCCCTGTTTGACCCTGGATCCTACCACCCTCGACACCGTCCTCGCTACGCCCTTCCAAAACTCCTCCAGCGCTGGGCATGCCCAGAACATATGGGTGTGATTTGCTGGGCTTCCTGAGCACCTAACACACCTGTCCTCACCCCCAGTGCTATGACCTTTTTAATAATAACTTCTAACATGTTCCTGGAGTTTTAATTTGACAGCTTTCCCACTGGGGATCTTGTACACCACTTGATATAATCTGAGCCACCCTGACCATAGGGTTGTAAATCTGTGGAATTCCTTGCCCAGTGAAGCAGTTGAGGCTACCTTGTTGGATGTTTTTAAGCCAAACATAGATAGATTTTTAAACAGTAAAGGATTTAAGGGTTACGGTGAGTGGGCGGGGAATTGGAGCTGAATCCACAAGATCATCAGCCACGATCTTATAGAATAGCGAGCAGGCTTGAGGGGCCAGATGGCCTCCTCCTGTTCCTCGCTCTTATGACCCTAGAAGGGGCAGCACCTAGATGTTGCAATTGGTCTCACACTGGTATATGGAGAAGGTGGAAGAAATTCAGCCAAAGTTCTTGCCTCTGTTGGTAAGAGTAAACATATTTAAAAATAACATGTGGTCTCCAGATTTGATTGGTATTGCAGCAACAGGTAGCACTTTGTGGGTCGTGTTGTGCATGTTCATCCTCTAAACTTAACCCTGTTAATTCCAGCAGCATTAGACACCACTCAGCACAGGGTAACACTGAACCAGTGCATTTCCAAATAAATGCCAGATACTTGCTAAGGTGAGTAAGGCCACCTCAGGGACCAGAGAAGTTAGATAATCCCACCCCAATTCTATTTATTTTGTCATGTAGCATGGGTTCCACTTCTGTTTAATTGCTTTGCCCCTCCAGTGTTTGTTAAATTCTTGATCTGGCTGCTGGGCTACACTTCTGGCCGTAGTTGGCAGAAGTATGCAAAAGTCCATCTCATTTAGCCGACACCAATGCCACCGCACAGTTCGGCCACCCATTCGTTGAACTACAGAATAGGATAGAACATAATATAATAGAGTAGTGCTTTATTGTCCACGCAAAATGGAATTTTGTCTTTGGCTTCGCCTCCAATATAACATACAATCATGGTCATTAGTTATTAATTGTAAATATTTTATGTATACCTACATTTATACATACGTGCATATATAACATACATCCAACTCATACAAACATAACACCTAGCAATCTGCCATTAAAGCACTTTCTTACTGCAGTTAAAATAAATAAACAACAGCAAGTTAAATTTACTATTTAGTAAGCTTATGGAACAAAAGACCTCGCGAACAGATTTTTCCTAGCAACAGGCATTCTAAAGTGCGGGCCTAAAGGGAGTCTTTCAAATTGATGATAAAGGGTGAGAGGGATCATCAATGATGGCCTGAGCTTTCCTCTTAACTGCATTGTGGTTTATCCTCACCATTGACCTACAGCCTCCCCGCCCCCCCACCCCCTTACTTCATGTTATGGTGGGCTGTTTCCCATTTTGCGCAAAACTGTTTAAATTTAGTTCCTTCCCCCTCCCTCCTGACCTTTTCCCCCTCTTCCGCATCCCAATTTCCCCTACCTGCCAACCTGTATTACCCTGTTGCTTTCCTCACCATTACCTATACTCCAGTCTGCCTCCAATATTGCAGCTCCACAACCAGGCCGTGGAGGTCTGCCTCCAAAGCTGCAGCCTCACACTCAAGCCATGTTGCTCTGGCTCCAATATTGGTGATGCAGCTGATTTATCTTTAAACTATGCCCAATGTATCCCCTTCTTCCATTATTTCTCTGTATGCAAAATTGGCATTGATTGACTATCTCAGCACTTTGGGGTGAACAGTTGCTTGGCAGATGCCTGTTGGCAAACTGCAAGATCAGGGGCATAAAATTTAAAGATATGGGTTTTGCTGATGATTGAAATACTACAAGCAAAATATACAAGAATAAAAGGATGGATCCCAGTAACCAAATGTACACTTTCTATTCCATCATTTAAGGATATAGATTCTAAAACATTTCAAAACTTTCCCTGAATACACCATGACCATCGTCTCTACCAGATATTCATCAACAAATGTTCCCTGCACCAACCCTTCAAAATATTACAGCTTTGGTCATATTTCATAAAGTGCAAATTCAACATCACACACACCAATATGGCAAAAACTGCTATTTATAAGCAAGTACAAGCAACAATTAGTCTCAACGTGTAACATTGAGCTGGGACCAATGTCTCTGTCAGACGGTTTGCTAGTGTTGTTGGAGAGATTTTAAAAACAAATTGGGAGGGGAATGGGAACAGGGATGTAGCATTATAACGGAGAAAGAAGGTTCACAAAGGGTTCAGTGGGACAGATAATATAAGAGTAATAAATAATAAGGTATTAGGTGGGCTCAGACAAAGAGAATACAAGGTTGGCTGAATTAGGTTTATAGCACGTGTGTAAATGCATGAGACAGAAGAAGTCATGGAGATTTCAAAGATAATTGATTAGAAATAAGAAATGCCGTGATACTACTGGATTAATTCTGTAGATCACCACGAGTGGGATTAGTGTAGAAGAGCAAGTTTGAAAAAGCACGGTGGCGCAGTGGTTAGCATTGCTGCCTCGCGGCGCTGAGGTCCCAGGTTCGATCCCGGCCCTGGGTCACTGTCCGTGTGGAGTTTGCACATTCTCCCGTGTTTGCGTGGTTTCGCCTCCACAACCTAAAAGATGTGCAGGATAGGGTTGCAACTTATAGAATACTGAGAGGCATAGATAGAGTGGACGTGGAGAAGATGTAATAGGTGGGATTAGAACCTGAGGGCACAGCCTCAGACTGAAGGGACAATCCTTTAAAACTGAGATGAGGGGGAATTTCTTCAGTCAGAAGGTGGTGAATCTGTGAAACTCATTGCCACAGAAAGCTGTGGAGGGAAATCCACTGAGTGTCTTTAAGACGGAGATAGATATGTTTTTGATTAATAAGGGTTACAGGTAAAAGGCAGAAAATGAGGATGAGAAACATACATAGAACATTACAGCGCAGTTCAGGCCCTTCGGCCTTCGATGTTGCGCCGACCTGTGAAACCACTCTAAAGCCCATCTACACTATTCCCTTATCGTCCATATGTCTATCCAATGACCATTTGAATGCCCTTAGTGTTGGCGAGTCCACTACTGTTGCAGGCAGGGCATTCCACGACCTTACTACTCTCGGAGTAAAGAACCTACCTCTGACACCTGTCCTATATCTATGTCCCCTCAATACCAGCCATGATCGAATGGCGGGGCAGACCTGATGGGCCGAAGGGCAGCATGGTAGCACAGTGGTTAGCACTGTTGCTTCACAGCTCCAGGGTCCCAGGTTTGATTCCCGGTTGGGTCACTGTCTGTGTGGAATCTGCACGTTCTCCCTGTGTCTGCATGGATTTCCTCCGGGTGCTCCGGTTTCCTCCCACAAGTCCCGAAAGACGTGCTGTTAGGTGAATTGGACATTCTGAATTCTCCCTCTGTGTACCCGAACAGGCGTTGGAATGTGGCGACTAGGGGCTTTTCACAGTAACTTCACTGCAGGTGTTAATGTAAGCCTACTTGTGACAATAAAGATTATCATTATTATTATAGCCTAATTCTGCTCCTATGTGTTATGGCCTCCAATCGATTTCCCTCCTCTTTCTTTTTTTTGCTAATTCTTCGCCGACAGAAGATTTTTGGATTCCCTCTATATTAGCTGTCTCTTCTCATACACTCTCTTTGCTGTTATCATTTCTTTTTTCACTTCCCATTTCTATACTCAGCCAGGTTCTCTTTCACTTCCATTATCCATCTGACGTTTGTATTACGCCCACTTTTCTGCTTCATCTTATTCTCTATCTCTTCCATTATCCAGGGTCCTGTGGGCTTTGTTTGTAATACCTTTCCACCTTGTGGGAATGTACCTGAATCATCTCCCCTTTAAAGACAGCACAGTTTTGCATGCCAATCTTTGGACTTGTCCCAGGTAAACTGAAGTCATTCTTAACCCATTGAAGTTGACACCATTCCAATTTAGTATTTTTACTCTGGATTGCTCCTTGTACTTTTCCATGTCTAACCTAAACCTTTTGATACCATGATCACCGTCTCCTAAATATTCCCCGATTGACAATTGATCTACCTTGACCACTCCCTTCATCCTTCTAAACCCCATTGAATACAGACCCAGAGTCCTCAACCGTTCCTCGTATGACAAGCCCTTCATTCTCAGGATTATTTTTGTGAACCTCTTCTGGACCCCCTCTAAGGCCAGCACATCCTTCCTTAAAGAGACAGGGCCCAAAACTGATCATAATATTCCAAATGGGGTCTGACCAGAGCCTTATACAGCCTCAGCAGTACATCCCCGTTGCTCTTGTATTTTAGCCCTCTCGAAATGAATGGCAACATTGCATTTGCCTTCCGAACTGCTAACTGAACTTGCAAGTTAACCACAAGAGAATCCTGAACTAGGACTCCCAAGTCCTTTTTGTGCTTCAGATTTCCGAAGCCTTTCCCCACTTAGAAAATAGTCTATGCCTCTATTCTTCCCACTAAAGTGCATAACCAAAAGGAGATCCACACAAGCAGGCAGAGGGTATTAAATTGGTATTTTCCATGTCTTGACCAGAGAGGAGGATGCTACCACAGTCCTAGTTAAAGAGCAGGTAGTTGAGATGCTGTATGGGCTAAAAAATAATAGAGGAGTGACCAGAAAGGTTGGCAGTGCTTAGGTAAGTCACCAGGACTGGATGGATATATTCTGAGAATACTGCGAGAAGTAAAAGTGGAAACTACAGAGAAATTGGCCATAATCTTCAAATCCTTCTTGGATAACAGGGTGGTGCCGTATGACTGGAGAATTGCAAATGTCACATTCTTGTTCAAAAAAGGATGCAAAGATAAACCAAGCACGAAAGGTCATCAGTTTAACCTCTGAGGTTGGAAGGCTTTGAGAAAAAATAACACAATCACTTGCATAACTATGGATTAATTATGGAAAGCCAGCACAGTTTTGCTGAAACACATTGTGCTTTGCTTAACTAACTTGACTAACTTTTTTGATTGGGTTATTTGGTTGAAATAGTTGTATATGGACTACCAAACGACATTTGATAAAGTAATATAACAGGCTTGCCAGCAGAGTTGAAGCTGTGAATTAAAAGGGGCAGTGGCAAGCTGGATGTAAAATTGGCCACGTGACAGGAAACAAAGCATTGTCGTGAGCAGTTGTTTTCAGATTGGGGAATGTATGCAGTGCTGCTCCTGTGGGCCCGTATCAGGGTCATTGCTTTTCTTGGTGTCTATTAATGACTTGGGATGTGAAGTATTGTGAACTATGAGGATAAGTGATAAAATTCAAGAGAACATAGGCTGGTGGGCAAACATGGGACAGATTATATTTAATGCAGAGAAGGGCAAAGTGATAACATTTTGGTCGGTAAAATGAGGAGAAGAATATACAACATGTACAATTCTAAAGGGGATGCAGAAACAGAGAAACCTGGAGTCATTTGTGCACAGATCGTTGAAGGTAGACGGCAGGTTGATTAAAAAAGACACATGGGATTCCGTTTTATAAAAAGAAGCAGAGGGTGCAAAGGCAAGGAAAATACAATGGCCTTAAAAAAAAAAACCGGTTCAGCCTGACCTCTGCCCATTTCAGGGCTTGACACTTTAGGAAGGATGTGGAGGCTTTAGAGAGGCTACCAAAATTATTCAAGAGAATGGTTCCAAGCATTAGGTACTGTAGTTATGTGGATAGACTGGAGAAGCTGGGGTTCTTTTCCTCGTAAGATGACTGAGAGGATATTGTACAGAGATATTCATATCATGAGGGGTAGAAAATTAAGAGATCAAGGGCCAAGAACTAAAGGATACAAATATAAGGCGATTGGCAAAAGAACCAAAGGTGGTGAGTAAATTGTTTTTACACAGCAAGTGATTAGTAACTGGAATGTACTGGGTGGAAGTAGATTCAATGTGGCTTTCAACAAGATAATTAGTTAAGTACCTAAATGAAATACATTTGCAGAGCTACAGAAAAAGGACAAAGGAGTGGGATTGCGAACTGCTCTTGCAGACAGCTGACACGGGCTTGAAGAGTCAAATGGCTTCCTTCTGTACTGTAACCATATTATGATTCTATGATATCTCCAATAATAGAGACACCTTGAAGGACAAGGGTACCCATCCACAATTGCAATTGTTCTGTAGGATATCCAAGACAGTAGATTCACTGTACTTTGATCCATCTGCAGGATATCTAATGGAAACTAGGCATAGTAGGCACTTTCATTATTTCCTCTTCCAAACCCTTCAGATTTTAGACACTAGTCCAGCCTTTCATTTCAAGGGGAAATCAGAGGGAAAACTGCTTGGAATCATACCTAGCACAAAGGAAGATGTTTGTGCTTTTTGGAGGACATCGCAGCGGGAGTTAATCAGGGTAGATCATAGAATTTACAGTGCAGGAGGCCATTCGGCCCATCGAGTCTGCACCGGCTCTTGGAAAGAGCACCCTACCCAAGGTCCACACCTCCACCCTATCCCCATAACCCAGTAACCCCACCCAACACTAAGGGCAATTGAGCACGGCCAACCCACCTAACCTGCACATCTTTGGACTGTGGGAGGAAACCGGAGCACCCGGAGGAAACCCATGCACACACGGGGAGAATGTGAGACTCTGCACAGACAGTGACCCAAGCCGGGAATCGAACCTGGGACCCTGGAGCTGTGAAGTAATTGTGCTATCCACAATGCTACCGTGCTGCCCTAGGATAGTGTCCGAGGCTAAACCATCTTCAGCTGCTTCAATGACCGTACCTCCATCATAAAGTCAGATGTGGAGACGTTCACTGATGATTACACAATATTCAATACTCCCCAGATAATGAACCAGTCCATGTCTGTATGCAGCAAAACCTGGACAACATTCAGGCTTGGGCTGCAAAAGGACAAATAATGATTGTGCCACACAAGTGATCATCTCCAACAAGACAGAATCTAACCACCTCTCCATGACATTCAACAGCATTATCAACACTCAATCCTCCGCTTTCAACATCCCATGGAGGGGGGTTTCAACTGATCAGAAACTGACTGGACCAGCCACTAAACACTATGGCTACAAGAGCAGTTGAATGGCTGAGAATTCTGTGGTGTGTAACTCACCTGCTGACTCCCAAAAGCCTGTCCACCAACCAAAAGGCACAAGTCAATGGTGTGTGATGGAATACTGTCCACTTGCCTGGATGAATGCAGCAACAACACTCAAAAGGCTCCACACAATAAGAAGCTGCCTTTATCAATACTCCATCCACAACATTAAACATTCACTCACTGATGCACAATGGTTGCAGTGTGCACCATATAGAAGGTGCAATGTAGCAACACACCAAGGCTCTTTGAACAGCACCTTCCAAACCTGTGAACTCTCCCACAGAGTGTAGCAGATGCATAGAACACCACCACCTGCAAGTTTCCTCCAGTCCACACACCATCTTGATTTCAGCACTCCTTCACTGTCGCCAGGTCAAAATCCTGGATTCCTTTTCTAAGAGCTGGTGGATGTGCCTACGCCAGATGGACTGCAACAACTCCACCACCTTCCCAAGATCGATTAGAGATTAGTAACAAATGCAGCTATACCACTGATGCTCACATCCCATGAAAGAATAAAATGAAGTACAGGCCCATCTCCAGTTAAGAGCACTCACAGGAGCGGCACAATGGCACAGTGGTTAGCACAGCTGCCTCATGGCGTCGAGGACTTGGTTCAATCCAGGCCCCGGGTCACCGTCCGCGTGGAGTTTGCACATTCTCCCCGTGCCTGCGTGGATCTCATCCCCACAACCCAAAGATGTGCAGGGTAAGTAAATTCCCCTTAATTGGGGAAAAAAAAAAAATTGAACCCGGGTCCTCAGTGCCGTGAGGCAGCAGTGCTCACTCTCACTTATTTATATAATAAAGTAGAATCAGATGAGGGGAATTCTCATCTACTTACCAGGGATCCTAATGAAGGACCAGCCATTTCTGGACTGAACAGCTAACAAGCCCCCAGGATGTTCAAGGAAGAAGAAGGACAGCCTATTTCTCCAATGAAGAGCTAGCTCTGGAGTTCCATACAAGAGGCACTGCTTGGCGGTGAGGTGACCCCCTTCCCTCATTAATCGGCGTTCGTACTCTGCACTCCGGTCACAACAGTAGATATCCCGTGGAACAGCAGTTACCTGAGATACACATGAGGCAGGACATTAATGTTAACAGAAAAAAAGTTACATCAAATCACTACAGTTAGTGCAAATCTCATTATACATGGTGGCCCAGAGTTTGTCAGCAGCAGGAAATGATTGTCACTGCAATGAATGGCTCGAGCCACCCTGGGCTTCTGCAGAAACTTCTGGGAATTAAAAATGGTTTAAACAAGACACAAGATGTGGGCACGCAATTGGCTGTCTCCTGAACAAGACTGCTGAATTTTTAAACCCAGAGTCTAAACCAGGAAATGTAAACTAGAACATTTAATTTAAGAGGGAAAGAGAGATAGGATTGGGAGAGATAAAGAGACAAAGAAGAAGTGAAAATTATGTTTTAAAATTTTCAAAAATGATTACAACTCTGAATAAATAAGATTCCATCACTTTCAGCACCAGAGACATTGTATGTCAGTAATTCGGATGAACCAGTTAGAAATTGACTTACACTTTAATGAACAAAGCAGAAGCTTTTCTGGCGTATTTAATGAGTACCTAGCTGGCAAATACAGTAACTGCACATATTCTAGATGTTTTAATTACTAAGTTTCTTGAGGAGCAGGGCAACCCCAGACAGCAATATCACGATTGAAAAAATATTTTTCTTAAAAATGTTTTCATTTATAACAATATAATATAAAACAAATGCTACAAATTACAATGTAAAAGGAACATAGTCAACAGTTAAGAACACATCCAAACCTAAACCCCCAACAATAAACTAACGCCCCCTGCTCAAACAACTCACAGTAAACAACTCTTTAAAAAAAGGAAATTAATGGCTTCCATATAAATGAAAAGCAGATTCAAAATGCGGCTTGGCAGAGGGATCTGGGTGTCTTTGTTCAGGAATCGCAGAAAGTCGGCGTGTGGGTACAGCACACAATTAAAAAGGAAAATGGAATGTTCGTGTTTATTGCAAAATGACTGGAGTATAAAAGCAGAGAAGTGTTGATGCAATTGCATAGGCTATTGGTGAGACCACATCTGGAGTATTGTGTCCAGTTTTGGTCTCCTTATTTGAGGAAGGATGTGGTGGTATTGGAGGCAGTTCAGAGGAAGTTCACCAGATTGATTCCGGGAATGAAAGGGTTGACCTATGAGGAGAGATTGAACAAGTTTGGGCTTACACTCGCTGGAGTTTAGAAGGATGAGAGGGGATCTGTTTGAGGTATATAAGGTACTAAAACGGATTGATAAAGTAAACGTAGACCAAATGTTCCTGTCCGTGGAGCAATCTAGAATGAGAGGTCACAGATATAGGTTGAGAGGTGGTAGATTTAGAACTAAGGTGAGGAGGGACTACTTCTCGTAGAGGGTGGTGAATTTGTGGAACTCGCTGCCCCATAGTGCGGTGGAGTCTGAGTCATTAAATGGTTTCAAGAAGGAGATAGATACATTTCTGATAAAAAAAACGGGTTAAAGGTATATGGGGAACAGGTAGGGAGGTCATTTTGAGACCAGGAAATGATCAGCTATGATTTGATTGAATGGTGGTGCAGGTTCAGGGGGCTGAATTGCCTACTTCAGCTCTTAATTCCTATGTTCCATCTCAGGTCGAACCCCTCTACCAACTCCCTAATGGTGGTACTTGACCTTCTCCAAATACAAAAATTCCATGAAGTCACCCAACCAGGCCGAAATCTCCACCCAAGAAGGAATCTGCTCCGGGCTCTTCGCCTTCATTCCCATCTGCAGCACCGGCGAGTCTTATAGCCCAAAACTGTCCACCAATGGGCAAGACTCATGTTCGATGTTAAGAATCTCTGACATGGGCAGCACGGTGGCGCAGTGGCTTAGCATTGCTGCCTCACGGCACTGCGGTCCCAGGTTTGATCCCGGCTTTGGGTCACTGTCTGTGTGGAGTTTGCACATTCTTCCCGTGTTTGCGTGGGTTTCGCCCCCACAACCCAAAGATGTGCAGGCTAGGTGGATTGGCCACACTAAATTGCCCCTTAATTGGAAAAAATGAATTGGGTACTCTAAATTTAAAAAATAAAGAATCTCTGACATGATGTTAAAGAAGGGGACCCAAAAACATAAGAACTTGGGACATGACCAGAACACGGAAGTCTGATTGGCCGACCCCCGAGAACACCACTCACAACTGTCATCCACCCACAAAAAAAAATCCACTCGTCCTCGATTTTGTCAAATGAGCCCTGTGTACCACCTTGAACTGGATTAAACTGAGCTCAGCACAGGAGGATGTGGAATTTACCCTGTGAAGAGCCTCACTCCACACCATCTCATCCAGAGCAGGACCCAATTTGCCCTCTCACTTTGTCTTTACCTCCTTCAATGGGGCCATCTCGACCGGTAGTCTCTGGCCATAGATACCCAAAATACTCCCCCCACCAGACCCAGCCAAAGATAAAATCCTCTTCAGCAAGGAGGACGGTGGTATCAAGGGAAATGAAGGAAAAGACTTCCGCAAAAGTCACAAATCTGGAAGCAACAACTGGGTCTGAAATATAAAGAAGCAGATTATCTGCTTACAACGACACCTTCATTCCCTCTGTAGCACCGTCAATATGACGCGAGGCAGGTTGAGGTAATGTCAATTGAAGGCTTTATTAAGCAGAACTTTATCCCCAGCAGAGTGGTTACAGAATGCAACTGCTGAGGGAAATGGAGGGAGAAACTGGGTTCTTATACCGTATTACCACTAATACATACCACCACATTCACCCCTTGTTGAAAAAAACCCCGGCGGGATGGTGGTTCGCATGGTTTTAGGGGTTTACAGAGTAACTTTGAACAAAACACAAAATTATCGCTTCAACTGGGCCAATGGGCCAAACAGGGTCGGCATGATGCCATAACTATAACAAGACACAATAACTGAAAACTGGGCCAACGGGCCAAACAGGGTCGGCATGATGCCATAACTATAACAAGACACAATAACTGAAAACGTTGAGAGTTAAAGTGATTCGATGAGCCGGATGGGCGCCCTGGTCGTCCTTTCCGATCGTCTCGGGCGTGGTGGTGATGGCGCTGGCTCGAGTCCCGTCGACTCTGGGAGCGTAGCGCTGTCCCCTGTGTCCTTACTCCTGGGCGGGTCTGGGAGGAGAACCGAACCCCCCGGGAAGGGGGTGGCTGCGGGTGAACCGGCGGGAGTGAGGTGGTGGTGATTGGCGTTGGGGGGGTGTGGGTAGCTCCGGCGGGCGCCAGATCTCGCAGGGAGACCGTGTCCTGTAGCCCATCGGGGTACTCCACATAGGCGTATTGCGGGTTGGCGTGAAGGAGATGCACCCGTTCCACCAACGGATCTGACTTGTGCGCCCGCACATGTTTCCGGAGCAGAATGGGTCCCGGAGCTGCTAGCCAGGTCGGAAGTGGCGTTCCAGAGGAGGACTTCCTAGGAAAGAGGAGGAGGCGCTCGTGAGGCGTTTGATTTGTGGTGGTGCACAGCAGGCATCCGGGAGGACATCCTGCCAGCGGGAAATTGGGAGGCTCCTAGACCGGAGGGCCAGCAGGATGGCCTTCCAGACCGTTCCATTCTCCCTTTCTACCTGCCCATTCCCCCGGGGGTTGTAACTGGTCGTCCTGCTCGAGGCTATGCCCCTGCTGAGCAGGAATTGACGCATTTCGTCACTCATAAAGGAGGACCCCCTGTCGCTATGGATATAGTCGGGGAAACCGAACAGTGTAAAAATGGTACCGAGGGCTTTAATGACCGTGGACGCGGTCATGTCGGGGCAGGGGATGGCGAAAGTGAAACGGGAGTATTCGTCAACGACGTTCTGGAAGTACGCGTTGCGATCGGTGGAGGGGAGGGGGCCTTTGAAATCCAAACTGAGGCGTTCAAAGGGTCGAGAGGCCTTAACCAGGTGCGCTCTATCTGGCCTGAAAAAGTGCGGTTTGCACTCAGCGCAGATCTGGCAGTTTCTGGTGACTGTCCTCGACGGAGTAAGGGAGGTTGCGGGCCTTAAGGAAGTGGTAGAAACGAGTGACCCCCGGGTGGCAGAGGTCCTCGCGGAGGGCTTCTAGACGGTCCACTTGTACATTGGCACATGTGCCGCGAGATAGGGCATCGGATGGCTCGTTCAGCTTTCCGGGACGATACAAGATCTCATAATTGAAGGTGAAGAGTTCGATCCTCCACCGCAAGATCTTGTCGTTCTTGATCTTGCCCCGCTGTGCATTATAGAACATGAAGGCAACCGACCGTTGGTCAGTGAGGAGAGTGAATCTCCTACCGGCCAGGTAATGCCTCCAGTGTCGCACAGCTTCCACTATTGCTTGTGCCTCCTTTTCCACTGAGGAGTGGCGGATTTCTGAAGCGTGGAGGGTTCGGGAGAAGAAGGCCACGGGTCTGCCTGCTTGGTTGAGGGTGGCCGCAAGAGCTACATCCGATGCGTCGCTCTCGACCTGGAAGGGGAGGAACTCGTCGATGGCGCGCATCGTGGCCTTTGCGATATCCGTTTTGATGCGGCTAAAGGCCTGGCATGCCTCTGTCGTCAGGGGAAAAGTAGTGGACTGGATTAGTGCACGGGCCTTGTCTGCGTACTGGGGGACCCACTGGGCGTAATAAGAAAAGAAGCCCAGGCAACGTTTCAGGGCTTTGGCACAGTGGGGGAGAGGGAACTCCATGAGGGGGCGCATGCGTTCAGGGTCAGGGCCTATCACTCCATTACGCACTACGTAGCCCAGGATGGCTAGACGATCGGTGCGGAACACGCATTTTTCTTTATTGTAAGTGAGGTTCAGGGCGTGAGCAGTCTGGAGGAATTTTTGGAGGTTGGCGTCGTGGTCCTGCTGGTCGTGGCCGCAGATGGTGACGTTGTCGAGATACGGGAACGTGGCCCGTAAACCGTGCTGGTCAACTATTCGGTCCATCTCTCGTTGGAAGACCGAGAATCCGTTCGTGACGCCGAATGGAACCCTTAAAAAGTGGTATAACCCCCCGTCTGCTTCGAAGGCAGTATAGTTGCGGTCACCGGGACAGAGTGACCCCCGGGTGGCAGAGGTCCTCGTGGAGGGCTTGTAGTGGTAGGCGGACTTGAGGTCCACGGTGGAAAAGACCTTGTACTGTGCAATCCGATTGACCATGTCGGATATGCGGGGGAGAGGGTACGCATCTAGCTGAGTGTACCTGTTGATGGTCAGACTATAGTTGATGACCATCCTCTGTTTCTCCCCGGTCTTAACAACTACCACCTGGGTTCTCCAGGGACTGTTGCTAGCCTGGATGATGCCTTCCTTCAGCAGCCTCTGGACTTCGGACCGGATAAATGCTCGGTCCTGGGCGCTGTACCGTCTGCTCCTTGTGGCGACGGGTTTGCAATCCGGTGTGAGGTTCGCAAACAAGGAAGGCGGTTCAACCTTGAGGGTTGCGAGGCCGCAGACAGTCAGTGGGGGTATAGGGCCGCCAAATTTAAATGTTAAACTCTGGAGGTTGCATTGGAAGTCCAACCCTAGGAGTGTGGGCGCACAGAGATGGGGGAGGACATACAGCCGGTAATTTCGGAACTCCCTCCCCTGCACCGTTAGGTTAGCGATGCAGAACCCCGTGATCTGAACGGAGTGGGTTCCCGGCGCCAGGAAAATTTTCTGGGTGCTTGGCCGAATTACGAGGGAACAGCGCCTTACCGTGTCCGGATGAATGAAGCTCTCCGTGCTCCCAGAGTCGATAAGATAACGGCGTCTCGTAGCCATTCACTAGGACTGTAGTGGTTGCAGTCTGGAGCGTCCGGGGTCGCGACTGGTCGAGGGTCGTCGAAGCCAGACGTGGTTGTTGAAGTTGAGCATCGTAATCAGGCAGTATGTGGCCGTCTGTGTCAGGGTCCTTCAGCCAAGATGGCGGCGTCCACGGATCGAGCGCTGTCGGGGGTGGACAAAATGGCGGCGCCCATCTCTCCCTCGTGGCGTCCGGGGTCCAAAATGGCGGCGTCCGTTGGTCACACGTGGATCGCTGGGGGGGCTGGGTCCGTGGTCCCGTTTCTTCCCCGGAGATAGCGGCGACCCCGCGGGACTTGCACACCGTCGCGTAGTGGCCTTTCTTCCCGCAGCTTTTGCAGGTAGCCGTGCGAGCCGGGCATCGCTGCCGAGGGTGTTTCGGCTGGCCGCAAAAATAGCAGCGGGGCCCCCCCGGTTGGTCTGGTGTTTTGGCCGCCCAGGTTTGCGGGGGTGGGGGGGGGGTGTCGGAGAGTCGACCGCAGCGGGGGTCCACGGAGCCCAAGGGGCTGTAGTGCGGTCGGGGGCGTAGGTGCGGGCGTTAGGCGAGGCCACATCGAGGGATGCCGCCAGGGTCCGAGCTTCTGCAAGTCCCAGAGATTCTTTCTCCAGAAGCCTCTGGCGGATCTGGGAAGAGGCCAAACCTGCCACATACACATCGCGGACCAGGAGCTCTGTGTGTTCACTCGCTGTTACCGCCGGGCAGTTGCAGTTTCGACCCAGGATATGCAGGCGTTATAAAACTCGTCCAGCGATTCCCCCGGAAATTGCCGTCGTGTGGCGAGCTGGTAGCGAGCAAAAACCTGGTTGGCGGGCCGGATGTAGATATCCTTCAGCGCGGCGATGGCAACGGTGAAACCGTCCTCGTCCTCGATAAGGGAGTAGACGTCAGGACTCACCCTGGAATAGAGGACCTGCATCGTTTGTTCGTCAGTCGGTGTGCCGGGGGCCGTTCGGAGGTAGCCCTCAAAGCATGCCATCCAGTGTTTGAAGATAGAGGCCGAGTTAGCTGCTTGGGGTGCGATGCGCAGGCACTCCGGGGTGATTCGGAGCTCCATGTTCCCACGTCGTTTTCTTCAATTTTAATTCTGCTTAATAAATTGTAGCACCGTCAATATGACGCGAGGCAGGTTGAGGTAATGTCAATTGAAGGCTTTATTAAGCAGAACTTTATCCCCAGCAGCGTGGTTACAGAATGCAACTGCTGAGGGAAATGGAGGGAGAAACTGGGTTCTTATACCGGCATTTCTGGGTGGAGTCCAGTAGGTGGCAGATCCTATCAGGACCTGACATCCCTCCACCAATAGCCTGTCGACACGTGGTGTACCGTATTACCCCTAATACATACCACCACACCCTCCATCAAACTTATCCCCTTCCACCGATCAGAAAGTCTCAACGCTATGGCAATGGTTCAATCACTAAAGTGAATAGAAGCGGAGTCAGTGGACATCCCTGCCTCGTACCCCTATTCAACAAAAAATACCCCGAACTCAGGGTATTAGTGTAGACACCAGCCGTGGGGCCCTGTGCAGCAACCAAACCAACCCTCCCAAGGATTTTGGAAAGATATCCCCACTCCGCCCTATCATACACTTTTTCGGCATTCATGGAGCCAATCACCTTTGACTCGAGCACCGGAAAGGGGAAAAGAAGGATATTTAACAGCCAATGTATATTGGCCAACAATTGCCGACCCTGAACAATGCCTGCCTGGTCTTCTGCAATCACCTCTGGGAGGCAGCAATCCAATCGCAGCACCACCGCCATGGCAAGTAATTAAGCTTCTGCATTCAAAAGCAATATGGGTCGATACAACACAAATTCCGTAGTGTCCGTGTCCCTCTTCAGGATCAGAGAAATAGAAGCCTGTGTAAGTGTACCGGGCAATGAACTCTGGGACAATGAACAGGTGCCGGAATGTGGCAGCTAGGGAATTTTCACAGTAACTTCATTGCAGTGTTAATGTAAGCCTACTTGTGACACTAATAAAGATGATTATGATTATTAACACAATACCTTTCGGAATCTCCTCAACAGGGATTCCAACTTCTCCAATCTTTTTCTCTCCACCAATGGGAAAGACAACCCTTCTAAAAACTGCTCCATGACCGAACTCTCCTCCAGGGACTCCAATTTATAAAGATTCCTATCGAGTGCTTTGAAACCCTGGGCGCAGTGGTTAGCACTGCCGCCTCACGGCACCGAGGACCGAGGATCGATCCCGGCTCTGGGTCACTGCCTGTGTGGAGTTTGCACATTATCCCTGTGTGCGCATGGGTTTCACCCCCACAATCCAAAGATGTGCAGGGTAGGTGGATTGGCCACGCTAAATTGCCCCTTAATTGGAAAAAATTAATTGGGTATTCTAAATGTATTTTTAAAAATGCTTCGAAAGCCGTGTTGACTTTAAACAGGTCGCAAACCAATCTGCCACTCGAGTCCCTAATGTGTATAGTCTCCCGGGAAGTACCTGCCGCCTCAGTTGATGAGCTGAAAGTTGACTGGCCTTCTCCCCGTATACATAAAATGCCCCCTTCGAGCGCCGTAGCTGATTCAGTGGCTTACACCTGTTAATAACAATTCAAATTGCGCCAGTAGCTTTCTCATGCTCACACGCAACTCTGGAGTAGGGGTGAGTACTGATGGTCTACATCAAGGATGGAGTCCACCAGCCGCTGCCGCTCCACCCTCGCAGTCATTTTCATATGTGCTTGAGAGGACATTATCTCCCCCATAATAAATACCTTAAGGGTTTCCCATCACGTAGAGGGTGAGATAGGCTTGCTCTTATTAAACTTGATATATTTCTCAATGGTCGAGGATAAGTTTACAAAATCCTTTATCTCCTGCCAGTGCCGTATCCAACCTCCATGGTGGGTGCCGAGAGGGACCAAAATGTGGAGAATGGTCTGAAATCACAATTGCCCCCCCATCTGCTCTATAAAATCTAACAAAGCCTTTACCACCCCAGCTGGAGCCAGCGACCTGGCCCTAGATCGATCCAACTTTGGTTTGAGAACAGTTTCAGTCCCCCCCCCCCCACCAAGATTAGTTGATGCAAGTCCAAATCAGGAATGGAGACCTGCAACTCCGAATAAACCCTGTATCATCCCAGTCTGGCACATACACCTTGACTTGGACCACTAAAGTGCCTATCAAAGACCCACTGACTATCACATATCTACCACCAGGATCCGCCACAATCTTGGCGGCCGAAAATGGAACTCGTTTACTAATCAAAATCGCTGCCCCACAGACACTGCGAACAAAGCCTGAATTAAATACCTGGCTCACCCACTCCTCCCACAACCTGGTCTGGTCCCTCACCCGCAAACGGGTCTCCTGCAAAAACACCAGGTCAGCACTCAAATGTTTCAAGTGAGCGAATACCGCCAACCTTGTCACTGGGCCACCCAATTCCCTTACATTCCAGGTGACCTTCCGATTAGGGGGCCTCCCGCTTGACCCAGAGTCAGTAATTTCCACCAAAAGGGACTATCCAAAAACTACTTAGAGTACAGGCATGAGGCCCACCCAATTTGGCCAGCAAGGCAAAACAAAGAAAATCTGTAGTCAGCAAACTAAAGCTGCCCCATCACCCATTCCCCGTCCTCAGACAGTACCACACCCAAATTTACATTCCAGTAACCACAAAACGAATGAACCCCCCCTCCCTAAACTAACCCTAGACCCAAACAAAACAAAAACACAAAGCTCAATATCATCTCATAACATAACAGTGCCTTCTGCACTGTAAATTCTATGATAATCTATGATAAGCTTTCAAACTGCAGTCCACAGACTCCAAGAGGTCAAAAAATGTTTATCCACTCGAAATCAGATATCTATGTTTAGCGTAAAAACAGAAAATGCTGGAAAAACCCCAGCAGGTCTGACAGCATCTGTGCAGAGAGATACAAGACTTAATGTTTCAAATCCAATGTGACTCTTCTTTGGAACTGGAGGGAGGTAGAACTGTGATGGGTTTTATGCTGTTGAAAATGGGAGAGAGGCAGGTGGCACAAAATAGAAGGTCAGGGATAAGTTGAAGAGTATGAAATATTAAATGACAAAGATACCATGGAACACAAAACAAAGGGAATGGCAATGATAGTATTAAAGACTGAAGCAGGAATTAATAGCAGAATAAAGGCCAACACTGTTTGAAAGCAAAATAACAGAACACGTTAACAGCAGAAAAAGGGCCAGCGCTGCCTGAAAGCAAAAACATGGGGACAAGATACAGATAAAGGGTGGGGGATTTGCAAAAAAAACCAAAATGGAGGACAGAGTTCATGATCTGAAGTTGAACTGAAAGTAGAGTCCAGGAGGCTGCAAAGTGCCTGATCGGAGGATTAAGGTGCTGCTGCATCAGTTTGTGTTGGGCTTCACGAAAACATCTTAACAGGCAAAAGACAGAAATGTGTGTGTAAGCAAGGTGGTGAATTGAAATGGCGAGTGACTGGAAAGTGGGTATTATGCTTGCAGACTAAATGAAGGTGTTTTACAAAGCTGTCACCCAGTCTGTGTTTAGGTTCCCCAATGTAGAGACGACCGCAGCACACTAAATCAAAAAATTATTTGAGTAAATCACTACTTCACTTGGAAGTAATGTCTGGAGCCTTGGACAAGTGGGGGGAGGGGGCGGCAGGATATTACACCTCCTGTGATTGCATGGGAAGATGCCCTGGGAAGGGGATAATGTGTTGGGGGTGATGGAGGAGTAGACCTGACTAGGAAGGAAGTATTTGGTGTTGGCATCATGCTGGAGCTGGGGGGGAAATGGAAATGAAATTTATATTTGTTGACTTCCTAACTGTTACAGTATGCTACTTAAAAAGCATTTTGTGCAGCTATAGTCAATAGTTTTTGCGCAGTTAAGACAGCTGCTTGGCAATAAGTCAGTATTTGCAATTTCCCCCCTGAAAGACCTGACATCCATAAGCCGAACTAGCACGTGATCTGAAAGTTGGTGAAGATTCAAACTATCAGCGAGGTACTATATCCAGATCCCAGCAGCAATTTCTCTTTGTTCCGATTCCTGCTGTGAAACATCAATTCAGATTTGAAAGCTAAACCCAATCGGGTTTGTGCTCTGAGCTACACTTCTTTTGAATGAAACGCATGCTGTGCTTCGAGCTTGAAGTCGTAATTTCCTGGCTAAGTTTCAAGTTTTGGTTTATCACAATACTGCAGATGGATGGCTGGGCCGTTCACAACTAATCCTGCCAAAGAACAAACTGCTGAGCAAACACAGCCCATATACACACAGCAAATATTTAACATGATGGCCGGGAAATGCAAACAACTGAAGTGCAGCCAGCTTCCATTATCACCAAAACCTGCCCATTCTGGCTCCCTTTCTCTTCGCAGATGCTGCGTTGGATAGCACCTGGACTTGATTGCTGCCTGTAAACTCTGACTAAGATGCTAATCTATTCTGCAGGCTTTTTTCATTTCAGACAATGGCAGTAATTACTAGCGAACTGACTGGAACTGGGTTAATGATCTCTTCAGGACAGCACGGTTGAGAATCAACACTTTCTGATGACAGCATGTGGTCTAAGTGCCTCCTGATAATGAGGTGACTGGAGTTCATGGACTGAAGTTCAGCACTGATTCACCAGGCCACGTACTTTTAAGTTATTAACTCCAAGCTGCATAAAATTTTTGCCCTCTGTAAACTGATAGGAGACAGTATACGTTCTTTTGGACAATAAGTCAATGATATTGAACTGCTGCCTCCTTAACACAAATCATGACTGAACAGTGCCACAAACTGATATCTGCACCTCTTTAGAAAGAACAATATCCCAGGTTGCCTTCATAATGCAAGAACCCAGCCTGCTTGTGCTACAAACAAATAGCGGACTCTCCCTGTGGAAAAAAACCAAGATCCTGAGCAAGGTCCCATACAACAATGAGGGGGGATCTCATAGAGACATATAAAATTTTAACAGGACTAGACAGGGTAGATACAGGGAAGATGTTACCAATGATGGGAGGTGTCCAGAACCAGGGGTCACAGACGGAGGGTTCAGGGTAAACCATTTCGGACAGATATAAGGAGACATTTCTTCACCCAAAGAGTGGTGAGCCTGTGGAATTCATTACCACAGGAAGTAGTTGATGCTAAAACATTGAATATATTCAAGAGGCAGCTGGATATAGCACCTGGGGAGAATGGGATCAAAGACTATGGGGAGAAAGTAGGATTAGGTTATTGAGTTGGATGATCAGCATGATCGTGATGAATGGCAGAGCAGGCTCGAAGGGCCAAAAGGCTTCCTCCTTCTCCTATCTTCTATGTATCTATGTATGTAACAACCAGATCTACTTCAATGTTGAAGTTATATGCTAGGATAATTGCTAAGCAATAGGAAATAGGGCCCTCCCTCTGCCTGTTCTGATTGTTCAGGATCCCATGATACTACATTAAAGATGAGCACTTTGTTTACCAACATTACTCCCTCAACCACCACACCACCCAAAAACAGATTTTTGGCCATACATCACATTTGCTATGAAAGAATCTTGCAGTAATTCTACATAACTAATTGTATTTCATTTGTATGTGAATGAATTGCATGGGATCAAAGAGGGCCCAGTAGCTGAAAAAATGCCGCAGCAATGCAAGAGATTTAAACAGAATTGTTGCATAGAGGTTAAATATCTTCCAACTAGCAAGAAAGAGGGTATGCTAAAGGTAGGAGAACTGTAAACATCCCAGCAAAATGACTTGGGGATGGAGGGTGAATTACAGAGAAGAACTGTAACACACAAGACAGAGGAGGGAAGTGTTGTGTATTCATGTTCCTAGTTGGAACTGGGTTAATGATCTTTTGTTGGAACAAGGTCACTTTAAGAGTCTAATTACGTAACAAATTGATGACGCCATCAGCCGTTCGCGTGGGCAAACATGCAGTCTATCCTAACAGCTTGTAGACACCTTTCCAATAAAGTTCTCTTTTGTTTGTACCTTAGTGGGATGCATGCCCATCCTTTAAAAATACCACAGGAAGAAACAAAAAGGACACTCAGAGTAACAGAGTCATTTACAGCACAGGTGGCCATTCAGCCCATGCTGGCTCGCCATGGAGCAATCCAGTCAGTCCCATTCCTCTGTTCTATCCCCATTCTGTCCTGCAAATGTGTTTATTTCAAGTTACCATGTAATTTCCCTTCAAAATCATTGATCACATCAGCTTTTACCACCCTTGTGGGTAGCATATTCCAGGTCATTCATTGAGTAAAAAAGTTCTTTCTCACATTCCCCTGCAACCTTTGCCAAAAAACTAAAATCTGTGTCACTGAGTCTGTGTGCCATCAGCTAATGGGACAGCTTTCTCTTGTTCATCGGATTCAAACCTGTGATAATCTTGTACAACTCTATTAAATCTCCCTCAAACTCCTTTGCTCCAAGAACAACCCCAGCTTCATCAACCTAATTAAAATCTCCCACCCCTGGGTCCATTCTAGTAAATAGAGCAAGAAAAAAGATTGGTTATCAATGTGAAGGGGTTTAAGCACATGTAAGAAATAGGAACATGGGACCAGGAGTATGCCATTCAGCCATTCAACACAATCATAGCTGATCGGACAATTCAATACCTTTTGCACACACTATCCCCATAACCCTACACGTTGTTAATCAGAAATCTATAGAAACATATTAGTTACCAAACAAGGTACTGACTTAGAGGACAGGGGCTTTTTGCACTCAAATGGAGTAAGTCAAAGAGGTTTCAAGAGTATTTCACCTGTAAATGAGATTCGAGCAGGAGAACAATATTCAAAAGGAAGCTGCACTAAAAAGTTAACGGGACACAAAATCATAGAATTCACAGTGCAGAAGGAGGCCATTCAGCCCATCGAGTCTGCACCAGCTCTTAGAAAGATAACCCCACTTAAGTTCACGGCTCCACCCCATCCCCGTAACCCCAACTTACCTTTTTGGATACGAAGGGCAATTTAGCACGGCCAATCCACCTAACCTGCACATCATTGGACTGTGGGAGGAAACCGGAGCACCCGGATGAAACCCACACAGACACGGGGAGAACGTGCAGACTCCACACAGTGACTCTAGCCGGGATTCGAATCTGGGACCCTGGAGCTGTGAGGCAACTATGCTAATCACTGTGCGACCCATGGCAGCACAGTTGCTTCACAGTCGCATTTTCACCATCTGAGTGTACTACCGGGTGGTTAAGAGTAGAGACATTGGCAAGCATCATCAGCTATCTTTGCGAATGGAGATGGTGCAAACACCTCAAAAGTTAAAAAAATATTAAAACTAGTGAATTATGGACCAGCTAATCTGACCTCAGTAAAACTAATTGGTAATTATCGCCAAGAATGTCTTTAGTTCAGAATCGGGATGAAATAGGCCATTACAGAGAGGTCTGGGCTAATCAGGGCAAACAGCATGGGCTTGTGAAGAGTAGGTTTGGTTTGACAAATTCAAATCAAATTTGTGAGGATAAGGAACCGCTCTTGAAAGAATGGACACAATCACAACAGCCTGAATACCCTGCTGCCGTGCTATCTGCCGTGCTGTAGAATCATAGAAAAGTTACAGCACAGAAAGCCATTCAGCCCATCTTGTCCATGCCAGCCCAAGAACACCCAGTGCCCTTTCTAATTCCACCTTCCTGCATCCGGTCCATAGCCCTATAGGTTCAGCACTTAAGGTGCAGATCCAGGTTTTTTGAAAAAAGAGTTAGGGTTTCTGCCTCCACCAACCAACTCGGGCAATGAATTCCAGACACCCACTACCCTCTGCGCAAAAACATTCTTCCTCATGACCCCTCTACACCTTCTGCCTCTTATCTTGAATCTATGTCTCCTGGTTCTAGAATTCTCCACCAAGGGAAACAATTTTATCCTGTCCACTCTATCTCTTCCCCTCATAATTTTGTGCATCTCAATTAAGACATAGACAAAGACATAGAATTTACAGTGCAGAAGGAGGCCATTCAGACCACCGGCCCTTGGAAAGAGCACACTACTTAAGCCTCGCGCCTCCACTCTATCAACTTTATCTCAGTAACGCAGTAACACCACCTAAGCTTTTTGGACACCAAGGGCAATTTTGAATGGCCAATCCACCTAACCTGCACATCTTTGGACTGTGGGAGGAAACCAGAACACCCAGAGGAAACCCACGCACACACGGGGAGAATGTGCAGACTCCACATAGACAGTGACCCAATCTGGGAATTGAACCTGGGACCATGGAGCTGTGAAGCAACTGTACTAACCACTGTGCTACCGTGCTGCCCCTGGCACACTGGTACAAAAGGTGAAGTCACATGGGATCAGAGGTGAGGTGGCAAGATGGATGCAGAACACAGAAGGCAGAGGGTAGCAGTAGAAGGGAATTTTTCTGAACAGAAGGTTGTGACTAGTGGTGTTCCACAGGGATCTGTGCTGAGGCCTCTATTGTTTGTGGTGTACGTAAACGATTTGGAGGAAAATGTAGCCGGTCTGATTAGTAAATTTGCGGATGACACCAAGATTGGTGGAGTGACAGATAGTGTTGAGGTTTGTCAGAGGATACAACAGGACATAGATAGGTTGGAGACTTGGGCAGAGAAATGTTAAATGGAGTTTAATCTGGACAAATGTGAGGTAATGCATTTTGGTAGGTCTAACAGAGGGGAAATATACCGTAAATGGCAAAACTCTTAGGAATATAAAAAGTCAGAGAGATCTGGGCGAACAGGTCCACAGATCTTTGAAAGTGGCAACACAAGTGGACAAGGTAGTCAAGAAAGCATATGGAATGCTTGCCTTCATTGGACGGGGCATCGAGTATAAAAACTGGCAGGTCGTGCTACAGTTGTATGGAACCTTGGTAAGAATGCACTTGGAATATTGCGCACAATTCTGGTCGCCACACTACCAGAAGGATGTGGAGGTTTTGGAGAGGGTGCAGAGGAGGTTTACCAGGATGTTGCCTGGTCTGGAGGGTGTTAGCTATGCGGGGGGGGGGGGGGGGCTGAATGACTCGCAATGTTTTCATTATGTCATGCGAGAGTACCTTTAAGACATGGATGTTTAAGCAATGCATCTTTAAGAAAACAGTGATGTCAGAGAGTGGGTGGAGCTGGGCTTTACATCAGCCATTTTGAAGTTTCAGTTTGAAAAAGAGCTTGTGTGTGTCTGTGGGTTTCCAGAGAGCTGCAGTTTGGAGAAAAAGAGCTTGGGGAGTGTCTGTGTTTGCAGTGAGCTGGATCTCTGCCATGAAAGATTATCTCTGGATCATTTGGGTGATTTAAACTCATAATAGTAAAGCCTTTAACCTGATGTGATTCTGTTTAAAGGTGTTAAGTCTCTTGGAAGTTTGAAGGAACATTTTGAGGAATTATTTACTGTTGCAATATTTTCTGAGTTATCTTTGAAGTAAGGGGTGTTAAGAGATCCAATGTTTATTTAAGATGTTAACTTCTGCACTGTAAATTCTATGATAAGTTGAGTTCATGGAATAAACAGTGTTTTGTGTTTAAAAACCCACATGTCCATAATTGTAATCCCACACCTAGGGAACAAGCCGTGTGCTCGGAAAAGCAACAAATACATTAAAGGGAGAGGTTGGTTGAACACCATGATACATTTTGGGGTTCTGAAAACGCCTCACCCATAACAATTGGGGACTCGTCCGGGTTAAAAGTCTATCTATTGGATTGGCTTTTGTGAACTTAAAGGCAGTGAAGGATTGTTGCTTTTCCAGTGTGGTATTTTAGTTCAAGTAGGGAGAGTGTTGTGAACAATGGCTCTTTCAGAGGCTCAGAGGTTTTTGGGGGTGGAGAATGTCACATGTAGTACTTTACGGACAGAAACGAAAAGCAGACTGTTAGATTTGGCAAGAACATTGCCGTTAACATTACCTGACAAAATGCGAAAAGATGAGGTAATTATGGCGGTGGTTAAGCATTTAAAGTTGCCTGAGATAGAGTTTGGCTCATTGGAAAGGGCAAAATTCAGTTGCAAATTAAACAAATGGAACATGAGAAAGAATTAAAGTGGCTTGAATGCGAGAGTGAGAGAGAGGAAAAAGAAAGAGAAAGAGAGAGAGAGTAAAATGAAAAGGAGAGCGTAGAAAGCAGAAAAGAAAGAATAGCCCTAGCAGAACAAAAAAAAAAAGAAAGGGAGATACAGATCAGGGAAAAAAGATAAAGAGAGTGAGTTTGAACTTCAGAAAATGGCCATGAAACATGACAATCAGTTAAAATTGGCAGACGTAAAGGGAAACGTACAGTTGGATGATAGTGATGAGGATAGTGAGAAAGAGCGTCATAGTCGAAGGCTTGGTGGGAATCTATTTAAAATGTCCAAGCATTGCCAAGGTTTGACAAGAAGGAAGTGGACTCATTTCATTTGAGAAGGTAGCTAAACAAATGAAATGGCCACAGGACATGTGGGTGTTACTGATTCAAACAAAGCTGGTAGGTAGAGCTAGTGAAGTGTTTGCATCACTACCGGAGGTGGTATCTGGAACGTATGAGGAAGTGAAGAAATCCAGCTTAAGTGCATATGAGCTAGTGCCTGAAGCTTACAGACAAAGGTTTAGAAATTTAAGGAAAGAATTTGGTCAAACATACATGGAGTTTGAAAGGCTCAAACAGAGTAATTTTGATAGGTGGATAAGGGCTTTGAAAATAGACCAAACGTATGAAGCTCTCAGAGAAATTATACTTTTGGAGGAGTTTAAAAATTCAATTCCTGATGTAGTGAGAACGCATGTGGAAGAACAGAGGGTTAAAACTGCGAGATTAGCAGCGGAAATGGCAGATGATTATGAATTAGTTCATAAATCAAATATTGGTTTCCGACATCAGTTTCAGCCGGTGAGGGATAGAAACTGGGGACATGAGAAACACTCAAGTGGTAATGAGTAACACTTCTGATGGAAGACAATAAAGAGAGTGTACCTCAGATTAAAAAAGAAATCCAGGAGGGTGGAAAAGAAATGAAAAGTTTCAGATGTTTTCACTGTAATAAACTAGGCCATGTAAGGTCACAGTGTTGGTGGTTGAAGAAAAGCACTGGGAAGGCTGATGTGGTAAAACAGGATAAGACAGTCGGGTTTGTTAGAGTGGTAAAGGAAAGCCCAAGGGAAGCGAAGGAGATGCAAACAATTGAACAGCCTGTTCAAGAAGTAATTGTTAAGAAGGTGCCAGATGTCTTTAAAGAAGTTACTTGTGTGGGTAAAGTTTACTCGTGTGCATCAGGAGGAGTAGGTGAAGAAGTCACAATTTTAAGAGATACAGGGGCTAGTCAATCTTTAATGGTAAGAGATGAGGAATTATGTAGTTTGGGAAGAATGTTGCCAGAAAAGGAGTGATATGTGGAATTCAGGGTGAGAGGAGTAGCGTTCCATTATATAAGGTAAGGTTGGAAAGTCCAGTGAAGAGTGGTGAAGTGGTAGTAGGAGTAATAGATAAACTATCTTGTCCAGGAATACAGTTTATCTTGAGTAATGATATAGCTGGATCGCAGGTGGGAGTGATGCCTACTGTGGTTGATAAGCCAGTGGAAAATCAGACAACTGAAGGGTTGAAGGACGAATATCCTGGGATTTTTCCGGATTGTGTAGTAACAAGGTCGCAAAGTCACAGGTTAAGACAAGAGGAGAAATCAAAGAGTGAAGGTGAAGTTGAACTGCAATTATCAGAAACGATTTTTGATCAGATGGTTGAAAAAGAACAACATGTGGAGGATGAGGCGGATATTTTTAGTTCAGGAAAATTGGCGGAGTTACAACAGAAAGATGTAGAAATAAAACGGATATATCAGAAAGCATATACGGAAGAGAAATCTGAGAGTATACCAGAGTGTTATTAACGTAAAAATGATGTCTTTTTGAGAAAATGGAGACCTGTACATATTGCAGGTGGATGAAAAGTGGGCAGAAGTTCGTCAAAATGTATTGCCGGTAGGATATAGAAAGGAGGTGATGCTAGTTGCACATGAGGTACCAGTGGGAGGTCATTTGGGAATAAGGAAAACTCAAGCTCAAATCCAGAAACATTTTTATTGGCCTGGACTACATAAAGATGTAGTTAAATTTTGTCAATCATGTCACATGTCAAGTGATAGGGAAACCTCAAGCAGTGATAAAACCAGCGCCCATAATACCCATTCCAGCATTTGAGGAACCTTTTACAAGGGTCCTAATTGAGTGAGTGTAAGTGAGTGAGTGTGTGTGTTGGGGGGGAGGAGGTGGACGGGCGTTTGTGCCGCTTATGTTAATGGGAATTGGCCCGATGTCTTGAGAGGAATTTTTTTCACCCCATGGGGCGGAGGGAGGGCGAAAAATCCAGGCCTGCCCGGATTCTTCTCCTCACTCGAGTCTTTCTCCTCTCACCCTGAGCGCCTCCCGGGTTCCCCACATCCCCCGGCTCAGCTTCACAGTGCGGGATTATCGGGGCCGCTTAAAGGGCCAGGCACCCCCCACCCCCTCTTCCTCCCTCCGCACAGCGCCTGTCTCTTCCTACTCGGGCCTAGCCGGCCTTTCAAACTTCAATTCCCACTGCCCTCATCCTCCAAATTGCCTAGTGTGATTATTTCAGATTGTCGGGTACTAATCCGCCGTCAACTTTTTTCTTTCTGCTCTCTTGGAGGCCACTTTGCAAACGGGGTGGGTTTTGGAGGTATAGTTTTTTTGTGGGGTGGGGGCTTAATTTTTTGGGTGAGTCATTACTTTATCGAAAGTAAAATCTCATCAAAGCGATATTATAATCAATGTGCAAGATATTTAACTATTGAATGGAAATAAATAGAAGAATGTGGGTTTTTCATTTGAAGCAAATGGGTTCATCTATAACACTTTTAATCTGGTAAAAGATAATCGTTTTTTTAAGATTTGGTGACATAGCCAACCTGTTCAGTCAACAAAATGTCGTAGAATGATATAGTGTAGATTAATTTGTTCTTAAGGGCAGCACGGTAGCATTGTGGATAGCACAATTGCTTCACAGCTCCATGGTCCCAGGTTCGATTCTGGCTTGGGTCACTGTCTGTGCGGAGTCTGCACATCCTCCCCGTGTGTGTGTGGGTTTCCTCCGGGTGCTCCGGTTTCCTCCCACAGTCCAATGATGTGCAGGTTAGGTGGATTGGCCATGATAAATTGCCCTTGTGTCCAAAATTGCCCTTAGTGTTGGGTGGAGGTGTTGACCTTGGGTAGGGTGCTCTTTCCAGACTCAATGGGCCGAATGGCCTCCTTCTGAACTGTAAATTCGATGATAATCTATGATTAATCTAGGACAAAGGTTCGGCATAACATCGTGGGCTGAAGGGCCTGTTCTGTGCTGTATTTTTCTATGTTCTATGACCTGAAAGAGTTATTGATTACACATGGGCAAGCTTGTAGAGATAAATTGGGAAGTACTAAAATGGCTATACATGATGTAGATGTGGGAAATGCTGTTCCTATCAAACAACATCCATATTGACTTAATCCTTTAAAATTGGCACAGGTTAACAGAGAGATTGAGAGTATGCTGAAGAATGGCATAATTGAAGTGGGTTGCAGCCAATGGAGCTCACCCATAGTGATGGTACCTAAGCCAGACGGTACCCAACGGTTGTGTGTGGACTATCGAAAGGTGAATGCAGTTACAAGAACGGACTCTTATCCTATCCCACGTTTGAAGGATTGTCATGATATTCATATTAACATATCATGGTGCAATCACACACACACACACTGATGGACAGGTAGACAGACCAATCAACACACACGCAACATCACAGCCAATCTCCAGTGAGAGCACACGCACTATAAAACAGGGAACACCACAGCTCCCGCTCATTCCACCAGGAGATAGCTCAGAGCACAGAGCTCACAGCGTGCCACTCAGACATACACCATGGGCTGAGTGCCTCGCTAAGTTAGTGCAAGGGCTGGGTCCACAGGTTAACTGGTGAAGTGCGAACCACAGCCAGAGGTTAACAGTTGTTATTATACAGAATAATAAAACAGAGTTGTACCATCTACAACCGTGTTGGTTCGTTTGTATATCTGAACACCCAACACGTCATGATACCAGGACTGGAAACTCGCCAGCAACTGTGAGACCTACCTGCACCTCTTCAGAGATCTGCCATCCTGCGCCATGGACGCGACCAGCCGGTACCAGGCAGCCGAATCGGCACCGCAGGGGTCCTACGAGACTGAGTGGGTCCAGTCGATCGAGGGACGTGCGGACCATTCAGCCTCCATACACCGAGTCATACCCTGACGACGTACAGACCGGTGATACCGACGACTGCTCTGGGGAAGTCGGCCCAGACCGATACCTGCAGCCATTAACATCACAAACAACCCAGCCATCTGCATAGTAAGCAGCCATCCCCGGGAACAATTGCTACACATTAGCAACATAAAGCCGATCCAGACCTTTCGGCGCCAGCAGTGGCTGTGACAAAGGAAGGTAGGCAGCCACCCACCGATCAAGGAATCACCCCATTATTGGAGCATATTGAACCAAGTGATTGGGCCCAAGTCCAATCACTTGGAACCAGGGTCAAGGTCCGTCCCGAGAGGCGGGAAGACCCTAGGGACTTTAAAAATAGGGGCCAAGTTCAGATCGACCCTTCTCTTCCTGCTCGCAACCTTCGAGACCCTTCGACGAAGAAACAACTAAGTCTTACTCCAGCGATCGCTACCAGATCGGTGCTCCAGACTATCAACCCGTACCAGCCTTTTTGAATCCCGCAGGCCAGACCCAATTCGATAGACCATTCGTTTCCCTGACCTGGTGGGCCATCTCTGAAGTTAAGTATTGGCCTTTAGTGGTAGGTAGTAGTCTAGAAGTAGGATTATTGTATCAGTATTTATTGCTGTATCTAATAAATGATCGTTGATTTAACTTTTACTAAGCGGTGTGCTGCATTATTAATCATCACTTGAGCTTGAACCACATGGCGGTATCAGAAAGATACCTGGTGACTCGTGAGCAAAGGTGACAGAATTAAAGCTAATACAACTAAGGCTAATAAGAGCAACACGACTGGGAACCCTTCCGCGTTGCGGTAATAGACAGAAATCGGATGTCCCCAAGAACGACCCACCAGCCGATGCCAGTGCACAGCGTTAATCCGGGCGATGAATGGTGTGCCACCCTAACGTTCAACCGATCACCAATCACATTCCGTTTAGACACTGGTGCCTCCGCCAATCTCATTGCATGGTAAGCCTTCTACACCTTGAAGGTCAAACCACCGATTCGGCCATCCCACTGTCAGTTGGTCGATTACAACGGTAATGTTATCCCGGCCATGGGGTCTTGCCAGCTCGAGGTTGCACACAATTCATACACAGCCACACTGTCTTTTGAGATAGTTGGATCCTCGAAGGACTCTGCTAGGCGCACAGGCGTGCAAGATCCTCCACCTCGTTCAGCGGGTACACACTCTGTCTCCAGAAGGCACGTCCGATTTCCCGGATGCAGGCTTTAGGGCACAGCTCCACTCGCTCCTCGCCCACAACCAGGAGGTTTTCGAGGACATGGGCACACTGCCCTACACTTACAGAATACGGCTCAAACCGGACGCCACCCCAGTCATTCACGCACCTCGTAGAGTCCCAGCACCACTCAAGGACCGCCTCAAGCAGCAGATGCAGGATCTGCAGGACCAAGGAGTGCTTTCTCGAGTCACGGAGCCTATGCCATGGGTCAGCTCCATGGTGTGCGTAAAAAAGCCCTCTGGCGAGCTCCGGATCTGCATCGACCCGAAAGACCTGAACAATAACATCATGAGCGAACACTACCCCATACCCAAACGGGATGAAATCACGAGCGAAATAGTCCGGGCTAAAATTTTTACCAAGCTTGATGCCTCAAAGGGTTTTTGGCAGATTCAGCTGGATCAGTCCAGCAGGAAGCGGTGCACTTTCAACACTCCCTTTGGCAGATACTGCTGCAATAGGATGCCGTTTGGCATCATCTCAGCATCCGAGGTGTTTCATCGAATCATGGAACAGATGATGGAGGGCATCGAAGGGGTGCGCGTTATTTGTTGACGACGTCATCATCTGGTCCACCACACCACAGGAGCACATCAGTCGTCTCCAGCGCGTCTTTGTTCGGATACGAGAGCACAGCCTGCGCCTCAACCGAACCAAGTGTTCTTTTGGCCAAACTGAGCTAACGTTTCTGGGGGACCACATATCCCGGTCAGGGGTGCGTCCGGATGCCGACAAAGTGACAGCTATTGCAGCCATGCCGCAGCCGGCAGACAAGAAGGCAGTGCTACGCTTTCTTGGGATGGTCAACTTCCTGGGGAAGTTTATTCCCAACCTTGCCTCGCACACAACAGGTCTTCGCCACCTGGTGAAGAAGATACGGAGTTCCAGTGGCTGCCCGCATTACCAGAAGGAATGGGAGGAGCTCAAGATCAAGCTCACCACAGCCCCGGTATTGGCGTTTTTCGACACTACTCGGGACACAAAGATCTCGACTGATGCCAGCCAGTCCGACATTGGGTCGGTACCCCTGCAACGGGACGACACTGCATCATGGGCCCTGGTCGCCTATGCCTCGCGGGCCATGACCCCCACAGAACAGCGCTATGCGCAGATTGAGGAGTGCCTGGGTTTGTTAACCGGCATAGATAAATTCCACGACTATGTGTATGGTCTTCCGCAGTTCACCGTGGAGACCGACCATCGCCCCCTGGTCGGCATCATACAAAAGGACCTCAATAAGATGACCCCTCGCCTCCAGCGCATTCTGCTCAAGCTCCGGAGGTACGACTTCCAACTTGTCGACACCCCGGGAAAGGACCTCATCATCGCGGATGCCCTGTCCAGAGCAGTGAGCACACCGCCCAAATCGGGGGGGGTTCGTCTGTCAGGTCGACGCACATGTAGCCTTCACATCGGCCAATCTGCCAGCTACTGATGCAAGTCTGGCCCACATTCGCCGTGAGACTGCGGCTGACCCTCTTCTACAACGTGTGATGTGCCACATGACGGAAGGGTGGCTCAAGGGGCAGTGCCCACAATTCTACAATGTCTGCGACGACTTGGCCGTCATTGATGGTGTTCTCCTAAAGTTGGACCGGATTGTGATCCGCATGCGCAGGCTTGTCCTCGAACAATTGCACAAAGGGCATCTCGGGGTTGAAAAGTGCAGGTGGAGGGCCCGAGAAGCTGTGTACTGGCCCGGCATCAGCGACGACATCGCCAACATGGTGCTCAACTGCCCCACCTGCCAAAGGTTTCAGCCGGCGCAACCCCCTGAGACACTTCAGCCCCATGAGTTGGTAACGTCCCCCTGGGCAAAGGTGGGTGTGGACCTTATTCATGCGCTCGGCAGGGACTACGTCATCATAATTGACTATTTTTCCAATTATCCGGAGGTCATACGCCTGCACGATTTGATATCATCAGCTGTAATCAGAGCATGTAAAGAAACCTCCGCTCGCCATGGCATTCCGCTTACCGTCATGTCGGACAATGGGCCCTGTTTTACGAGCCAAGAATGGTCTTCTTTTGCCGCTTCGTATGGCTTCACACACGTGACGTCCAGTCTTCTGTATCCCCAGTCGAATGGCAAGGTGGAAAGGTGCGTTCATATCGTGAAGCGGCTCCTCTGCAAGGCTGCTGATGCCTGGATCTGACTCATGTTTAGCCCTGCTGGCCTATCGTTCGGCCCCACTGTCCACAGGCCTCTCGCCAGCCCAGCTGTTGATGGGTCGCGCCCTCAGGACCACTGTGCCGTCCATTCATGTTCCTCAACCCGACCATGCTCCAGTACTGCAAAGGATGCGACAGCAGCGTGCTCAGCAGAAGGTGGCACATGACACTCGGGCAACTGATCTTCCTGCCCTGGCGCCTGGAGACAACGTCCGCATACACCTACCGGAGGGTGGCTGGTTGGCAACTGCCGAGGTTCTCCGCCGCGTGGCTCCCCGCTCGTTCCTGGTTCGCATGCCTGATGGCTCCATTTACCGGCGTAATCAGAAGGCCCTTCGGCTGCTTCCGCGCTCGCTACGTAATCATGCACCGGTGCCATGCCCTCCTGTTGTCTTTGATGTTGACTTCGTGGAGCTTCCTGCCACTCTGCCTATTCCTCTCTTGCCCGTGGCCAGGTCCATTCCTCAGCCGGTGGATCCTGACCCACCCTTGAGGCGGTCAACCCAAATTCGTCACCCACCTACTAGACTGGACTTATGAGCCTGTTTGCACATTGGACTCACTGACTTGTTGTGCAACAACGTTAACATGTTTCTCTTTTTGTCGTTCCAAGAGTTCTCTTTCTATATTTGATGATTGCACTTGTTTTGTTTGTGGTACAACCTCGTTGCTATGTTGCACCTGACACCTTCCTATGTATACAGTTTAGCCTCATGTACATGTTGTAAATATTGCACACACATACTCAGATGCACTCAGTACACACCAATATTTATTACCATGTAAGCACATATTCTTGTGAAAAGGGGGTATGTCATGATATCCATATTAACATACCATGGTGCAATCACACACACACACTGATTGACAGGTAGACGGACCCATCAACACACACGCAACATCACAGCCAATCACCTGTGAGAGCACACGCACTATAAAACAGGGAACACCACAGCTCCCGCTCATTCCACCAGGAGATAGCTCAGAGCACAGAGCTCACAGCGTGCCACTCAGACATACACCATGGGCTGAGTGCCTCGCTAAGTTAGTGCAAGGGCTGGGTCCACAGGTTAACTGGTGAAGTGCGAACCACAGCCAGAAGTTAACAGTTGTTATTATACAGAATAATAAAACAGAGTTGTACCATCTACAACCGAGTTGGTTCGTTTGTATATCGGAACACCCAACACGACAGATTGCATTGAGAAAGTGGGACAATCTGCTTTAATTTCCAACTTCCAGACATGGAAAGAGCATTTAAAAGGAGAGGTTGGTTGAACTCGATGATACCTTTTGGGGTTCTGAAAACGCCTCGCCCATAACAATTAGAAAGACGGAGGTTGAGGGATGACCTGATAGAGGTCTACAAGATTATGAGGGGCATGGATAGAGTGGATGGGCAGGCACTCTTTCCCAGGGTGGAGGGGTCAGTCAAAAGGACCCATAGGTTTAAGTTACATGAGGCAAAGTTCAGAGGAGATGTGCAAGGCAGCTTTTTTTACGCAGAGGGTGGAGTGCCTGGAACGCACTGCCAGGGGAGGCTGTGGAAGCAGATACATTCATGGCGTTCAAAAGGCATCTTGGCAAACACATGGAAAGGATGGGTATAGAGGGAGACGGTACAAGGAAGTGCCGAGGGTTTTGGCCAAGGGTGGTATCATGACTGGTGCAGGCTTGGAGGGCTGAAGGGCCTGTTCCTGTGCTGTAGTGTTCTCTAATAATTGCAGTCAGTATTCACCATCATTCACCACCACTCAGATACTGAAGCAATCTGTGCCCACATGCTGCATGACAACATTCAGGCTTGTGCTGATAATCAGCAAGTAACATTATGCCACGCAAGTATTAAACAATGGCAGTTTCCAACAAGAGAGGATCTAACCACCACTCTTGACATTTAATGCCATTACTCTCAATGAACCCCACCATCAACATCCTGGGGATTACAATTAACCGGAAACTGAACTGGACCACCATATAAATACAGTGGCTATAAGAGCAAGTCAGAGGCTGGAAATTCGACACCTCATTTCCCTCACCTCGTATCTCTCCAAATCCTCTCCACAGACGCAAGTCAGAAATTGATGGAATATTCTACCTATCTGGATGAGCCATGATGTGGAGATGCCGGCGTTGGACTGGGGTGAGCACAGTAAGAAGTCTTACAAAACCAGGTTAAACTCCAACATGTTTGTTTTGAATTGTTTGAATTTCACCTGACGAAGGAGCTGTGCTCCGAAAGCTAGTGATTCGAAACAAACCTGTTGGACTTTAACCTGGGGTTGTAAGACTTCTTACTATCTGGATGAATGCAGCTCTAGCAACACGAAGCTGAACATCATCCAGGATAAAGAACCCTTCCTAATTGGTATCCAATCCACCACTTTAAACATCTGCTCTCTCCACCACTTTTGCACAGTAGCTGCAGTGGGTAACATCTACAAATGCACTGCAGCATCTCGCCAAGGCTCCTTTGACAGCACATTCCAACATCCAACCTCTGCTCCTGAAGTGCAGCAGACACATGGTGAACACCATTACCTGCAAGTTTCCTTCCAAGTCACACACCACCCTGACTTGGAACTATATCACTGTTCCTTCATTATTGCTGGGTCAAAATCCTGGATCTCACTCCTCAGCAGCACTGCGGGTGTACCTGTACCACCTGGACTGTACCAGTTCAAGCCTGCGGTTCACTACCACCTGTGCAGCAGCAATGAAGGCTGGGCAATAAATTCTATCCTTTCCAGCAATGCTCACATCAACAATAAACAAACAAAATTATGCTGCAATAAAGAAAACATTGCAAACAGTAGAGAACAAGCATACAACAGAACATTGAAAAATGCCCCTACTCATGTAGAAAGTATGCTGTACTGGTTGGTTGCTGTGAGATACACATTATCAATGATAATACAGCTGGCTGTTTACATAGGTATAGCAAAGCCCACAATAATCTAACTCTCTCCAGCCATCCCAGAAAACAAACAATACTATCTATTTATAGACCTAGAGCTCTGAAAATACAGATACTGTAAACCAACCCAACAGGTCCATCTGACGACCCATAAAGTACTTATGTTACTGATCCAATCATTTCTGTTAGATTGGGTTCTTTTAGTGCAATAAATTAAATATTTCAAAATACTCAAATAGCCGTTTATTACAGGAATTTGGCTCAGAAGGTATTTTCTGGTGATCTACTGTCATTAAGATAACTGATCTGTGTGCACAGGCTGGAATACTTTCCATATCTGTCATTCAATGGGATGAGGGCGAGAAAGACAGATGTGTGGGTATGGGAGAAGAGGGACAGGGACCAACACAGGAGTTGGTAGTGTCCGAAATGGACACATCTGAAGGCAGAGCTCCACATTCTGAGACATGCCTCCAAATCCAATAATGTGATTTCCCCCCCCCCCCCGCATCCTCCCAAAAAATTCAAGACTCCACTCTCATGGGCACCCCTCTCTCCCTTTTCTTTGGAAGGGGTAGTTTCCAACCCATGACTCACAGTCCTCCCAAAACAGAAAACTTCCAACTTCCAATGCTCCCCTGTGACTGCGATTTGTGAAAGCCAAAGTGAATGGACTTGGATCCTTACCTTGGGTATGTTGCTGTAGAGGAAGGCTGACATTTCTGTGGGCTGACTGTGGCGGATGGATGAGGTAGCCAATTTCCGTCGATGGAGAAGGTGCTGTGCATGGCTGATTATTGCTTTGCAATAGCCGGTAAAACAAAGATCCTGTGAGACAGAATAGATTGTTCAAGACTTCACTAATATCAGAAAGAAATACAGATCAGAACAGGAATTCTCAACAACAATTCACTGCAGACTGTCTATACATTGCCAATGTGGCCAATTGAAACAGAAATGGACAGCGGGCATTCCCTGTCCCACTGTGTTCCATTTGATTTTGCAAATGGAAAGACTCAGATTTGAACCCCCATTTGAATACACTATAGTGGGATGACAGAATCCTTCAGGATTTAGGTATTCAATACTGACAAAATACTTCAATTGCACCACACAGCTGAAGCCAACGCATTATTACAGGGTTCACTGAATCCTTTATGTGCTGTAAAAAAAATAATCAAATGCCCTTTAGTAACTGCAGTGTCTAAATGTTGGCTATATCGTGGGTTTCCTCCAGATGCTCCGGTTTCCTCCCACAATCCAAAGAGGTGCAGGTTAGGTGGATTGACCATGCTAAATTGCCCCTCAGCACCCAAAAGGTTAGAATCCTTAAGTCAGGTGCTTTTTCCAGCGGCCGGTGCAGACTCGATGGGCTGAATGTCCTCCTTCTGCACTGTAAATTCTATGCGCTGCAAGCATTAAAACAAAGGACATCAGGTCTCACGCACCTCAGCTAATGCTTCAAATGTTACCCCACAGTTACAAAGATCGTCACTGTTATTTCATCACAACCATGAATGCACAGGGACCAGAGCATGGAGACAGTGCTGCAGACTGCAGTGGATATGTCACTTGCAAGAGACTCTAATTCAAAGCTTAAACAGTGCTATTAAAGTCACAGTAGCTGACAATGGGACTTGTTCATTGAGCCCGACATGCTATTGAGATGCTTTTCCTTTCATAAGATGAAGTCCAGTCTTCACATTGAGAACACCCACCATTGTGTTGTGTGGCCCTATCACCGTGCAAAACCCGCTTGAATTTTAATAAATCAAGCAACCAAACACTGGGCATCCTGTGAGGCACTGTGAGCCATCAGCAGCGTGAGCCATCAGCAGCAACAGAATTGCATTCAACCTGGTCGCACAGTGGTTAGCACAGTTGTTTCACAGCTCCAGGGTCTCGGGTTCCGATTCCTGGCTTGGGTCACTGTCTGTGCGGAGTCTGCACGTTCTCCGTGTCTGCGTGGGTTTCCTCCGGGTGCTCCGGTTTCCTCCCACAGTTCAAAGATGTGCAGATTCGGTGGATTGGCCATACTAAATTGCCCTTGGTGTCCAAAAAGGTGAGGTGGTGTTATTGGGTTGTGGGGATAGGCTGGAGGTGTGCATTGAGGTGGGTTGATCTTTCCAGTGCGGACTGGATGGGCAAAATGGCCTCCTTTTGCACTGTAATTTCTATGTCTATGTCTAACCACACTCTGTAACCTCATGGTCCGGAGTACCCACTCTCATAGGATAGAATAGAATTTACAGTGCAGAAGGAGGCCATTCGGCCCATTGAGTCTGCACCGGCTCTTGGAAAGAGCACCCTACCCAAGGTCAACACCTCCACCCTATCCCCATAACCCAGTAACCCCACCCAACACTATGAGCAATTTTGGACACTAAGGGCAATTTAGCATGGCCAATCCACCTAACCTGCACATCTTTGGACTGTGGGAGGAAACCGGAGCACCCGGAGGAAACCCACGCACACACGGGGAGAATGTGCAGACTCCGCACAGACAGTGACCCAAGTCGCTCCTCACTTCCCCCCGGTATCTCCATTCGACCATTACCATCATGCTGGGTTCAATGAAGAGTGCAGGCGAGCATGTCAGGAGCAACACCAGGCATATCTAAAAGTGAGGTGTCAACCTGGTGAAGCTATAATCACAGGACTATTTGTGCGCCAAACAGCAGGCAATAGACAGGAAGCAATCCCACAACCAACGGATCAGATCTAACTCCTGCACATCCAGTTAAAAAGGCGGTGGATTGGCGGCACGGTGGCTAGCACTGCTGCTACTTCATGGTGCTGAGGACCTGGGTTCGATCCCGGCCCCAGGTCACTGTGTGTGTGCAGTTTGCACATTCTCCGTGTCTGCGTGGTCTCATCCCCACAACCCAAAGATGTGCAGGGTAGGTGGAATGGCCACGCTTAATTGAAAAAATAATAAATGTGGCAAATAATTAAACTAATGGGGAAGAGGCGGCTCAACAAAGAGAGCCCCCAGATCAGTGCAAAAGACAAGGCTGAAGCATTTGCAACCATCTTCAGCCACAAGTTGTGAAAGGATGATCCATCACGGCCTCCTCCTCAGGTCCCCATCATCGCAGGTCATTTACTTCCCGATCAATCTACTCTTGACCATCAGCAAAGCGTTGGAAGGTGGAAACAACAGTGCTATGAAATGGCATTTTCTCAGCTCTAACCTGCTCACTGACATTCCGTATGGATTCCACCAGAGCCATTCAACTCAGACCTCATTCCAGCATTGATCCAAAAATAGATAAAAGATCTGAAATTCAGATCTGGTGAAGATCCGCTTTACCTCAAGGCAGCATGTACCAAAAATAGCAACAAAGAACGCTAGGAAAACTGAAGGCAATGGGAATCAGGGGGAAAACTTTCCACTGGTTTCTGTCACTTAGCAGAATGGAAGATGGTTGTGGTTGTTGGAGGTCCATCATCTCAGCGCCATGACATTGCTGTAGAGTTCCTCAGGGTAGTGTATGATGCCTAACCATCTTCAGCTCCTTCAATTACATTCCGTCCATCATAAGGTCAGGAGGACGTTTGCTGACGATTTCACAATTTACAGTGACATTCGATTCTTCAGATGGTGTCCATGTACAGCAACATTTCGATAATATTCACACTAATAATAGTAATAATAAGTGGCACAACACTGCCACCATACAAGTGCGAGGCAAGGACCATCGCCATCAGGAGAGAAACTAACCATCTCCCCATGACATTCATTGGCATTACCATTGTTTGATCCCCCACTATCAACATCCTGAGGACTACCATTGACAGAAACTGAAGTCGATCAGCCATATAGATACTGTAGCTATAAGAGGTCAGAAGTTGGGAATTGCTCATTGATTATCTGCAAGGCACAAAGTTAGAATTGTAATTAATACTCTCCACTTGCTTGGATGAGTGCAGTTCCAACAACCCACAAAAAAGACTGGGCACTGCCCAAGACAAAGCGGCCCACTTGATTGGCACCTCATCCACCACATTAAACATTTACTCCCTCCACCACCGGCACAGTGGTACCAGTATGTACCATCTACAAAATGTGCTGCAGCAACTCGCCAAGGCTCCTTCAACAGCACCTTCCAAACCCACAACCTCAATTACCTAGAAAGACAGGGACAACAGACACATGGGAACAACACCACCTACAGGTTCCCCTCCAAGCCATACACCATTTTGACTTGGAACTGTATTGCCATTCTCTTTCTGTCGTAGAGTCAAAATCCTGGATTTCCCTTCCTAACAGCATTGTGGGTGTACCTATACTACATTGACAGCAGCGGTTCAAGAAGGCAGCTCACACCACCTTCTCAAGGAAAATTAGGGATAGTCAATAAACGGTGGCCTAGCTAGCAATGTCCACCACAACCCATGGACAAATTTTAAAAAAGGGTGAGAATTTTGCATGAATCAAGCTCCTTTGGTGCTGCACCTGAGATCAAGAAAATGACTTAATACTCGAGATAAAAGCAAATTACTGCAAATACTGGAAACTGAAACCAAAAAGAAAATGGTGGAAAATCTCAGCATGTCTGGCAGCATCTGCAAGGAGAGAAAACAGCTGACGTTTCGAGTCCTGGATGACCCTTCGTCAAAGCTTTGACAAAGGGTCATCTGGACTCGAAACGTTAGCTCTTTTCTCTCCCTACAGATGCTGCCAGACATGCTGAGATTTTCCAGCATTTTCTTTTTTAATACTCAGGGATGATGTCCTCCTTCCTCTGATAACATTGTTCTCAGGCCAACAGTTTGAAGCCCCACTTGTGTATCACATCTCATAGTAGTTCTGACTCAATTGGGATATTTTAAAACATGGAGGCACTGGGTGGGACTTTCCTCCCTCTCCGCAGTGTGTTCTGCGGCGGTGGATGACTGCTCGTTAGCGGCTAGCAGCAGGATCTTCTGGTCCCACTGCTAACGGGGTTTCCAGTTGAACGCACCCCTCGCTGCCGGGAAACCCGCAACGGGATCTTATGGTATTCCGTTGGTAGGACCATAAGGTCCCGTCAGCGTGAACGGCCAGAAAATCCCACCCTCTGTTATATGCATGCTCATTCTCACCTGGAAACGTCTGCTGCTGTGGATGTTGGGGAAAGACGTGCAGGAATCTACCCACATGATCAGATCCGTGCTGTTCAGATGTTGCCTCTTCACCTCACTATCTCTCCAACTGCGTGCATGATGAAGCCTATAGGAAGCTTTCTGTGATAAAAAAAGAGCTAACCACCTGTGGAGGAAAAGGTGGCACTGAGATGTACTGAATATTATACATCTTAATAAGTTACTGCACTTAAAGGCTTGGCCTCCCAAACATGACAAGATTAATTTCAGTGTACATCATTCCATCAACACCCTGCACTCTAACACGAGCGCACCTTCCTTATCCTAAATATCTCAGCACTCCAGAAACAGTAAAGCATCTGCAAACAATGTCGGGGCAGAGAGAGGGGGAAGAAAAAGCTGGGAAAGTGCAATTGTGAGAAGAATAACCAGCTTGAGAACCTTTGCAGCGAGTGCAGATAGACTGAGCAGCCATCAGCAGTCGAAATACAACAAAACACGAGCCACCCACCAGCATTCTTCACAATTTTTTACACACTTTGCACAGTGCTTAAAACCTTTAGTCAGCAATTACCCAGAAGAAAACAGTCAAGCTGTGTGGCTGTGTGCAATGAGATTGCTGTTAGAAGCGTTGCTAGGAATTAACATGTCTTATCATGGTTCATACAGGGAACAGGGAACAAATAACCCAGGAAATAATCAAAAATATCCAGCAGGTTCAGTTCAAATTGCTGTTTCCTCTGGTCATGCTAGAAGTTGGATATGTGATAAAATTGCTCCTTGAAACAGCAAAATCCAGCAACAAATGACCATAACAATCCTCGAACAGGTGCCATGCAGCCTCCTCCACAGAGAAGGGAAGATCTGCTTACACACCAGCAAGGGTGGGGACAGAGCAATTAGTCAGCAATTTAACAGAGCTCAGTATGAGTACCAAAATCATTTTGGAGAATTCATCCACATTTGCCCAAGTGACTGAATTTTGCTCCAAATTATTGGAACTCTCTGCCTCAGAAGACAGTCGAAGCAGGATCACTGATTTTCTTTTTTAAGGCAGAGGTACATAGATTCACAGCAGGCAAGGTAATCAAAGGTTATCGGGGGCAGATGTGGAATGTGGAACTCAACACAAACAGATCAACCATGATCTTATTGAATGGCTGAGCGGCTCAAGGGGCTGAATGGTCTACTCCTGCTCCTATTTTATATGTTCATGTTGTTTCCAAAAGCTTTTCCACCACTGGTGTTAAACTTAATGGCCTGCTGCGTGTGGGTTTATCCTTACACCATTTCTTGAACATGGGTGTAACATTTGCAATTCTCCAGTCATCTGATACCACCTCTGATTCTCAAGGATTGGAAGATTATGGTCAGTGCCGTGACAATTTCCACCCTTACTTCCCTCAGTATCCTTGGATTCATCTCACCCAGTCTTGGTGACTCATCCAGTCCAGGTGCCTTTTCAACTTTAAGTGCAGACAGCCCATCTAATACCTTATCTATCATCAATTGTTTGCCCATCCAGTGTCTCAACTTCTTTCACTATGACTTGGGAAGCACCTTGTGACAAATCAAATGGCCTTTTAATCTGTTGTCATCACCTCGAGACACATACTATGCGCTCTTTCCATCACCAACCTATTCCCATTTTGGTGTTTATCCTCCACAAGAGTAGATAGTTCTGATCATGTTTACTCACTCTGTTTTCACAACCATTTATCCTCTTCTCTAATCTTGAACGTTGTTATAGTTCCCGCTTCAATCATTAACCATAGAAATAAATTTCATAGCCTCAACTCTGAAGAGGTTACTCTGTCCTAATCTTTTAGTTAATCTTCTTTCGATGGCCCCTCAGTCTTGGCCCTTTGACTACAGGAAATAGCTTCTATCCATCTTGTCCCACTCTTCATAATTTGGCACACCAGACACACCTGGTACAAGAGGGCAGGCTTGCCTACTGAATTTTAGACACACACTGTTTAGCACACTGGGCTAAATCGCTGGCTTTGAAAGCAGACCAAGGCAGGCCAGCAGCACGGTTCAATTCCCGTAACAGCCTCCCCGAACAGGCGCCGGAATGTGGCGACTAGGGGCTTTTCACAGTAACTTCATTTGAAGCCTACTTGTGACAATAAGCAATTTTCATTTCATTTCATTTTCATACACTTTAGTCCCTGCACACCAATAGCACTCACCTTGCAAGCATCCCTTGAAGCATCACGTTTGACATTTCAGAGGGTGACACATCTATAAATCGCAGAAAAGAGAAGCAGCTTTCCTCATCATTACCTGGGAGAGAAAAAAACATATCTTTAGAGGTCTGGCACCCAATAACTGGACAAACACTTGGAGAACACCAACTAAAATTCTTACCTTTTCTATGAAACAGAGACTGATGGATGTGGACTGGGGAGAAGGGGGACAGAATGACTCGTAACCACCTAAAAGAGGGAGATCAATGAAAAATTAAGGATTCATCTATACAAGGCTGTGCAATCAGCGGCCCTGAACAGCCAACCGCAACAACCCCACCCACCTCTGTAAGAGACACAAACATAATCCCCCTTCTTTAATTAGCAGGTAAATTCACAATCTCCTATCCAGATACATCTGCGAATACATGGCCAGCCGCCATCACAGAGACAAAAAGAAAAGTCAAAGCCGACTGGATTCTAGATTGTATATAGGTTCCCATAGCTGGAACTAGGTTTCAAAACCAGCCCAGACAGATGAGTCTCCCCAATTGCATCTGTAAGGATTCAATGTGAAATTGTCTTGGCCAGTCTCCCTGCAGGTGCCAGAGGCTAAACACAGAGCATAAAACTGGCATGAATCAGGAATATCACTCAAGAAAACCACAGGATGGCTGCAATGGGAAACTAGAGGTCCAAGTGCAGTTGAGACATTGAAGTACTAATGCTGTCATTCAGAAGCCTGAAATGTATGTGCTGGGTAGCTGGGGAATGGATCACATTCCATTTCAAACCTCAGGCTCCTCTCAAACTCCGATCTACCAGAGGAACATATTTTCATTGTCTAACACTCTAACATGATAAATTAATACAGAACTGGGGCAGTTTTGTTATTAAGGCCCTGCCTAATCAGAACTGTGGGGAGAATGTTAAACTCATTTCAAACAGGATAGAGCCTGCAAAGAGCAGACTTTCATCATGTTAGTCTGGTCGAAACAACAGTGCCAGTTAATTCCAAAATATTTTGTATTAAGAGGATAACAAATTGTTGGTGTGGCACGAGATGTTATGATTAAATAACTCCTGTTTCAACAACAGTCAAAGTTTGGTAGCAAACATTTGGAGATTTAATGAGAAGAACTTATTAACATGGATTTAAAAAAAAAAATAGTAACTTTTTCATGTGAAGTGCAAAGAAGATAATTGCGGATCTGTTGCTTGCTGACCTGTTGCGACAATGATTGAAGTGATTGATCTGTCCATCCCTGTAAATAAGTTTGGGAATGTTGTACGGTTTCAGAGACATATGGAAAGGTGATTTTGTCTCTTGGCGCTCAAACAGTTCTGGATGGTTACAGACCTAAAAGAGAGAAACAAATCTGAACATGAACAACACAAAAGTTAACAACTATCCAACTAGTTGATACAGAAATGCATAGATGCATGTGCATATAAGAATAAACCACTCTTTCATTGGTGCACACATGTAGAGCTCTTGCCCTTGGTCTGTTTGGATTTCTTGAGGACTTACTGGTGAAAGCACAGACCAGGATTCAGTGTCTAAGTCACTGATGGTTTACTGAGTGAACGCCCCAAACCCTGGCTTGCATTAATTCCCTAATGGATTAATGGGTAAAGGCACTGATCCCTGATCTGTGAACTAGCTCAACTCAGAAAGAGAACAAAAACTGAAATAGCCAAGATGGGTGATCTATAACCACCAGTGCCCCACGGTTCAGGTCCTGAATGTCCTTGCCTGGCACCTATTTACATCAGGAACCGATGGACTGCTAGATATCAACATCCCTGTACACAACCAAAAGCCAGATGAGAGAAATGAGGAAATAAACAGTTGTCATGTTTCACCTATTGTGAACACATTATTCTGAAGCCACAAGTACGAAAAGTTTGAAAGATTCTGTTGAGTGTCTTGTAATGAACGTAGGAATTTCAGATGTATTGTATTTGGTGCAATAAGGATTAAAAGTCTGGGTTAGTGTGAGTATGATTGCTGCAGTGCTGTTTCGAAGGTTTTGGGAGCCCGAGGTACAATTAAAGCATCATAAAAGCTTTGACTAATGGAGTTGTGTTTGGATTAAGGGGGTTCCCCAGTGAGTTAGATGCATTGTGTGCTAGCTTGGTAAGATGATGTAATTAAGGGGAGGAGCTACGGTATCAGACATTTTGTAGAAAAACAGTTAAGGGGCTGGTTTAGCACACTGGCTAAATCGCTGGCTTTTAAAGCAGACCAAGGCAGGCCAGCAGCACAGTTCAATTCCTGTACCGGCCTCCCCGAACAGGCGCCGGAATGTGGCGACTAGGGGCTTTTCACAGTAACTTGATTGAGGCCTACTTGTGACAATAAGCAATTTTCATTTCATTTTTCAATTTTCATTTCATAGTTAAGTTTTAGATTGGGATGTGAGCAAAAAGGTGAGCTGAAACAAGCGGAGAAGCAGCTTCTGAAGAAATACAGCCAGAGTTTCTGCATGGTTCTGACAGGATTCAGGTCTCTTTTTTAAAGCAGTATCAAAAGATCTTTCTTTCGCAAAGTAGAGTATCCAAAGAACATCTCTGTGCAGCAGGTATTCCTGAGTGACAACTGTATTTGAAAGTGGATTGAAAGCGGAGATGGTTTTGTTGTTTGAGTGGGAATAAAGATAACAGTTAAGGGTTATTGCGCCACTGTATTCATTAGCATTATTTAAGGGGTAATTGTAAGCTAATTTTCTTAGTGACTTAAATATATTTTAATACTGTGTTAGTAATAACGTTTGTTTTAATATAGCATAACCCAATTTTGTGTGAAATCACTCCAGGAGCGAGGTATTCTTTCCTCACAGTCTTACAAAATTAAAATCAAATATTGGGGTTTCTGTCCAGTAGCCTAGATACTGTTGGGGTCTGGTCTGGTCCAGGATCGTAATATCTATGGAGAAAAGCTGATGGTGCAGGGTGTACTCTGAATGAACATTGTTGCCCACAAAGATTATCGAGAAATACACTCGACATGCAGCATCAGCGTAACAAATAGGGAGCCAAACTGCTGCTGTCCTGTCTCTCTTCAATCTTTTTGCTTGTACTGCTTTGTTCTCCATCTCTAAATGAAAATCTGTGTGCAGTCCAGCAGAAAATGGACATGTCAATGAGGCCCTGGAGACACAATGTGGAGCTTTGTGGTGGTTCAAGACAGCACATTGGAGACTTCCAGTACCAACTAAAAGAGGTTTATCAATAGTAGGCAAAGACAAATGTATACAGGCACAAAGCAATGCTGGATGGGTCTCAGCTCTGCAGATCTGGGGTCCACGCTGCCCAGGTCCCTGCTCCCAGGGCCCCGGGATTTCTCAATTGGTCGAGGTTCATGCACTCCCACTTGCCTTTTTGGAAGCAGAAATGCTGCTCGTGATAGACAGGAATAAGGGCTCAAAGGCTAAAGTTGGAAGATCTGGAGAACGGGTCAAGGTGCCTGAATCTCAGAGTGGTGGGTTTGCCAAAGGGAGTGAAGGGCCTGAGGCTAACTGAGCATTTTGGATTCCCAAGGTGGGAAGGAATTGCGGGAGGATCTGGAGGCACTGCTGGGCCTGAAGGAGGTTCAGATAGTGTTGAGGCACATGCAGGCACCGGGGACTGGAAGGATCCCTGGCAGAATTTTATAAGAAGTTTGCAAATCAGTTGGGTCCATTGTTATTGTGCATGTTTAGGGACTCCTTGGTGCGGGGTTCCCTCCCAGAGACACTGGGGCAGGCGTCCATCTCTCTATTCCTGAAAAAGGATAAGGATCCCACAGAGCGTGGGTCACATCGCCTGATCTCACTGCTAAATGTAACTGCCAAATTATTGCAAAGGTGTTAGCATTAAGGCCTTGCCTTTCGGAGGTAGTGGGAGAAGATCAGACAGAGTTTGCAATGGGACGGAAACTGCCGTCCAATGTGAGATGGTTGGTGAATGTGGTGCTACCCCTGCGACCGGGCTGGGAGCGGATATAATTGTGTCATTGAACACGGAGAAGGCATCCAACCAAGTTAAGTGAGGGTACCTCTTTGCGGTATTGGAGAAATTTGGGTTTGGTCCTGGGTACGAGATTTTGTTTTTATCTCAGTGTCTCCTGGCTTTCCTGCCTAATCTTTTCTCCAAAGGGTTGAGCGGCTTATTTCTGGCTTTATTTGAGTGGGTAAGGTCCCGGGATTAGGAGGGGGGAGGGGGTTCCTTCAGAGGGACAGACAATTAGAGGTCTGGCGCTACCAAGCCTGCTACATTATTACTGGCGGCCAAATCGGAGGGTTGGGGTGGTACGGGGATCCGGGATCTCTATGGGTTCAGATGGCGTCTGGGTGATACAGATGGACAAGTTTGGGGGCATTGGTAACGGTGTAAATCGAAGGTACTAGGCAAACTCAGTGGTGGTGTCCACATTAAAAGATATGGAGGCAACTCTGCCAGCGTTTTACGTTGGGGGTAGCCTCAAGGCTGGCTCCCATTTGTGCTTACCACCAGTTCAGCCGGCAAGGCTGGGCGCAACATTTGGGGCATGAAAAGAGAAAGGGCTGGAGAGAGAATTAATGATTTATTCCTGGTAGGGCGGTTTGCCAGCCTGGAGGAATTGAAAGCGAAATTTGGGTTGGCAGGCTCGGACGTGTTTAGGTACCTCCAGGTATGGAGCTTTGTGAAGAGAATGTTCGCGGATTTACCAGTGGTGCAGATATCATCCTTATAGGAGAGGATTTTCTCCTGCTTGGTGTCAGATGGGGGCAGCACATCCGGCACGTACGAACGGATCGTCGGGGAAGAGTTCAGTTCGGTGGAAAGCTAAATGGGTGGAGGAGGTGGTGCCAATACTGGAGGAGGAGATATGGAGCAAGGCACTGTGGAAGATGAACACCACCTTTGATAGTGAGCGGGAGGTTGGAGCTGGTGTTGCTGAATATATAGGTCCCCAACTGGGACGATGCAGAATTTGTGAAAGTGTTGCCTAAGGCACCGTTTGATTATTTTTTGTGGGGGGACAGAATAATCGTGGTGTCAGACCAGGTGCTGCACCTGGTGGACCTCCACTTGGAACAAGGGGGTTCCCAGCAGCTGCAGTGGGTTCTAGATGTGGGGCTGTTGGCTGATAAGAGGGATCTGTGAAAGGATAGAGGTGGCTATAAGAAACAATGTGGAGCATAATAGGACGGGTGAGATCTCCTCCCCCATATTGTGGGAAGCGTTGAAGGTGGTGATCAGATAGGAGTTTCTCTCGACCCGGACTGCCCGATTTTGTTTGCCTGAATAAAAACGTTGGAAATTGTCCTCAGTAAAAGGGATTCCCTTAATGGACACAATGGTTCTGGTAGGCAGCAAATGGCAAATATCCACGGAATGCATCCACCGTAGCCACCGAGGCCATGGCTCCTGTATGGACAGCCATTTGCAATGAGTGTGAATCACGACAAGAAATTTGCCCCAAGAAATGGCCTGCATATTCTACATGCATTCTGGTCCATGTGCAATCTGACCACTCTCAGGGATGGAGATTGGCCAAAGGAGGTAACGATTGCGGAGTCTGGCAGGGAATGCATTGCCATATCACTTCCTCAGTAGCTTTATCAATTCGAGGCATCCAGATACAATTGCGAGCCAACATCCTCATCTTTGTTTGGCCCGGATGGACACCGTGTAATGCTTGCAAGAGGGGTTCCCGCACTGAGGGTGAAACAGCGACTCGAGAGCCCCAAAGAATTACTCCATCCTTGCAGGTTAGTTCATTCCCTCGGGTTAAGTCGGGCCTCAACTGTTCAGACTGTTTTTGGAGTCAACCTGTTCGTATCATCTGTTTCACCGTGTATAATAGTGGATCTCGCTGAGACCAATTCTGTAGATGTCCAGAAGAAACCGTCAAGTTCCCCGCCAAGATGATTTCTTGGGATATTTGCTGTGGCCATATAGGTGGACAGATTGGTCATGCTACCCAATTTAAGGTCGGTGGCCCTTCTCGAATATAATCAAATGTCTCCTCCCCCACAACTGTAACTGATGCCTGAGTAACGACTTCCATGTTCACGGGTCTTCCATTCACTTGCAGAATTATTTCGATTAGGGCTGTCTTAATTACTTAGACAACATTCAGATGGTAAATTTTGAGTTCCTCCTCAGAGCTCTTCTCTACTTAGTTCAGTGGTCTTGTGGATTGTTGCTGCTGTTTTGTTTTGCATTGGTGTGCTTTGCTCGCCAAAAAGCCTGGATATGTCCTCTTTGTGTACAATGGAAACACACAAACGCGCGACAACAGCAAGCATCCTGGGGTGATCTTCTCCACACCAAATACAATCGACTTCGTGATGATCCATTCTTTTCCCAGTTCGCTGAGACTTTGATTTGGTCCTGAGGACTGTGTCTGATTCTCCCTCGTGCCTGTCTTGCAGGGACTTCTCGTGACCCTATGCCCCACAACTGATTCACTTACCTGTCTGGCATGCTTTGGAGCTCAGATCCACCTTTTTCGGTACCTGCCGTCGGCTGAGCTGTCTCAATCGCTGTGTCTAAAGTGATAAGTTTCAGCCAGGAGTTTTTTCTGGATGCTGAGGTTGTTGATCTCATAAACTAGGCGGTCGTGCAACATATCGCTGAGCACTGCATTGAACACAGTGATCGGTCATTTGGCAGAGCCTGGCTACAAAGGAACAAATGGACTACCACAATTTAAAGTACCAAATTCTTTTTTTCCCAATTAAGGTACAATTTTGTGGGGCCAATCCACCTACCCTGCACATATTTAGGTTGTGGGGGTGAGACTCATGCAAACACTGGGAGAATGTGCAAACTCCACATGGACGGTGACCTGGGCCGGGAGAGATGTACTCTTCTGGGTCCCCAACAGCAGAGTTGAATTTAAACCACTGTAGGATGATCAAGGGCCTGGATTAAATGTTTCTTGACCAATGTAGATAATTAGTCAAAAATTTTCCAGTCAGAAGCCTCTGGGGATGCACATTTTTTATTGAGTTGTAGGTTTGAGGTCCACAAACTGTCAAAAGTTATCACCTTCTGCTCGTCATCCCTTGCTATCTCATTCGCTGTGAAGAAATAGCAGAGCCATTCAATGTACTAGCCTTTGCCCCCCCCGGTCGAATGATTCTAAATTTCCAAGCATTGGTATCTTACTCACTTTTTGGGTGCGACTGTTGAAGGTTTCCGATTCTCTACTGTCTATAGAGGTTTTTCCTTTCCCCATTCAAATCCTGAGCTAAAGACTAGCAATTGAACTGTTTACCTTGTCGCCAATGTAGAGGTTCGAAACAATACACTTCCAGTAGCAACTGAAAAGAGTTTATTAACAGTCGGCAAAGGCAACTACATTCGGGCACAGAGCAATGCTGGATAGGTCTGGACTCTCCCGCTCCGGGGTCCACATTGCCCGAACTCCTGCTCCCAGGGCCCTGCCCTTTCTCTCTATTGGTCAGCATTTGCACGCTCCTGCACGATTGGTTGCGAGCCAATCACATGGACCGCAAAGCCTACCCCTTAAACAGGCCACTACAAGAGCTCAGTTGCTTAATTTGCTAAGATCACTGACTTTCTCCTTGAAACAGGCGTTTCTTTTTCTTGCCCCTATTGATAAATAAGAATTTTTGCTTGCACTGTGTTGCAGGAAAATGAAGCTCTTCTACATTACTCTCAAATTTAGCCTAGCAACCCCTCCCTTAGCGTGGCCAATCCATCAACATGTGACATGCTAATTCCACCTTTCTGCCCATGATGGCATTAGTTCACACAGGTAGATTAATACAAATATGCAGTTTGGAATTTACAATGGTAAAATATGATAGGAGCTGCATGAAGATGTTAGTTTTGTTGGACAAAAACACTTTTAATATAGGTCTGATGTATGGGAGAGTGGAGGGAAGTGGAAAGCTGAAGGACATGAACAATGGAGAGCACTGACCTTGCGGAACTGCATGACAAGGTTCATGAGGCTGCTGGTGGTGTTCTGGGCCTGCTGAGTGGTTCCCATAGATGATTGGAGTAGGTCTTCAATGGAAATTTTGTTCTTCAAAGCCTGGTACAACATTTTCTGCCTACTTTTCAGCTGGCAATACATCAGGATCTCAATCTGCACAGCGAACAAAGGAGAACAGTGGTTTAGGGGACATAATTAAGAAGCACACAGGTCAAGATTAAGTGCAGCTCCCTACCTATAGCTGTCAAATATCAATGTATGCAATGAAACCAAACAGGAGAGTTTTGGTGCTCCACTCCATAGCCAACATTCAAGATGCAGTTATATGGTAAATTCTCAGAACATCCGTATTAATAAATTTAACTTTACCATTGATGTGATGAAAACAAATGCAGCAACTGTTTTTAATTTGTTCTTGGGATAGGAGCATTGTGGGCAGAAAATTGGCATTTATTGCCCGTCCCCAATTGCCCTTCAGCAGGCAATGTTGTGCCACCTACTACTGAGCAGCTTGCTGGGCCATTTCAGAGGACCATTAAGGCTTAATCATACTGCTGTAGGTCCAGTGTCACATGGAGGCCAGGACAGGTAAAGATGGCAGATTTTCTCCCCTGAAGGTCATTGTGAACCAGATGGATTTTATGATATGGAGATGCCGGAGTTGGACTGGGGTGAGCACAGTAAGAAGTCTGACAACACCAGGTTAAAGTCCAACAGGTTTGTTTCAAATCACTAGCTTTCGGAGCACTGCTCCTTCCTCAGGGCAGATGGATTTTGACAGCAATCTAGTAGAATACCTACAGTGCAGGAGAAGACCATTCAGTCCAGCGGAGCGGGCAGAGAGGGGAGCGATTTTTGGAGGGGAGAGCTGGAAGGTAAGCTGAGTTTTTGATTTTTAAATTACTTTATCGGAGCTTTATTTTTCTCAGTGCAGCAGAAAACCGGAAGTTGGCCGTGGGGAGACCTGGAAAGGTTTGTATTACCCAATAAATTTGAACGGTGAGGAAACCCGAGACACTACACGTGTAGTGTCCCCCACCACCCCTCCTCCTCTAACCTAAAAAACCTGTTGGACTTTAACCTGGTGTTGTAAAACTTCTTACTAAAAAAAAAAAGACTCAGTGCTGTGAGCAGGTAAGCTATTTACTTTATTTTCCTTCTTTTTTACTGGGAGACTAAGTAGAGGTGATGGCAGCTAGGGCAGTGGAATGTTCCTCCTGCAGAATGTTCAAGGTAAGGGAGACCACCGGTGTCCTTGCTGACTTCACCTGCGGAGATTAGGAGAGCACTAGTTATAGGGGACTCAATAGTTAGAGGTACAGACAGGTGGTTCTATGGACATGGGCGAGACTCTTGAATGGTTTGTTGCCTCCCGGGTGCCAGGGTCCATGACGTCTCGGATCGTGCCTTCAGGATCCTCAAGGGGGAGGGGGAGCAGCCAGAAGTCGTGCTGCACATCGGTACCAACGACGTAGGTAGGAAAAGGGGTGTGGATGTAATAAACGAGTTTAGGGAGTTAGGCTGGAAGATAAAAGCCAGGACAGACAGAGTTGTCATCTCTGGTTTGTTGCCGGTGCCACGTGATAGCGAGGCTAGGAATAGGGAGAGAGTGCAGTTGAACACGAGGCTGCAGGAATGTTGTCGGAGGGAGGGCTTCAGGTATTTGGATAATTGGAGCGCATTCTGGGGAAGGTGGGACCTGTACAAGCAGGACGGGTTACATCTGAATCAGAGGGGCACCAATATCCTGGGAGGAAGGTTTCTAGTGCTCTTCGGGAGGATTTAAACTAATTTGGCAGGGGAATGGGAACTGGATTTGTAGTCCAGCAACTAAGGTAGCCAATGTTCAGGACGTCAAAGCGTGTAGTGAGGCAGTGGGGAAGGTAACACTGACAAAGGAGAGTACTTGCAGGCACGGAGATGGGTTGAAGTGTGTATACTTCTACGCAAGAAGCATCAGGAATAAGGTGGGTGAACTTAAGGCATGGATCAGTACTTGGGACTTCGATGTTGTGGCCATCATGGAAACTTGGATAGAAGAGGGGCAGAAATGGTTGTTGGAGGTTCCTGGTTCTAGATTTTTCAATAAGATTAGGGAGGGTGGTAAAAGAGGTGGGGGGTGGCATTGTTAATCAGACATAGTATAACAGCTGCAGAAAGGCAGTTCGAGGAGGATCTGCCTACTGAGGTAGTATGGGTTGAAGTCAGAAATAGGAAAGGAGCAGTCATCTTTTTGTGAGTTTTCTATAGGCCCCCCAATAGCAGCAGAGATGTGGAGGAACAGATTGGGAAACAGATTTTGGAAAGGTGCAGAAGTCACAGGATAGTAGTCATGTGTGACTTCAAAGAACAAAAACAAAGAAAAGTACAGCACAAGAACAGGCCCTTCGGCCCTTCAAGCCTGCGCCGGCCATGCTGCCTGTCTAAACTAAAATCTTCAACACTTCCGGGGTCCGTATCCCTCTATTCCCATCCTATTCATGTATTTGTCAAGATGCCCCTTAAACGTCACTATCGTCCCTGCATCCACCACACCTCCGGCAGCGAGTTCCAGGCACCCACTTCCCTCTGTATCGAAAACTTGGCCAGCACATCTCCTCTAAACCTTGCCCCTCGCACCTTAAACCTATGCCTCCTAGTAATTGACCCCTCTACCCTGGAAAAAGTCTCCGACTATCCACTCTTTTTTTTTTAAATAATATTTTATTGAAAATTTTTGGTCAACCAACACAGTACATTGTGCATCATTTACACAACATTGTAACAATACAGATAATAATGACCTTTTTTAAATTTAAACAAAAACAACAACAAATAAATAAATATTAAATAACAAAAAATAAAAACTAGCCCTAATTGGCAACTGCCTTGTCTCAGGCCACCCCCGCCCCCCCCCCCCCCCCCCCAAGTCCTGGGCCGCTGCTGCTGCCTTCTTTGTTCCCCCTATCTATCTTTCCGCAAGATATTCGACGAACGGTTGCCACCGCCTAGTATACCCTTGAGCCGACCCCCTTAGGACGAACTTAATCCGCTCTAACTTTATGAACCCCGCCATATCATTTATCCAGGTCTCCACCCCCGGGGGCTTGGCTTCTTTCCACATTAGCAATATTCTGCGCCGGGCTACTAGGGACGCAAAGGCCAAAACATCGGCCTCTTTCGCCTCCTGCACTCCCGGCTCTTGTGCAACCCCAAATATAGCCAACCCCCAGCTTGGTTCGACCCGGACTCCTACTACTTTCGAAAGCACCTTTGTCACCCCCATCCAAAACCCCTGTAGTGCCGGGCATGACCAAAACATATGGGTATGATTCGCTGGGCTTCTCGAGCACCTCGCACACCTATCCTCCACCCCAAAAAATTTACTGAGCCGTGTTCCAGTCATATGTGCCCTGTGTAATACCTTAAACTGAATCAGGCTTAGCCTGGCACACGAGGACGACGAGTTTACCCTGTTTAGGGCATCTGCCCACATCCCCTCCTCAATCTCCTCCCCTAGCTCTTCTTCCCATTTCCCTTTTAGTTCGTCCATCATAGTCTCCCCTTCGTCTCTCATTTCCCTATATATATCCGACACCTTACCGTCCCCCACCCATTTCTTTGAGATGACTCTGTCCTGCACCTCTTGTGTCGGGAGCTGCGGGAATTCCCTCACCTGCTGCCTCGCAAAAGCCATCAATTGCATGTACCTGAATGTATTCCCTTGGGGCAACCCATATTTCTCGGTCAGCGCTCCCAGACTCGCAAACTTCCCATCCACAAATAGATCTTTCAATTGCGTTATACCTGCTCTTTGCCACATTCCATATCCCCCATCCATTCCCCCCGGGGCAAACCTATGGTTGTTTCTTATCGGGGACCCCCCCAGTGCTCCGGTCTTTCCCCTATGTCGTCTCCACTGTCCCCAAATCTTCAGTGTAGCTACCACCACCGGACTCGTGGTATAGTTCCTTGGTGAGAACGGCAATGGGGCTGTCACCATAGCCTGCAGGCTGGTCCCCCTACAGGACGCCCTCTCTAATCTCTTCCACGCCGCTCCTTCCTCCTCTCCCATCCACTTACTCACCATTGAAATATTAGCGGCCCAATAATACTCACTTAGGCTCGGTAGTGCCAGCCCCCCCCTATCCCTACTACGCTGTAAGAATCCCTTCCTCACTCTCGGAGTCTTCACGGCCCAAACAAAACCCATGATACTCTTTTCTATCCTTTTGAAAAAAGCCTTCGTGATCACCACCGGGAGACACTGAAACACAAAAAGGAATCTCGGGAGGACCACCATCTTAACTGCCTGCACCCTCCCTGCCATTGACAATGCTACCATATCCCATCTCTTGAAATCTTCCTCCATCTGTTCCACCAACCGCGTCAAATTTAGCCTGTGCAATGTGCCCCAATTCTTAGCTATCTGGATCCCCAGGTAACGAAAGTCTCTTGTTACCTTCCTCAACGGTAGGTCTTCTATTTCTCTACTCTGCTCCCCTGGATGCACCACAAACAGCTCACTCTTTCCCATGTTCAATTTATACCCTGAAAAATCCCCAAACTCCCCAAGTATCCGCATTATTTCTGGCATCCCCTCCGCTGGATCCGCCACATATAGTAGCAGATCATCCGCATATAAAGATACCCGGTGTTCTTCTCCTCCCCTAAGTATTCCCCTCCATCCCTTGGAACCTCTCAGCGCTATCGCCAGGGGCTCAATCGCCAGTGCAAACAGTAATGGGGACAGAGGACATCCCTGCCTTGTCCCTCTATGGAGCCGAAAATATGCCGATCCCCGTCCATTCGTGACCACACTCGCCACTGGGGCCCTATACAACAGCTGCACCCATCTAACATACCCCTCTCCGAACCCAAATCTCCTCAACACCTCCCACAGATAATCCCACTCCACTCTATCAAATGCTTTCTCGGCATCCATCGCCACTACTATCTCCGTTTCACCCTCTGGTGGGGCCATCATCATTACCCCTAACAACCTCCGTATGTTCGTGTTCAGCTGTCTCCCCTTCACAAACCCAGTTTGGTCCTCATGAACCACCCCCGGGACACATTCCTCTATTCTCATTGCCATTACCTTGGCCAAGACCTTGGCATCTACATTGAGGAGGGAGATTGGTCTGTAGGACCCGCATTGTAGCGGATCCTTTTCCTTCTTTAAAAGAAGCGATATCGTTGCTTCTGACATAGTCGGGGGCAGTTGTCCCCTTTCCTTTGCCTCGTTAAAGGTCCTCGTCAGTAGCGGGGCGAGCAAGTCCAAATATTTTCTGTAAAATTCAACTGGGAATCCGTCCGGTCCCGGGGCCTTTCCCGTCTGCATGTTCCTAATTCCTTTCACCACTTCTTCTACCGTGATCTGTGCTCCCAATCCCATCCTTTCCTGCTCTTCCACCGCGGGAATTTCCAGCCGATCCAAAAACTCCATCATTCTCTCCCTCCCATCCGGGGGTTGAGCTTCATACAATTTTTTATAAAATGTCTTAAACACTTCATTCACTCTCTCCGCTCCCCGCTCCGTCTCTCCATCTTCGTCTCTCACCCCCCCTATTTCCCTCGCTGCTCCCCTTTTCCTCAATTGGTGTGCCAGCAATCTGCTCGCCTTCTCTCCATATTCATACCGTACACCCTGCGCCTTCCTCCATTGTGCCTCTGCAGTGCCTGTGGTCAGCAAGTCAAATTCCACATGCAGCCTTTGCCTTTCCCTATACAGTCCCTCCTCCGGTGCTTCCGCATACTGTCTGTCCACCCTCAAAAGTTCTTGCAACAACCGCTCCCGTTCCTTACTCTCCTGCTTCCCTTTATGTGTCCTTATTGATATCAGCCCCCCCCTAACCACCGCCTTCAACGCCTCCCAGACCACTCCCACCTGAACCTCCCCATTGTCATTGAGTTCCAAGTACTTTTCAATGCATCCCCTCACCCTTAAGCACACCCCCTCATCCGCCATTAGTCCCATATCCATTCTCCAGGGTGGACGCCCTCTTGTTTCCTCCCCTATCTCCAAGTCTACCCAGTGTGGGGCATGATCCGAAATGGCTATAGCCGTATATTCCGTTCCCCTCACCCTCGGGATCAATGCCCTACCCAACACAAAAAAGTCTATGTGTGAATAGACTTTATGGACATAGGAGAAAAACGAGAACTCCTTACTCCTAGGTCTACTGAATCTCCACGGGTCCACCCCTCCCATCTGCTCCATAAAATCCTTAAGCACCTTGGCTGCTGCCGGCCTCCTACCAGTCCTGGACTTCGACCTATCCAGCCTTGGTTCCAACACCGTGTTAAAGTCTCCCCCCATTATCAGCTTTCCGGTCTCTAGGTCTGGGATGCGTCCTAGCATTCGCCTCATAAAATTGGCATCGTCCCAATTCGGGGCATACACGTTTACCAACACCACCATCTCTCCCTGTAATTTGCCACTCACCATCACGTATCTGCCCCCGTTATCCGCCACTATAGTCTTTGCCTCGAACATTACCCGCTTCCCCACTAATATAGCCACCCCCCTGTTTTTCGCATCCAGCCCCGAATGGAACACCTGCCCTACCCATCCTTTGCGCAACCTAACCTGATCTATCAGTTTCAGGTGCGTTTCCTGTAACATGACCACATCTGCTTTAAGTTTCTTAAGGTGTGCGAGTACTCGTGCCCTCTTTATCGGCCCGTTAAGCCCCCTCACGTTCCACGTGATCAGCCGAGTTGGGGGGCTTCCCACCCCCCCCCCTTGCCGGTTAGCCATCATCTTTTTCCAGCTTCTCGCCCAGTTCCCACGCGGCTGTATTTCTCCCAGACGGTGCCCCCCCGCCCATCCTTTCCCGCACCCACTCCCCCCTTTCCCCAGCAGCAGCAACCCAGTAATTCCCCCCTCCCCCCCCCCCGCTAGACCCCCCGCTAGCGTAATTACTCCCCCCATGTTGCTCCCAGAAGTCAGCAAACTCTGGCTGACCTCGGCTTCCCCCCGTGATCACGGCTCGCCCCGTGCGGCGCCCCCTCCTTCCTGCTTCTCTATTCCCGCCATAATTATCATAGCGCGGGAACCAAGCCCGCGCCTCTCCCTCGGCCCCGCCTCCCATGGCCAACGCCCCATCTCCTCTCCCTCCCCACCTCCCCCCATCACCACCTGTGGGAGAAAGAAAAGTTACCATACCGCAGGATTAATCATACAATCCCTCTTCGCCCCCCCCCCCACACTCGTCCCACCACTTTGTCCAAACGTTCATTTTCGTAGTCCAATCATTCCAATTTTTCTTCTACAATAAAAGTCCACGCTTCATCCGCCGTCTCAAAGTAGTGGTGCCCCCCTTGATATGTGACCCACAGTCTTGCCGGTTACAGCATTCCAAACTTTATCTTTTTTTTGTGAAGTACCGCTTTGGCCCGATTAAAGCTCGCCCTCCTTCTCGCCACCTCCGCACTCCAATCTTGATAGACGCGGATCACCGCATTCTCCCATTTACTACACCGAGTTTTCTTCGCCCATCTAAGGACCATTTCTCTATCCTTAAAACGGAGAAATCTCACCACTATGGCTCTGGGAGCTTCTCCTGCTCTCGGTCCTCGCACCATAACTCGGTATGCTCCCTCCACCTCCAACGGACCCGTCGGGGCCTCCACTCCCATTAACAAGTGCAGCATCGTGCTCACATATGCCCCGACGTCCGCCCCTCCACACCTTCAGGAAGGCCAAGAATCCTCAAGTTGTTCCTCCTTGCGTTATTTTCCAGTGCCTCCAACCTCTCCACAGATCGTTTCTGGTGTGCCTCCTGTATCTCCGACTTCACCACCAGGCCCTGTATGTCGTTTTCATTCTCTGCTGCTTTCGCCTTCACGACCCGAAGCTCCTGCTCCTGGGTCTTTTGTTCCTCTTTCAGCCCTTCAATCGCCTGTAATATCGGGGCCAACAACTCTTTCTTCATTTCCTTTTTTATCTCCTCCACGCAGCGTTTCAAAAACTCTTGTTGTTCAGGGCCCCATATGAAACTGCCACCTTCCGACGCCATCTTGGTTTCTGCTTGCCTTCCTTGCCGTTGTTCCAAAGGATCCGCTGCAATCCGGCCACTTTCCTCTCCTTTTTCCATCCGTGTCCAGGGGGAACACCCTTCTGGTTTACCGCACGGTGTTTTCAGCCGTTAAAATTGCCGTTGGGGCTCCTATCAAGAGCCCAAAAGTCCGTTTCACAGGGAGCTGCCGAAACGTGCGACTCAGCTGGTCATCGCCGCACCCGGAAGTCCTGACTATCCACTCTGTCTATGCCCCTCATAATTTTGTAGACCTCTATCAGGTCGCCCCTCAACCTTCTTCATTCCAGTGAGAACAAACCAATTTTATTCAACCTCTCCTCATAGCTAATGCCCTCCATACCAGGCAACATCCTGGTAAATCACTTCTGCACCCTCTCTAAAGCCTCCACATCCTTCTGGTAGTGTGGCGACCAGAATTGAACACGATACTCCAAGTGTGGCCTAACTAAGGTTCTATACAGCTGCAACATGACTTGCCAATTCTTATACTCAATGCCCCATCCAATGAAGGCAATCCTATGCCTTCTTGACTACCTTCTCCACCTGTGTTGCCCCTTTCAGTGACCTGTGGATCTGTACACCAAGAGCTCTCTGACCGCCAATACTCTTGAGGGTTCTACCATTCACTGTATATTCCCTACCTGCACTAGACCTTCCAAAATGCATCAACTCATATTTGTCCGAATTAAGCTCCATCTGACATCTCGCCGCCCAAGTCTCCAAACGATCTAAATCCTGCTGTATCCTCTGACAGTCCTCATCGCTATCCGCAATTCCACCAACCTTTGTGTCGTCCACAAACTTACTAATCAGACCAGTTAAATTTTCCTCCAAATCATTTATATATACTACGAACAGCAAAGGTCCCAGCACTGATCCCTGTGGAACACTACTAGTCACAGCCCTCCAATCAGAAAAGCACCCTTCCATTGCTACTCTATGCCTTCTATGACCTAGCCAGTTCTGTATCCATCTTGCCAGCTCACCTCTGATCCCGTGTGACTAAACCTTTTGTACCAGTCTGCCATGAGGGACCTTGTCAAAGGCCTTACTGAAGTCCATATAGACAGCATCCACTGCCCTACCTGCATCAATCATCTTTGTGACCGCCTCGAAAATCTCTATCAAGTTAGTGAGACACGATCTCCCCTTCACAAAACCGTGCTGCCTCGCGCTAATACGACCCCTTGCTTCCAAATGGGAGTAGATCCTGTCTCGAAGAATTCTCTCCAGTAATTTCCCTACCACTGACGTAAGGCTCACCGGCCTGTAGTTCCCTGGATTATCCTTGCTACCCTTCTTAAACAAAGGAACAACATTGGCTATTCTCCAGTCCTCCGGGACATCATCTGAAGACAGTGAGGATCCAAAGATTTATGTCAAGGCCTCAGCAATTTCCTCTCTTGCCTCCTTCAGTATTCTGGGGTAGATCCCATCAGGCCCTGGGAACTTATCCACCGTAATATTTTTCAAGACGCCCAACACCTCGTCTTTTTGGATCTCAATGTGACCCAGGCTATCTACACACCCTTCGCCAGGCTCAACATCCACCATTCCTTCTCTTTGGTGAATACTGATGCAAAGTATTCATTTAGTACCTCGCCCATTTCCTCTGGCTCAACACATAGATTCCCTTGCCTATCCTTCAGTGAGCCAACCCTTTCCCTGGCTGCCCTCTTGTTTTTTATGTACGTGTAAAAAGCCTTGGGATTTTCCTTAACCCCATTTGCCAATGACTTTTCGTGACCCCTTTTAGCTCTCATGATTCCTTGCTTAAGTTCCTTCCTACTTTCCTTATATTCCACACAGGCTTGGTCTGTTCCCAGCCTTCAACTTCCCAAATATTGAGTGGAAACTCTTTAGATCAAATAGTTTGGATGGGGTGGTGTTTGTGCAGTGTGTCCAGGAAGCTTTTCTAACACAGTATGTAGATTGTCCGACCAGAGGGGAGGCCATATTGGATTTGGTACTTGGTAATGAACCAGGACAAGTGATAGATTTGGTAGTGGGGGAGCATTTTGGAGATAGTGACCACAATTCTGTGACTTTCACTTTAGTAATGGAGAGGGATGGGTGCGTGCAACAGGGCAAGGTTTACAATTGGGGGAAGGGCAAATACGATGCAGTCAGACAAGAACTGGAGTGCATAAGTTGGGAACATAGGATGTCAGGGAAGGACACAATTGAAATGTGGAACTTGTTCAAGGAACAGATACTACGTGTCCTTGATATGAATGTCCCTTTGAGGCAGGGAAGAGATGGTCGAGTGAGGGAACCATGGTTGACAAGAGAGGTTGAATGTCATGTTAAGAGGAAGAAGGAGACTTATGTAAGGCTGAGGAAACAAGGTTCAGACAGGGCGCTGGAGGGATCCAAGATAGCCAGGAGGGAACTGAAGAAAGGGATTAGGAGAGCTAAGAGAAGGCATGAACAATCTTTGGCGGGTAGGATCAAGGAAAACCCCAAGGCCGTTTACACACATGTGAGAAATATGAGAATGACTAGAGCGAGGGTAGGTTCGATCAAGGACAGTAGCGGGAGATTGTGTATTGAGTCTGAAGAGATAGGAGAGGTCTTGAACGAGTACTTTTCTTCAGTATTTACGAATGAGAGGGGCCATATTGTTGGAGAGGACTGTGTGAAACAGACTGGTAAGCTCGAGGAGATACTTGTTAGGAAGGAAGATGTGTTGGGCATTTTGAAAAACTTGAGGATAGATAAGTCCCCCGGGCCTGACGGGATATATCCAAGGATTCTATGGGAAGCAAGAGATGAAATTGCAGAGCCGTTGGCAATGATCTTTTCGTCCTCACTGTCAACAGGGGTGGTACCAGGGGATTGGAGTGGCGAATGTCGTGCCCCTGTTCAAAAAAGGGAATAGGGATAACCCTGGGAATTACAGGCCAGTTAGTCTTACTTCGGTGGTAGGCAAAGTAATGGAAAGAGTAATGGATAGGATTTCTGAGCATCTGGAAAGACACTGCTTGATTAGGGATAGTCAGCACGGATTTGTCTTGCCTCACAAGTCTTATCGAATTCTTTGAGGCGGTGACCAAGCACGTGGATGAAGGTAAAGCAGTGGATGTGGTGTACATGGATTTTAGTAAGGCCTTTGATAAGGTTCCCCATGGTAGGCTTATGCAGAAACTAAGGAGGCATGGGATAGTGGGAAATTTGGCAAGTTGGATAACAAACTGGTTAACCGATAGAAGTCAGAGTGTGGTGATGGATGGCAAATATTCAGCCTGGAGTCCAGTTACCAGTGGTGTATCGCAGGGATCAATTCTGGGTCCTCTGCTGTTTGTGATTTTCATTAATGACTTGGATGAGGGAGTTGAAGGGTGGGTCAGTAAATTTGCAGACGATACGAAGATTGGTGGAGTTGTGGATAGTGAGGAGGGCTGTTGTCGGCTGCAAAGAGACATAGGTAGGATGCAGAGCTGGGCTGAGAAGTGGCAGATGGAGTTTAACCTGAAAAGTGTGAGGTTGTCCATTTTGGAAGGACAAATATGAATGCGGAATACAGGGTTAACAGTAGGGTCTTTGGCATTATGGAGGAGCAGAGAGATCTTGGGGTCTATGTTCATAGATCTTTGAAAGTTGCCACTCAAGTGGATAGAGCTGTGAAGAAGGCCTATGGTGTGCTAGCGTTCATTAGCAGAGGGATTGAATTTAAGAGCTGTGAGGTGATGATGTAGCTGTACAAAGCCTTGGTACGGCCACATTTGGAGTACTGTGTGCAGTTCTGGTCGCCACATTTTAAGAAGGATGTGGAAGCTTTGGAAAAGGTGCAAGCGAGATTTACCATGATGTTGCCTGGAATGGAGAGTAGGTCTTACGAGGAAAGGTTGAGGGTGCTAGGCCTTTTATCATTAGAACAGAGCAGGATAAGGGGAGACTTGATAGAGGTTTATAAGATGATCAGGGGAATAGATCGAGTAGACAGTTTTTCCCCGGGTAGAACAAACCATTATAAAGGGACATAAATTTAAGGTGAATGATGGAAGATATAGGGGGGGGATGTCAGAGATAGGTTCTTTACCCAGAGAGTAGTGGGAGCATGGAATGCACTGCCTGCGGAAGTAGTTGAGTCGGAAACATTAGGGACCTTCAAGCGGCTATTGGATAGGTACATGGATTACGGTAGAATGATGGGGTGTAGATTAATTTGTTCTGAATCTAGGACAAAAGTTCAGCACATCGTGGGCCGAAGGGCCTGTTCTGTGCTGTATTTTCTATGTTCTATGTTTCATTGAGTCTACACCAACTCGCTGAAAGAGCACTCTACCTCGGCTCACTTCCCACAATATCCCCATAACCCCACCTAACCTGCTCATCTTTGGGAGGAAACCGGAGCACCCGGAGGAGACCCACGCAGACACGGGGAGAAAGTGCAAACTCCACACAGTCACCCAAGACTGGAATTGAGCCCGGGTCCCTGGTGCTGAGCCAACAATGCTAACCACTGTGTACCGTGATCATCGTGAATGAAACCAGCATTTTATTCCAGGTTTCTTATTTTTTATTTTTGTTTTATAAATTTAGAGTACCCAATTCCTCATTTTTCCGATAATGGAGCAATTTAGCATGGCCAATCCACCTATCCTGCACATCTTTGGGTTGTGGGGGTGAGACCCACGCAGACACGGGGGAATATGCAAACTCCACATGGACAGTGACTGGGGCCGGGATTGAAGCTGGGCCCTCAGTGCCGTGGGGCAGCAGTGCCAGATTTCTCAATTAAATTAATTTAAATCCCCCAGTTGCCGGGGTGGGATTTGAACCTGTATTTCAAGAGCACAAGTCCAAGCCTCTGGATGACTAGTCCAGTAACATTACCATTAAGCTATTGTCCCTCTGCACAGCAAAGTACCACAGCACTAAATGAAAGAGCAGGAGGGAGAAATATGGACTTGAATATCAGGAAAATTTCCTCTTTTTCTTTGAAAAGCCGAACGGGATGTTTTACACCTGGCTGACCGTGAGGATAGGTCTGAATCCAATTTCTCAACTGAAGCATGGCACCTCTTGCAATAAGAACTCACTTCTGTGCTACACTAAAGTCTCATTCAGATTTAGTGCTCAAATTTCTGAAGTGGGACTTCAACTTCTCATGAGTAGGACGTGTGTGCTATCACTGCACCAAGCTGGTGCTTAAATACTGAAAACTTTCATTAAAAAAACCACAGGAATAACACGTGAAACTCCTCAAAATGCCACCGACTTATTACAATAGTGTAATACCAATATGATAAAATACATGGATGAGCAGATGTCTATAATTGTTTGGATTTATCACAGCATCTTTAATGCAACAAAAGCTCAATGAGATAAATAAAATTACGCTTTCAAAACACAAAAGTAACAGGATTAATGTATATAAAAACAAAACTACCCAGAAAATTTGCACTATTTCAAACTATGCATCAGTTTTCCCCCAGAGGTCAGATTGAATGTGAATGCTGCTTGTTAGCAGAAGTTGAAAACAATGTCAGGTTGGCGCAGTGGTTAGCACTGCTGTCTACGAGGCTGCGGAACCGGGTTCGATCCCGGCCCTGGGTTACTGTCCATATGGAGTTTGCACATTCTTCCAGTGTCTGTGTGGGTTTCACCCACACAACCCAAAGATGTGCAAGGTAGATGAATTGGCCACGCTAAATTGCCCCTTGGAAAAAAATAATTGGGTACTCTAATTTTTTTTTTTTTTTTAAAAAGGTTGGGAACTCAGCTGCTCCCAATCCTATTGTTACCAATGTAACAGCGTAAATTCTAAAATTCTTCCTTCGAACTTTGATCCAACAAAAATAAAAATTAACATGAAACATGTTGTCCCCTGACAGCACTGCTTTTCATTAGCATTACAGTGCAGTGACCTCTGCTCAATTCTTAGCATGTGCAAATCTCAGTGGGTGTAAAGTGGTTCGTTTTCAAGAGCAACGGCAGGAGAAATCAACCAAAACCTGCTGAAAAGCATGATAAAAAATGATACACAAGAAAAGAATGGGCCTTACCTTCAATGTGGTCAAATTGCCAGCTAATATTAATTAATTAAGGCTTGTACCATGAATAATTGTGGCCAATTGTGGTGGAGTCGTTTGGAGCAAGTGTGAATCAGCACCAACAGGGCATGGGGAAAGAACTGCCAGAACAAACTGAGCTGGTTGCATGTGGAGCCTAGTGTTCCAGGGTGATCAGTGGATTACAGGTGGCCAAAATAGCAGACACGGGTAGAATGACCAGAGGAGAAAGCAGTGCTGTTCAACCTTACCTTATCCGAGAGTTCATTCTCCACATCCTTTTTGATCCTCCTCAACATGAAAGGCTTGAGAATCATGTGCAGACGTGACAGCTGGTCTGAAAAATAAGGGATGGGGAGAAACCGCTGGATTAGCTGGCAGTGGGCGATACCCCAATTCCACAAAGTCATGTGCAACCACCAGGGCTTGTCACACAACAGTTGCTCAAAAAAAAACTTCAAAGATATATAACACCTTCATAAAAGTGATAAAATAAAACTTAAGAGCAATAAATGTCACCGCCCCACACCCAAGCCCAGCAACAAACTTGAGTCGGGAGTTTAAAACAGCGTGAGAAAAACCAGGAGTTTGAGAGAATGCAAGATTTGGGAGTTTTAAAGAGCGCAAGGACGGGGAGTGCAGTGGTTAGCACTGCTGCCTCACGGCGCTGAGGACCCGGGTTCGATCCCGGCCCCGGGTCACTGTACGCGTGGAGTTTGTACATTCTGCGCAGATCTCAACCTCACAACCCAAAGATGTGCAGGGTAGGTGGATTGGCCACACTAATATGCCCCTTAATTGGAAAACAAATGAACTGGGTACTTTAAATTTATTTTAAAAAAGAAAGAGTGCGAGGAGGCAGGAGTTTAAATGAGCAGAAGAGGAGCCGGGAGTTTGAAAGAGCGGGAGAGGAGCCGGGAGTTTGAAAGAGCGCGAGAGGAGCCGGGAGTTTGAAAGAGCGGGAGGAGCCGGGAGTTTGAAAGAGCGCGAGAGGAGCCGGGAGTTTGAAAGAGCGCGAGAGGAGCCGGGAGTTTGAAAGAGCGCGAGAGGAGCCGGGAGTTTGAAAGAGCGCGAGAGGAGCCGGGAATTTGAAAGAGCGCGAGAGGAGCCGGGAGTTTGAAAGAGCGCGAGAGGAGCCGGGAATTTTAAAGAGCGCGAGAGGAGCCGGGAGTTTGAAAGAGCGCGAGAGGAGCCGGGAGTTTGAAAGAGCGCGAGAGGAGCCGGGAGTTTGAAAGAGCGCGAGAGGAGCTGGGAGTTTGAAAGAGCGCGAGAGGAGCCGGGAGTTTGAAAGAGCGCGAGAGGAGCCAGGAATTTGAAAGAAAGCGAGAGGAGTCAGGTGTTTGAAAAAGTGCGAGAGGAGACAGGAGTTTGAAAGAGCGCAAGAGGAGCCGAGAGTTTGAAACAGCGCGATAGGAGCTGGGAGTGTGAAAGAGCGCGAGAGGAGCTGGGAGTGTGAAAGAGCGTGATAGGAGCCAGGAGTTTGAAAGAGAGCGAGAGAAGCCAGGAGTTTGAACGAGAGGGAGAGGAGCCGGGAGTTTGAAAGAGCACGAGGGGAGAAGGATAAATACAAACACCGGTTCAGAAAGTGACATGGGACCAACCAAAGCAGCTGACTGTTGAGTAAGTCCTGGTGAGTATTTTCAATCTTTTAATTAAGTCATTGCTTAATACTAAGTTAGGGACTAAAAACAAATAAAAAGGAGTATAAAATAGTACCATACAATTATAATAGAAGTGTTTGGTAAGACACAGGTTCAGGGCAGCACGGTGGCACAGTGGTTAGCACTGCTGCCACATGGCTCCGAGTTCCCAGGTTCGATCCCGGCCCTGGGTCACTGTCCGTGTGGAGTTTGCACATTCTCCCCGTTTGCATGGGTTTCGCTCCCACAACCCAAAGATGTGCAGGAAAGGTGGATTGGCCACGCTACATTGCCCCTTAATTGGAAAAAATGAATTGGGAACTCTAAATTTTAAAAAAAGAAACAAGGTTCCTACCTAAAGTAAATAACACTCCTAGCTAACGTCTTGTTTTTTTTCCAGGGAATAACTAGCTTAATCGAGGGGAACATCATGGTAGGAGACCTCAGACATGTGATATGCTTCTCCTGCATAATGTGGGAAATGAGGGACGTTTCCAACGCCCCGGGTAATCACGTGTGAATCATCATAGAATTTGCAGTGCAGGAGGAGGCCATTCGGCCCATTCAGTCTGCATCTGCCCTTGGTAAGAGCACTCACTTAAGCCTACACCTCCACCATATCCCCAAAAACCCAGTAACCCCACCCAACCTTTTTGGACACTAAGGGCAATTTAGCATGGCCAATCCCCTAACCTGCACTGTTGGTTGGACTGTTGGAGGAAACCGGAGTACCCGGAGGAAACCCATGCAGACACGGGGAGAACGTGCAGGCTCCGCACAGAGAGTGACCCAAGCTAGGAATCGAACCTGGGACCCTGGAGCTGTGAAGCCACAGTACTAACCACTGTGCCCAGAAGATGTGTCCAAATGTTGTGCAGAAGGCGTGTCCAAACGCAGCTTAAAGCTAACCAGATTTTGGAGCTGGAACACGGGTGGATTCACTGTGGTGCAACCGCGATGCTGATCAAGTCATAGATAGCACATTTAGCAAGGTGGTCACACTGCAGGTGAGGATTGTACTGGCAGAAAAGGAATGGGTGAACAGTAAAAGACTCAGAAAGGTAGTGCAGGAGTCCCTTTTGGTCATCCCCCTCTCAAACAGATATACCGCTTTGGATACTGTTGGGGGAGGGGCTCTCAAGGGAATGCAGCCAGGTTCACAGCGAATGGTCGGGCTATAGTGATAGGGGTTCAATAGTTAGGGGCACAGACAAATGCTTCTGTGGCCACAATGATGGTATGGTACCTCCTTGGTGTCAGGGTCCTGGATGTCACGGAGTGGCTGCAGGGGAGGGAAGGTGAACAGCTAGTGGCCGTGGTACATATTGATACCACCAATATAGGTAAAGTAAGGGATGAGGACCTGCAAGCCGAGTAAAGGAAGTTAGGAGATAAAATGCAGGACCTCAAATATAGCAATCTCTGGATTACTCCCAGTTCCACGCGCTAGAGAAAGCAGGATTAAGAGGATAGATCAGATGAATGCATGGCTGGAAAGATGGTGTAGCTGGGAGGGATTCAAATTCTTGAGGCACTGGGACTGGTTCAGGGGGAGGTGGGACCTGTACAAACCGGATGGGTATCACCCAGGCAGAGCTGGGACCAATGTCCTTGCAAGGGCTTTTGCTGATTCTGTTTGGTAGTATTTAAATTAGTGTGGCAGGGGGATGGGATCCCAGGGGTACGATCAGATAGGTCAAAATCAGATCAGGAAAATGGATGTAAAACATTAGCGAGTGATGTAGAAGATGTAGTGATAGACTTGAGAAATACAGTAGGATCAAAGTTTAAATGTGATCAGCAAGGGAAAATGGTGGAGTTAAACTGTTTGTACTTCAAAACAAGAGTATCACAAACAAGGTAGAGGAATTAAGAGCACAGGTAGACACAAGGCAGCATGATGTCATTGCTATAACAGAAACCTGGCTAACGGTGGCAGCTCATTATCCCTGGTTATAGAGTCTCCAGACATGATAGAGTAAGAGATAAAAAAGGAGGGGAAGTAGCACTAACGGTTAAAGAATCAATTCCAGTTGTGAGAACGGAAGATATACTAAACGGGTAAACAAACAAGGCTTTATGGGTTATGAATGTTGCTATATAAGTGCAAGTTCTGCTTTGAGCAGATATGGAGGGTGAAGGGCAACACAGTGGCACAGTGGTTAGCCTTACGGCGCCGAGGTCCCAGGTTCGATCCCGGCTCTGGGTCACTGTCCGCGTGGAGTTTGCACATTCTCCCCGTGTTCGCGTGGGTTTCGCTCCCACAACCCAAAGATGTGCAGGATAGGTGGATTGGCCATGCTAAATAGCCCCTTAATTGGAAAAATGAATTGGACACTAAACTTAGTAAAAATAATTTTTTAAAAAAGAAATAAAAAAGGGACAGTCACATTACTGGGAGTACTTTACAGACCCCCAAATAGTGAAAGGGAGATAGAAGATTAAATATGCACATTTCTGCCTATAAAAACAAGAGGGCAATAATAGTAGGAGACTTTAACTATCCCAATATCAACTGGGATTCAAACATTATAAGGGGAACAGAGGGAGAAAAATTCATGCAGTGTGTCCAGGAAAATCTTTCAGCAAATTAGTGACAAACCCAACAAAAGGAGATGCAATTCTAGACTTAGTTTTGGGGAACGAAGAAGAGCAAGTGGGTGAAGTGACAGTTGGTGACCATATCGGAGATAGTGATCACAATCCAGTTAGATTCAGTATTACCAGAGAAAAGGTCAGAGATAAAGAAGGAGTAAATATTTTGAAATGGGGGAAGGCAAATATTGCAAAAATGAGAAGGGACTTGGTTGAGGTAGAGTGGCTGGCACTGCTAGAGAATAAATCAGTGGAAAACCAGTGGGAAGCATGAAAAAGTGAGATCCGACATGCACATAGTCGACACATCCCCTTCAAAAATAAGAGTGGTACTGCCAAATCTAGACCCCCCCTGGTTATCTGGAGGAATATGGGGAAGATCAAACAGAAAAAGAAGGCCTACGAAAGGCAAAAAGAATTAAGCACTGCAGATAGCCTAGGCGGGAATAGGAAGTGCAGGGACAAAGTAAAAAAGGAAAGGAAATCAAAGAGAGGACATGAAAAAAGATTAGCCAGTAAAGTTAAAGAAAATCCAAAGATCCTTTACCAATATATTAATGGTAAAATCTTAGTTAAGGAAAAAGTGGGATCTATCCTAGATGAAGGAGGGAAATTGTGTTTTGATGCAAAGGGTTTTAAATTAATATTTTGTCTCCATGTTTACAAAGGAAATGGATGATGCAGATATAGTAGTCGAGGAGGAACAATGAGATATTGGATGGGATAATCATAAAGGGAGAGGAAGTACTCAAAGGGTTGGAATCCTTGAAAGTAGATAAGTCACCAGGGCCAGATGGATTGTTTCCGAGGCTCCTGAAGGAGTACCGGGAGGAGACAGCAGATGCTCGGATGATGATTTTCCAATCCTCATTCGATGCAGGGTAGGTACCAGAGGACTGGAGAGATGCAAACGTGGTTACATTGTTTAAAAAGGGTTCAAAGGAAATGCCAAACAATTATTGGTCAGTTAGGCTTACGTTGGTGGTGGGAAAATTAATAGAATCGATCCTGAGAGATAGAATTAACTGTCATATAACAAGGCATGGACTAGTCAGGGATGGTCAGCGTGGATTTGTTAAAGGAAGGTCTTGCCTCACAATTTAATAGAATTTTTGAATTATTTGAGCAATTTATTAAATTATTTGAGGAAGTGACAAGAAGGGTTGATGAAGGTAGTTCAGTGGATGTCGTGTACATTAATTTTACCAAAGTGTTTGACGAAGTTCCACATGGCAGATTGGTCAAAAAAGTAAAAGCCCATCGGATACAGGGCAATGCGGCAAACTGGATAAAAAGTATAATAATAATAATCTTTTTATTGTCACAAGTAAGCTTAAATTAACACTGCAAAGAAGTTACTGTGAAAAGCCCCTAGTCGCCTATTTGGGCACAGAGGGAGAATTCAGAATTCTCAGCCGGTATGGGAATTGAACCCGTGCTGCTGGCCTTCTTCTGCATTTTAAAAAAACAGCTGTCTAGCCCACTGAGCTAAAGATAACAGGAAACAAAGCGTAATGGTCGATGGCTACCCTTGCAAATGGAAAGTTGTTTCAAGTGGTGTTCCACAGGGCCTTACTGTTTGCATTACTGTTCGTGTTATACATTACGATTTTGACGTGAACATGGGGGGCATGACTGGGAAATTGAGGTGTACAAAATTATGAGGGGAAGAGATAGACTGAAGAGGATAAAATAGTTTCTATTGGTGGAGAATTCTAGAATCAATGGACAGAGATTGAAGTGGCAGAAGGTGTAGAGGGAGTGTGAGAAAGAACTTTTTTGACGCAGATGGTAGCGGGAGTCTGGAATTCGCTGCCCAAGTAGGTGGTGGAGGCAGAGACCCTGAACTCTTTAAAAAGTACCTGGATTTGCACCTTAAGTGCTACAAGCTACAGGGCTACGGACCAGGTGCAGGAAGGTGAGATTAGAAAGGACACCTGGGTGTCCTCAGGCTGGTATTGACAAGATGGGCCAAATGGCCTCCTTCTGCACTGTAACTTCTCTATGGTTCAAAACACTCAACATCAATCTCACCAATCTGAGAGTCACTGCTGTGACAGAAGGAACTTCCATCCCTACCACCCTCTTCATCTGATAAGGCTACTTAATGTAAAACACCGGTCTACAGAGCTCATTATATAAGGATTGGAATCACTCTGAGTGCCTATCTGCCTCAGAGTTAGAAGGTTCAGGATCACTGTAACAAAAGTTTAAATAGAGATGCCAGATAATGGAAAACACACACAAGACTGGCAATGGAGTTAGACAGGTTCAAAGTAAAATCAGATATCAAATGAGAAGTTATGGGAAACATTCTTCCCTCAAAGGAGAACAGAGATGTGAAATAAATTGCTAAGAAAATATCTTGAAACAGACAGCACAAGTGACGTTAACAATGTCTAGAGAGAGAAGCAAGTGGGGTGCAATGAGAATGGAGCTGAGTGAATTTTAATCAGTCAGAAAGTGTAGGGTTGGGGAAGTAGTCGATCGTTTCTTGATCATAATAAATACTGTTTCTAAGATAAATGTCCCTCTACTTCTGGCAGTGGGTTCCTCTCCAATTCCACAAGAATGTTTGCTTTATTAGTTTTTCATTAGGCATACATGGTGAAAATTTGTATAAATGAAAATAGGAGAACAACTTCTCTTCCCTAAAGAGGCATAAAAATACAGATTCAAACATATCATTTGAGATAGAGAGGGTATAGATTCCAGACAGGTTAGGATAGAGAGGTATAGACGGAGGGTACTGATTCTGGACAGGTCACTCTAAAGAGGTGCAAACCGAGTGGACAGGTCCCAGACAGATCAGTTGAGAGAGGTGCAGAGGGTACCGATTCCAAAAGTATCAGTACAAAGAGGGGCAGTTAGAGGAATGCCCATGGGACAGGAAACCCCAATGCAATTAAACCGCACTGAATATTGCAAAACAGCACTTACTCTCATCGATGGCAGATTTATTCTCAGCGTGGCTTTCGATATCTTTGGAAAACCATTCATTGAATTCATCATGAGAATCAAACAGTGTTGGCATAATAAAGTGTAGCAGTGCCCACAGCTAAGGAATATGACAGGAAAAAGGTTGACATAATCAGTCGGGTAAAATTCCTGACTTATCACATCCTTCCCTTCCATCAGGCATGTGTGCTAGAAGGTATTAGCTCCCACGATACTCAACAGACATGTCAGTAATTTGCTGCCATACTTCGAATGCAAAAATATACCGCTTTTCAAAAAAATAAACTTCTCCAACTTCATCCACCTAACAGCACACATATCAGCCAGAAAGAATGTGGACCTCAGCAGCATTAGGGACCACAACATTTATAAAGGAACTTAATTGAACTGATTCATACTTCTGCGAGGAGTATAGAATATGTGTTGGGACAGGCAAGGACCACCAGGTGAGCAGAAGAACATAACACGGAATACAGAGTGGCAGACATAAAAAGGATCTTAGTCCCACAGCAATCTGGATCAGTGTGGCAGTGTGGATCATCGCTTACATTTTGTATTCGGGATTCCTTATTCTGGACCCCTCAGACACTGGAACAAGTCTGCTTCTATCTACCCAATCTCTCCTTGCATAACATTCGTGTCAAGAAACAGAGAAAAGCAAAGCACAAACTGCTGGGTACCTCACACAGGAGCACAAAGTCATTTCTCCACAAATTGATTTTTCCTCCAGGCATTTCATTGGTACGGTTGCTTATGAGCACATATGCTAATACAGCGTTCCCTTAGAGGGTACTTTAACTTACTGACCTCTGCCATAGTATTCTGAATCGGGGTTCCTGTCAGCAGCAATCTGTTTCTACATTGAAATTGCAGCAAAATCTTCCAACGAACACTGGAAAAAGGAAGGGTGAACTCAGAAAACTCAAAATTCATGTGCAAAACAACAATGTTCCTCGATAACATAACTCATGCAATGATATCTACTATTTTCATCTTTGTGTATACTGCAGCCAGCTAATACAAACTCCTGGGGAGAATCCACTAGTCCAACTTCATCAAAACAAATTCTTCCTACTCCCTCAAAACCAATCAAGATAAGAGATTTAAAAAAAATATCAATAGATGGAAACATAAAAAATAGGAACAGGAATAGGCCATTTGGCTATTCAAGCCTGCTCCGCCATTCAAAATGATCATGGCTGATCCTCTATCTCAAAAGCCATACGCCTGTGCTCTCTCCAAACCCCCTTTTGTTTTTCAGACTGCAAGTAACAGAGTATGTCGTATCTCAATATTGTTAACCATACGAAACAACTGGATCGACATCAATGTCAGTTGGAAAGAAGTACCAGCTCTCCACAGGAAGCAGGTGGGAATGCAAGCTTGGCACATGTAGAAGTACTTTCTTGGACGAGAATTTAGGAATTCTTCCAATGACTTTGATTTGATCAGCGAGACCATAATGTAAATAGCCACCAATGTTAAGTGCCAGGATAGTAGAGTTCACCGATCTCTGTTAGAGCAAAGTGCTGTGTAATTAGCCTGGTCAACTTGTAGGAATTGAAGGACGGTACAGTGGCTGGCGCAGTGATTTGCCAAGGACCCGGTTCTATCCCGGCCCCAGATTACTGTCCGTGTGGAGTTTGCATATTCTTCCCGTCTCTGCATGGGTCTCACCCCCACAACCCAAAGATATGCAGGGTAGGTAGATTGGCCATGCTAAATTGCCCCTTACTTGGAAAATTGCAGGAATTGGGAGTAACTGACTTTGTGTTACAGAGGGTGCCGTGCCAATGGGTGACAATGAAACCTGCACACTTGCCGCCACTGCATTGCTGTCAACATCTACAGTGCCCAGCAGTACATCTGCCATCCAGCTCCACAGGTCAGAAGCTGATAAATCTATGAGGATCTTGATTAGACGAGTTTACCTGGAACTACTTTTGAGTGCCTGGGCCTCGTCCAGCACCATGTACTGCCACTTCACCCGCTGGAAGTACTTCACATCCTGAACTACCAGCTGGTAACTGGTTATCACCACATGGAACGGTGCATTCTGGGTATACAATGTTTTCTACAACACAAGAGAAGAGCAAAGACAGCAGTTACTCGTAACTAATCATCAATGTCAGTGAAACTCTGCAATGTAACTGTAGATACAACTAACCAACTTCTCCTCCCACAACATCCATTACCCTAGAGCTCACCAGCAGTACCCAAATAACTGAATATGAGACAAACAAACCAGCCACCACAGATGGCAGGGATGTTAGGCAACATCTCCATTAACAGCCTTTACAGAGAGGAACATTTAGCTTCAACTGTGCCAGAAAGTACTTTCGCATCAATAGCTGTGACGTGAGGTAGACCACATTCTGCCCATGCTTTTCTCCATCTAACATGCTATCTGTAACTGACATAACTCATAGGCCTGAGTTCAGGTGGCTAAAGCGAATTGACAAATTAGGTTAAACAATAGGTCAATCAAGATGCAGTGGCAGACATTTAAGGGAATATTTCAGAATACATTCCAACTCGAAAGAGAAATTCCAAGGGGTGTACCTTCCATCTGTGGTTAACTAAGAAAGTGAAAGATAGTATCAAACTTCAAGAAAAAGTGTATAATTCTACAAGGATGGGTGGTAGGTCAGAAGATTGGACAGAATATAAAACACAGCAAAGAATGACATAAAGATGAATAAAGAGGGAAAAATTAAGTACGGGAGAAAGCTAGCTAGAAATAAAAGACATACATACATGGATATTGAAATAAGAAAATAAGAAAAAAGTGAATGTTGGATCTATAGAAAGTAAGTCTGGGGAATCAATAATGGAAAATAAGGAGATGGCAGATTAATTGAACAGGTATTTTGATTGATTTTCACTATAGATGATACAAGTAAAATCTTTATAAATTAGGAAATGGAAGTGTTCTGCACAGTGAATTCTATGACTCTATGAAGCGAGGGAGAAACTCAGAAATTCCAATCACTAGGGAAGTGGTACTGAGTTAATTGTTGGAGCTGTGAGCTGACAAATCCGCAGGTCCTGATGGACTTCATTTTAGGGATCTTGGAAGAAGTCCCCTATGTAAATAGCCACCTAATGTTAAGTGCCAGGATAGTAGAGTTCAAAGGTAGTTAACTATTGAGATAGTTAATGCATTGGTTTTAATTTTCCATAGTTCAGGGAATGTTGCATTAGATTGTAAAATAGTGAATGTAACTCCTTTTGTCAAGAAGGCAGGGAGAGGCGGCACGGTGCTGGAGTGATTAGCACTGCTGCCTCATGGCGCCGAGGACCTGGGTTCGATTCGGACTCTGAGTCACTGTCCGTATGGAGTTCGCACATTCTCCCTGTGTTTACGTGGGTCTTACCCCCACAACCCAAAGATGTGCAGGCTCGGTGGATTAGCCACGCTAAATTGCCCCCTTAATTGGAAAAAAAAAGAATTAGGTACTAAATTTTAAAAAAATTTTTAAAGAGACAGGTGGCAGGAACCTACAGACCAGTTATCCTAACATCTGCCATAGGGAAAATGTTGCAACCTTTATTGAAGATGTTATAACAGGGCACATGGATTAATTCAAGGAAATCAGGCTGAGCCAACCTGGTTTTCTGAGAGAAATCATGTTTAACAAATTATTGGAGTTCTTTGAAGGAGTCACTTGTGCTGTGGATAAAGGGGAACCAGCGGATGCATTATATTTAGATTTCCAGAAGGCATTTGATAAGGTACCACATCAAAGGTTATTGTGGAAAATAAAAGCTCATTATGTAGCAGGTAACATATTGGCATGGATAGAAGATTGGCTAACTAAATATGACATAAATAGGTAATTTTCTTGATGGCAAGATTTAACAAATTCTGTGCCACAGGAATCAGTGCTTGGGGCCTCAACTTCTTACAATTTATATTAATGATTTGCATGAAAAGATCAAAAGTATGGTCGGTAAACTTGCTGATGATATAAAGATAGGTAGGAAAGTAAGCTGTGAATAAAAATTCAGGAGTCCATAAGGGATATAGATTGGTTAAATGAGTGGGCAAAGATCTGGCAAAAAGAATATGCGGACAAATGTAAAATTGTCCATTTTGGCAGGAAGAGATAAACATATGGCAAGGAGCTAGACCATAAAGGGATTTGAACATGAGACTAACAATTTCAAACTGCAATGTTGCTGGACCAGGAGCCAATGCAGGCCAGCGAGCACATTGGCAGCATGTGAATGGAACTTAGTATGAGTCAAGATAGAGACAGCAGTTTGGATGAGTCACTCCGTACCTACTCTCAGCAACAGTCCCCACCCGCCTCTCACCATCCAGCAAGGGTCACATTGCAAATGATGAGACTTGCTTAACTTTCCCCTTTCCTACCCCAGGATCAGTTACTGCTCGTTCGCACTACCAGACTTGGTCTGCCTGGCAGTTTTGAATTAAAACACATGGGGAGTAGAATAAGGCTCTGTGCTGAACTGCTTACAATAGTGGCCAACCCTGTTCAGCAGTTAAGTACAGTTCAGATATCAGTCAGATAAAAATTAAACCGTACCTGGCTCCAGAACTTCCTGATCACCTTCCTGTCATGAGGGTTTCCCCAGTAAGGTAACACCTAAAGTCAGAAGGGAAAACAAACATACTGAATATGTTTAAGAAATCACTCGACACAGCATTTAGCACATTCAAATCCAAGGTGAAAGGCAAACAACTCACTAAGAAAAATCTTCAATTCCTATAAAATCCCTACAGCGCAGAAGGAGAGAGAAACAGCTAACGTTTTGAGTCCGTCTTACTCTTCGAAAGTTGACTCCGTTTCTCTCTCCATAGATGCTGCCAGGACCTCTGAGTTTATACAGCATTTTCTGCTTTTATTTCAGATTCCCAGCATTCACAGTTTTTGGTTTCATTTTAGTGAAAGGCATTCAACTGGTTAAAAAATTGTCAACAACAGGGCACAGACTGCAGATTGTCATGAGAAGAATAAAGGAGAAAATTTGAAGTTTTTTAAAAAACAATTTTATTGAGGTATTTTTTGGCATTGTAAACAGTTACAGATAACAGAAATGTGCAAACATCAATATAAAACCAACACTTCAATCAAACCATACTGCACATGCCCGCTCCTCTCCCCTAGTCACTCCCTGCCTATTTATCCCTCCTACTCTACTCTAATCCCCCCCCCCTCCCCCCCCACGCCCTGCCGACGTTCACTCTCCCGCGAAGAAGTCGATGAATGGTTGCCACCTTCGGGCGAACCCCAGTACAGATCCCCTCAAGGCGAACTTAATTTTTGCCATACCCAGAAAACTTGACATGTCCGAAATCCATAGTTCGGTCTTCGGGGGTTTGGAGTCCCTCCATGCCAGCAGTATCCGCCGCCGGGCTATTAGGGAAGCAAAGGCCAGAACATCTGCCTCTTTCTCCCCCTGGACTCCCGGGTCTTCCGAAACCCCGAAAATTGCCACCCCTGGACTCATCACCACCCTTGTTTTCAGTACCCGGGACATGACCCCCGCAAATCCCTCCTAGTACCCCCTAAGCTTAGGACATGCCCAAAACATGTGAACATGGTTCGCTGGTCCTCCCGCGCATCTAGCACACTTGTCCTCTACCCCAAAGAATTGGCTCATCCGAGCTACCGTCATGTGGGCCCGGTGAACGACCTTAAATTGAATCAGGCCGAGCCTGGCACATGTTGAGGTTGAGTTTACCCTACTCAGGGCTTCCGCCCACCGCCCACAGCCCATCCTCCATCTCCCTGCCAAACTCCTCCTCCCATTTGAGTTTCAGTTCATCCGTCTGGGACTCTTCCCCCTTCATGAGCACCTTGTAGATATCCGAGACTCTACCCTCTCCTCCTTCTCCTCTAGAGACTATTCGGTCCTGGATCCCTATTGCCGGGAGGCGTGGGAAGGATGGGACCTGTCTGCATACAAAGTCCCGCATCTGTAAGTACCGAAGGTCATTTCCCCTCACCAGCCCAAATATCTCCTCCAAGCCCCTCAAACTCGCAAAGCTCCCCTCCAGGAACATATCGCCCACCCTCCCCGCCCCCGCCATGTTCGAAACCCTCCATCCATGTTCCCGGGGGCGAATCGATGGTTATCACATATTGGAGCCCAGACAGACGCACCCCCCTCCCCCACATGCCTCCTCCACTGGCCCCATATCCGCAGGGCCGCCCCCACTACCGGGCTGGTGGAGTACCTGGCCGGCGACAGCGGCAGGGGAGCCGTGACAAGGGCTGCCAAACTGTTGCCCCTGCACGAAGCCGCCTTCACTCGCTCCTTTCACAAACCCTGTCTGGTCGTCCCCAATCACCTCTGGTACGCAGTCCTCAATTCTAATCGCCAGGACCTTGGCCAGGAGCTTGGCATCCACATTTATCAGGGAGATTGGCCTGTATGACCCGCAGGATTCCGGGTCCTTGTCCCGCTTCAGTATCAGCGAGATGGTGGCTTGCGACATCGTCGGTGGCTTGTCTCATTAAAAACCCTCGTCAGGACCGGTCTCAGTATCTCCGAGAACTTCTTGTAAAACTCTACTGGGTATCCATCCGGTCCCGGGGCTTTCCCCGACTGCATGGCCTTTAGGCCCCCCAATACCTCCTCCACTCTAATCGGGGCCCCCAGCCCGTCCACTAGTCCCCTGCCTATTTTTGGGAAGGTTAGTCCATCCAGGAACCTTTTTATCTCCTCTGGCTCTTCCGGGGGTTCTGAAGTGTACAGCTTACTATCGAAGTCCCGAAATACCTTATTTAGTCCTGCCGGGTCCTCCACTCTGCTCCCCTTCCCATCAACCACTCTACTTATTTCCCTGGCCGCCTCCCTCTTCCTGAGTTGCTGCGCTAGCAATCTACTGGCCTTCTCCCCATGCTCATACACCACTCCTCTTGCCTTCCTAAGTTGTTCCACGGCCCTACTCATGGATAGCACCCCCAGTTCCGCCTGCAATCTCCGTCTCTCCCTGAGTAGGTCCTCCCCCGGGGACCCCGCACGCTCGTCTATCCAGTGAATTTCCCTAACCAATCTGTCCATTTCTGCTCTGTCCGCCCTGATCCTGTGAGCCCGAATTGAAATCAGTTGCCCCCTCACTACTGCCTTCAGCGCCTCCCACAGGGTCGCTGCTGAAACCTCCCCCGTATCGTTCACCTGCAAGTAATTTTGCATACACTTCCGAAGTCTCTCACATATCCCGTCCTCCGACAACAGTCCCACGTCTAACCTCCATTGCGGGCGTTGGTAATTCGCCCCCCCGACCTGCAGGTCCAATCAGTGCGGGGAATTGTCTGAGATAGTGATTGCCGAGTATTCCGTATTCTTTACCTCCCCTACACAGTCCCTGCTCACAGTCCCTAAAAAAAATAAATCCTAGAAAATACTTGATGAACATGCGAATAAAACGAGTAGCCCCTTCCCGTCGGCTGTCTGGCTCTCCATGGGTCCACAGCCCCCATTTGCTCCATGAACCCTTTCAGCTCCCTTGCCATTGCTGGAGTCTGCCCGTTCTGGGACATGACCGGTCCAGCCTCAGGTCAAGGACCGTATTAAAGTCCCCCCCCCCATTATCAACTTACATGAGTCTAGGTCCAGGATCTTCCCCAGCACTCTTTTGATAAAGTCAACGTCGTCCCAGTTCGGCGCATATATGTTCACCAGCACCACTCTTCTCCCCTCCAGCTTGCCCCTTACCATAAGGAATCTGCCCCCGCCGTATGAGACTATGCCCTCTGCCTCAAACTGAACCCGCTTATTGATCATAATTGCTAAAAATTTGAAGTTTTTTTTGAGTGTATTATTAAAACATGTCAATGTTTCTTCACCTCAAAGACACCTTTGTGGTGCCAGTATTAAATACCTCCCAAATGGAAAACTACAATCTCATTCACCTTTGTGCCAAAACTTAACTGACCACCATAGTATGATCTACGGCTTGTGGATGACAAAAATGTCGTTATCCACTCTGCAAGTCACTCTCAAACTCTTGAATTATGCACATAAGAAACTTGGCCTTGAATGCTGTGAAAACAGAACTCATATCAACCGACACCTTATCACCCAAATATTCCATTTCCCATACATTTTGAAAAAGTGACATATGTTGAGCGCTTCCCAGACCTTGGCACCCACCTCTCTCAAAAGACCATCATTGACAAAGAGATCCAATACCAGATCAACTGTACCAGTTGAGCCTTCTACAAACTACGGCAGTCAGTGTTTGGCAACAGAGTTCTGCAAGTCAATAGGAGCCCCTATGTCCAGAGCAGTATTGTTATCACACTCCTGCACTGCACTGAGATCTGGACCACGTATCAGTGACACATACGTGTGCTTGCAAATTTCCATCAGCAACGTCTCCTCTGGATTAATGAGGGGACTGGCGAACAAACGCATGTCCTTCTTGAAGCCAGCTCCACAGGCATTCAGACAAAACTCCTGTAAAATCAACTCTGATGGACAGGGCAAAGTTTTCAGATGGCCAAAATGCACCTGCCCTGCCAGGTTGCAGGACAGGTAGATTGGCCATGCTAAATTGCCCCTTAATTGGAAAAAAATGAATTGTGTACTCTAAAAATTTTTTTGAAATTTTTAAATGAAATGACTACAACTTGTCCATCAAGCTGCATCATGCTTTGAGTCACATCTTAATGATGAGGCAGAGCCATGGCACAGCAGGAAAGAAAAGGAAGCAAATTCTTCACTCTGAATCCCATAACCTTGTGCGACGTCCTGCCCTATCTGCCCAGAGATCTATGGGGCGAGAATTGACCTGTTCAGTCACATGACGATCCATGACAGAAACCCATGGCCCAGACATCACCTTTGAACCAAAGGACAACTGACGACAAGAGTGAACATGTGCAAAATAATCAAACAGAACTAAAATGGGATCGGAAATATTTTGTACACGGGTTGCTTGGAACATGTAATTTTCTGCCACAAACTGCTGTTTGAACAGTGTCCATAAATTTCTGTTGTCAACTTGGTTACATGGTAAAGAGACAAAATAGTTTGGAAAATAACCAAGAGGTTGGAATTAGATTAGCTCGGCAATTGGAGAGACCTTGGAGTGCATGCCCACAGGTCCTTGAAGCTGGCAGGACAGGTGGACAAGGTGGTCAAGAAAGCATATGGCATGCTTTCTCTTTAATCAACGAGGTATTGAATACAAACGCAGGGATGCGATGATGGAACTGTATAAAACTCTGGTTTGGCCACAGCTGGAGTTATGTGCAGTTTTAGTCACATTACAGGAAAGACATAATTATTCTGGAGGGTGTACAGGGGCTATATATAAGAATGTTGCCAGGGATTGAAAATTGCAACTATGAGGAGAGGAGAGGAGAGATTAGATAGGCTGGTTCTTTTCCTTAGAACAAAAGAGGCTAAGGAGTAATCTAATAAAGATGTACAAAGTTATGAAGGACTTAGACAGCTGGTGTTGTACCTGTAAAATCTTTGACCAGTTTACTGACTTAAAAGTTCAGGTGCCTTTATTTGTGAGATGAACAAAGGACAAAATAGGTTCACGGTCAGACGGTCCTTCAATAAGAAGTGATAGGTTGCTTCGAAGTCGAACCTTCAACACTCAACCAGTATTTTTCAACAATCTGCCTGAGCCTGAATTAAGAGGGCAAGAGCCCCACGTGACGGCCAGTCTTAAGTGAGTGAAGGACTAATACAGTTTTCGACCATATACGAGGTGTCTGGAATGCAAGGTGAACAAACTACGTATTTAGTTCTCGGATAGTCAAAGGAGTTGGGTAAAATCTTTGGGAGGGAATTTAGTGAAAGCCAGACCCCTACCCCAGAGGATTCCCACACATCTGTGACAGACTCTAGGGGGACAGAGAGAATAAGAAGAGTAGAGAAATAGCAGAGTGCCCAGAGTGAGTACTACAGTAAATTAGAAAGGGTCTGGGACCCAAAGGTCAATGAATACGGACCCTTGAGGTTAAAAAGCGCATCCGTTGCATCAACGCTCCTCTCACAGGGTGGTGGCTAGTTAACCCACCCCTCATGTACTGTTTGGTAGTATCAACTGTCCTGTAATCGTTAAGTTCGTTAGTACTGACGTAAATTTGGCGTGCTCTCCGTATCTGTACTGATGAGTAGTGAGTGGAAGAATTAGCAGAGAAAGAGTTAAAAGAAGTGAACAAAAAGCAAGGGTACACCAAAGTCACGGAATAGGGAAAGGATATTTAAACCACCTTGTGGAAGGTGGCCAGTGACAAAAGTGAGAGGGGGTTATGAGTTTTAGAAGAAGCCAGTGTAGAAATATGAGTGTTAAAAGTCAGTGTGGGAAATTTGTGCTCTGGATAGTTAGGGAATATCTTGAGTTTAAAAGAAAGACGAGTGTGTCTTGTTATACGAGTTTTAGAAGTCAGCGTGGAAATATGAGTTTTAGAAGAAGTCAGTGTGGAAACCTGTGCTCTGGGTAGTTGGGGATTATCCCAAAGTTAAAAGAAAGGCTTATTATAGTCTTATTATATGAGTTTTAAAAGTCAGTGTGAAAATTTGTGCTCTGGATAGTCTGGGATTGTCCCGAGGAAAAAAAGATGACTGAGTCTTGGTACATGATGTTTCAGAATTCAATGTGGAAATCGGTGCTCAGGGAGCACCTTATTGTTCGAAGTTAGGAAAAAGAGGTTTGTGTCTCCAGTTCACCACCCAAAGGGGCATGATGTATGCTTTTGGAGATCAAGCGAATGAATAAAGATGACGGAGATATAGATTGGGGGGATATGTCTTTTCAGTTTTAAAAAAAAAGCTAAATTAACAATTTGGAAAGGGTTTGAATTATATTCTGAATGAATATTTGAAAGAAATTGGGAAATTATTGGTTTTAATGAATATAAAGTTAATAGATAGTCTGCAGACTTTAATCAACTCATTCAGTGCTGTTGGCAGATGAAAAAAAAAAGTTGCTGTTTGTGTGTTAGTGTGGATTTTTACTTGTCTGTGAGTCCATCCAGTCCACTGAGGTAACCCTCTGTGGTCTGGTTTTGTTAGTCATTTCAAAGTTGCTTATTGCATGTGTGTATTTCTGCAGTTGCATTTTGAATTAGGTTAATGTGCAGGATAAGCTGTAAAGCAATTGTTTCAGTGGGAGTGGTGATTCTGGGGCAATGGAAAAGCCCCTGTGGCTGCAGAAGAGTTTAAACTTACTATATATATTTGTGAGAATTTACATTTTCTTTGAGTTTTAACTACAGTTTTGAAGAAAGTAGAACGAAGACGACTGTCTTAATCCATGATAGAGTATTGATTTATTCATAGTTTTAGGTGCTAGTTGAATGCATGTAGCTGAGAGGTAAGATTATTAAAAGTGTCTTGACTGTGGGAATCCAGTCATTGTTTCGCATAATGAATTAGCCATTGTATTCCAGTGTATTTAGCACTAAGGATGTTCTCAGTCTAATCAACTAATCAGTTGCAGCAAGGTCTCCGGGGCCAAGCTGTGTAACATGGAGCGCATGCGAAACATATCCAGTAATTTTCCTGAGACTGCGCATGCAGACGCTGAGCTAGTTTTGAAAGGCACCAGTCAATCTTAAGTAATGTCCAATGTTTGATTAACAAATCATCCTCTAAGTAACAGACATTCATTTGGACAAGCCAGGAAGTCTCAGCTAAGAAATGAAATTAAATTAAATGAACATCGCTTATTGTCACAAGTAGGCTTCAAATTAAGTTACTGTGAAAAGCCCCTAGTTGCCACATTCCGGCGGGTGTTCGGGGAGGCTGGTACGGAAATTGAACCGTGCTGCTGGCCTGCCTTGATCTGCTCTCAAAGCCAGCAATTTAGCCCTGTGCTAAACCAGCCCCTAGAAACCAATGCGAGTAAATGAGGGGATAAACCAGAGCTAAGAATTCCCTTAAAAGTAGGACCTTGTGATCGAGGTCTTTGTTTCTGAATTCTTGAATCATCTATCTGTTTGTGTTAAAATTATTTCTTTATGTTTTATGATTTTTGCTATGTGTTTGACCTTTTTATGTATTTTTTGTTTCTAAATGTTGATTCAATTCTTAATCAAATGTATTCAATTGACTAATTACTAATAAAGTCGTATTTTGACACCTTCAATCAACTGGACTATCGACTCTTATTAGAAGGTAAAATAAGAGTCCCAATAATCCACTTCATTTGTTTCCTTTGAATATTCCAATTTTATTTTTCAGTTAGTTGAGATTGAATGAAAGTATAATGCTTCAATTCCTTTTGTTTGAGTGGAGGCCTCCATGGATGAATGTGTGTGTGTGTTTGTTTAATAAAGAATTTCTGAATTTCCTTTGGTGTTTCTAGTTTTTCTAAAAGTTGTATTTTGCAAAACTGAGTTTTAAATCAATTGGTAGTTATAAACTGGATTTAGAGTGTAATTTAAAATGGGGTAAGTATTTAAAATATATTTTAAAAAGAGGAATAACGATCAACATTGTGGAAGTTACTTAGAACACAATTTTCAGGAAGTAAATGAAAAAAAATCAAAGGGATTTGGAAATGATTAGTTTGAGCTTGGCATAATCTTGGGTGCTCTTAGCTCAAGGTGGAAAAAAGACAAAGGAATCTAATTGGGAATGTGAAGACTTGTAATCTTTGTTTAATGAGCCCATGTGCTCCTTTGTTACAGGCAGTCTTGATGTACCTACATTTGAAAACTTTCTTCTGTTTTTGTGTTCCCAAATTGGTAGAGAATTCATTATTTCCTCTGTAAACAGATTACACATCAAATTTACTGATCGAGAATTTTCATGCAGCGAAGACGCCATGGATTTTAATTTTCTTTTAAATTGACAGATACATCTAAATCAAATTAAGTGACTTGGGTCCAGGCCGTGTGTATCTTTGTGGTTTTGTTTTAAATACAGATGAATCACGAGTCACAGCCAACAATTCTAGCTGCTTCAAGAATTTCAAGATTACAATGGGGACATAAAGGCTTTTCCTTTTCTGGAAAGGGTTCACTCATTCAGACTGTTGCCCTTTGAATTAAAGTATTTGTGAAGTGCTACACTTAACTTCTACACCAATTGCAATGTCTGATGATTTGACTTCTCTTAAAACTACTATGCTGGGATATAATTGCTCCAGTGATTTAACTGATTAAATTGTAATTAAGTGAAAATAGCAACTAACATAAAAGTATAATAATAAATTCTAATTTTGACAATTAAAAGGCAATAGGAGTTAGTCTGTGTGGGTTGCTGAGCTTCATTGTTTGAAAGGAGATAAATTAAACATTCTCATTTTACAATGTCACCATTTGAAACTAGGATTTTAATAAAAGTAATATTCGTTTTTGTGTGTGTTACAAATACTAAATAAATGGTAAGTATGGGAACATGTAAAATCTGTTGTTTTAATTCTGGGTATTTAACTACAAATAGTTCAGAAATTAATGACCTTCTGTAAAAGTGATGTGGAGATACCGGCATTGGACTGGGGGGAGCACAGTAAGAAGTCTTACAACACCAGGTTAAAGTTCAACAGGTTTGCTTCAAATCACTAGCTTTCAGAGCACTGCTCCTTCCTCAGGTGAATGAAGAGGTAGGTTCCAGAAACATATATAGCGACAAAGTCAAAGATGCAAGACGAAACTTTGAATGCGAGCATTTGCAAGTAATTAAGTCTTTACAGATCTGGCAATCCCAGAATCCGCAGATTCTTCCTCCTCGACCGATTCTCCATCTCCTCGAACCGCTCCTGCCATTTCTTGTGGAGCGCCTCGTGCGCCTCCACCTTTACCGCCAGGCCTAAGATCTTGTCCTCATTGTCAGAAATCTTTTGTCGAGCCTCGCTGATCGCCACTCCCTGGGCCATCTGTGTCTCCAGCAGCTCATCAATAGACGCCTTCATCGGCTCCAGCAGGTCCGTTTTAATCTCTCTGAAGCAGCGCTGGATACCCTCCTGCTGCTCTTCCGCCCACTGCATCCACGCTGCCTGGTCTCCGCCCGCCGCCATTTTTTCCTTCTTCCCTCGCACCTTCTTCGGGTCCACCACCACCTTTTCTGTCGCCCCGCTCCTAGTTGAAGCCATATACTGACGGGGAGCTGTTGTAGACTCCTTCCCACACCGGGAAACGTCGAAAAAGTGCCGTTGGGGGCCCTGAAAAGAGCCCAAAAGTCCGTTTTTGCAGGAGCCGCCAAATGTGCGACTTAGCTCCGCATAGCCGCAACCGGAAGTCCCCACAGCACTATTTCAAAGTACAGGAGTCCTGGCAAATGTCTCTCTCAACCAACAAGCATTATTTGGACACTTATCTCATTGCTCTCTGTCGAACATTGAGAGTACAATGAATGTTGCTTTTCTACAGAACATTGAATACACTTCAAAAATTGGCTATGCATTGTCTTGCTGCATCCCAAGACATGAGGGACACGATATAAAATGCAAGTTCTTTCTTCTTTGACTTTCTATTACAGAAGATATGAAATCATATCCAACATAAATAAAATAAAATAGACTATTTCTGTCAGCTCCACAACCAATGCAAACCTTTTTCTTTGTCTGTCCAATACTGGGTGAGATGGAGCAAGTCACTCAGAAGCCAGCAGACACTGATTGAAATCCATGCCTTAGATAACTACTTTCATTTTTAGCTTGTAATTATACAATTTCTGACCGCGTCACCATGGCCTCAAACATAACAAACGTTCTATGTTTATCATGTAGCAACAGTGAATGTGTCCTTTTCTCTAGAAGCAGCAGAGAATTCAAGGATTTGTTCAGCGCCTGTGTACTAAATGCAGTCAGATTCACTAACACATGGTCACAGTCATTTGCAGTAGAATAATTGGTAGTGCAATACTGCCACCTGGTGCCAGCAGTGATCAGAAAACCAGGCAGAACAGCAGTCATCTCAATCTACTGAGAGATCTACAAAGTTGGATGCACAATGCATACTCTCTGCCCACATGGACAAAGAACAAAGAAGAAAAGTACAACACAGGAACAGACCCTTCGGCCCTCCAAGCCTGCGCCGACCATGCTGCCTGTCTAAATTAAAATCCTCTATACTTCCTGGGTCCGTATCCCTCTATTCCCATCCTATTCATGTATTTGTCAAGGTGCCCCTTAAACGTCATTATCGTCACTGCTTCTACCACCTCCTCCGGCAGCGAGTTCCAGGCACACTCGGTGTAAAAAAACTTGCCTCGTACGTCTCCTCTAAACCTTGCCCCTCGCACCTTAAACCTATGTCCCCTAGTAATTGACCCCTCTACCCTGGGAAACAATCTCTGATTATCCACTCTGTCTTTGCCCCTCATAGTTTTGTAGACCTCTATCAGGTCGCCCTTCAACCTTCTTCGTTCCAGTCAGAATAAACCAAGTTTATTCAACCTCTCCTCATACCTAATGCCCTCCATACCAGGCAACATCCTGGTAAATCTCTTCTGCACCCTCTCTAAAGCCTCCACATTCTTCTGGTAGTGTGGCGACCAGAATTGAACACTATACTCCAAGTGTGGCCTAACTAAGGTTCTATACAGCTGCAACATGACTTGCCAATTCTTATACTCAACGCCCCGGCCAATGAAGGCAAGCGTGCCGTATGCTTTCTTGACTACCTTCTCCACCTGTGTTGCCCCTTTCAATGGCCTATGGACCTGTACACCTAGATCTCTCTGACTGTCAATACTCTTGAGGGTTCTACCATTCACTGTACATTCCCTACCTGTATTAGACCTTCCAAAATGCATTACCTCACATTTGTCCGGATTAAACTCCATCTGCCATCTCTCCGCCTAAGTCTCCAAACGATCTAAATCCTGCTGTATCCTCTGACAGTCCTCTTTGCTATGCGCAATTCCACCAACCTTTGTGTCGTCCGCAAACTTACTAATCAGACCAGTTAAATTTTCCTCCAAATCATTTATATATACTATGAACAGCAAGGGTCTCAGCATTGAACCCTGCGGAACACCACTAGTCACAGCCCTCCAATCAGAAAAGCACCCTTCCATTGCTACTCTCTGCCTTCTATGACCTAGCCAGTTCTGTATCCATCTTGCCAGCTAACCTCTGATCCCGTGTGACTTCACCTTTTGTACCAGTCTGCCATGAGATATCTTGTCAAAGGCCTTACTGAAGTCCGTATAAACAACATCCACTGCCCTACCTGCATCTTTGTGACCTCCTCAAAAAACTCTCTCAAGTTAGTGTGACTTCATAAAACCGTGCTGCCTCTTGTTAATGAGTCCACTTGCTTCCAAATGGGATTAGATCCTGTCTCAAAGAATTCTCTCCAGTAATTTCCCTACCACTGACGTAAGGCTCACCGGCCTGCAGTTCCCTGGATTATCCTTGCTACCCTTCTTAAATAAAGGGACAACATTGGCTATTCTCCCATGCATCTCAACCCAGAGAGTATAGAGGCTTAGGTCTGACTCTAACACTGGTGTGGTTCCCACCAGTCAATCCACTGAACCGGTTCGTCCACTGGTTGGTATAAAGGCAGAAATTTAATATTTACAATGTAACCTATAAGTGCATCTGCATCTACTTCAGAATTCAGTCTGAAAAGAAAGCCTGGAGGTAATGTACATAACAAGGTGCTGCAACAGTACAAGCACCTTCATTGCTGACAGCCCACATTCAATTACACATTTGCATTTCCAAGCTCGAGTTACAAGAAGCAATAACGATGGCTGCAACATTAGAGACATTCATTTCCTATACATCAACAGGGCAGAGCCCGGCTACACCACTCTCTTCTTCTTGCCTATTACCTTGAATCGTGAGACGAATCTGGAGAATTCCTGATGCCAGTTGTTCAGCGTGGAGGCTGGAGAGATGATTAAGAATGGACCCCAGATGTTTTCTCTCTGCACAAGAATTAATTCAGTCAACAAAAATGCACGAAATTCAGTTTGTCAGATAAGTTTGTAAAGACTGACAATTTTTAAATCAGTAGATTTTTTCCTATTTATTTATTTATAATAAATTTAGAGTACCCAATTTGATTTTTAAAAATAATAATAATCTTTACTGTCACAAGTAGGCTTACATCAACACTGCAATTAAGTTACTGTGAAAAGCCCCTCGTCGCCACATTACGGCACCTGTTCGGGTACACAGAGGGAGAATTCAGAATGTCCAATTCACCTAACAAGCAGGTCTTTCAGGACTTGTGGGAGGAAGCCGGAGCACCCGGAGGAAACCCACGCAGACACAGGGAGAATGTGCAGACTCCACACAGACAGTGACCCAAGCCGGGAATCGAACCTGGGAACGTGGCGCTGTGAAGCAACAGTGCTAACTATTGTGCTACCATGCCGCACCAATATGAGTAGTTGATTGAATTTTCCCAATTAAGGAGCAATTTAGCGTGGCCAATTCACCTACCCTGCACATCTTTGGGTTGTGGGGGTGAGACCCACACTGAGACAGGGAGAATGTGCAAACTCCCCATGGACATTGACGTGGGCTCGGGATCAAACCCGGGTCCTCTGCGACGTTAGGCAGCAATGCTAAGCACTGCGCCACCGTGCCGCTCCAGTATGACAGTGAACATACAAATATGGGAGCTGCAGAAATGGAGATGTAACAAGCATGGAAGAGGATACTCCTCTCAACTAAGGGTACAAATTTGGGACAGGATAGAGAAGTGTCAGAGAATCAGCCAAATCCGCACTCCATCCATCAGTCCTACGCAGCCCCCAATCAGTGACAGATTGCGCACAAAGCTAATTTAGGTTTGTGCTCAGCTCTGGCAGTTTAAACATCTTCAACTAGCTTACAAATTGAGCTGAGGGGATGGATAAGCATAGAGGAGGAAATGGACAGTGGGCTGCAAAGAATGGCCAAAGTAGCTCAGAATTTGAAACTTCAGGTTTTGTCGTGTCTGGGTGTTAGTTTGTGAGAACCATGGTTTTGGATTTCCATATTATAGCCATGGCCATCTGCTTTAAATTTTGTGCAAGAGGGTTTTTAACCCAGCCCATTTCAAAATGGTTGAACATTCCTGGTGTGGAGTGCTCTCTATGTAGCCCATGCTGCACCTGTCCTGGGAGCATTTGATGGGTCAGTGCATGGGGAGCTTTATTTTATATCTAACCCATACAGTAACTCCCATGGGAATGTCCCACAGGGAAAAGGTAGAGGGAGCTTCACTTTGCATCTGGTTCATGTTACATGTGAGCCAGTCAGATGAAGAAGATGAAACCAATGTGAAATTTATACAAAAGGGAAGAAAGTTGCATCCTTAACAGTGTTGTGCTGAGAATGCTAACGTTCAAATATTCTATAAATCTCACCTCGGCTAAATGTGCCAAGAAAGCAATGCTCTGTACCGTCTTACCGAGTCCCATTTCATCAGCCAGAATCCCATTGATACCCTGAAGAGAAAAGAAAAAGAAATTTAAAACAAGATAAAGTCGCATGAAGCCACAGTGAAGACAAACATACTGTACTCATATCAATCAAACATTCACAGCTAAGGCAGAACTCCTATCTAATTCTCCCTTTAAACTGAGCTGCGCTATGAAACAGTACACGGACAGCCATTAACGCTTACCTTAAGTTAGGAGACTGCCAGTTTGTACTGTCAGTGAGCTACCAAAGTTCTGTACCGTACAGTGGTAAATAGTGGGTTTGGAGATGGTGTTATAGCTACTTTGGGAATGGAAAACCACCATTATTGGGTGAGCAACCACTCAGTCCTGAATTCATCATATAGATACAGCAATTCAAGACATTACCAATGATGGGTAGAAGCAGCTGCAAGGGCAGCACAGTGGCGCAGTGGTTAGTGCTGCTGCCTCATGGCGCCGAGGTCCCAGGTTCGATCCCGGTTCTGGGTCACTGTCTGTGTGGGGTTTGCACATTCTCCCAGTGTTTATGTGGGTTTCACCCCACAACCTAAAGATGTGCAGGGTAGGTGGATTGGCCACGCTAAATTGCCCCTTAATTGGAAAAAATGAATTGGGTACTCTAAATTTTTTTTAAAAGCAGCTGCAATCTGACTACACCACTCTGATTCATCGGACACAGAGGCAACCCACATAGCCTATCATGGGCAATGGTGTGGTAAATGAGACCCTCATTACTTGTGAAAGACAGTCACACCTGTGCGCGCGCACACAGGCATACACATTCATGCGTATATATTGTTTGTGCTCAGAGTTTACCTGTTCATAGAGGTTAGCGAGCCAATTCATACCCTTCAATTGGTAGGCTTTGAGTTTGCCATTGAACATGGAAGGTTGCGGAATATCTTCACCAGCTCGAATGGAAGGATTGGCTAAGCTGTAACTCTCCCCAAAACCAGTCCCAGATTCATTGGCTGCCCGTAGCGCTGCCATTCGACTTTCTTTAGCCTCTTCATCAAACAATCGAGTCTAAAAACAAAATAAAAACAATGGTGACCGATTGTGGAATCTGTAATGTTGAGAAATGCAGGCTGGAGCAAGAGCCATCTATTCTGAATCTATGTTGCAATGGACATGACCCATGCAGTAGGATCTTTACTGTGTAATTTTTAATTTCAGTTCCTGCTAGTAGAATGAAACACATAACGATGTCCCATTGAACATCTAACCATTCTAAACAGTTTTCGCACTGAACTGTAAAAACTCAGAATCCACACCTTCTACAGTTTAGTTGTGATCTCATTCAGCAGGGGAGTTTTTTTTACCTGAACCCGATTCACAGTAAGTCACTATAATGAAGCACAGTAAATGCAAAATTATATTTACATAGCGCTGCAACGGGTCTACTTTTAAGTGCTAAGTTACCAGTTACCAATAATTATTCAATAACATAACACAGTCAAAATCATTGAACAGAAGTGAATTATCAAACAGAGCTACCCACAATAACGCAACACAAACCAAATTCATCTAACCCACAGGGCAGAACAGCCAGTTTAATCCGCTGTTATTGCACCAAGGTGCTACTTTAAATGAACGCAAACTGATGAATGTGAAAGCAGCACTTCTCACAAGGTTAAAGGTGCCAGTGCAAATCAGCACGTGTACCTGTTGACATACTGCACCAGTGAAGGAAAGGATACTCCCTCCGACTGGTATCTGGCACCCACAGCTGACGAAACATTGGTCTTCTTCAGGCATGATTCTTCCATTTCACAATGGCTTTTTATTCTCCACAAACTCAAATGTGTCCAAAACGCCAAGTACATCTCTGTCGAACATCAAGTCAATCTCACACGGGCAGCAAGGTGACACAGTGGTTAGCACTGCTGACTCACGGCACTGAGGTCCCAGGTTCGATCCCAGCTCTGGGTCACTGTCCGCATGGAGTTTGAACATCCTCCCCGTGTTTGCGTGGATTTCGTCCCCACAACCCAAAGATGTGCAGGGTAGGTGAATTTGTCACGCTAAATTGCCCCTTAATTGGAAAAAATGAATTGGGTACTCTAAATTTATCTTTAAGGAAAGTCAATCTCACACATCACTGCCATGCCTGCAGACCTATACTGGCTCCCTGGCCCCAACATATTAAATTCAAAGATCCAGGAGGCCGGGGACAGAGATAGGTAAGCGACATGGTGGGGTTTTTCAGGTTTGAGAAAATCAAATTCGCTTTAAGGGGTTCGTTCGGAGTTGACAGCTGTTCATCGACTTCTTTAACAAAAATTAGTCTGTCTGCAGGGGGGGGGGGGGGGGATTGGGGGGTGGGGGGAAAAGGGGGAAGCATAGAAGTGATGAACAAGGGTAGGAAAACCAATGAAGGGAGGGCCGTGAAATGGAGTGTTTATATGGACCATGTTGGTTGGGGTCTGTGTTTTGGGAGGGGGGCTATGTTATTGTGGGTTTTTTGTCTTTATTGGACCTTTCGTTTAAAAGTGTTACAATTATAAATGCCTTAATAAAATACTTTCTAAAAAAAAAAAATATTAAATTCAAATCCTTCATCTACAAATACCTCCACAGACCTATGTCTGTATCTTGCATTCTCTTCCATTCATTCGAAGAGTACTTTGAATAACCCTTACCTACTACCTTGGATAGCCTTGGGTCACTTTAAGTGGGATTTTCTGGCTCTCCCAAAGCATATTTCCTGGCAGCGGAGGCAGCTTGCCATTGGCCGCCAGCAGAACGCCCTGGTCCCACTAATGTCTACGGTGTTTTGGCACTTCCGGGGAACCTGATGCAGGGAGGGGGGAGGGTCACCTTTGGTGGGACCAGACGATGCCGCTGGTAGGAACGGCCAGAAAATCATTTCCCATCCCTCTCTCTGGAACTCCCTTCTTACATATTTTCACCTTTCTCTCTCTCCCATCTCTTTCAAAAACCCAAGTTTTTTTAAATTAAGCTTTCAATAATCCCCCTGGCCTCTTTCGTTTTGCTAAGTGTTTTCTATATATTTCCAAAAACATTTGATAAAGTGCTGCAAAGGCTTGTGCGCAAAGTCAGAGCTCATACTGTTAAAGGGACAGTGGCAGCATGGATATAAAATTGGTTCAGTGACAGGAAAGAGTACAGTCGTCGTTTTTCAGACTGGAAGAAGGTTGATAGGAGTTCCTCAGGACCCTTCCCTTTCTTTGATACCTATTAATGACCTAGACATGGGCGTACAGGGCACGATTTAAAAATTTGTGGATGACATGAAACTTGTAAGTAACATGAACTGAGAGGGGGATGGTGTTAAGCTTCAAAAGACAAATTGGTGGAATGGGTGGACAAGTTGTCGATGAGATTTAATGCAAGGAAGGGTGAAGTGATTCATTTTGGTAGAAAGAGGAGAAAGAATTTGGTAGAAAATCAAGGGTAAAATTCTAAAGGGATGCAGGAGCAGAGGGACAAAACTTTGAAGTAGGTAGTGTAGGTTGTGGGAGCCATGAATAAAGCATAACGAGATTCTGAGTTTTATATATAGGGGCACAAAGTACAAAAGCAAGGACGTTACAATAACCTGTATTAAAGACTGGCTTATTTCAACCAGATTATTGCACCCCGCTTTAGGAAGGATCTGAGGACGACAGAGAGGGTGCAGGATAGATTCACGAGAATCGTTCCAGGAATGAGGAACTTCAGTTAAATGGATAGGTTGGAGAAGCTGGTGCTCTTCTCCTTGGAAAAGAGACGGTCACGAGGAGATTTGACAGAGGTATGCAAAATCATGAGCATTCTGGACAGAGTAGGTAGCGAAAATCTGTTTTCCTTTGTGGAAGGATCGAAAAACAGAGGACATTGATTTAAGGTGATTGGCAAAAGAAGCAACAGTGACATAAGGAAAATCTTTTTTTAAGCAGCAAGTGTTTGGTATCTGGAATGCATTGCCGGAGAGGGCATGATGGAGGTGGATTCAATTTTTTAAAAATTAGACAATTATCTGAAGAAAAAAAGATTTGCAGGGCTATAAGGAAAAGACGGGGAATCTCCAGTGTCTCTTGGAGAGAGCCTGCATGGACATGGCCCGTTCAATGGCCTCCTTCTGTGTTGTAACCATTCGGATATCTTGATTTACAAAGCAAACAGGGATGCGTTTTAATTACGGAATGTGCTACATAAATGTCAACTGTTTTTCCGGTTTGCTCACTCAGAAATCAGAAAAAAACAGCAGATCACAGCAACAGGAGTGGAAGTGAACAGCTGTGCAGCCAGCAATTAAAAACCATCTTTGTGACAGATGGAAAACCATCAACATCAACACACAAATATGACAGACGTTCTGAAGCTCTTCAAAATAAACACTACCACTCATAAAACCCAACAGTTGTTAGCTTTTCATTGAGGACCTGTGTGTGAACCCATCTCTACTGATGGAACAAAGGTATCTCACCATTGAATGAAATAGCCTTGTCTGGTGAGTGAAGGCAATCTCAACCCAGACCCTGGAGGGGGCAAATTTAAAGCACAAAGCTGCCCCTTACTTGACACTAAATTAGCAAACGGAAGCAGGACGGCATTTGTGAAAATGTAGCACAAAACAAAACACACCCGTCACTGTGAAGCATATCCTACACCCCAGGGGCAAGGCCAGGAGAGTCAACAAGTGAACATAATGATTAACGTCAACACCCGTAAAACTCGAGCCACTCACTTTAGCTTGCTGCACTCGAAAGGCATCCTCTGCATTCTTCAGTGCCTGTGCTTTATAGTATTCACTATCTGCAAAACAGAAAAATAACAGATACATTAAGACCCTGAAAATGACTATACTTCCCATGGGGCTCTCAAGTCCATCTCACTGGTTACCTTGGGCATTCAGATGGGTTACGCAAGTGCGTCTTTCAACCTTACTTCAAGTTCAGAATCAAGTGACCTGCTCTCTAATGTCTCCCACAAACACTTAACAGTGAAGAAATAGCAGAAAACTAACCAAACTAACAGGAAAAGCAAAGGCTCAGTTGTCATGAGGTTGAAGAAGAAAGAGACCATTCGCCCCAAATTACCTATCCCCCTTGCAACCCTCGGCCTCACATGCCCCTGGCAACCCTTAGCCTTACCTTCAGCTCCTAACACCACCTTCCCCACCACTTGACCACGTCCACACACCACAACCACAGGCCACATTTCACCTCCCCAACCCATCAACAATCAGCTTCCCCCAGCATATTGCTCACTTCTTTTACTTCCCTAAAATCTTTCCAATTGTCTCCTGTCCCCATTCATACCTTCTACTTCAGAGGCCTTTCCTGGCAACTCATTTCACAATGATTTCTGTCAGTGAAGAAGTTTCCTTCTTGTATCACTTTCAATCCTGCATTCCTGAGATTCAAATCATCATTGAAGGTACAATTTATTCTTCACTAGCTTAACACTTCAATTAGGTTTCTGCAAAGGCTCCTCTTTACATGAAGATGATGCTATGAAAGAGTTAAACCCGCTGGCTTTCATTGCCCAGCTATTTACTCAGTGCATCTGTAAAACAGGAGGAATTGCAAGCTATGGAGCTTGCACATAAACTTCCCAGGCCCCCATGTCTATAATCATGAGGAAGTCAGATTGACCAAGGCCAACGATAGCATATCTAGATAGCATATCCATTCATGACCTTGGTTACATCCTTGCAAAATGGATCACATTAAAACAAGCTGTGAAACCCACTGTTAGGAAACAGTGGGATTAAAACATTCAGTACTGCACATGTACAGCAAGCACATTCCAGTTAGCATCAGGCAGCAGCATACATTTACATAGCATTGCTCATGCAGGAAGATACCTTTGCAGTAAAGAGGAAAGGGAAATGGTGTACTTTGAGCTTGAGAGGAGAAAGGAATAGTTAGGTGATCAAGGGGAACCAACGGCATGGCTGGAGAGGACAGTATTGAGAAGGTTTCTGAAAGCAGAATTCAGCTGGCAACGTGGCAGGGAGGAGTGAGTAGAGAATTCCAGAGAGCATTAGCATAGGAAGTAAACAAGCAATCGCCAATGCTGGAGCAGAAAGAGCAATAGTTCAAAGAAAGATCTGACTGACATGATTAAAATTTGGGAACTAAGGTATCATGTGAAGTTACAAGACAATTTAAAAACAAGGGCAACAAATTTGGACATAAAGCAAAAAAATGTTGCATTTTCTGCGAACCGGAAATAAAATTGCAAATGCTGGAAGTGCATAACAGTGCTACCAGCATCCAAGAGGAAACCAGTTTCAGATTTAGGTTGACTCTCCATCAAAGCACCCAGGACCCAGCTTGACAGGCAGAGGACTGCACTATAGCCATAGAAACATAGAAAATAGGAGAAGGCTTTTCGGCCCTTCAGCCTGCTCCGTCATTCATCATGGGCAGCATGGTGGCATAGTGGTTAGCACTGCTGCCTCACAGCTCCAGGGACCCGGGTTCAAATCAGGCCTCAGGTAACTGCCTGTTTGGAGTTTGCACTTTCTCCCAGTGTCTGCATGGGTTTCCTCTGGGTGCATCCGGTTTCCTCTCAGTCCAAAGATGTGCAGGTTAGGTGGATTGGCCATGGATTGGCCCCTTAGTGTCCAAAAGATTAGGTGGGGTTACTGGGTTATGGGGAAAGGGTGGAGGCGTGATCTCAAGCTTAAATAGGCTGCTCTTTCCAAGGGCTGGTATAGACTCAATGAAAATGAAATTAAATGAAAATTGCTTACTGTCACAAATGAAGTTACTGTGAAAAGCTCCTAGTCGCCACATTCCGGTGCCTGTTCGGGGAGGCTGGTACGGGAATTGAACCGTGCTGCTGGCCTGCCTTGGTCTGCTTTAAAAGCCAGCTATGTAGCCCAGTGTGCTAAACCAGCCTCAATGGGCCGAATTGCCTCCTTCTACACTCTCGGGGTTCTTTGAATAGGATCATGTGACAGGTGCAGTACAGATTAGTGGGTGAAGGGACAGAATGTAGAGAGAGAAGAGACTACACATACACGTTATGTACACAGACAGATGTACATAGACATTAACAAATATTAATGCTATTATAACTGGTTACAATAAAAACAGAAAAGGCTGGACAAACTCAGATCTGGCAGCATCTGTGGTGAGGGAAACAGTTATTGTTTAGAGTCTGTATGACTCATTTTTAGAGCTGAAGAGAGGCAGAAACATGATGGATTATATAGTTGGAGCAGATGCTGCCAGACTTGCATTTTCTGTTTTTATTTCAGATCTCCAGCATCTGCAGTATTTTGCTTTTATATAACTGGTTACACGTTGTCTTGTTAATTCTGAACTTTGATGGCTCAAATAACCTTTATCAATGAGCTTGTGGGTGCGCCAGCAAGAGAGGAGAGAGTTCTCAGCTTGAATGCGAACATTAGGGCAAACTACTATTTGGTGGATTCCATGAGAAGTCATTATCTGCAACTGACACACTGTATAAGAACTCTGAAGAGGTGCAGTCTGTTTCAGGGTGATATGTTGCTAATTTGTGCATATTGGTTCTGACCTTGTTATGAAACCCCAAGCAAGTTAACGGTCAATTCCAGCCCCATTTATCCCAGAGTAACAACATAAGTGAATTAACCAATAATTCTTATAAAAAACCCAAGGTCTTTGGCCCTTGGCAGGCTAATAATTACAGTCACCAGGTCTGTAACTTGAAACACAATTACTGTCTATTTATAAACAGAATAACCATGAAATGTGCAGTAAATACAACTGTATGACAACAAACTAACCTACTACCCCCCCTTTAAATGTCCTACCCTCTATATATACATACACACACCACATACACGAACAAACACAGAGGGGAGGGGGGTGTAAAAATAATAAGGACGAAGGTCAAGCGTCTTTGCTTCATATGGTGGTTCTTCAGCACTCTTTCCTCACAGCACGCTGGTTGACTAAAGTCCTTGGATTGCAGCCTGTAATGATCTTCTCTGTAGTTTAGAAATATATTACTCTCAGCTTTTCCTAGAAAGGTCCCTTTGCTTCACATCAAACTTTGCTTTCAGTTCATCGTTTATTTCCAGGCCTCTTGTCTTTTGTGAAGAGAGTGTTGGTCGGTTTACATTAGCCTTTTCTGCAAAGAGAGTTGATCTGTTCTTTCCTGCTTGCACAGCCTGCAATGGAGAGGGGAGAGGACAGCAGTCCTTCCTCGGAGCAGCCAGGAGTCAAACTGATACCAAAACTCAACCCTTGAAGCTCAAACATTCCAGTGGGATCAGGTCCCACCCATTGATTGAATCAATCAAACCACTGGTGCCAGCTAATCTGAAACCACCAGTTTAAAACTGCACAGCCTTTTGGATCCTACTGTTTGAATTAAAGGCACAGGCTGCTTAGCTTTAAAGTCACAAGTCCATTGAACATCCATGAATCAGAAATGTAACAGCAAAAATAAAAGAAATGAGAAATAAAGGAATAAACAGGAAAAATCTTTACATTTGTGCTGTCGGGTTATGTAGTGATGCAAGGGTTCCACTTGTGAAATGGTGAAGCCAATGCATCAACGCTTTTGGTGATTCTTGGGTTAAACAATTAAATATTTAAAGATTCAATCCAACAACATGCCTTTGGGCCAGGGACAGATTATTTAGTACCAAAGAGCCAGAAATTCTTAAGAACTAATTTGGCTGTGGGATGGTAACCAGGATGCATAAGATTATAGAGAGAAGGCAGCAAAATGTATTTGGAAGCAAGGTGCAAGATACAAGAAACTGGGAAAGGTAAATCGCACTGGAGTGAATAGTTCAGAAAGAGGAGGGAAAATGTGAAGCAGTCAAATGCAGGTTTGGAATGCATGCACATAAATATAGAGTATGGTTAAATAAGATTGGTGAGCTTCAGGCATGATGCTCTACATTGCCCATTGATATACTGACAATAACAGACTTGGTTGAAAGAAAGAGGATTGGGAACTTAATGTTCCTGACTAGATAGATACAGAAATGAAAGAGGGGCCAGGGAGTAGCCTTTTGATTAAAGCACCCATTATTGCACAAGAGGGGACAATAGATTTGAGGGGTCAGAGACCAAACATATTTGGTTAGCCATGATGTGGAGATGCCGGCGTTGGACTGGGGTGAGCACAGTAAGAAGTCTGACAACACCAGGTTAAAGTCCAACAGGTTTGTTTCAAATCACTAGCTTTCGGAGCACTACTCCTTCAGACTGCATATCTTCAGAGTTCTTATTCAGTGTGTCAGTTGCAGATGATGACTTCTCAGGGAACCCACCGAACAGTAATTTGCCCTAATGTTCACATTCAAACTGAGAACTCTCTCCTCTCTTGCTGGCGCACCCACAAGCTCATTGATAAAGATTATTTGAGCCATCTATGTTTAGAAATAACAAGACAACGTGTAACCAGTTATATAAAAGCAAAATACTGCAGATGCTGGAGTTCTGAAATAAAAACAGAAAATGCAAGTCTGGCAGCATCTGCTCCAACTATATAATCCATCATGTTTCTGCCTCTCTTCAGCTCTAAAAATGAGTCATACAGACTCTAAACAATAACTGTTTCCCTCACCACAGATGCTGCCAGACCAGAGTTTATCCAGCCTTTTCTGTTTTCCTTGTAACCAGTTATAATAGCTTTAACATTTGTTAATACCTATGTACATCTGTCTGTGTACATAACGTGTATGTGTAGTCTCTTCTCTCTGTACATTCTGTCCCTTCACAAACTAATCTGTGCTGCGCCTGTCACATGATCATAATCAAAGAACCCCTAGAGTAGAGAAGGAGGCAATTCGGCCCATTGAGTATACTAGTCCTTGGAAAGAGCAGTCTACTTAAATTTAAGAACATGCCTCCACCCTTTCCCCGTAATCCCACCTAATCTTTTGGACACTAAGGGGCAATTTATCATGGCCAACCCACCTAATCTGAGGAAGGAGCAGTGCTCCGAAAGCTAGTGATTTAAAACAAACCTGTTGGACTTTAACCTGGTGTTGTAAGACTTCTTACTATATTTGGTTAGGATTAAGGAACAACTGAATGGTGGGAAGGAGTCAGGGGCATAAACTTGCAGGCATTTTACAGAAAGGTGAAAATGATAATGAGCATCTTCGATGATCCCATTATAGACTGGGATAGTAACAATGCAAAAGGGAAAAATAAAAATACATTCCTGAAATGTGGAAAAGAGAACCGCCTTTAATCAAGGTATTCCCAGTATACCAAGGAAGCAGTCTTGGATCTGGAGAATGAAGAGGAGGAAGTGGGGCATGTTTCAGTAGGAGCACATTTGGGGGTCAGTGAATACAAAATCAGGTTACTGTAGTCAGCATACAAAATAGGAGCAGGAGGATGCCATTGGGCTTCAAGCCTCCTCGGCCATTCATTATGATCACTCAACTCAATAGCCTAACCCCGCTTTCCCCTATATCCTTTGATCCCCTTCGCCCCAAGTGCTATATCTAACTGTTTCCTGAAAACATACAATGTTTTGGCCTCCACTACTTCCTGTAGTGATGAATTCCACAGGCTTACCACGCTCTGGGTGAAGAAATTTCTCCTCATCTCTGTCCTAAATGGTCGATCCTGTATCCTCAGACTGTGACCCCTGGTTCTGGACACACCTACCATCAAGAACATCCAACCTTCAACCACCCTGTTAAGTCCTATTAGAATTTTCTAGGTTTCTATGTGACCCCCATCATTCTTCTGAACGCCAGCGAATACAATCCTAACCGATTTAATCTCTCCTCATACGTCAGTGCTGCCATCCCAGTAATCAGTCTGGTAAACCTTTGCTGCACTCCCTCTAGAGCAAGAACATCCTTCCTCAGATAAGGAGACCAAAACTGCAATATTCCAGGTGTGGCCTCACCAAGGCCCTGAATAATTGCAGCAGGGCATCCCTGCTTCTGTACTCGAATCCTCTCACAACGAAGGCCAGCATACCATTTGACATCTTTACCGCCTGCTGTACCTGCATGCTTACCTTCAGTGATTTGTGTAATAGGACACTGGGGTCTCATTGCACATAGAACATACAGTGCATAAGGAAGCCATTCGTTCCATCGAGTCTGCACCGACCCACTCAAGCCCTCACTTCCACCCTATTCCCGTAACCCAACAACCCCTCCTAAACCTTTTGGTCACTAAGGGCAATTTATCATGGCCAATCCACCTAACCTGCACGTCTTTGGACTGTGGGAGGAAACCGGAGCACCCGGAGGAAACCCACGCAGGCACGGGGAGAACGTGCAGACTCTGCAAAGACAGTGACCCAGTGGGGAATTGAACCTGGGACCCGGGCGCTGTGAAGCCACAGTGCTATCCACTTGTGCTATCGTGCTGCCCAAAGATAAGTAGCAGAGAATGGTTTCAATCCTCTCGCCTAATTTACAGTTATTCAGATAATAGTCTACCTTCCTTTTTTGCAATCAAAGTGGATAACCTCACATTTATCCAAATTATACTGCATCTGCCATTCATTTAACCCACTCAACTTGCCCAAATCACACTGAAGGATCACAGCTCACCCTCCCACTCAGCTTGTGGTCATCTGCAAATTTGAAGATATTACATTTTGTTCCCTCATCTAAATCATATATTGTGATTAGCTGGGGTCCGAGCACCGATCCCTGCAGTATCCCACTAGTCACTGCCTGCTAATTTGAAAAAGACCGGTTAATTCCTACGCTTTGTTTCCTGTCTGCCAAGCACTTTTCTCAATACACTACCCCTAATTCGATATGCTTTAATCCTGCACGCTAATCTCTTCCGCAAGACTTTGTCAAAAGCCTTCTGAAAGTCCAAATATACCACATCTCCTGGTTTCCCCTCGTCAACTCTACGAGGACATCCAGTGAGTACTCCCAATGAGCCAGCGGACACATCCAGAGTGAGACACATTGAACAGTGAGTTTGGGAGCTGGGAATTTGAAGCTAGGTGGGAATTCGAGGCTGGGTGGGAGGAGGTGCTTTTTATCCCTTGATTTGTTACTCTCAAATTTCCAGTGAGTGGCCATGCCCTGCTGCAGGTGACTACAAGTGAGAGAGACGGTTGGTGTATAGAAGGTAAGGCAGGTAAGTCCTTCATATTAGGAGCAGAGCTGAGCGCGAGAAATCGGAGTGCAGTTTGGGAAGGTAAATGGTATCTGTGTCTCTGAGCGCGAGAAATCCTGAGTGCCGCCTGGGAAGGTAAATGGTATTTGTGTTGGTGTCTCTCTGTGTTTTCAAATTGTGGGGAGGGGAAAAAACTGAGACGCGACATCACAGTAAAGCGATGATCTGAGTGGCTGGTAGGGAATCTGTGATAAATTTGAAAATAAAATTGAAAAAACTCATTAAAACTAATTAATTAACTAGGTAGAGTAACTAAACCCGAGGGCAGAGATTCGTATTTAGCATTTAGGATTACAATAAAAACCTAGCGGCAGGGGCCACATAATTAATTGCAACTTAACCTAAGAACAATTTAAGTATTTATTTTAAATTAATTAACTAGTGCTTAAATGTCACTCAGCGGGGTGCAGTGCTCTAACTGTGAGGTGTGGGAGACCCATGATGCTTCCAGCGTTGCGGTCGACTACAACTGCAGGAAGTGTAACCGATGGCAGCTCGGTTAGAGCAGCAGCTGGATGCACTTAGGAGCATGCAGGTGGCGGAAAGCGTCATAGATAGGAGTTGCAGAGAAGTGGTCACACCCAAGTGCAGGTAGACAGATGGGTGACTACTAGAAAGGGCAAGCAGTCAGTGCAAGGATCCCTTGAGGCCTTCCCCTGTCTAACAAAAATACCTTTTTGGATACTGTTGGGGGGATAACCTTTCAGGGGAAAACAACAGCAGCCAGAACAGTGGCACCACAACTGGCTCTGTTGCTCAGCAGGGAAGGACAAAGTGCGGGAGAGTGATAGTTATAGGGGACTCTATAGTAAGTTACACAGATAGGTGCTTCTGTGGACATGAAAGATTCCAGAATGGCATGTTGCGTCCCTGGTGCCAAGGTCAAGGATGTCTCTGAACGAACATAGGACATCCTGAAGGGGGAAGGTGAACAGCCAGAGGTCATAGTACACAAAGGTACTAACGACATAGACAGGAAGAGTGATGAGGTCCTGCAGGAGTTAAGGGAGTTAGGCAGTAACTAAAAAGTAGGACCTCTAATGCCACGTGTCAGTGAGGCTAGAAATAGGAGTGATGATGTGGAGATGCCGGCGTTGGACTGGGGTGAGCACAGTAAGAAGTCTTACAACACCAGGTTAAAGTCCAACAGGTTTGTTTCGATGTCACTAGCTTTCGGAGCACTGCTCCTTCCTCAGGTGAATGAAGAGGTATGTTCCAGAAACATATATATAGACAGATTCAAAGATGCCAGACAATGCTTGGAATGTGAGCATTAGCAGGTGATTAAATCTTTACAGATCCAGAGATGGGGTAACCCCAGGTTAAAGAGGTGTGAATTGTGTCAAGCCAGGACAGTTGGTAGGGTTTCACAGGCCAGATGGTGGGGGATGAATGTAATGCGACATGAATCCCAGGTCCCGGTTGAGGCCGGACTCATGTGTGCGGAACCTGGCTATAAGCTTCTGCTCGGCGAATCTGCGTTGTCGCGCGTCCTGAAGGCCGCCTTGGAGAACGCTTACCCGGAGATCAGAGGCTGAATGCCCTTGACTGCTGAAGTGTTCCCCGACTGGATGCCCTCGTACAAATGGGATATGGCGCTCGACTCATCGATCGACAGTTCCAACGCGCCACAGCAAACAACCGCACCAACCTCCTCAGAAGACAAACATGGGACACAACTGACAGAATACCCTTCGCCGTCCAGTACTTTCCCGGAGCGGAGAAACTACGACATCTTCTTCACAGCCTTCAACACGTCATCGATGAAGGTGAACATCTTGCCAAGGTCATCCCCACACCCCCACTACTTGCCTTCAAACAACCGCACAACCTCAAACAAACCATTGTTTGCAGCAAACTACCCAGCCTTCAGAACAGTGACCACGACACCACACAACCATGCCATGGCAATCTCTGCAAGACGTGCCAGATCATCGACATGGATACCACCATTACACGTGAGAACACCACCCACCAGGTACGCGGTACATACTCGTGCGACTCGGCCAACGTTGTCTACCTCATACGCTGCAGGAAAGGGTGTCCCGAAGCGTGGTACATTGGCGAGACCATGCAGACGCTGCGACAACGAATGAATGGACATCGCCCGACAATCACCAGGCAGGAATGTTCCCCTCCAGTCGGGGAACACTTCAACAGTCAAGGGCATTCAGCCTCTGATCTCCGGGTAAGCGTTCTCCAAGGTGGCCTTCAGGACGCGCGACAACGCAGAATCGCCGAGCAGAAGCTTATAGCCAAGTTCCGCACACATGAGTGCGGCCTCAACCGGGACCTGGGATTCATGTCGCTTTACATTCATCCCCCACCATCTGGCCTGCGAAATCCTACCAACTGTCCTGGCTTGACACAATTCATACCTCTTTAACTTGGGGTTACCCCATCTCTGGATCTGTAAAGATTTAATCACCTGCTAATGCTCGCATTCCAAGAATTGTCTGGCATCTTTGAATCTGTCTATATACATGTTTCTGGAACATACCTCTTCATTCACCTGAGGAAGGAGCAGCGCTCCGAAAGCTAGTGACATCGAAACAAACCTGTTGGACTTTAACCTGGTGTTGTAAGACGTCTTACTGTAGAAATAGGAGGATAGTGCAGCTAAATACTTGGCTAAACTGGTGGTGTAGGAGGGAGGGTTTCAGATTTCTGGACTACTGGGATATCTTCCGGGACAGGTGTGACCTGTACAAGAAGCACGGGTTGCACCCAGCACCAATAACCTGGCTGGGAGTTTTGCTGGAGTCACTCGGGAGGATTTAAACTAGTTTGGCAGGGGGGTGGGAGCTTTAGCTCAGAAGGTGCAATAACTGAAACGGAAATAGAGAACAAAAATAAGAGAACAACATCACCTTGTCTGATCAAACGCAGTGGTTTGAAGCGTATTTGTTTCAATGTCAGATGTAAAACAGGTAAGACAGACAAACTTTGCACACTTATTAGTACTTGGATCTATGATATGTGTCTATCACCAAAACGTGGTTAAAGGAAGGGCAGTATTGGCAGCTGAACTTTGGAGGATATAGATGCTTCAGGAGAGATAGAGGGGGATGTAAAAGGGGTGGGGAAGTAGGATTACTGGTTCAAGAGAATATTATAGCGTACTGCAAATGTAAAAAGCAAGAGGGTGGCCAGGGAAAGGATTGGACTACTTAAGGACAGTGGGGGGAATATACGTGTTGAGCCAGAGGAAATGGGCGAGGTACTAAATGAGTACTTTGCATCAGTGTTCACCAAAGAAAAGGACTTTGTGGTAGATAATTCTTGGGTAGGGTGTGTGGGCAGTCTGAATTAAAGGGACAGTGGAAGCGTGGATACAAAGTTGAATAAGGGACAAAAAGCAGAGAGTAATTACAATGGCGTTTTGATATATGTTAATGACATGAACTTGTGTATAGCAGGCATAACTTCCCAGTCTGCAAATGATATAAAACTTGAAACTGGAGTAAACAATGAAGAAAATATGACAAGGCTGGTGAAATGGGCAGCCAGGGGCAGAATAAACTTATATAAAGTATGAGGTGATACGTTTTGGTAGGAGATGCAGTATTAACTAAACGGTACAATTTTAAAAGTGGGTGTAGAAACAGGCAGCTGGGGACCCAAGTATACAAATGTTTGAATTGGCAGGACAAATTGAGAAGGATGCTAACAAAGCATCTATAATCCTGGGCTTCACTACTAGATATCAAATACAAACAGAAGGAAGTTATGCTAAACCTACATAAATCACTGGCCTCAGTTGGAGTATTGTTTTCAATTTGGGCACCAAACTTAAGTGAGACCTTGGGGAAGGTGTAGGCATTTACCAAAAATACTACCAGGGTTAAGGATGTTCAATCATGTGGAGATGCTGGGATTGTTTTCTTTAAAGTGGAAACGATTAAGGGATTTGATAGAGGTGTTCAAAATCATCAACTGTTTTAATAGAATAAGGAAAAGTTGTTGTTTCAAGTGGCAGAATGGTCTGTAACCAGAGGACACAAGATTTAATGCAAAGGAACAAGTGATGATGTGAGATTATCTTTTCAAAAACATTGAATTAGTGATCCAAAATGTTCTGCCTGAAAGGATGATGATGGAAGATGATTCTTTAGTAACATTCAAAACATAATTTTTATTTTTATGTATGCTCAAAGGGGAAAACAATTTTGGGGGAAGAAGAAAGTGGGATTCATTGGATAACTCTATAAAAGAGCTGGGGATCAAAGTACACAAATCTTTGTATGTGGTGGGACAAATTGTGAAGAATGTTAACAAAGCAATTTTGACCCTAAACAAAGGCATGATGGGTCTAATAGCTTCAATGCATGGGCTGTTTAGTGCCATTATTTCCCTTTACACATACTGGTATCAATGCATGTTCAGTAATGATCAGTGTGTGGCTGGACCTCTTGTTTATCTGGTTCCTTCTGGATGTGTTTTGTAAAACAAGACAAATTTGACAAGTCACATCATCATGTCAGGCTCTGGGTTTTGATTGTTAATGACTGTGGACAGACTTTTGTTTGCACTTGTTTGGCAGATATTGGAGCAGATGTGCTGACCATTGTACTATTACAGTGTCAAGACCCACTGTGCGCAGGCGTGTAAATTCCCAGGTTCTCCTTGTATTGTAACGCACCAATCTGAGTTTGCCTGCTTTATTTATTTTCTATAGCGAGCACAAGTCTGGCTGTTGATGCAGCCAAAAGCATCTGGAATGCATTTCTTTGCTTCTTGTTTGCACTGGCTCTGAAAAAGATAGTCAGGAGTGGGATTTTGTTTGGAGATTCGTCTCCCTTTGCTAACCCCTCAGATTTCCAGAAAACCAAGGCAGGCCAAAAGAACTCGTTAAATGTTTGATGTCTGTTTAATCTAACCATCTCCAACAGAGGAGCTGAGACTTTGTCCCAAATTCTTGGCAACAGATTGATGCATGGAGTAAGCAAAGGTGCAAACTGGGGCAAAGGTACAAACCCGACAACTTTATATGACCCCTAATTTGGAACTCAGCTGTCTCCTGGCAGCTTTATTAATGTATTGATTAATATGGTCAAGTCAGGCCACACTTGCAGAACAAAGAAATTGTGACAATGTATTATTTGTCAATAATGTGATATTAGCAACCTGGTTAATACTGCACTGGCAGAGCGCTCAAACAAACTCCTGGACTGGTTTTGAGACACAGACCAGGAAAGATCCAAGCTCAATCTCTGTCTGGAACTAGTTAGGCTGATCTTCCACCTCAACTCCAACTTCATGTTTTACTCCCATATCCTCCAAAACCAAGGATTGGGGAATACGCCACAGCTCGAAGAGGAAAACAAATGTAAAAATCTTTTGTGGATGGGCGGTGAGAGGAGAAATTTGTGTGGTTAAATTAAGCCCCTCCTGTCTGTAACACTCCAGTACCTAAAAATCTCAATCACTGACTTGAAATTACACAACTGAGCATCCACGGCTGTTTGCAGTAGAGAATTTAAAAGTTCAGAACCCTTAAGTGGAGATGTTTATCACCTCAGTCTGAAATAGTCAATTACGTATGAGACCGAGAACCTTAGTTCTAGACTCGTCAGTCAAGGGAAACTGCCACAAAGTACCCCCCTTGTTCAACTCCTTAATCAGTTTATACATTTCAATGAGATCACCTGTCAATCTTCTAAGCTAGAGGGAATGTAGACCCTGTCTACTTAATCTTCATCTTAGGACAATTTCTCATCCCAAGAATCAGTCTTGGGAATCTTCAATGTATTCCCTCCAAGGCAAGTATGTTCTTCCTTATGTAAGGAAGCCAAACTTGACACAGTACTCCAGGTGTACTCTAGGCAAGGCCTACACAATTGCTATAAGCCTTCTATACTCTCATGTACTCAATCGCAACCTCTAACTTCATGGCCTGGCATATCCCCTGTTCTACCATTACCACTATGGGATCATTCCTAGTTCAATGGGGAATGCAGGGGGGCATGCCAGAAGCATTGCAATGCATACCTAAAAACCTGGTGAAGCTACAATGCAGGACTACTTGCATGCCAATCAGTCTAAGCAGCAAGTAATGACAGAGCTAAGTGACTCCTCAACCAACAGGTCAGATCTGAGCTCTGCAGTCCTGCCACATCCAGTTGTGAATGGTGGTGGACGATTAAATATCTCATGAGAGGTGGCTCCACAAGTATCACCACCCAGAATTATGGAGGAACCCAGCACATCAATTCAAAAGAGAAGGCTGAAGTAGTCACAACAATCTTCAGTCAGAAGGATTGAGTGGATGATTAAACTTTGCTCTTCCTGAGGGCATCACAGATGCCTGTCTTCAGACAATTCGGTTAATTCCCCAGGGTATCAAGAAATGGCTGAAAGGCACTGGATACTGTAAAGGCTACAACGTCCTGACAATATTATAACAAGAGACTAGAAATCTGTGCTTCAGAAATTGCTGCGATCCGAATCAAGCTGTTCCAGTACAAATACAACATTAACATCTATCCAGCAATGTGGAAAATTGCCCAGTTATGTCCGATACACAAAAAGTAGGACAAATCCAACCCGGCCAATTACCAGTCCATAACTCTACTCCTGATCATCTGTGAAGGCTCAGTTTGCATTCCGCAGGGTCACTCAGCCCCTGACCTCATTGTAGCCTTGATTCAAAAATGGACAAAAGAGTCAAACTCCAGAGATGACTATGACTGCCCTTGATAGCAAGGCCACATTTGACTGAGTGTACCATCAAGGAGCCCTAGCAAAACTGGAGTCAATGGGAATCATAGGTAACACTTCACTGGTTGGAGTCATATCTGGCATAAAGGTAGGTGGTTGTGGTAGTTGGAGGTCGATCATCTTAGTTCCAGGACATGCCTGCAGAAGTCCCTCAGGAGTGTGTCCTCAGCAAAAACAACTTCAGCTGCTTCATTAATGATCTTCCTCCCAGCTTAAGGTCAGGAGTGGGCATGTTCAAGGAGATTGCACAATGTTCAGGACTATTTGTGATTCCCAGATACTGAAGCAGTCCATGTCCAAATGCAACAACACCTGGACAATATCCAGACTATGGCTGAAAAGTGCAAAGTAACATTTGGGTCACACAAGTGCCAGGCAATCATCATTTGCAACAATAGAGAATCTAATCATCATCCCTTGACATTCAGTGACATTACTAATGCTGAGTCGCACATGATCAACATCCTCGGGTTACCATGGACCTGAAACTGAACTGGTCATACAAATACCATGGTTACTAGAGGTCAGAGGCTAGGAATCCTGTGGACAGTAACTCACCTCTTGACTCCTCCAATTACAAGGCACAAGTCATGGGTGTGATGGAATACTCTCCATTTGCATTGATGAGTGTCGCTCTACAATGCTCAAGATGTTTGTCACCGTCCAGGACAAAGCAGCCCACTTGGTTGACACCCCTTCCACAAACATTCACTCCCTCCACCACCAACGAACAGTGGCAGCAGTGTGTACCATCTACGAGATGCACTGCAGGAACTTGCCACGGCTCCTTTGGCGGCATCTTCCAAATCCACGACTGCTACCATCTAAAAGGACAAAGGCAGCAGACACATGGGAACAGCGCCACCTGGAAGTTCCCCACCAAGTCAGGAAAGCATATGGAATGCTTGCCTTCATTGGATGGGACATTGAGTATATAAACTGGCAAGTCATGCTATAGTTGTATAGAACCTTGGTAAGGCCACACTTGAAATATTGCACATAATTCTGGTCGCCACACTACCAAAAGGATGTGGAGGCTTTGGAGAGGGTGCAGAGGAGGTTTACCAGGAAGTTGCCTGGTCTGGAGGGTGTTAGCTATGCGCAGAGGCTGAATAAACTCGGGCTGTTTTCATTAGAACATCGGGGATTGAGGGGCGAGTTGATAGAGGTCTACAAGATTATGAGGGGCATGGATAAAGTGGATGGGTAGGCACTCTTTCCTCGGGTGGAGGGATCAGTCACCAGGGGGCATAGGTTTAAGGTATGTGGGGCAAAGTTTAGAGGAGATGGGCGAGGCAGGTTTTTATACGCAGAGGGTGGTGAGTGTCTGGAACGTGCTGCCAGGGGATGTTGTGGAAGCAGATACATTAACGGTGTTAAAAAGGCATCTCGACAAATAGGATGGGTATGGAGGGAAACGGCACTAGGAAGTGCTGAGAGCTTTGGCCAAGTGTGGTATCATGACTGGTACAGGCTTGGAGGGCCAAAGGGCCTGTTCCTATGCTGTATTATTCTTTGTTTGTAAGTCACTCATCATTCTGACTTGGAAATATATAACCGTCCCTTCACTGTCACTCTGTCCAACTCCGGGAACTTCCTAACAGCACTGTTGATGTACCTACACCTCATGGACTGCAGTGGTTAAAGATGGCAGCAAATCACCACCTTCTCAAGAGGAATTAAAGATGGGCAATGAATGCTGGCCTAGCCAGCGATGCCCACATACTGTATAAATCCTTTATATATTTTTTTTTATTCGTCATGGGACGTGGGTGTCGCAGGCTGTGCCAACATTTATTACTTATTCCTAATTGGCTTTGAAGGGGCAGTTAAGTGTCAACCACATTTCTGTGGGTCTGGAGTCACATGTTGGCCAAACCAGGTAAGATTCCTTCCCTAAAGGACATTAATGAATCAGACGGATTTTTATGACAATCGACAATGGCTTCATGCTCATCATTAGACGTTTAATTCCAGTGACGGGATCCAAACCAGAGTCCCCAGAGCACGAGTCTGAGTTTCTGGTTTACTAGTCCAGTGACAATACCTCCCCAGGCTTTCCTAATTAAGATTTATTGTACCTGCGTATTAACTCTCTATGGTTTGTGTACAAGGATACCCAGGACCCGATGTATACCAACAATTCCCAGTCTATCATTTAAAATATATTGTGCTTTTTTTCTTTTTCCGATTAAAGTGAATCACTTCACCACAGCATATTCCATCTGCCATGCTCTTTCCCAAAGACTTAAATCATCTATAATACTTTATAACCGCTTTGCGTCTCCATCACGGCTAACTTTCCCACCTAAATTTAAAAAAAAAAAAAATTTAGATTACCCAATTATAATTTTTTTTCCAATTAAGGGGCAATTTAGTGTGGCCAATCCAACTAACCTGCACATCTTTGGGTTGTTGGGGTGAAACCCACGCAAACATGGGGAGAACGTGCAAACTCCACACGGACAGTGGCCCAGGGCCGGGATTCGAAACCGGGTCCTCAGCACCCTAGTCCCAGTGCTAACCATTGCACCACGTGCCGCCCTTTCCCACCTAAATTCTGTGATTCTAGCTTTGCATCGTCATCAAACATGGACACGTGACTCTTGGTTCCTTCGCTAATCCATTGACAAAGATTGTAAATAGCTGAGATCCAAGCATTACTTACGACCCGAAAATTACCTGTTTATTTCTACTCTCGATTTTCTGTCTGTTAACCAATCTTCAATCCATGCTTGAGGATTGCCCCCAATTCTATGAGCCCGAATTTTATGCAATAACCTCTTGCACAACACCATATCAAATGTTTTAGGAATATTCAAATATGCTACATCCACTGATACCCAATATCCACCCTGCTGGCTCTAACCCTAAACCTTATACCTGTAAGTGCAGGAACAGCTGCGTTTTCATGAGCTCTGGCACTACTCATCTTATAATACGTTTTTTAAAATTTTGATGCACAGCCCATAATTATTTGATCCTGATGTGTATAATCTACGCTATGTTCTTGAAGGATCCGGACTAAAGTTTGGCGATGGGGGGCTAGGTTACGTCCAGAAAATCCTGGTTTGATTGAACCAGTTGGAGATAGCTGGGGTGGGGCCCAGTCCGCAGTTTTGTTGGTGAGCGGGCCTATGCTTTGGCGATGCTGTTGCTTTCGAGATAATGGCTGCCATAGTGAGTAAAGTTGTGGACACCAGTCTTGGCCCTCCGGCACAGGTTATTGGTGCTCACACTGATGAACTATGTAATATCCTAAAGGGCATGGATGAAGTGGAGAAAAGAATCCTATCATTCGATAGGGGAGTTTTCTCAGTGGGGCTCACCTTCAGTTCTTGGAAATCCTGCTGGATGGTATGTCAAACATCCTGGTTGATTCACGAAGATGGGCCAGGAAGGAGTATCCGTGTGTCCGGCCTCCCAAGGGGAGTTGAGAATGAATTCATGGCCGAATTTGAGAACTGGCTGCTGCAGTTTCCCAATCTTGATTTGAATATTGGGCGTTGAGTTCAATGGAGCACACTGTGTAGGTCTTCGAGGCCTGGTATCGGTCAAAGCCTCTGGACACTGGTCTTGCGTTGTTTTGTCCTCTATGTTTGTCAAGAAGAGTTGGAGGCGGCTGGACATGACACCACCTGCTAGGGCCTAAGTTTCTCTTTTCCAAGGCTTCAGGACGACGACATGTCGGAGGTGCAAAGGCTTTGGTGAAATTCTGGGTAGACACTGGCTGCTGCTCGAACATCTTGTGTTGGCCTTTGCCTTTTCAAGCTCCGTGGATGAATATATTATCCATCTATAATCCTGAACTTTGTCCCCTTGTGATTTTACCCTATTTTGCGTTATTGCCATTTATCCTGACAAGGGGGAGCACAGAGGCATTTGTCGCTTGTTACCTTGTGAAAATCATACGGAGTTAGTTGTATGACATAAGGATTGTGCAGTGTTTTTTTTGATGCACCATAATCTTTGCTTTTACACTGAGGAAGTACATTTTTCGGTACCCGCCATTTTCTTATGGATAAGATTAGTTGCGCCACAGCAGGATGGCAGATAGGTGATTTGGTAGAGAGGTGGTTGGTATGTCCTCATCGTGGGGGAGGAAAGCCCCTGGTAGAACTATTGGTGTTGTGTTTTTCTTTTGTACTTTTGAGATTAAGGAATCCTTGCTTCTCTCCAATGAAAGTACAAGCAGATCATCCATCCTGGAAAACAGTGCTCCTTTTTTGGCTGCAGGTCCTGAGTCTGGGTGCTTCTGTTCAATGTTGTTAGTCTTTCTTCAGTTGGGGATTAGGCTGGATGGAGATGTAGGGGCGCCCCCTCCAAGTGGGTATAGGTATTTCCAGACTGTCCTCCTTCTTGAGGCTTGGGATCCCCTGGAGAGACAACCTCAAGAAACAGGATACTATGCTGTTCTGTTTCTGGCATCCTTTTTTGCAAAGTGTATGTTGCTGGACCATGTCTTATTTCTATTGGCTAATTCTGGTGTTCCTCACTCTGTGAGGTTTCCTTTCTTTATCTGGTAGGTGAGGTGCTGATACAGGCTCTGGTGATTTGTTATATTTAATTCTTGGGCAGCATGGTGGCGCAGTGGGTTAGCACTGCAGCCTCACGGCGCCAGGGTCCCAGGTTCGATCCCGGCTCTAGGTCACTGTCTGTGTGGAGTTTGCACATTCTCCCCGTGTTTACGTGGGTTTCACCCCCACAACCCAAAGATGTGCAGGGCAGGTGGATTGGCCATGCTAAATTGCCCCTTAATTGGAAAAAATGAATTGGGTACTCTAAATTTATTTATTTTTTAAAAAATGTAATTCTGGATTGTTTCCCTTTTGTTGTTGCAGGAGAATTGTATCTTTCCCCGAGATGTCCCGTTCATGTGAGTCTTTAAAAATTTTTTTTAAAATATATTTGTACAATTTTCAACAAAACAGAAAAAAAAAATAAAGCACAAAACAAGCAAAAATTATACATGAAATACATTAACCCCCATTTAGCAAATAAACACGCCAGTAAGGAAAACGCCCCACTCTAACCTAAACAAAACAGAAAAACCAACCCCCCCCCCCCCCTTGGGTTGTTGCTGCTGTTGACCGTTCATGTGTGTCTTGACGATTCCTTCTTCTCCTTGTCAAGGGTTTTTGTTTTGGTGGAAAATGGTTTCAGTTGTCCGGTGATGGTGGGGCCTATATATTGCCTTTGATTTGGCTAGAGGAGAAAGGCCGATGCAAAATAAGTCTTGGCATGGTGTTAAGAATCTTTGGCTTATTGGCTCCTGTATATGAGAGTTTACACTGTCACATCTTGCATCGATGGCGGTATCCTGTTGTTCCCCTTTTGCTGGGTTATCCTTTCATTGCTTAGAGGTCTTGGGAGGCTGAGTCAGGTTCCGATTGGTTGTATGCTACTCCATTAAGGAATTCCTTATATTGTGTAGCTTTCTCTTTGTTGCCTTGTGGAGGAGGGCGTGCACCATAGTGCCAAGTGCTCAAGGCGTGAGCGTTATCGCAACTCTTTTTGGCATCCTTTTATCCTTTCATTTTTCATATGAAAGGAGACGCCAACTACAACGATTGATAATCTGAACCAAATGTATGAATATTTGGTCTTCTCCATATGTGTATGTGAAACAATGATCACTGTGGACTGTACTGGATTTGTTTCATCTTGTGGTTAAATGTAAAATATCCCCTTTGAACTAATGTCCTCACAGATTTTTTTGTTTGCGGTCAAAGAACCATTAACTATCAGGTCTCGTATCCGAGAAAATACGTGATAATGTGTCATTGGTGCCTCTGTTATAATTGGGAGCTGGGGGGGGGGGGGGGAGAGAGGCATGTTTTGTTGCACAGCCTAACGGGGTGCAAAACCTTATCCTTTTTTTTTGGCTGTATGAACAATTGCTACACGCGAAGGTGTGCACCATTTTACAATGTTTTCATGGCTTTATCCTCTTTACCCCCATTCTCCAGCGTTAAGAGTCTTTTCTTTTGAATTCCATTTGTTCCCATTTCTTTTGTTTTATTTTATTATTTTTGGTCTGTAGTCTCCTAATTGGAATGCACCTTTAAGCAGGGACATAAGCTGAGGCAGCCTGCTAGTGTGTTTGATCCAGGGTTTGATCTTTGGAGGAGAAAACAGACTGGCTGGTGCTGAGGGAATCTTATGGACCAGCTTTGTAGGAAGTTGGTTCGATTGGCTGGCTGGCAACCTGTGGGTTGGCCAGAGACTGTGTTCTGGCTGCCAACAGTCAGTGTTTGGTTTCTGCAGGAAGAGCTGGGCAGAAGTAATTACACCTTGAATGAAGATGAAATTTTGTGCTGAAGTAAAGGACTGTTTTATTGTTCTAATACAAGTTAGTGCCTGCAACATCTTTGCTAGAGAGTTGAAATGAACTTGAATCTGCAAAAGAAAGTAGACAGCCTTGCCAGAAAAAACGCTCTCAAGCTTAGAAAAAGCAGCAAAGCAACAACTTGAATTCATGAAAAAAACCCTGAAAACTATCATAGTGAAAAGATCTTTTATCATTTTTGCTTTAGCACCATTTTTCTTCCCTCTCCACCACACTCTATGTTGCGTGTGTATTTGTGTGCATGAATACATTAGGGGCGCAATCGAACCAAATTCGTTCCAAGTGTGGTAGCGAGCAGCAAAAGCTGAGTGTTTCCCGGCAGCTGACCCGGCGAGGTAATCACTGATATCCAACGTTAATCGGGCCATTTAATGATGCCCATGAACTTCATGCCACGAGTAACTGGCCCGTCGGCTGATTTGGTGGGACCGCGCCTGGCAGCTCCCCGCTAACGAGCGGCATCATTACTTAAACCGACCTCGCAGAGCAAACTCCAGACAGCATGCAGCCATGCTACCGCCCAGACCAGCTCCACGATTCAGGGATGGAGACATGGCCAGACTGCTGGACGCGGTAGAGTCCAGGTGGGACACCCTGTCCCTGTGTCGTCGTCCCCCGAGGGGATCGCAGTATCAGCCAGTGCGACCTGGGTGGCAGTGGCAGCAGCCGTCAGGCTGGGTAGTGTCACCAGGAGGATCTCCACCCAGTGCTGTAAGAATGACTTCAACCAGGTGGCAGACGGGAGTTGGCATCGGCCCCCTGGCACCGGTTCCACCTGCCTCCTCCCCCAAACGACCCTGCGTCTGCCACCACGCCCCCCACCCAATACAATGCTGCGGCGTGCCCCAGTACACCCTCGCACACACAGGCACCCCGCCGCGTGCTTGAAACATGCAGTTCAAGATGCCCCCTCAGTGTCCCCACAAGAGAAATTGGCCCACAACAGATGGGAAACGGCCCAGTGGGTGCAGGACCTCCGGAGTCCTCATCCCCTACGAGGAACAAGCCCTGGAAGTCAAGGGGTGGCCGAGGACAGATCGGTCACCGACGTCGCGCATGGCCTGCGCCGCAGAGGTAAGTATCCATGGCCCTGCCAGATGACCTGTCAGACGTTGAGTTGTTCACGCCAGCATGGTAAGCCTTCCCTCTCGCTGACCACATGTCCATTCCTCTGCAGGATCTCCATCAGATGAAGCCAGCAGATCCAGGGTGATGCTCTACCACGTTCAGATGATGGGTGTGAGTATGCACTCAGCAGACAGACAGGGGTCAGACTATCACCACCCTCCTGAAGTCTCCCTCAGTGTACCCGAACAGGTGCCGTAGTGTGGCGACTAGGGTACTTTCACATTAACTTCATTGCAGTGTTAATGTAAGAATACTGGGACACTAACAAAGATTATTGTATATTGACCCCCTGATAGTGCCGACACAAGCCCATCACCCTTAAGTGATGTAACACAGACCCTGGGAGGGTGGAACAGGGCAATTGAGGTGCAGTGGGTGGGAAAGGGGGGGGGGAGAAGAGAGATGATGGACAAAGCTGCATACTATGAGAAGCAGGTGAGGATATGGGCCTCCCTGGTCCTCCAGGCATGTGAGACCCCCGGCACCGCCACCTGTCCTAGAAGCTCCGGCTGGTCCTGCAGGCATTCCCTGGGAAGCGTGCACACTACCTGGGAAGCCTGCAGACCCGTGTATGATCTTCAGGTGGGGGCTGCACACAAGCTGAATGTTCAAGGAGTGGAACCTCTTCCTGTTAATGAAGGGCACTCCCAGACCTCCCTGTGTGCTCAAGGTGACATGTGTGCCATCTATTATGCCCTGGACCTGGGGCATCGAGGAGAATCCTGCTGCATGGACATCCTAGTAGGCTTGGTCCAGGTCAAAGTTTATATAGTTAGTTGCCCGGGCAAAAAGGACATGCTTTTGTGGGTCATGGGTTGAGCTTTGCCACACAAGTCCCCGCTCGAGCCCTGGAATGATTCTGGGCGTAGACGTTCAGGGCTGCGGTGATGGCCACTGGGAGCCTCCACCTCCACGTGGTGCTAAGTCTGCAAGGACATGGCACAGGTGCCACACCATCTCCTTGTTGAGGCGAAGCTTAATGAGGCATGCGCTGTCCGTCATCTGTTCCAAGAACCAGTGACACCGTGGGCCATCGCTGGCCTCCCCATCTGGATCCCACCCTGTCCTTTTTTTAAAAATATATATTTATTCAAATTTTTCAACAAATTTTCAACAAACCCCCCCCCCCCCCCCAACAAGAAGAAAGAAACAAGAACACAACAATCAGAAATTATACAATGGATTTCCCCCATATACAATAACCCCGCATATAACATTTAAAAACACAAATAGGGAAAAACACCCACCTTCACCCAAACGCCACCCCAAAAGAACCCCCCCCCCCCCCCCCGCCCTTGGGCTGCTGCTCACCTCCTCCTAACGCTCAGCGAGATAGTCTAGGAACGGTTGCCACCGCCTGAGGAACACTTGCACAGACCCTCGCAAGGCAAACTTTATCCTCTCCAGCTTGATGAACCCGGCCATGTCGTTGATCCAAGCTTCCACACTAAGATGCTTCGCATCTTTCCATAGTAGCAAAATCCTCCGCCGGGCTACCAGGGGCGCAAAGGCCAGAATACCGGCTTCTTTCGCCTCCTGCTCTCCCGGTTCGTCCGATACCCCAAATAATGCTAATCCCCAGCTTGGCAGATGAACCCGGGCGTTCACCATCGTGGACATAGTCCTCGCAAACCCCCTCCAAAACCCATTCAGCGCCAGGCACGACCAGAACATATGGACGTGATTTGCTGGGCTCCCCGAGCACCTCCCACATCTGTCCTCCACCCCAAAGAACCTACTCAACCTCGCCCCTGTCATATGCGCTCTGTGAGTAACTTTGAACTGTATTAGGCTGAGCCTGGCGCAAGAGGAGGAAGAATTAACCCTACCCAGGGCATCAGCCCACAGACCCTCATCTATCTCCTCCCCAAGCTCCTCCTCCCACTTGCCCTTTAACTCCTCCACCGAGGCCTCCTCCTCTTCCTTCAGCTCCTGGTAAATAGCCGAAACCTTGCCTTCTCCAACCCATACACCCGAAATCACCCTGTCCTGAATCCCACGTGCCGGAGGCAGCGGGAATTCCCTCACCTGCCACCTCACAAACGCCCTCGCTTGCATGTACCTGAAAGCGCTACCCGGGGGTAGCCCAAACTTCTCCAGCGCCCCTAGACTCGCAAACGTCCCATCGATGAACAGGTGCCCCATTCTTCTAATCCCTGCCCGATGCCAGCTCCGAAACCCCCCATCCATCCTTCCCGGGACGAACCGATGATTCTCCCGAATCGGGGACCAAACCGAGGCTACCACCTCGCCCCTGTGTCGCCTCCACTGCCCCCAGATCTTCAGCGTCACCGTCACCACCGGACTCGTGGTGTACCTTGTCGGCGAGAGCGGCAGCGGTGCCGTCACCAGCGCCCTCAGGCTCGTGCCCACACAGGACGCCATCTCTTTTTTAAAAAATATATTTTATTGAAAATTTTTGGTCAACCAACACAGTACATTGTGCATCCTTTACACAATATTATAACAACACAAATAACAATGACCTATTTTATGAACAGAAAATGAATAAATAATAAATAACAAAAATGAAAACTAACCCTAATTGGCAACTGCCTTATCACAAGTAACACTCTCCAAAAATATAATTTAACAGTCCAATATATAATTATCTGTAGCAACGACCTATACATATTATACAGTATATATTAACACCCCTGAGAGTCCTTCTGGTTCCTCCTCCTCCTCCCCCCCCCCCCCCCCCCCCCCACTCCCCCCCTCCGTCCCCCCCGATCCTGGGCTGCTGCTGCTGCCTTATTTTTCCATTCCATCTATCTTTCTGCGAGGTATTCGACGAACGGTTGCCACCGCCTGGTGAACCCTTGAGCCGACCCCCTTAGAACGAACTTAATCCGCTCTAGCTTTATAAACCCTGCCATGTCATTTATCCAGGTCTCCACCCACGGGGGCTTGGCTTCTTTCCACATTAGCAATATCCTGCGCCGGGCTACTAGGGACGCAAAGGCCAAAACATCGGCCTCTCTCGCCTCCTGCACTCCCGGCTCTTGTGCAACCCCAAATATAGCCAACCCTCAGCTTGGTTCGACCCAGACGCCCACTACTTTTGAAAGCACCTTTGTCACCCCCCTCCAAAACCCCTGTAGTGCCTGGCATGACCAAAACATATGGGTATGATTCGCTGGGCTTCTCGAGCACCTCGTACACCTATCCTCCACCCCAAAAAATTTACTGAGCCGTGCTCCAGTCATATGCGCCCTGTGTAATACCTTAAACTGAATCAGGCTTAGCCTGGCACACGAGAACGACGAGTTTACCCTGCTTAGGGCATCTGCCCACAGCCCCTCCTCGATCTCCTCCCCCAGCTCTTCTTCCCATTTCCCTTTTAGTTCATCCACCATAGTCTCCCCTTCGTCCCTCATTTCCCTATATATATCTGACACCTTACCACCCCCCACCCATGTCTTTGAGATCACGCTGTCCTGCACCTCTTGTGTCGGGAGCTGCGGGAATTCCCTCACCTGTTGCCTCGCAAAAGCCCTCAGTTGCATATACCTGAATGCATTCCCTTGGGGCAACCCATATTTCTCGGTTAGCGCTTCCAGACTCGCGAACTTCCCATCCACAAACAGATCTTTCAGTTGCGTTATTCCTGCTCTTTGCCACATTCCATATCCCCCATCCATTCCTCCCGGGGCAAACCTATGGTTGTTTCTTATCGGGGACCCCCCCCAAGGCTCCAGTCTTTCCCCTATGCCGTCTCCACTGTCCCCAAATCTTCAGTGTAGCCAGCACCACCGGGCTTGTGGTGTAGTTCCTCGGTGAGAACGGCAATGGGGCTGTCACCATAGCCTGTAGGCTAGTCCCCCTACAGGACACCCTCTCTAATCTCTTCCACGCCGCTCCCTCCTCCTCTCCCATCCACTTACTCACCATTGAAATATTAGCGGCCCAATAATACTCACTTAGGCTCGGTAGTGCCAGCCCCCCGCTATCCCTGCTACGCTGTAAGAATCCCTTCCTCACTCTCGGGGTCTTCCCGGCCCACACAAAACCCATGATGCTCTTTTCAATCCTTTTAAAAAAAGCCTTCGTGATCACCACCGGGAGGCACTGAAACACAAAGAGGAATCTCGGGAGGACCACCATCTTAACCGCCTGCACCCTTCCTGCCAGTGACAGGGATACCATATCCCATCTCTTGAAATCCTCCTCCATTTGTTCCACCAACCGCGTTAAATTTAACCTATGCAATGTGCCCCAATTCTTGGCTATCTGGATCCCCAGGTAACGAAAGTCCCTTGTTACCTTCCTCAACGGTAGGTCCTCTATTTCTCTACTCTGCTCCCCTGGATGCACCACAAACAACTCACTTTTCCCCATGTTCAATTTATACCCTGAAAAATCCCCAAACTCCCCAAGTATCCGCATTATTTCTGGCATCCCCTCCGCCGGGTCTGCCACGTATAGTAGCAAATCGTCCGCATACAAAGATACCCGGTGTTCTTCTCCTCCTCTAAGTACTCCCCTCCACTTCTTGGAACCCCTCAACGCTATCGCCAGGGGCTCAATCGCCAGTGCAAACAATAATGGGGACAGAGGGCACCCCTGCCTTGTCCCTCTATGGAGCCGAAAATATGCAGATCCCCGTCCATTCGTGACCACGCTCGCCATCGGGGCCCTATACAACAGCTGCACCCATCTAACATACCCCTCTCCAAAACCAAATCTCCTCAGCACCTCCCACAAATAATCCCACTCCACTCTATCAAATGCTTTCTCGGCATCCATCGCCACTACTATCTCCCTTTCCCCCTCTGGTGGGGGCATCATCATTATCCCCAACAGCCTCCGTATATTCGTGTTCAGCTGTCTCCCCTTCACAAACCCAGTTTGGTCCTCGTGGACCACCCCCGGGACACATTCCTCTATTCTCATTGCCATTACCTTGGCCAGGATCTTGGCATCTTCATTTAGGAGGGAAATAGGTCTATAGGACCCGCATTGTAACGAGTCCTTTTCCTTCTTTAAGAGAAGCGATATCGTTGCTTCAGACATAGTCGGGGGCAGTTGTCCCCTTTCCTTTGCCTCATTAAAGGTCCTCGTCAATACCGGGGCGAGCAAGTCCACATATTTTCTATAGAATTCGACTGGGAATCCATCCGGTCCCGGGGCCTTTCCCGCCTGCATGCTCCTAATTCCTTTCACCACTTCTTCTACCTCGATCTGTGCTCCCAGTCCCACCCTTTCCTGCTCTTCCACCTTGGGAAATTCCAGCCGATCCAAAAAGCCCATCATTCTCTCCCTCCCATCCGGGGGTTGAGCTTCATATAATTTTTTATAAAATGTCTTGAACACTCCATTCACTCTCTCCGCTCCCCGCTCCATCTCTCCTTCCTCATCCCTCACTCCCCCTATTTCCCTCGCTGCTCCCCTTTTCCTCAATTGGTGTGCCAGCAACCTGCTCGCCTTCTCCCCATATTCGTACTGTACACCCTGTGCCTTCCTCCATTGTGCCTCTGCAGTGCCCGTAGTCAGCAAGTCAAATTCTACATGTAGCCTTTGCCTTTCCCTGTACAGTCCCTCCTCCGGTGCTTCCGCATATTGTCTGTCCACCCTCAAAAGTTCTTGCAGCAACCGCTCCCGTTCCTTACTCTCCTGCTTCCCTTTATGTGCCCTTATTGATATCAGCTCCCCTCTAACCACCGCCTTCAGCGCCTCCCAGACCACTCCCACCTGGACCTCCCCATTATCATTGAGTTCCAAGTACTTTTCAATGCACCCACTCACCCTTAGACACACCCCCTCATCTGCCATTAGTCCCATGTCCATTCTCCAGGGTGGGCGCCCTCCTGTTTCCTCCCCTATCTCCAAGTCTACCCAGTGTGGAGCGTGATCCGAAATGGCTACAGCCGTATACTCCATTCCCCTCACCTTCGGGATCAACGCCCTTCCCAGCACAAAAAAAGTCTATTCGCGAGTAGACTTTATGGACATAGGAGAAAAACGAGAACTCCTTACTCCTAGGTCTGCTAAATCTCCACGGGTCTACTTCTCACATCTGCTCCATAAAATCTTTAAGTACCTTGGCTGCTGCCGGCCTCCTTCCAGTCCTGGACTTCGACCTATCCAGCCCTGGTTCCAACACCGTATTAAAATCTCCCCCCATTATCAGCTTTCCCATCTCTAGGTCCGGAATGCGTCCTAGCATCCGCCTCATAAAATTGGCATCATCCCAGTTCGGGGCATATACGTTTACCTAAACCACCGTCTCCCCCTGTAGTTTGCCACTCACCATCACGTATCTGCCCCCGTTATCCGCCACTATAGTCTTTGCCTCGAACATTACCCGCTTCCCCACTAATATAGCCACCCCCCTGTTTTTCGCATCTAGCCCCAAATGGAACACCTGCCCCACCCATCCTTTGCGTAGCCTAACCTGGTCTATCAGTTTCAGGTGCGTTTCCTGTAACATAACCACATCTGCCTTAAGTTTCTTAAGGTGTGCGAGTACCCGTGCCCTCTTTATCGGCCCGTTCAGCCCTCTCACGTTCCATGTGATCAGCCGGGTTGGGGGGCTTCCTACCGCCCCCCCCCCCCCCCCCCCCCTTGTCGATTAGCCATCCCCTTTTTCCAGCTCCTCACCCGGTTCCCACGCAGCTGTATCTCCCCCAAGCGGTGCCCCCCGCCCATCCCCTCCCATACCAGCTCCCCCCTCTCCCCAGCAGCAGCAACCCAGTAATTCCCCCCTCCCACCCCCCCACTAGATCCCCCGCTAGCGTAATTACTCCCCCCATGTTGCTCCCAGAAGTCAGCAAATTCTGGCCGACCTCGGCTTCCCCCCGTGACCTCGGCTCGCACCGTGCGACGCCCCCTCCTTCCTGCTTCTCTATTCCCGCCATGATTATCATAGCGCGGGAACCAAGCCCGCGCTTCTCCCTTGGCCCCGCCCCCAATGGCCAATGCCCCATCTCCTCCACCTCCCCTCCTCCCCTTCACCACCTGTGGAAGAGAGAAAAGTTACCACATCGCAGGATTAGTACATAAAACTCCTCTTTCCCCCCTTTTTAACCCCCCTCTTCGCCCACCACATTCGCCCCACCACTTTGTTCAAACGTTCTTTTTAATAACCCGCTCATTCCAGTTTTTCTTCCACAATAAAAGTCCACGCTTCATCCGCCGTCTCAAAGTAGTGGTGCCTCCCTCGATATGTGACCTACAGTCTTGCCGGTTGCAGCATTCCAAATTTTATCTTCTTTTTATGAAGCACCGCCTTGGCCCGATTAAAGCTCACCCTCCTTCTCGCCACCTCCGCACTCCAGTCTTGATAAACGCGGATCACCGCGTTCTCCCATTTACTGCTCCGAGTTTTCTTTGCCCATCTAAGGACCATTTCTCTATCCTTAAAACGGAGGAATCTCACCACTATGGCTCTGGGAATTTCTCCTGCTCTCGGTCCTCGCGCCATCACTCGGTATGCTCCCTCCACCTCCAACGGACCCGCCGGGGCCTCCGCTCCCATTAACGAGTGCAGCATTGTGCTCACATCTGCCCCGACGTCCGCTCCCTCCGCACCTTCAGGAAGACCAAGAATCCTCAGGTTGTTCCTCCTTGCGTTGTTCTCCAGTGCCTCCAACCTTTCCACACATCGTTTCTGATGTGCCTCATGCATCTCCATCTTCACCACCAGGCCCTGTATGTCGTCCTCATTCTCGGCTGCCTTTGCCTTCACGACCCGAAGCTCCCGCTCCTGGGTCTTTTGTTCCTCCTTTAGCCCTTCGATCGCCTGTAGTATCGGGGCCAACAGCTCTTTCTTCATTTCCTTTTTGAGCTCTTCCACACAGCATTTCAAGAACTCTTGTTGTTCAGGGCCCCATGTTAAACTGCCACCTTCCGACGCCATCTTGGTTTTTGCTTGCCTTCCTTGCCGCTGTTCTAAAGGATCCACCGCAATCCGGCCACTTTCCTCTCTTTTTTCCATCCGTGTCCAGGGGGAATTCCCTCTGGATTACCGCACAGTGTTTTTAGCCGTCAAAATTGCCGTTGGGGCTCCTATCAAGAGCCCAAAAGTCCGTTTCACCGGGAGCTGCCGAAACATGCGACTCAGCTGGTCATCGCCGCACCCGGAAGTCCCAGGACGCCATCTCTAACCTCTTCCACGCCGCCCCCTCTCCCTCCATGACCCACTTACGGATCATCGCCACATTGCTGCCCCATAATAGTCACACAAATTCCCCCTGTCCCCGTTACGCTCCAGAAACACTCTCTTCACCCTCGGGGTCTTATTCGCCCACACAAATCCCATGATGCTCCTGTTTACCCGTTTGAAAAAGGCCTTGGTGATCATAATGGGAAGGCACTGGAACACAAAGAGAAACCTCGGGAGGACCGTCACTTTGACCGACTGCACCCTACCCGCTAGTGAGAGTGGCAGCATATCCCATCTTTTAAAATCTCCCCCCCCCCCCCGCAAACTCCTAGCTACTTGGATACCTAGGTACCGAAAGCTCCTTTCCGCCCTCTTCAGCGGTAGCTCGTCTATCCCCCTTCCCTGGTCCCCTGAATGCACTACAAAGAGCTCATTCTTCCCTACGTTGAGTTTATACCCCGAAAAGTCCCCAAACTCCCAAGGATCCGCATGACCTCCGCCATCCCCTCCAATGGATCCACAACATACAACAACAGGTCGTCGGCATACAATGACACCCGGTGTTCCTCTCCCCCCCAGACCAGTCCCCTCCATTTCCTGGACTCCCTCAGTGCCATGGCCAGCAGCTCAATTGCCAGTGCAAACAACAAGGGGGATAAGGGGCAGCCAGACCCAACTGATGAACCCCTCCCGAACCCAAACCTCCGCAACACTTCCCAAAGATACTCCCACTCCACCCGATCAAATGCCATCTCCGCGTCCATAGCTGCCACTACCTCCGCTTCCCCCTCCACCGAGGGCATCATAATCACATTGAGGAGCCTCCGCACATTTGTATTTAGCTGCCTACCCTTCATAAATCCCATCTGGTCCTCATGAATCACCCCCGGGACACAGTCCTCAGTTCTCATAGCCAGCACCTTCGCCAGCAACTTAGCGTCAACATTGAGGAGCGAGATCGGTCTATACGACCCACATTGCAATGGATCCTTGTCCCGCTTCAAGATCAAAGAAATCAGCGCCCTGGACATTGTCGGGGGCAAGGTCCCCCCCTCCCTCGCCTTATTAAAAGTCCTCACTAGCAACATGCCCAGCAGGTCCACGTATTTCCTGTAGAATTCAACCGGGAACCCATCCGGCCCCGGGGCCTTCCCTGCCTGCATGCTCCCAATCCTTTAACCAGCTCCTCCAGCCCAATCGACGCCCCCTAACCAGCACCTCCTCCTCCACCCTCGGGAACCTCAGCTGATCTAGGAATCGTCGCATCCCCTCCTCCCCCGCTGGGGGCTCAGACCTGTACAGATCCCCATAGAAGTCCCTAAATACCTCGTTTATTCTCACCGCACTACGCACCGTATTCCCCCCTCTATCCTTAACTCCACTTATCTCCCTCGCTGCCTCCTTCTTACGAAGCTAATGTGCCAGCATCCGACTCGCCTTCTCCCCATACTCATACGTCGCCCCCTGCGCTTTCCTCCACTGTGCCTCTGCTTTCCCGTGGTCAACAGGTCGAATTCCGTCTGGAGGTTCCTTCGTTCCCTAAGTAGCCCCTCCTCGGGGGCCTCTGCATACCTCCTGACCACCCTTAAAATCTCTACCACCAACCTCTCCCTCCCTGTCTCTTCTCCCTGGGGGCCCTAATGGAGATTAGCTCTCCCCTGACCACCGCCTTCAACGCCTCCCAGACTACCCCCACCTGCACCTCCCCGTTGTCGATGCCTCCAAATATCTTTCAATACACCCCTGCACCCGCCCGCACACCCCCTCATCCGCCAATAATCCCACATCGAGGCTCCACAGCAGGCGCTGGTCCCTCTCCTCCCCCAACTCCAGCTCCACTCAATGCGGGGCGTGGTCCGAGATGGATATGGCCGAATATTCCGTTCCCTCCAGGGATTAGCGCCCGACTCAAAATGAAAAAAATCTATCCGGGAGTAGGCTCCATGGACGTGGGAAAAGGAGGAAAATTCCCTGACCAGCGGCCTGTCAAACCTACATGGATCCACTCCCCCCATCTGGTCCATAAACCCCCTGAGCACCTTGGCTGCAGGCGGCCTCTTACCCGTCCTGGACCTGGAACGGTCCAGTGCTGGGTCCAGCACCGTGTTGAAGTCCCCCCCCCCCATTATCAAGCTTCCTACCTCCAGATCCGGAATCCGACCCAGCATGCGTTTCATAAATCCGGCATCATCCCAATTCGGGGCATATACGTTCACCAGTACCACCCGCGCCCCCTGCAACCTACCACTCACCATCACATATCGACCTCCATTATCCACTACAATATTCAGTGCCTCGAACGACACCAGCTTCCCCACCAGTATTGCAACCCCTCTGTTCTTCGCATCCAGCCCTGAATGAAAGACCTGCCCTACCCAACCCTTTCTCAGCCTAACCTGATCTGCCACCTTCAGATGTGTCTCCTGGAACATGACCACGTCTGCCTTCAGTCCCTTTAAGTGCGCGAACACCCGGGCCCTCTTGACCGGCCCGTTCAAGCCCCTCACATTCCAATTTATCAGCCGGATCGGGGGGCTACTCCCCGCCCCCGCCGACTAGCCATCTCCTTTTCTAGGCCAGCCACGTGCCCGCGCCTCCCGCACCCTCCAGTTCCCCAGGCGGCGGACCCCCGCCCCGACTACCTCTCCTACTTCCAGCTCCCCTTTGGCCAATCAGCTCTCCTCTAACCACCGCCTTCATCGCTTCCCATACTACCCCCCACCTGAACCTCACCATCGTCATTGACCTCCAGGTATCTCTCAATACACCCCCGTACCCTTCCACAGACCCCCTCATCCGCCAATAGTCCCACATCCAGTCAACCAGAGTGGGCGCTGCTCCCTCTCCTCTCCTAGTTCCAGATCCACCCAGTGCGGGGCGTGGTCTGAAAACGGCTATGGCCGAGTACTCCGTTCCTGCCACCTTCGAGATCAGTGCCCTACTCATAACAAAGAAGTCTATTCGGGAATATACCTTGTGGACGTGGGGAGAAAAAGGAAAACTCTTTGGCCAATGGCCTAGCAAACCTCCAGGATCCACTCCCCCCATTTGTTCCATAAATCCCCTAAGCACCTTGGCCGCTTCCGACCTTCTCCCGATCCTGGATCTAGACCGGTCTAGCCGAGGATCCAGCAGTGTTGAAGTCCCCCCCCCCATTACCAAGCTTCTCACCTCCAGGTCCGGGATACGTCCCAGCATCCGCTTCATGAATGCCGTGTCATCCCAGTTCGGGGCATATACATTTACCAGCACGACCGCCTCTCCCTGCAATCTACCACTCACCATCACATATCTGCCCCCGTTATCCACCACTATATTCTTAGCCTCGAACGACACCCGTTTCCCCACCAGTATCGCCACCCCCCCTGTTTTTCGCGTCCAACCCTGAGTGGAAAATCTGTCCCACCCATCCTTTTCTTAACCTAACCTGATCCGCCACCTTCAGATGCGTCTCCTGGAGCATGACTACGTCCGCCTTCAGTCTCTTTAAGTGCGCGAATCGCAGGCCCTCTTAATCAGCCCATTTAGGCCTCTCACATTCCACGTGATCAGCCGGATTCTTCCCCCCCCCCCCCCCCCCCCCCCCGACTAGCCATCCCCTTTTCTGGGCCAGCCCCCCATCCAGGTCCCGCGCACCCACCTGTCCCCCAGGCGGCGCCTTCCCGTCCCGACCACCTCTTCTCTTGCCAGCTCCCCCTTGCACTCAGCAGCAGCAACCCAGTTAGTCCCCCCCCCCCCCCCCCCCCCCCCGCCAGATCCCCCTCTAGCATGGTTACTCCCCCCATAATGCTTCCGAAAGTCAGTTAAATCTAGCTGACCCGGCCACCCCCGTTCTCTCTTTAACCTCCCTGCGTGTGGGGCTCTCTTCCTTCCTGCGCCTATCTTCCCGCCATCATCTCCATAGCGCGGGAAAACCCCGTGCTTTCCTATCGGCCCCGCCCCCTATGGCGCAGCTCCCTCATTCCCTCTCCCCCCCTCTGTCCCTTTTTCCCCACCGGCGCCCACATTTCTTTGTGTCCCCCCATCAAGGGGAGAGAAATTCCCCATCCAACGTTACTATATAATAAACCTCCCCTTTCCCACTTTACATTTCTGTACCACCACCTCGTTGCTTCCCCCCCAACATCAAACTCTCAGATCTAATCCAGTTTCTCTTCTTGAATGACGGTCCATGCCTCATCCGCCGTTTTGAAGTAGTAGTGCTTGCCCTGATGCGTGACCCACAATCGCGCCGGCTGCAGCATCCCGAATTTTATTTTCTTCCTGTGAAGCACCGCCTTGGCCCGATTAAAGCTCGCCCCCCTTCTCGCCACCTCCGCACTCCAGTCCTGATACACTCGTATCACCGCATTCTCCCACTTGCTACTCCGTACCTTCTTGGCCCAGCTCAGGACCGCCTCTCTGTCCATGAAGCGGTGGAATCTCACCGCTATCGCCCTTGGTATTTCACCCGCCTTTGGTCTTCTCAGAAGGACCCGGTACGCTCCTTCCACCTCCAGGGGGCCCGTTGGGGCCTGAGCTCCCATTAGCGTATGGAGCATCGTGCTCACATAAGCCCCAACATCAGCTCCCTCTGCTCCTTCGGGGAGACCTAGAATCCGTAGGTTCTTCCTCCTCGAGCTGTTCTCCAGGGCTTCCAGCCTTTCTATGCACCTCTTGTGTAGTGCCTCGTGTGTCTCCGTTTTTACCACCAGGCCCTGTATCTCATCCTCATTCTCGGCTGCCTTTGCCTTCACTCCACGGAGCTCTATCGCCTGGACATTTTGTGTTTCCTTCAGTCCCTCGATTGCCAATAACATCGGCGCCTGCACCTCTTTCTTTAGTTCCTCCACACACCCGTCGGAGAATTCCTGCTGGTCCGGGCCCCATGTAATCTGGGCTCCATCCGCCGCCATCTTGCTTCTCCTTCTCTTCTCTGCCGCTGCTCCAAAGGATCCTTTGCAATCTGGCCACTACCGCTGGTCCTTTCCATACACACACGGGGGGGGGGGGGTCTTCCTTCGTCACCCCACGCTGAGTTTGATCTAAAAAAAATTCCCTTGGGGCTCCCGAAAAGAGCCCAAAAGTCCGTTAGAACGGGAGCTGCCGAAACGTGCGGCTTAGCAGTGCATCGCCGCAACCGGAAGTCCTCCGAGGCTTTTTAACGCACCTCCCGGATCGCCACCCCTTGGGCCTTCTGGGTCTCCACAAGCTTCTCAATCACCGCCTTTATTGGCGCCAGCATTTCTGTCTTCAGCTCCTCAAAGCAGCGTTTAAGAAACTCCTGCTGCTCCTGCGACCACGCTGCTTGGTCTCCACCCGTCGCCATCTTGCTTTTCCTCCCTCGCATTTTTCGCTGCACCAGGATCACTTTTTAAACCGCTCCACTCCTGTCCAATCCATATAATGTCGGGGGACCTTGCTGTCACCTTCCCATGCTGGAAGCTGTCGACCAATAGCCGTTGGGGCCCCCTCTGAAGAGCCCAAACGTCCGTTCCCGGCGGGAGCTGCCGAACGTGCGACCTACCTAGGCATAGCCGCAACCGGAAGTCATCGATCCCACCCTGTCGTGATGGGTGTCTGAATCCTCAGGGTGTGGGGCAAGGCCTGCACATGGGCTGCCACCTCAAGCCTCTGTCGACACTGCTGCTGCCGCCTTCCTCCGAGTCTGGCCCACTGCTCTGCCAATGCAAGGCCAGCTTCCGCAAGGTCAAAATGCCCCCCCCCCCCCCCCCCCCCCAATTTCAGCCTCTCTCACTAGCTAATCGGGCCCGCTTGTTTTCACGTCCGGCGCAAAACCCACTAGATCATGCCGTATATATGGGCAAGTTGGAACGGCGGCGGCGCCAGGGGGGTGGTGAGGGAATATAAAGTTATTTATGTTAAATTTACAAACATAGTGACTGCAGTTTATTGGGCTCAGCGAAGATCCTCCAGCATTTTAAAATAACATCTAATTCCCTTGTGTTACGACTCTGGGTCAAGCGGGGCTGAATTGTCCGTGCAGCAGCCCAGGGTGTCGTGACAGCAGTCTTAGCATCTCAAGACACAATCTCACTCTTTTATCCGTTCATTGTTTTTCCTTGTATAAACGGAGGTACCGCAAGTTTAATGATTAAACTGAACCAACTGTGTTGGTGTTCTCCTGTCTTTTTCTGTATTCATGCCTGGAGAATCATTTATGCTGTACTGTACCGTTTTGAGGGTCTGAGGCGTTATTTATAAAAATGGGCAAACTCT